>NW_027362767.1:91508771-92163771 GCF_046119375.1 Phyllobates terribilis | reverse complement strand
AAAGTCTCGTTTAAAGTTTGCCACAAGCCACCTGGTAGAAACACCAAACATGTGGAATAGGGTGCACTGGTCAGATGAAACCAAAATCAAATTTTTTGGCCACAATGCAAAACGATATGTTTGGCGTAAAAGCAACACAGCTCATCACCCTCAAAACACCATCCCCACTGTCAAACGTGGTGGCAGCATCATGGTTTGGGCCTGCTTTTCTTCAGCAGGGACAGGGAAGATGGTTAAAATTGATGGGAAGATGGACGGAGCCAAATACAGGACCATTCTGGAAGAAAACCTGTTGGAGTCTGCAAAAGACCTGAGACTGGGAAGGAGATTTATCTTCCAACAAGACCATGATCCCAAACATAAACCAAAATCTACAATGGAATGGTTAAAAAATAAATGTATCCAGGTGTTAGAATGGCCAAGTCAAAGTCCAGACCTGAATCCAATCGAGAATCTGTGGAAAGAGCTGAAAACTGCTGTTCACGAAAGCTCTCCATCCAACCTCATTGGGCTCGAGCTGTTTTGCAAGGAAGAATGGGCAAGAATTTCAGCCTCTCGATGTGCAAAACTGATAGAGACTTACCCCAAGTGACTTGCAGCTGTAATCGCAGCAAAAGGTTGCGCTACAAAGTATTAACTCAAGAGGGCTGAATAATATTGCACGCCCCACTTTTCAGTTTTTAATTTGTTTAAAAAGTTTAAAATATCCAATAAATTTCGTTCCACTTCACGATTGTGTCCCACTGGTTGTTGATTCTTTCCCCAAAAAATAGAATTTTATATCTTTATGTTTGAAGCCAGAAATGTGGCAAAAGGTAGAAAAGTTCAAGGGGGCCAAATACTTTCACAATGCACTGTATATAGGCACATTTTTTGTTTTTCACAAAGTCCCAGATATACCCTTTAAAGTGACTAAAAGGGAACCTGTCATGTCAGAAACCACTATCAACCTGCAGAGATTGAGATAATCTGCAGGTTAGTAGCGTTCTAAAGCCGTATGGCCGCCACACTGAAACCATGGCTGTAGGGAGGAAATTAACTTTTATTCCTCTCGGCAGCCTCCGGCTCTCAGTCATAGAGGCGTAGGCGGTGCGGCTTCATTCTCCACACAGTACATAGTGAGCTGTAACCGCGCATCAGCACTGACTGACAGCCGGCTCTGTACTGATGCTCTGCTGAACCGGCTGTCAGTGCCGGTGCACGGTTACAGCTCATGATGTTCTGAACTGTGACTGTGTGTACTTTCTTTTCCTAACCACCTGTAATCCCAGAGAGCCTCTGTAAGCCTCGCTGGCACATAGCGTAACACTGTGTCAGTGAGTGTGTTCTGTGGTGAGCAAGGAGGTTTTGTAGCCCTTGTAAGACATGCTAATAAACGTTATAGTGCATGTTTTTGTAGCTGTACATGCAGCACTCCTCATTAATCTGAGGCCCAGACGGGGTAACCACGAGTCTCATTCATGCATTTACATCACTATCCACTCCCACCGTCCTTGCTATATTTCAGTGGGCGCTAACGAGGAATGCTCCATCTGCCTTAAGGCCAAACTCTGTGTAAACAGAGCCTGCTGACAGTCTGCCTGTAATTTGGCATCAGACAGGGGATGATATTTCTATGAGAACAATTTCTGGTCCCTGCACCCTCCATGAATGTTTCTGGCTGTACAGCCCCATACTTTGCATTCTTATGGATTATGACTCCGAGAACTTTGGTCTAAATCATTTGCATTTATTGTCTCTGTCAATCTGGATAGGAGCAGCGCAGAGACCAGACTTGTAAATGAGCCTCCGGTAACGATAGCTCCGGTGTCACAGTCCAAGGAGAATAGCTTGTGTTTTTTCGTGCTTTAAATATCGGGCCCCAATGATTTAGACAGTAGCGCTCACCTTCCCACTTTTGACATAGCCCTGATACTTTTCTAAAACTTGCTTCCATGTAAGGCAGCTTCTGCTTACCGGGGCCTGAAGGCTTCCCCACCCCCTGTAATTGCTTCCAGGAAAAAAATGCAGCCCTCATGAAATGAAAGCAGGACTCTGGTTTTCATGGCTTCTGTTCACATTCCTTCCAGACATCAGCACATGCTCTGAGCTCATATCAGATAATCTGTCAGCGCCCGCCTGCCTGTGGGGTTTGAATGGCAAGAGGTAAAAGACTTCTCAGTCCTGGGGCGTCTCTGCAGCACATGGAATGTACCAGCTTTGTGTATCGCAGATGTGGACGCGGGGATAGAGACTGTATCATTAAAATCAGGCAGAGAGGGTCTACGTACACATAGGAGTCACTTTCAGGGCAAGTTTAACAAACGTTACCATATAAAGGGTTAAATAGGGCGGTGTAATGAGTGCAGTAGTATACTCGCTGGTCGCCATCTTCTGCCGCTTCAGCATCATGTGACTGCATTTGTGACCTGCTGAATCACAAAGTGTCTTCTGTGTGCAGCAGAGGTCACTTTTTTACATTTTCTCAATGCGAGTCTATAAGACTCAGAATGAGTAACTGCTGCTCCGCACAGCAGACAACGAGCAGGTCACAAATGTGGTCATGTGACACCAGAAAGACAGGAGCGGCGCAGAAAACGGCAAACGGTGAGTATGTTACTGCTCTGATTACACAGACCTACTGAAGGGAGAAATAAAAAATGTAATCTGAGTTGTTCTTAAAGTCACTTATCCTTTTTTGTCTTGTGGTATTAGATGTCGTTTTTTACACCAAATTCTAAAAAATGGTGCATGAGGTTCATGGATTTTGCGCAAAATTTTTAATAAAAAAAGCTCCTTTTTTTTTTATTTTTGTCACAAGTTTTGCAACTTTTTAGTGAAAAAAGTCGCATGTCATGGGGATAGCGAGTGATGTCTGTAAAGTGCTATGGATTATGTTGGCTCTCTCTAAGCAATCATAATAAGTACATTAACGCGTTTCTTTTGGGATCGTGCATGCATTTGTCCAGGATAATCTGTGTACAATGCCGGTCCATGTGTGTGGCGGGGGTCTATGCCGCTAGCAATAAACCCGATGATCTACACAGATAATCCTTGACATAAATAGTAAAAGGTCGGAACATGATCTGTTATTTCACCATTCACTTCACTGTGCTGGGATTACTACAAGATTTACGAGCTATTGTCCTTTCCCTGCGCACAAACCCATAAACTGAGTGTGGGCTGATGCCATAATATGGGTTACGCGTGTAGGGGCTGTAAATTCGGAGTAATTGTTGCAAGCATTTCATATTGTGTATATCAGAGTTAAGCCAAGAAAAAGATGTCTCTCTACCTATATCATACATTAGATAGCAATTCCTTATTAATGGGAGCCCCTCCCCCAGTAAACTAATAACACTTCTACTTACCTCTCCGGCCGGTGCTTTTCCAGTGGTGTCGACACTGGCTCTCCCAGGGATTGCGTAACATTGGCCACAGGGGTTGCGTGACATTACAATCAGTGCTGGCTTCACTCTCCTCTCCTACGGACGTAATTGACATCTGGAAGAAGTGAGCGGGAAGCAGTAGCTTTCACTTCCCCCAGATGTCTTGATTTGTCCGAAAGAGGGGGAGAGTGAAGCCAGCACTGAATGGCCGAAATTATAATGTCATGTGATCCCCGAGAGCCAGTGCCGACACTGCTGGAACAGCACCGGCACCACTGGAACAGCATCAGCACTGGAGGTGAGGATAAGTTATTATTTTCCTGGGGTGAAACCGAGATTCAGAAGGGGCTGTCCGAGTAGTGAACAACCCCTTTAAGAATATTAGTTTTATACTTTTATCTCTATCTAACAACACAGTTGCTTGTGCTAAATGTTAGTAGAACGATTGAATGGTTGTAAATGTTTGGTCATCTCTCCTGACCCCCATAAACATGAGCTCTTGTCCTCCGTTTATTTCTATAGGGAGGTAATGCTTTCAGCACTTCTGGCTGCTCTTATTTGCTAGGGGAAAACCAAATTGGGCATGTTGAAATCCAACATGTCTGATCCTTTTTTCCCCTGATGGCAGACATCTGGGGACTATGCACATTAGCTGAAGGGCTGTGGTTTTGATTTACCAATTATGTACATGTTTTCAAAAGATATTATCGTATTTGGAGTCTTTTAGGTGATGTGGTCTGCAAATAGCCACCGCCTCCTTTCCTGGTTTAGGTTTACCGATCCCCACACATCATTGCATCCTTAAGGTCACGTGCCTGTGTGTCTCAGACATTAGGCAGCTATAGTCTGGCAGTCAGTTATCAACCCTGACTCTCCCGTAACCTGTATTTCCGGTGACAGCAGACATCGTGGGGGACTATCTGGCTGCCGCCCCAAATACATGAGATTGATGATTATTCTGGCCGAAGTCAGCGGCTTCTCTTGGCAAGAATGCGTCCTGGGAGCCTTCATCTAACTAGTATTAAGTTGTACAGTCTGTGTCTATTTCTAACAAGTATGTTCTCCTTGGATTTACTTGTATCCTGAGTAAATCCATTGGGATCTATGCTGCTTGTTCAGATGATGTAACGGGAATTATTTTTCACTAGCTTAGCTGCCTAAAAAACATGGCTATGAATGGATGTTGGAGTGTATCTTGTGTGTTTCATGTAGAATAGATGTATGCGAGTCTGCAGAGCGCTCCTGTCCTGTGGGGATTAATATATAGCATGTCTCTATCCTATGTGTTATAGACTTCTAGAGGAACCCAAGGACTGAAACAAGATATTCATATTGTAAAGTGTCTGATCATATATATTTTTTATTTTTTAGTACATCCTCTCCGGCTCAGATGATTTTAACCTGTACATGTGGAAGATCCCGTCCAGCCCAGAAGCAGGTGTGGTAATGCATTTGTAGATCTTTCTAAGTAGCTCATACACATTAAGGGCTCTTTTACATGTCCGTGTGTCCGGTACGTGTGGTGACAGTTTCCACCGGAGACACTGACACACATGGACCCTTTCAAATCAATGGGTCTGTGCACATGTCCATGTGTTTCCACGGACCGTGTCCGTGTGCTCCACATGCTGACATGTCCGTTTTTGGACGATAGCACGGAACACACGGACCCATTCAAGTCAATGGGTCCGTGTAAACATGTGCCGCACATGGATGCCATCCACGTGACACATACTGGCGCTTGGGAATCAGTGTACAGTTAGCGCTGTTCCCAAGCGCCGGGTACTGATGCTGCCCTCCTCATGGTTCCCTGCCAACGCTGTGATCAGCACCAGCATGGACAATGATGAGGGTAGTAGTATCTGCTCCCGCAGTGTCCACCTGTAAAAATAAGAATAAAATAAAAACTAATTATACTCACCTGTCCTAAGTGTCCCCTGCTGTAACCCATCTGACTGCTCACTCCGAGGAGCCGGTGAGAATGACAGGACACCACTCCTGAGCTCAGCAGAGCTCCGGGGCCCGCTCACTGCAGCGGCTCTGCTGATCGGTCGTATGGATCACAGTGATCACAGTGCCAGCAGGGAACCATGGTGAGGGCAGCGTTCAGCACCCAGCGATTGGGAACAGCTCTAATTGTGCACTGATTCCCAAGCGCCGGTACGTGTGATCCTGATGCAGCACACGTGTGACACACACAGACACGGATATCTCCGGTACCAGAAATATACGGACGTGTGAATGTAACCTATATGTGGACTGTTTCCTGCCTGGCTTCACCTAGCAAAAGACACTGGGCGAAAGTGATTGAAACATGAGCGATGCTTTATTTCTTTCCTAAGCTGATAAGCAGCAGCAAAGGTGAAAGAAAAAACCCACATTGGGTAAGGTTTGCTATGCTCCAAAATTTTGCCACATGTGGTGTGCGCCACATTTATTAAGTGTTTGACACTCTTTTCTCACCTCATCTGACATGGGGTTGTGATTTTCGTGGAAATGGGCGATGACTTGAAAGAGCCACATTGCGCCAAAAATATTTGAGCCAGCAAACTGGTCTAAAGTAAGCCAACAAGGAGTCGGTGTAAAGGAAGGCCGACAGGGAGATGGTGTAAAGGAAGGCCGACAGGGAGACTGTGTAAAGGAAGGCCGACAGGGAGACTGTGTAAAGGAAGGCCGACAGGGAGACTTTGTGAAGGGAGGCCGACAGGGAGACGGTGTAAAGGAAGGCCGACAGGGAGACGGTGTAAAGGAAGGCCGACAGGGAGACGGTGTAAAGGAAGGCCGACAGGGAGACGGTGTGAAGGGAGGCCGACAGGGAGACGGTGTGAAGGGAGGCCGACAGGGAGACGGTGTGAAGGGAGGCCGACAGGGAGACGGTGTGAAGGGAGGCCGACAGGGAGACGGTGTGAAGGGAGGCCGACAGGGAGACGGTGTGAAGGGAGGCCGACAGGGAGACGGTGTGAAGGGAGGCCGACAGGGAGACGGTGTGAAGGGAGGCCGACAGGGAGACGGTGTGAAGGGAGGCCGACAGGGAGACGGTGTGAAGGGAGGCCGACAGGGAGACGGTGTGAAGGGAGGCCGACAGGGAGACGGTGTGAAGGGAGGCCGACAGGGAGACGGTGTGAAGGGAGGCCGACAGGGAGACGGTGTGAAGGGAGGCCGACAGGGAGACGGTGTGAAGGGAGGCCGACAGGGAGACTGTGTGAAGGGAGGCCGACAGGGAGACTGTGTGAAGGGAGGCCGACAGGGAGACGGTGTAAAGGGAGGCCGACAGGGAGACGGTGTAAAGGAAGGCCGACAGGGAGACGGTGTAAAGGAAGGCCGACAGGGAGACGGTGTAAAGGAAGGCCGACAGGGAGACGGTGTGAAGGGAGGCCGACAGGGAGACGGTGTGAAGGGAGGCCGACAGGGAGACGGTGTGAAGGGAGGCCGACAGGGAGACGGTGTGAAGGGAGGCCGACAGGGAGACGGTGTGAAGGGAGGCCGACAGGGAGACGGTGTGAAGGGAGGCCGACAGGGAGACGGTGTGAAGGGAGGCCGACAGGGAGACGGTGTGAAGGGAGGCCGACAGGGAGACGGTGTGAAGGGAGGCCGACAGGGAGACGGTGTGAAGGGAGGCCGACAGGGAGACGGTGTGAAGGGAGGCCGACAGGGAGACGGTGTGAAGGGAGGCCGACAGGGAGACGGTGTGAAGGGAGGCCGACAGGGAGACGGTGTGAAGGGAGGCCGACAGGGAGACGGTGTGAAGGGAGGCCGACAGGGAGACGGTGTGAAGGGAGGCCGACAGGGAGACGGTGTGAAGGGAGGCCGACAGGGAGACGGTGTGAAGGGAGGCCGACAGGGAGACGGTGTGAAGGGAGGCCGACAGGGAGACGGTGTGAAGGGAGGCCGACAGGGAGACGGTGTGAAGGGAGGCCGACAGGGAGACGGTGTGAAGGGAGGCCGACAGGGAGACGGTGTGAAGGGAGGCCGACAGGGAGACGGTGTGAAGGGAGGCCGACAGGGAGACGGTGTGAAGGGAGGCCGACAGGGAGACGGTGTGAAGGGAGGCCGACAGGGAGACGGTGTGAAGGGAGGCCGACAGGGAGACGGTGTGAAGGGAGGCCGACAGGGAGACGGTGTGAAGGGAGGCCGACAGGGAGACGGTGTGAAGGGAGGCCGACAGGGAGACGGTGTGAAGGGAGGCCGACAGGGAGACGGTGTGAAGGGAGGCCGACAGGGAGACGGTGTGAAGGGAGGCCGACAGGGAGACGGTGTGAAGGGAGGCCGACAGGGAGACGGTGTGAAGGGAGGCCGACAGGGAGACGGTGTGAAGGGAGGCCGACAGGGAGACGGTGTGAAGGGAGGCCGACAGGGAGACGGTGTGAAGGGAGGCCGACAGGGAGACGGTGTGAAGGGAGGCCGACAGGGAGACGGTGTGAAGGGAGGCCGACAGGGAGACGGTGTGAAGGGAGGCCGACAGGGAGACGGTGTGAAGGGAGGCCGACAGGGAGACGGTGTGAAGGGAGGCCGACAGGGAGACGGTGTGAAGGGAGGCCGACAGGGAGACGGTGTGAAGGGAGGCCGACAGGGAGACGGTGTGAAGGGAGGCCGACAGGGAGACGGTGTGAAGGGAGGCCGACAGGGAGACGGTGTGAAGGGAGGCCGACAGGGAGACGGTGTGAAGGGAGGCCGACAGGGAGACGGTGTGAAGGGAGGCCGACAGGGAGACGGTGTGAAGGGAGGCCGACAGGGAGACGGTGTGAAGGGAGGCCGACAGGGAGACGGTGTGAAGGGAGGCCGACAGGGAGACGGTGTGAAGGGAGGCCGACAGGGAGACGGTGTGAAGGGAGGCCGACAGGGAGACGGTGTGAAGGGAGGCCGACAGGGAGACGGTGTGAAGGGAGGCCGACAGGGAGACGGTGTGAAGGGAGGCCGACAGGGAGACGGTGTGAAGGGAGGCCGACAGGGAGACGGTGTGAAGGGAGGCCGACCGGGAGACGGTGTGAAGGGAGGCCGACAGGGAGACGGTGTAAAGTTAGACTGCACAGTCCAAAGATACGGCAAATGTATCATCCAGCATGAGCCACTGGGATAAATTTGGCACATATAGTCTAATGTAATCCAGTCTGTAAATCAAGCTGGTGTCAGTAGCGACGTGCTGACCACTGACTGAGGAAACCTTGAAGAGAAGTGATTAGAGCAATGGTCAGACGGTCAGCCGGTCAGCCGAAGTAGCCAAAGACGTCATGTGATGGCGATAAGTAAATCATGACTATGTTTGACACAGTTTGCATTCATCAAACTAATTTCACAGGAGAATAACTGGAATATCACAGTAAATTTGCCCCACATGTATGTGAAACAAGTCTGAGAAAGAGTTTGGTACAATTTTTTACACCACGATAGAACACCTTGTATGTATAATCCCTACATTACCAGCACCATGCTTTGATACACGTTACTTACTATGTTGCTGAGGTTGAAAAAATATATATATATTTTTAGGAAGGATAATTCTATTACTTATTATTCTGTTTCTCTCAGTGACTTTTGTCTCGTCCTAGCAGCGATTCTCTACATATGAACAGATTGCGTTCCAAGCATACAGGAGACATTAGGCCTGCAGTCACAAATAGGCTAATTTCTTCCTGAGCAAAGGAGATTATTACATCACCGTTGAGTTGTAAATGGCTTGGCATAAATCCAGAGGCTTCTGATTACTGTGTAACATGCTCAGGACATGACTGGCGTTCTTCATGAATCGGAGACAAAAGGGCAAGATGCAATAAGATGCAGCAGAATAGTAGTAATCAGTCTTCATATAATTTCTGTGATTCTTTGCCCTTCATTAGATTGACAATTATCCCGTCTGTGTTATTGTGCTATGCTCTTTTCTCTTGTAGGTGGAGCAGGAAGAGTTGTAAACGGGGCTTTTATGATACTAAAGGGACATCGGTCAATTGTTAATCAAGTGCGATTTAACCCTGACACCTACATGATCTGTTCTTCAGGTGTAGAGAAGATCATAAAGGTGAGACGCTAAATAAAGCTGCACATATTATCCTGTGAATCAGTATAAGAAATTCACACACGAGGATGGCTACACATATGCTTCTCCTTACATTCACTTATGTCCACAGTAAGATTTAAGCCAAATTGGCCAATTTCGGGGAGACGTGTAAACGCCCCCCAGAGACATTCTATGGTTCACGCCCAGTTGGTGGAAGGGGAAAATTTGCACCATTATCACAGGAAAACATAGCTTTATGAAAATCCAGTAACTGGTTCTCTAAGTTTTAATGTTTCCTTTTTTTATGTAATTCTTAACGATACATGACATATTGGTGACCATACCCATTAGAAGAAAGTCAGACAAATAGTGGCCTTAAAGGATGAGGGTATGTCCAGTTTCAGCATGCCGATCCTTTTGTCCTACAGACTAATAAGCTGCCTAAACAATTGTCTAGCATCGGCTTATTCCGAACACATGCATGCTCAATTGAACTGAGTGTGCATATCCATTTGCGGGTGTCATCGTGTGAAGTAGCCCTTGCATAAAATATATGGCCAGGTTAAATCATATCCTAACGTATGGTAATTACATGATCATTATTTGCTTTATATTGTCGTTCCGAGCTCTGGGGTCCTTGAAATGAATAAACCGGCATTAATTTAATAAGCATTTTGTAATTTTTTTTGGCTGCCATACATTGGCCCGGCAGAGAAAATAAATGTTTATATCCCAGTTCCCTTGACGTTACGAACACTTGTATCAGCCAGGGTTGTCCAAAGAGGAAACTTGTATAAAGCAATAAATATAAAGGTCTAGTAATTGTGGCCTCCTATCTACTCATGGAGAAGATCGGTTGGGATCGAGGGAGGTGGGGGGAGATTATTCTAGGGTTTTATTGTAGTTTGTTATAATCTTAAAAACTTTAATAAAAAGATATCTGATAAAAAAAAAAAAAAGGTCTTGTAATAAATGAACATGGTTGGTTAGTCTCAAACAGACCTGTCCCTATTGATTGGAATCCTACAAATAGCCCCTATACAGGCAGCCATCCCATCCATGGATACTGCCGCTAGTTTCCCTTCTCACGTGATGATTGTTCGTTGTGTTTTATGAATATTAAGTTTGTTCTGTTTTCTCTATTCTAGATATGGAGCCCGTACAAGCAGCCAAACTGTTCTGGGGATCTTGACGGAGATAGAGAGGACGATTCCCGCAGTTTGTACACACATGAAGAATACATTGGACTTGTGCTCAATAGTGGAAGTGGATTGTCCCATGATTATGCCAACCAGTCGGTCCAGGAAGACCCACGAATGATGGCGTTTTTTGACTCACTTGTCAGGCGTGAGATAGAGGGTTGGAGCTCAGACTCTGATAGCGACAGCACAATTCTGCAGCTCCACCCAGGGGTGAGCGAACGCTCAGCATATAGTGACTCTGAGTCGTCTGCTTCCATACCTTCTTCTCCCGCACAGATCCCCGGAGAGTCGGACGAGCCTGCCACAGCTGGGGAATCCCAGAGATCAAACGAGTCTCCCTCTAGAAGATCTAGGACTACATCCCAAAAATTACGACTATTAGCACTTTCAAAATACCAGGACAAATATCTAGCAGCCATTGCCAACAACTCGGACTCTGAGGACAATGCAGGGGAAACAGAAGCAGAGGATAGCACACTCCCTCGCCCCCGCTCGCCAAGCCCTGAGGAGGATCGGTCCAGCAGCAGCACCAGCAGCAGCAGCAGCAGTAGCAGCAGCAGCGATGAGGAGGACACACTAAATGACCGGAGAAGTTCAATGCGACAACGCAACGCATTAAGGCAGAAAATGCAGAAGGAGGAAAAGGCAAAATCGAACTCTGAAAGTACATCAGCAATAATTGGCGAGGATGTGTATGATTACCCCCAGATTACAGTGGATGAACTGTCTACATCTGCCGAGTCTTCACCAGACAGAAGAAGTCCTACCCGAGTGGACCGGAAATCTTCACTCTGTCCTAATATAGACTCTGTTGAAAGAAAAATCTACAAAGCTTACAAATGGCTTCAATATTCTTACATATCTTACTCTAAAGGTAAAGATGGTGAATCTTCCACTATGGATGGAGACGGTGATGACACAAGGCCAGGAACCAGCAGAAGAAGTAGTAACACATTGCCACCCGCTGTAGAAAACGACCATACTTCTGATAGTAAAGACTCTTTACTAGATGGCCTTATCCACCGAAAGAAGCATCACAAGGAAAAGCAGCTTTGCACAGAAGATATAGAAAATTCTTCTCAAGACACAGGGTCTATAGAATATCCATCCGAGTCAAAAAAACTGAATGGCACATCCATCCATAAAGAGTCAGCATCTAGCTCTGATGACTCTTGTGACGTGCATGATAGCTGCGTGTTGCAAACTGGCTCCGAACCGTGTCAGTTCACAGTAAACCAGCAATCCCCTTGTACCAGCACAGACAGCAGCATAAAGGGCCAGGAGGGAGAAATAAAAGCCGAGGACGCAGATGTGACCTGTTCTCACCAGAGCAATGGTCATTTGCATCTCTATTCATCCATAGACTCTAACAATGGCGGGCAAAGTTACGTGGAGCAGGTAGCAACTTGTTGCCGTACGCACCCCAATATAGACAATACAAGCTCCCTGCAAGAGGTGGCATCACTGCATCGATGCTTGTGCTTAACAGACGTGGGCTCTTCTAGGAGTACCAAAGAAAATGCCACATGTCTTACAGACAACGGAGGTTTAATGCCTCCAAGTGGACTGAAAAGACACTGGCAAGAGGAACATGAAAACTCTTCCTCTGAAAAGAAAATGAAACTTTAGTTTTTCTTTTGGTCTCCTCACGTTGTTGCGGAGATTTCCTAAGTGTGTACAATTCATATTAAAAAAAAAAAAATTCTGGGGCTATGTCCGTCAATTTGTGAGACATAGTTGAGTTTGCACTAAAGGCAGCAGTGTTTTCTTTCAGCTATTTTTATAATTTTTTCTCTACCTTTTATGTTAAGGTTAGGTATGAAATATCTACCAACAGTAGATCTTGCTGGATGTAAGAAACGAATCTGCCAACAGTAGGTACCTGCACTGCTGGATGTAATCAAAGTATCTGCCAACAGTAGGTACCTGCACTGCTGGATGTAATCAAATTATCTGCCGACAGTAGGTACCTGCACTGCTGGATGTAAGAAAGGTATCTGCCAACAGTAGGTACCTGCACTGCTGGATGTAAGAAAGGTATCTGCCAACAGTAGGTACCTGCATTGCTGGATGTAAAGAAAGTATCTGCCAACAGTAGGTACCTGCACTGCTGGATGTAAGAAACGAATCTGCCAACAGTAGGTACCTGCACTGCTGGATGTAAGAAAAGAATCTGCCAACAGCAGGTACCTGCACTGCTGGATGTAAGAAAGGTATCTGCCAACAGTAGGTACCTGCATTGCTGGATGTAAGAAAAGAATCTGCCAGCAGTAGGTACCTGCACTGCTGGATGTAAGAAAAGTATCTGCCAACTGTAGCTACGAGGGGTGTTCATTAAAGATTTCACTTGACCCACTTCCTGTCGTCTGAGAGCAATGAAACTTGGCACAGTTATTAGTCCTTCTCTACATAGGTGCTACCTAGGGACACACACTTCTCCTATCTCTTTAAGCAACTGTAAACACCTCGCTTGTAGAAGTCGACAGGTTGCTCCAAAAGCCACCTTGTGACTTTGGAAATCAGAGTCTCATAATCTGGAAAATGATTGCCCTTCAAAAATAACTTCATTTTTGGAAAGCGGTGGAAATCCGATGGTGCGAGGTCGGGTGAATTAGGGGAATGCGGTAGAATTTCAAAGCCACATGCTTCCATTTGGGCAACATTGGGGGTTGTTAACTGGTGCATTGTCTTGCAGAAGGTGGACACCTTTGGTGAGCATGCCACGTCTCTTGGTTTTCATGGCCTCCCGCAATTTCCGAAGCAGTGAAGCATAGTATGACCCAGTGGTCATGGTACCCTTTGCTAGGAAATCCATCAATACTACTCCGTGCTGGTCCCAAAATAGTGTGAGGATGACCTTACCTGCCGAGGGTTGGGCACGTGCCTTCTTTGGAGTCGGTGAGTCATGATGCTTCCATTGCATCGACTGCACTTTAGTCTCAGGATCATAGTGATGGACCCAGCTTTCATCCTGTGTGATCAGTCTGTTGAAAAAGTCCTTCTGGTTTCCATGGCACATCGTCAATAGAGCCTGAGAGCTTTTGACTCGTTCCTGCTTCTGGAAAGGTGTGAGCAGCCGGGGAACCCAGCAAGCGGATACCTTATGCATGTGAAGATGGTCTTGGATGATTTTTTCCATGGACCCCACACTAATCTTGACATTGTGGGCTAGGTGGCGAATGGTTTCTCAGTGATATTCCAAAATGGCGACCTCCACTTGCTGGATGGTGTGTTCATCAATAGCAGAGTGGGCTCGCCCTGGAATTGGAGCTGTTTGCACCGAAGTCCGACCACATTTCAATTGACGATGCCAGTTCTTGACTACGTCATATTATGGGGAATCATCACCATAAATCTCCTTCATCTCATCGAACATCTCCTTTGGTGTGCGGCCTTTCAAGTAAAGGAACTTGATGACTGCTCTGTATTTCACTGGGTCCATTTATCAAACCTCACACCACTTCAGCACCTGTAAAATCAAGACAGTTATCAGTTCTGAGTTGCAAATTGGCACGTAACTTATAGAGACTTGTATCATTACATATGTGAAGTTTCAGCATCCTGTGATAAATAGAAGTGGGTCAGGGGAAATTTTTAACGAACGCCCCTCGTACCTGCCCTACTGGATGTAAGAAAAGTATCTGCCAACAGTAGGTACCTGCACTGCTGGATGTAAGAAAAGTAACTGCCAACAGTAGGTACCTGCACTGCTGGATGTAAGATAAGTATCTGACAACAGTAGGTACCTGCACTGCTGGATGTAAGATAAGTATCTGACAACAGTAGGTACCTGCACTGCTGGATGTAAGATAAGTATCTGACAACAGTAGGTACCTGCACTGCTGGATGTAAGATAAGTATCTGACAACAGTAGGTACCTGCACTGCTGGATGTAAGAAAAGTATCTGACAACAGTAGGTACCTGCACTGCTGGATGTGAGAAAAGTATCTGCCAACATTAGGTACCTGCACTGCTGGATGTGAGAAAAATAAATAAATCTTTTAGTGGAGTGGAAGTGACGCAAAGCTGCGGCTAAATCCCAACTGTAACAGGTTTCTTTTCTGTTTATTGCCAAAGCAAAAACTTGATCTGTTTTGGATGGATGTTTATCTGTGACGAGAAAATCTTAGAACTGACCCAAGAAATTAAAGAAAATCCTTCTTTTCAGTCTTTTCTTGTTTGGGTGGTTTTGTTTAGCAATTAGGGTGATGCTATGTCCATTAGTTTGGTGCTCCTGTGGATGTTTACCCATTGAAAATGAAGGATGAGGAACGAAACTGATGTCACGGGAGTGATATGAAAATTTATATGGTCAGGAAAGTTATCTTTAGCCTTATTGGTTTATGACACGTAGTCTAGTGGTACTTGGCGATCATATTTCTACAGTATGGTTTTATGCGGATGCAACGCTACCATCAGTCAGTGTTTTTAGTCCTATCATCATCCTAGGTAGGATTAGGATAATGACACACAGATCAGCACAGCAATGACTTCGAACAGCAGAAACATCAAATTAATTGTTAGCGGCCGCTATATCTCACAAATTTTACCTACAAAACTGCATCCATTAACAACCAATGTTATACACTAGTGTTTCCATAGACCCATGGAAGTGAATGGAGCAGGGATCACACACACGCTCTAGTGCTCCATTCACATTGGACTTTGTGACCTCCGTTCTCCAGAACTGGCAGAGTCCCAGCGGTCGTGGGATAACGCTTAGAACTATTCACTCCGTTACAGTAAATCAGAAAAGGAGGGGGGGAACCATGGTGACAAATTTTCTTTGATGCTGAACTTCAACCAAAAAGACCCTTTTACTCTGTCGCCTCATTGGGGGACACAGGACCATGGGTGTTATGCTGCTGCCCGCTAGGAGGCGACGCTATGCTTAATCTGAAAAAGATTAACATTGGCTCCTCCTCTGCAGTATACACCCTTGGACGGCGTCAGCCATCTTCAGTTTTTGCTTAGTGTCGCAAGGAGGCACACCTAAAGATTTTTACTCCATTTTTTTCCGACGGAATTACAGATGAAGATAAGTGGGTCTCCGACGAGACTCCCGGCATGGCTCCTTCCTCTGCCCACTTTTAGGGGTGCACAGTTGAAGTCGAGACGTCTCCTTACCATGTCGCTCCTTCCCCAACCTCTCGGGTGTTGGTCCGAAGTTGAGACCCCCCTCCTTCCCCAATTCCTTTTGGTCTCTGGGTTGAGGTCGAGGGGAGGATTACAGCCCCCTGATGGTGACAGCAGCACCCTCCCTAATCCCCCTCTGGGGGTATTAGGTTGAGACACCTCAGGTAGGGCTTGTGCAGGCAGCAAGCTGCAGCTCCTAGTAGCTGGCACTCTGCACCAACTTCCAGGAATCCCAGCCCTGCTGCAGACTCCTGTTGGGGCCGGGGGACAGTGCAGGCAGACAAGGCATACAGAGACACAGGCCTTCCCAGCTCTGTCTCTCTGCTGGTACCAGCGCTATGGTGCCTCAGGGGGACCCTTTAAGGGCCCCCCCTTACGCTGATACCCCCACTGCCTTCCCTGCCATTAAAACCGGGGGGTCCGGTTCAGATCCGGCACCCCCTCGGACTACCGCGCCGGCCTGGAGCCCTTTTGGGCATAGGTCATAAATTTACACAGCGGCTCCGGCCTAGCCGAAGCCGCCGCCCATTCTCCGCCCCCGTCCCGCCCCCCGGATGACCAATATGACACTATACAGTGTCATAGAAGGGGCGGAGACTAACTGAAAGGGCGCGCTTTCCAGCATACTGCCGCCCTTTTCATCTCTCCGCACTCCGGCGGCCATTATCTGCTAAAAGATCGTTAACCCTTCAGTTACCGGTCGGCAGCTAGTCTCCGGGGGGCACAGGATCGTGGATCTACGGCGCTGGACTTAAGAGGCACACTGGTGGGGTAAGATCACAGCTGGAGTCTCTCACTCGGCTGTGAATTCTATAAGCTTCTCTGCATTGCTGGCCCCCTCTGCATAGCCACCCCTGTATACTATGCCGGGCTCAAAGTCCAAGAGAACCAGGCAGGATTGCTATTATGCACTCTGTACAGCCTGCAGTAATACTCTCCCTAGTGGCAGCATGTATCCAAATTGCCAGGACTGCATGCAGACTGCTGTGCCAGAGCCCCTTGAAGCACTTGCCAATACTTCGGTGCCTAATACCACACCGGAATGGGTCACTCAGATGTCGCAATCTATGACGCAGTCTATAGATAATCTCACATCCACATTGCTTCAGGCTCTGCAGAGCCATGCCTCGGCTATGAACACTACTCAGCAAAGGGAGAGTTCCACTCGGGGACATGATGGCACGAGCACATCCACGTCTAGGTCAGGAAGCAAGCGGACCCACAGGTCACGTTCATCTGCGTCATCCCATACCACACGGTCGTCCCCTTCCAGTGAGAGACACCGTACTCCCAGCTCATCTAGACCGTCCCCTGACAGGGACAGACAATGTAGATCCCCACAGCCATCCCTGACCAGACAAGGCCTCCGTTCCGATTCTCCCAGCAGGAGACGCCTTAGTGATACACAGGATTCGGAAGACATCTGTGATTCCGACTCAGACAAGGAAACCGAAGGGTCCCTAATCCTTATTCCCCCTGGCAATACAGTGCTAGTTGATGATCTAATCTCATCCATCCATCGGGTGCTGGACATCTCCGATCCACCCCTGGAGACACCAGGACATAAGATTTCCTTTGAAGTCCTGAAACCGCCTAAGGTCTTCTTTGACCACCCAGAGTTTAATGCGATCCTTAAAAATCAGTTCTCACAACCTGAGAAAAAGTTTACTAATCGCAAATATCTGGAGGCGCGGTACCCCTTTCCACAGGAGGTCACCAAACAGTGGACAGATCCACATGAAGTGGATCCCCCAGTCTCCAGACAAGCAGCGCAGACACTCCTTTCACTGCCAGATAGCTCAACCCTCAGGGACACAGCAGACCGGCAGGTGGAACGCATGGCTCGTTCAATTTTCGAGGCCGCAGGGGACTCCCTGGCTCCCGCGTTCACCTCAGTTTGGGCTGCCAAGGCAATCTTGGCCTGGGCCCAAAATTTACAAACTGGCCTACAAGCATCTACCCCTGAACTGTCGGACCAAGCGGACCAAATAGCAGTTGTGGTTGATTACATGCTTCATGCAGCTCTGGATTCTGCAAGGGGTGCAGCGGGGATAGCATCAAACGGCGTCACGATTCGGCGTATCCTCTGGCTGCGGGAATGGAAAGCAGATGCAACTTCAAAGAAGTCCCTCACACACCTCCCGTACCTCAGTGGTCGGCTTTTCGGTGAACAGTTGGACACAATGATATCCAACGCCACCGGGGGTAAGAGTACCTCTCTCCCCCAACTGAAGCCCAAACACACTTACAAAAAGCGCAATCAAGCATGATTCCGATCCTTTTGGAACTCTTCCGGCTGGTCCGTCTCGCGACCAGCACAGAATAACAGCCGTGCTCCACGCAGGGACAACTCGAGGTCGACGCAAAAGTTGGACAAGACCTGGCAATCAAGGGCAGGCCAGTCAAAATTTAAAGGAGGAAAATCTCGCATTTCCTCCTCATCATGACTCACAAACTCCTGAAGACACCCCACCTGTAGGCGGCCGTCTTTTGCTCTTTCACCAAGTCTGGCTGCCTATTACAGAGGACAGGTGGGTCAGGGAGCTAGTGTCTTCAGGATACAAGATAGAGTTCACTTCCAACCCGCCAAACAGATTCTTTCTGTCTGTTCCCCCAAAACCGCCAGCCAAGGCTCTTGCCTTCCACTACGCGGTCTCCTCGCTTCTTCAAGCAGGAGTCATAGTATCGGTCCCCACGGCCGAGCGCTTCCAAGGGTTCTACTCAAATTTATTCGTAGTCCCCAAAAAAGGAGGCAGCGTATGGCCCATATTGGACCTAAAACAGCTCAACAAATATGTACGGGTACGTCAATTTCGCATGGAGTCCCTTCGGTCCATCATTGCGTCCATGGAGAAGGGAGAATTTCTCGCCTCCATAGACATTCAAGATGCATACCTACATATACCAATTGCGCCCGCTCATGAGAGATTTCTCAGGTTCGCAATCGACCAGGAACACTACCAGTTCGTGGCTCTCCCGTTCGGACTCGCCACGGCTCCCAGAGTGTTTACCAAAGTCATGGCAGTCACCATGGACGTCCTGCACTCCAGAGGCATAATAGTCGTTCCATATCTGGACGATCTCCTCATCAAGGCTCCCACCTTCAAGGACTGCGAAATCAGTGTCTCAATCACAATCGACATTCTGAGTCGCCTGGGCTGGTTAGTCAACTTAAAAAAGTCATCACCAACCCCCGAGTCAGTCTCTGACCTTCTTGGGAATGTTATTCAACACCCTCAAGGGTCTAGTACTCCTCCCCAAGGACAAAGCACTGCCTCTCCGTATAGGAGTCCGCACCCTACTTCGCAAACCCCCTCGGTCTCTCCGTTTTGCCATGAGAGTCCTTGGCAGGATGGTGGCGGCAATAGAAGCGGTCACATTTGCCCAGCTTCACCTCAGGCCTCTCCAACTAGCCATCCTCAAGTCATGGGACAGGAATCCTTTTCCTCTCGACAGGGAGTTTCAGTTGACGTCGTCAACCAGGAGGTCCCTGCACTGGTGGCTTAAGCCAACCTCACTAACAAAGGGGAAATCCTTTCTCACGGTTCAATGGAAAGTTCTGACCACCGACGCGAGCCTGACGGGTTGGGGTGCGGTACACCTACACCACAGAGCACAGGGCAAGTGGTCCTCAACAGAAGCGACCATGCCCATCAACATCTTGGAAATTCGTGCCATTCTCCTGGCGTTGAGAGCCTTCCATCACTTACTGGCAGCCTCTCGCATCAGAGTACAGTCGGACAATGCCACAGCTGTGGCATATGTAAATCACCAAGGGGGGACCCGCAGTGCCCAGGCGATGCGAGAAGTGACACACATTCTCCACTGGGCGGAAGACACAGGTTCGGTTCTCCCTGCGGTCCACATTCCGGGTGTGGACAACTGGGAAGCAGACTTCCTCAGCCGGCAAGGAATGGACTCGGGAGAGTGGTCTCTCCATCCCGAAGTTTTTCACCAGATCTGCCATCGCTTGGGGACTCCGGACGTGGACCTAATGGCATCCCACTTCAATGCCAAAGTCTCCAACTTCATAGCCAGAACACACCACCCGCGGTCGCTGGGAGCAGACGCCCTGGTTCAGGACTGGACTCTGTTCCAGCTCCTGTACATCTTTCCACCTCTTCCCCTGATATCCAGAGTGGTGAGGAAGATCAAGCAAGAGGGAGTTCCAACTATCCTCATCGCACCAGACTGGCCCAGACGTACGTGGTACGCCGACATCGTGCAGCTTACAGCAGACGTCCCCTGGCGTCTCCCCGACCGCCCAGATCTTCTGTCACAAGGCCCATTCTACCACCAGAACTCAGGGGTCCTCAATTTGACGGCATGGCCATTGAGACCTGGGTTTTAACCCAGTCAGGGTTCTTGCCTGACGTCATCGCAACCATGATCAGGGCACGGAAGCCAACCTCTGCAAAGATTTATTACCGTACCTGGAAAGCTTTCTTTACCTGGTGCGATTCTCGTGACCAGACCCCATTCCCTTATTCCCTCCCCAGGGTACTTGGGTTTCTCCAATCGGGTCTGGAGGCCAGACTGTCCCTGGCCTCCATTAAGAGCCAGGTGTCAGCTCTCTCTGTGCTTTTTCAGACTCGCATTGCTAACAAGCCGCAAGTAAAGACATTTCTTCAGGGAGTTTCCCGATTGGTTCCCCCCTACAGACGACCACTAAAAACGTGGGATCTCAACCTGGTGCTGACAGCATTGCAGGAAACACCTTTTGAACCCCTTAGGGAAGTCTCACTCCTCCTTCTATCCCAGAAAGTGGTTTTCCTAGTGGCAATCACCTCGCTACGCAGGGTGTCTGAACTCACAGCACTCTCCTGCAGACAACCCTTCCTGGCTTTTTAGCAGGACAAGGAAGTTCTCCGTACGGTTCCATCCTTCCTTCCGAAGGTTGTGTCCAACTTCCACCTCAATGAGGAAATTTCACTGCCATCCCTCTGTCCGGCCCCGGTTCATAGAGTGGAAAAGGCTCTGCATACGCTTGACCTTGTCAGGGCATTACGTATCTGTGTCTAGGACTGCGCCCTTTCCTTTTTCTGGAAGGCGGCCGCAAGGGTCTACCAGCTTCCAAAGCTACCCTTGCCAGGTGGATCAAATCCACCATACAAGAGGCCTACCGCCTCAAAAATTCTCCTCTTCCAGCAGGTATTACGGCACACTCTACACGTGCGGTAGGGGCCTCCTGGGCCATTCGGCACTAGGCTTCGGCACAAGTGTGTAAGGCAGCCACCTGGACTAGCCTACACACGTTTACCAAACACTACAGGGTTCATACCCAATCCTCAGCAGACACGAGCCTGGGTAGACGTATCCTGCAGGCGGCAGTGCCCCAATTATAGGGGCCTGTCTACACAATATTCGTCCATTGCTTCCCACCCAGGGACTGCTTTGGGACGTCCCATGGTCCTGTCCCCCCCAATGAGGCGACAGTAAAGGAGATTTTTGTGTACTCACCGTAAAATCTCTTTCTCTTAGCCTCTAATTGGAGGACACAGCTCCCACCCTGTCGCCCGTTCCGGGCCGTTGTTATGTTGAGTTCTCTTATTGTTTTTTTTGAGCTCGTACATAGTTGCCTTCTTATAGGCATGGTTATGTTATCCATGTTACGTTCCTTCTACTGCTTTTGCACAAAACTGGAGAAGGCTGACGCCGTCCAGGGGTGTATACTGCAGAGGAGGAGCCAATGTTAATCTTTTTCAGATTAAGCATAGTGTCGCCTCCTAGTGGACAGCAGCATAACACCCATGGTCCTGTGTCCCCCCAATTAGAGGCTAAGAGAAAGAGATTTTACGGTGAGTACACAAAAATCTCCTTTTTATTCTGTTCTATACTGGGCCCCCATTGTCTTTTGTATGTTTGCTGCTTTTGTTTTTAGAGCTGGAAATTAACTTAATCTTTTTTCGTGTCCATTAATCAAATGTCCAAAAACGATGTATTCTTCTTAATCCTGGCATGTTAGATTTCATGAGCTTTTGTCAATTATTATTGTAGTGCGTTTTTCTCCCATGTCTCATGCTTTTTGCATCCAATTTTTTCCATTGTCATGTATCAGTTAAAATGGAAATGAAAATCGATGCCTTAAAAGGAATATATCAGAAGTATCAACCCTCCTAAGCCATCTTTATGGGCATGTAGGTCAGAGGAAGCAGAATAAAATGATACCTTGATATCTGTGATCTGATGTTGTATTCCAGAGAAATCCACGTTTTTCTTATCTGCAAATTATTTTAGATGAAAGGGGACATTACGAGTGTCAGGAGAGCAGTCTGCTTTACATGTGTCACACTAGTAACGTCCCTTTCAATCTAAAATAAGCCATGGAGGCAGATTCTCAGGGAGATCTATGTCCGGCCCATAGATCTTAAAGGCTCATTTACATATTAAGGAAAAACCTAGATTTCTTCGGAATAAGACATCGGATTGCAGATTTCAAGGTATCATTTTATTCAGCTTCCTGTGACCTACATGCCCGTATAGACGGCTTAGGATGGTAGATCCTCCTGACAGATGCCCTTTAAAGGGAACCTGTCACATGATTCATGCTCTCAAACCTGCAGGCAGCTTGAATCAGATCCTAACTGCACAATTGCAGCCAAGTATATTTTTCTATGAAACGCTCTGGCTTTCCAAAATGAATACTCTTTCTGAATGGCTAATGTACACGTGTTCTTTCCTGAAACAAGTTAGAGTCTTAAAAAAAAAAAAAAAAAAAAAAAAAGCCCCAGTTACCAATGTGAAAATTGCAAGGTTTCAACTTTTCATTTTTAATACAGATTATGATATATAGGGGAAAAATTCATTTAAACACTAAAAACTTATTTTAACAATGAAGTCATTATCTGATTTACATATTTGCTTTACCATATACAGATACGTTCTTCCTTATCGTCTCTCTTGGCTTGAGAAATCCCAAGATTAGTGGTACAGAATGACAACCTTTTAGGTCAGAAAAAAAAATAAAAACTTTAACCTCTCAGGTAATATAATGCAAAAGTTTTTATTTTTTTTCCAAAGTTGGTGATCTCACACCTCTCAACTCTGAAGATCTGAAACGTCCACGGATATGGTAATTGCAAATTGAATGAACCTTAATGAAGCTAAAAAGGGAACCATACCCTGGAATTTGGAACATGGTACACAAAATGTCAGAGATTAGATGACATTTTTCACTATTCCGCTGGCTGAGTTTGTCTGTGAATCGCGTTAGGGTTACACAGCGCAGCTGCTTTGAAAGTCATCTTTCCTGTGACAAAATGTCTTTCAGTACTTATCCTGTGATTGTTGATCTGTTTGAATTTTTTTTTCACAAAACAAGAAAAAAAAACATAGAATCCTACTTCTCCCCCTCCACATTTCGCTCAGCTTTTCCAAGACCATGTTCTTGTGTCTCCAACTCAACTAAGGCACAGATTAAATAAGGCAACTTTTCCCTTACTGTCCACTACTCGGGTCTCCCAGTGTTTAAATCACATTGTTATATCACTCGAGCACTGCAGGCAATCACTGATTGGCTGCTGCTCATCAGTATTCTGAGGAGCGTAAGAACATACGAAAATGGGTGCACAGCCTAAATAACCACTATCGTGTATCAAAGAGCATATGACATGAGGTAGAAAAAAAGAAATACACTAATGATGCGCACACCTAAATAAAAACAACTTTTATTGGTGTACAAGCACAAAAATATATAAAATATCAAAGAAACAACCTGAGCCGCACATAGTCAGGTGCCAACATGGGCCAAGGTGGCATACCAAAAGGTAGACATAACAGCATAATAATACACCATTTTTTATAAATATTGCTAGCAATGGTACATAGAATTAATATAAGCCATGCATGATGCGTATAAAGGACACCATATAATACCCCAATAATCCTAAGGGATAAATAAATGGTATGCTATATCCCACGCCAGTGAAACCAAGGCATATTGGAGATGAGCTACAGAAAGATTGACAAATACTATAAGGTGTAATATGGAAATCAATGTAATAAATCTCAATATAATGTAATCTCAAATAGCTGTAGCCAAATGTATCCAGTTATCGAACAATAAATAGACACAGGAAAAGCCTATAGCAGGTACAGTTGAAACCAGAAGTTTACATACATTATATAAAAATACACTTATGCATATTTTTCTCAATATGTGACATGAAATCAGAATAAACATTTCCAATTTTAGGTCACTTAGGATTACCATAATTTTTAAGATTTGTCAAATGCCAAAATAATGAGAGAGAATGTTTAAGGTATTTTTATTACTTACTGCGAAGTCAAACGTTTACATACACTAAGATTACTATGCCTTTAAACAATTCTGCACTGCCCATATGATGATGTCATGTGTTTGGAAGCTTCTGTTTTTTTGGCAACATCTGAGTAAATTAGAGACACACCTGTGGATGTATTTTAATGCACACCTGAAACACACTGCTTCTTTGTGTAGCATCATGGTAAAGTCTAAAGAAATCAGCCAAGATATCAGGAAGAGAATTATGGACTTGCACAAGTCTGGCTCATCCTTGGGTACAATTTCAAGGTACCTGAAGGTGCCTTGTTCATCTGTACAAACAATTATACGCAAGTACAAACAAGATGGGAATGTCCAGCCATCATACCACTCAAGAAGGAGATGGGTTCTGTGTCCCAGAGATGAACGTGCTTTGGTCCGACATGTGCATATCAACCCAATGACAAAAGCAAAAGACCTTGTGAAGATGATGGTCGGAAGCTGGTAAGATTGTGTCAATAACCACAGTGAAACGAGTACTGTATCAACATGGGCTGAAAGGCCACTCGGACAGGAAGAAGCCATTACTTCATAAAAAAAGCCAGATTAATGTTTGCAAATGCACAGAGGAACAAAGACCTTAATTTTTGGAGCCTGTGCACTTCACAAAATAGATGGCATTATGAGAAAAGAAGATTTTCCTCCTGCGGCCACGTTCAGGGATTTTGGCTACAGTCCCATGGATCTTATATTTCTGAATAATATGTGCAACTGTAGTCACAGGAACATCAAGCTGCTTGGAGATGGTCTGATAACCTTTACCTTTAACATGCTTGTCTATAATTTTCTTTCTAATCTCCTGAGACAACTCTTTCCTTTGCTTCCTCTGGTCCATGTTGAGTGTTGTACACACCATGTCACCAAACAGCACAGTGAGTATCTGTAGCCCTATATACAGGCCCACTGACTGATTCCAAGATTGTAGACACCTGTGATGCTAATTAGTGGGCACAACTTGATTTAACATGTCCCTTTTGTCACATTATTTTCAGGTGTACCATCATTTCTGTCCAGGCCTATTTCATGAGTTTAATTTTTTTTTTTTATTCTGTGGAAGCAGAAAAGCAATGTCTGACTTTAATTTGTCCATTTTCATAGATTTTTAATTTATTATTACTTTTGTCAGATTCAAGTTATTTCTGTGACCATCGTGCGTTTTTCTTTCATTAAACGAGGGGTACCAACAATTTTGACCATGTGTATCTGCCAATTCATGGAGGGGGTGGCTGTTACATCAGTATTTCGCACTTGTGCAGCCCCTGCCTTTATCATGGGGGTCTGCCACGTCCTGCTTGTGCTTTGGTAATCTGATCTGGTGTTGGTAAGGCTGTTTGTTTTTTTCTGTGGCGTAATAATACATACCTGCGCCCTGGGCCTTATTGACCAGGTACGTATTATTACACCTTGGCGACTGCACCCGCACAGATGTTATGCAGGCCCGATTGCCGCCGGCTGTCAGCTGATTCTAACAGCTGACACCCGGGACTATGTGCTAGGAGCGGTCTCGCACTGCTCCCTGCACATTAACCCCTGAAATGCTGCGATCAAAGTAGATAGCATCATTTCCGGGGCAAGCAGAGCCACCCCTCTTACCTTGTATCGGTCCCGATCGTGGCCATGGTGACCCGATGTCGTCATGATGACATCCGGGTCACCAGGCATCAGAAAGTTAGATAGATCTTGCTCAGTGCACAGTCTATCTAACTTGTGTCTGCAGGGCTGACAGGCTGCATAGCATAGAGATGTTACTGCTGCATCTCTATGCTATGCAAGTGATCAGCCTACAGAAAATGAAAGTCCCATAATGGGACAAAGTGTAAAAGTAAAAAAGTGTCAAAGTTAAAAAAATAAATAAAAAAAATTGTAAAAATATGAAAAAAATCATCAAGAAAAAAATAAAAACATACTGTACCCATAAATAAATATTATGAAAAAAATAAATAAAAGTACACATATTTGGTATCGCCGCGTCCGGAACAACCTGACCTATAAAACTGTCCTACTAGTTAACCCCTTTAGTGAACACGGTAGAAAAATAAAAATAAAGCAAAAAATGATGCTTTATCATACCGCCAAACAAAATGCGATCGAAAAGACGAATGTAAATAAAAGTGGTACCGCTGAAAATGTCATCTTGTCGTGCAAAAAGCAAGCCGCCATATAGCTCCATCAACCGAAAAATAAAAGTTACAGCTCTCAGAATAAAGCGATACAAAAAAAAAATTTTTTCTATAAAATAGTTTTTGTGTAAAAGCGCCAAAACATAAAAAAATATAAACGTAGTACCGCTGTAAACGTATTGACCTGAAGAATAAAGCTGCCTCATCAATTTTACCACACGCGGAACGGTATAAAAAAAAAAAAAAATTCCTGACTTGTTGGTTTTTGTTTATTCTGCCTCCATAAATCAGATTAGAAAGTGATCAAAAAATGTCACGTGCCCGAAAATGGTACCAATAAAAACGTCAACTTGTCCCTCAAAAAACAAGCCGTCACATGACTCTGTTGGCCGAAATATGGAAAAAT
Organism: Phyllobates terribilis; assembly: GCF_046119375.1. NCBI lineage: Eukaryota > Metazoa > Chordata > Amphibia > Anura > Dendrobatidae > Phyllobates > Phyllobates terribilis. The sequence goes on along the minus strand of NW_027362767.1, from coordinate 92,137,244 downwards.
AATTGTAAAAACTAGTCTTTGCAAAAAAAAAAAAAACTTTTAGTGTGTGACAGCTGCCAAATATAAAAACCCCGATATGAATCTGGTATCGCTGTAATTGCACCGACCCGAAGAATAAAGTCGTCTAATCACTTATACCGCACGAGGAACGGCGTAGAAAATAAACTCTAGGGTTAGGGTTGTGCTAGGATTAAGGTTACGGTTAGGGTTCTGTTGGGGTTGGGATTTTTTTTAAAGTAAAGAAAAAAAGACGATATGGCGACTAGTGTGGGGCGGGGACTCGAGCATGTCACTTGAGCACGCGCGATACATGGTGCATACCTGAGTACCCGATGTAAACTCAAGTAGCGAACACTTGCGCTCAAGACTAATGACAACTTATTCAATATGATGACCTAATGTTATCAAATTCTTTGTCATACCTCTGGGTTCAAAATGTTCACTATACCCCATGATAAAATTCTTGAGGGGTCTAGTTTCCAAAATGGGGTCACTTGTGGGGGGTTTCCACTGTTTAGGCGCATCAGGGGCTCTCCAAACGTGATATGGCATCCGCTGTCGATTCCAGACAACTTTGCGTTCAAAAAGTCACACAGTGCTCCTTCCCTTCTGAATCCTGCCGTGCACCCAAACAGTGTATTTTCCCCACATATGGGGTATTGGCGTACTCAGGAGAAATTGCACAACAGTTTTTGGGGTCCATTTTCTCCTCTTACCCTTGTGAAAATAAAAAATTTGGGGCTAAAAGATCATTTTTGTGGAAAAAGTTAGATTTTTTTAATTTTTGCGGCTCTACGTTATAAACTTCTGTGAAGCACCTGGGGGTTCAGGGTTACCGTTGCGAAAATAAAAAATAAAAAAAATGGGTCTTAAGTAACATTTTTGAGAAAAAAGTTAAATGTTAATTTTTTTTTTCCACAGTACAAAAATTCCTGTGAAGCACCTGAAGGGTTAATGAACTTCTTGAATGTGGTTTTGAGCACCTTGAGGGGTGCAGTATTTAGAATGGTGTCACTTTTGGGTATTTTCTGTCATAAAGACCCCTCAAAGTGACTTCAAATGTGATGTGGTTCCTAAAGAATGGTTTTGTAAATTTTGTTGGAAAAAAGAGAAATCGCTGGTCAACTTTTAACCCTTATAGCTCCCTAACAAAAAAACATTTTGGTTCCAAAATTGTGCTGATGTAAAGTAGACATGTGGGAAATGTTATTTATTAACTATTTTCTGAGATATGTCTCTGATTTAAGGGCATGAAAATTCAAATTTTGAAAATTGCTAAATTTTCTAATTTTTCGCCAAATTTCAGATTTTTTCACAAATTAATGCATGTCATATTGAAGAAATATTACCACTATCATGACGTACAATATGTCACGAAAAAAAACCGTTTCAGAATCAGGGGGATCCGTTGAAGCGTTCCAGAGTAATTACCTCATAAAGTGACAGTGGTCAGAATTGTAAAAATTGGCCTCGTCATTAACGTGCAAACCACCCGCGGGGGTAAAGGGGTTAATTTGCCATAAAATGTAGTGGAAAAAAATCTTTGTAGGGTAGAATGGAAAAAAACCCATAAAACAGCAATTCCACCATTTTTTTCCCCATTAGTGAAGTTGTGTAAAGGTTTTTATTGGTACTATTGTAGTATACATATGAATCGTATTTGATTTCGTTTTTTTATAAGAGTAATTCTGTCATTTTTTTTTTTAAGTGTGCAGGATAAATGACATATGGCATAATTAATAAATAATAAAAAGCAGTGATAACATTTTATTTTATTTCCGAGTTTGACATGTGGGAAAAGCGGATAGTTTAATCGTTTTGTATTATGTTTCTTACTTTAAAATGTTTTTAAACTTTTTTTTTTTTTTTATAATTTTTTTTTCCCCACTAGGCGACTTGAATTCCTGTATTGTAGTGTATTGCCGTCAAGTTTTCACTATTGATCTCTGCCAGTGGTAGATGAGATGGGACACATGACCCCTAGCTGATATGACAATCTGTGCTGCAGTCTGGGGGTGTTGAAACCTAGATATTGAGGTCACCATTGATCTTTAGCATCCAAGGAGTTAAACCTCAGGGATTAGTTATGACATTTGCATCAGGTGTCAGTTTCCTAATACAGCCAGTACAGCTCAGCACTTAGAGGACCTTTCTCCAACTTTTTCATGTTCAAACTGGACAGACAATGTAATTGTTGCTGAAGAACGGAATAGAACACTTTTTTTTGCAGAGATAATAGCAATCAAAATATTTGTCACCTACGGAGTTGATTTTTTTTAAATCCAAAAGGGTGTTATTAGGCCGTTTTCATTGGGGGCATGTACTTTTTCCCCCTGTATGATGGTAACATCATAATTAAGCAGTAACACTCAGTAGAAAGAAGAACATGCCCACCATAACTTAGAACAGGCTACTCCTGTGTGAGATGTGACTAGACCCTTCTCTGCTCTCACTGCAGAGCCAGTACAAGTTGCTGTGATTACTGACACCTTTGAGCTCTCATCTCCGGGCAGTACAGCACAGGTGATAGTGCTATGAGAGGAGGAGAGCTGAAAGAAGGGTTTATAATGTGACACAGCTAAACTCACCTGTGCTGCCCCCCCCCCCCCCCAAACTGCTAAAAGATGTTGAGTAATCACACTTATGTCGCAGCAATATGTACTCACTCTACAGAGAGAGAGAAGAGGCTGTCATTACATCACACAGGAGTAGCCTATTCTCAGCTATGGCGGGGGCGTGTTCTTCTTGCTCCTGTTGCTGCCTGCTTGTGATTGGTCAACATCATATAGAGGGGACAAAGTACACTCCTCCAGGGAAAACTCTGGTAACACCCACTTGGACAAAAAGTGTAACCGATGTTTTAATTTTTAGCTCAAAAATCAATAGTAACCATGATAATGTGTCAAGTACTTTGTTAATTTCTTTGTAATAAAAAGGTGAAATTTAAAAATCCTGTGGAAGAAAAGATTTTGCATCAGTATTGTAAATTTACACTGTAGCCGTCCTGAAGTATATTGTCAGCCGCTCCAGGTCTGTTGCCATCACCTGTGTGATGTGAGTTTATATAATCTGGGTGAGTGACAGCTCATTGTCTTCCATTGTCAGCAACACTGCCTGGTTTTAGCTTTGCAGCCTCTTGTCGGTTGCTATTTTTATTTCTCAATAACCCCCTTATAGAGAAAAGTTAAAGACACTTGTGTGGAATTTCTTCCTGAAATCCTTCAAGTACTTTACTGTACAGATGGGATCCGCATATTTCTTTTTACCCCTCACATCTGCTGATCAGATGTTCCACTGGTCCTGAGGTAGACAGCAGGATACATGTAAGGAGATAATGGCTGACCACGAGCTGCTCCCAAAGTTGTATAAAGTATCTGTTGTGGCTCAGGAACTTTGATATATCTGTGCATGATGGACAATTACAAATACATCTATAAAATAGCTGCCGATTCACAGAAAGTCCAATGGTGGAAAAAGGTGGGGTTGCAATGAATGATAAAGGGGTTGTCCGGTCTTAGAGTAACTGCAGAGTTATAGCTTATGTGACTGCAGACTTGTGAATTCTCACATCGCGCGCACTGCGAGGATTCTTTGGTGCCGGTAGTGGGCGGTCATGTGACCACAATTATTCAATTTGCATGCTTCTGGCCACATTCCAACTAGACTTCTCTGACCTCGCTCAATACACTTGCATTGAGCGAGACTGCACATGTCTAGTCGTCACGTGACCACATGTGCCATCTATACACTGAGCGGTGACTGAAGCCGTGCCGACACCTCCCCTATGACTGAAGACCGAGCCTGCCAGGAGGAATAAAGTTAATTTCCTCCCTGCAGCCGGGCTCTCACTGCTGCAGCCACATGGACTCAGAATGCTATTAATCCCATATCTGCAGGTTCATAGCTTTTTTTTTAAATATCCACAGAGTGTCTGGACCATCTGACGTTACCTGGTTCAACTATCGTGAAGCCTTCTCCTGGTCTGTTGGTTGACGTAGAGTTGAAAACATGAATGTGCAGTGTTTAACCTTGCGTGGTGGAGTAACCAGCTTCTTGAAAAAAATTGATTACTCTGCCCACACGAGTGCAAACACTCAATTTTCAGCTCTTTTATACAAGCACCAGATTTTGGGCAGTGTGTGAATGACGACTAAAGCATCAACATCAATGGACTAGAGGCGGACTCTGATAAGACCTAAAGAGACTGTCAGCACAGGACGACTGTTAAAACTAATCATTTATATAACTGATCATTTATATACACCTTCCCACCTACTTGTTTTTCCTCAATCTTCACCCCTTCATCTTTGATTGTCAGCTCTGGTTTCATAGTCACAGAAGGGTGGAGATAGATGGAAACCAAGCAGGTAGGGAGGTGTATAGAAATGATTGGCCCCAACATGAAGCACCGAGCGGTGGGACTTAATTTGGTGCTTGGGGATGCAAGGCTGCATGCAGCGGCTCAGCATTGTGCTTGGTGATCTAAGGCTGCATGTAGCTGCTTGCCATTGTGCTTGGCAATATCAGGCTGCACGCAGTTGCTCGGTATTGTGCTTTGTGATGTAAGGCAGCATGCAGCTGCTCGGTATTGTGCTTTGTGATGCAAGGCTGCATGCAGCTGCTCGGCATTGTGCTTGGTGATGTAAAGCTGTAAGTAGCTGTTTGGCATTTTGCTTTGTGATATAAGGCTGCATGCTGCCGCTCGGCATTCTGCTTGGTGGTATCAGGCTGCACGCAGCTGCTTGGCATTGTTGTGCTTGGTGATGTAAGGCTGCATGCAGCTGCGTGCCCATGAAGCTCCTGGCGCAAAATTGTTGCGCTAACGTTAATGCCTGAAGAGGTTTAGACTCTGCAGTTGCATCAACAGAACTTTGGTGACATTTCTGCACCTCAGCACTTGGAAACTTGAAAATATAGTGACTGCAGATTTGTTAGTGCTTGCAGCACTCGGACTGTGAGGATTCTCCACTGGCTGGAGCGTGACAAGTGTGGGATTTACATACATGTGGTCATGTGCCGATTAGATGTGCGCGGCCTCACTCAATGCAAGTGTTCTGAGCAAGACCGAACACGTCTAGTTGGAATGTGACCGGAGTATGCAAATTATATGCATGTGGTCACATGACCACTGGCTTCCAGTACCGGGAGAATCCTCACAGCGCACATAGACCTGTACCCTGAGGCCGGAGAGCCCCTTAAAGTGGAGGACAATGTGCTGGGAGGCTGCCTCGGGCTGGGTGTCATCTGCATTGGAGTTTCTGCAAAAGAATAAACGGCCGTAACATTAACCTGCAGAGCCGTCTTCTGTTTGTGGCGCTGCATTGGGTCTGTCCGCCAGTGGAGCAGAATCTCAGACCGCCTGCTGCTGGTGTGAACTGTGTCTTATTACTGCAGGCTCTATAGTAGGCTGTATGATCACACTGTTGTCTGACAAGTCTTCAGGGCCAGAGCCTGGGACTACAGGCGGCCATAGACAGTGACTGCATCTAATGGCTGGTTGTTATTGCTGCAATTCTAATCTATCAAATAAATAAGAGCAAGATTGGGAAAATACATCCACAGATCCGGAATCCCCGACTGCTGCCTGGCACAGAATCGGTGTGTGCTCTCCTGCACTGATCCCGCAGTACATTGACACTATGCAGGGATCCCCGCCGTACACACTGGCGCTATGCGCTGCGGTATCGCAGGACGCGGCTGCCGGACGGTTCCGATCTCTGACACTGATCCCGAGCGGAGCTCCGACACGATCAGCGCCTTCCAGCAGCATGACGTCACTGCTCCGCAGCCAATCCGCAGGCGGCCTGACAGAGTATGTCCATATATGGAGATGCTGCGCTGGGCTGCTGCACGTTACCTTACATGGCAGGGAAGCTCCCGCAGCCGCCGCCCCGCCCTCTGCGCGGCAAGGACTGTGAAAAAACCCGGGAAGCTGCGCGGTCACGTGTGCGGCTGCTCTGCTCCATACATTACCTCACACACAGCACACACGTCCTGTGAGAGCAAACTGGGAGGTATCAGCTGGAGTGGAGAGGCCTGACACTCACAGAGTGGGCAAGCAAAAGGGCCACAGTGTGGGCAGGAGCCATAGAGTGCAAAAGGGCCACAGTGTGGAATATGTTCATAGTGTGCAAAAGGGCCACAGTGTATGCAGGAACCATAATGCATGCAAAAGGACCATAGTGTGAACAGGGGCCACAGTATACAAAGGGGCCATAGTGTGAATGGGCCATAGAATACAAAAGGGCCATAGTGTGGGCAGGAGCCATACTGTGTGCAAAAGGGCCACAGTGTGGGCAGGAGCCATAATGTGTGCAAGGGCCATAGTGGGCAAAAGGGCTCAGTGTATGCAGGAACCATAATGCATGCAAAAGGGCCATAGTGTGAACAGGGGCCACAGTATACAAAAGGGCCATAGTGTGTGCAGGGGGCCATAGTATACAAAGGGGCCATTGTGGCCCCTGTTCACACTGTATACAAAAGGGCTATAGTGTGTGCAGGGGGCCATAGTATACAAAAGGGTCATAGTGTGCGCAGGGGGCCATAGTATGCAAAAGAGCCACAGTGTGCGCAGGAATCATAGTGTGCAAAAGGGCTTTAATGTACACAGGGGCCATAGTGTGAACAGGGGCCATAGCGTCAACAGGGGCCACAATATACAAAAGGGCTATAGTGTGCGCAGGTGGCCATAGTATGCAAAAGGTTCACAGTGTGCGCAGGTGGCCATAGTATGCAAAAGGTTCACAGTGTGCGCAGGGACATAGTATACAAAAGGGCCATAGTGTGCAAAAGGGCCACAGTGTGCAAAAGGGTTTAGTATACACAAGGGCCATAGTATACAAAAGGGCTATAGTGTGAACAGAGGCCACAGTATACAAAAGGGCCATAGTGTGCGCAAAAGGGCCATAGTGTACACGGGCCACAGTATACAAAGGGGCCATAGTGTGCACAGGAACCATAATGCATGCAGGGGCCATAGTGTGCGCAGGGGCCATAGTATACAAAAGGGCCATAGTATGAACAGGGGCCACAGTATACAAAAAGGCCATAGTGTGAACAGGGGCCACAGTATACAAAAGGGCCATAGCATGAACAGGGGCCACAGTATACAAAAAGGCCATAGTGTGAACAGGGGCCACAGTATACAAAAGGGCTATAGTGTGCGCAGGGGGCCATAGTATACAAAAGGGTCATAGGGTGCGCAGGGCCATAGTATACAAAAGGGCCACAGTGTGCGCAGGTATCATAGTGTGCTAAAGGGCTTTAATGTACACAGGGGCCACAGTATACAAAAGGGCTATAGTGTGCAAAAGGGCCATAGTATACAAAAGGGCCATAGTGTACAAAAGGGCTATAGTGTGAACAGGGGCCACAGTATACAAAAGGGCCATAGTGTGCACAGAGGCCATAGTATACAAAAGGGCTATAGTGTGCGCAGGGGGTCATAGTATACAAAAGGGTCATAGTGTGTGCAGGGGCCCATAGTGTGAACAGGGGCCATAGAATACAAAAGGGCCATAGTGTGTGCAGGGGCCATAGTGTGCAAAAGGGCCACAGTGTGGGCAGGGGCCATAGTGTGCAAAAGGGCCACAGTGTATGCAGGAACCATAATGCATGCAAAATGGCCATAGTCTGAACAGGGGCCACAGTATACAAAAGGGCCATAGTGTGTGCAGGGGGCCATAGTATACAAAAAGGTCATAGTGTGCGCAGGGGGCACAGTATGCAAAAGGGCTATAGTGTGCGCAGGGGGCCATAGTATACAAAAAGGTCATAGTGTGCGCAGGGGGCCATAGTATACAAAAGGGCCACAGTGTGCGCAGGAATCATAGTGTGCAAAAGGGCTTTAATGTACACAGGGGCCATAGTGAACAGGGGCCACAGTATACAAAAGGGCTATAGTGTGCACAGAGGCCATAGTGTGCGCAGGGGCCATAGTATACAAAAGGTTCACAGTGTGCGCAGGGACATAGTATACAAAAGGGCCATAGTGTGTGCACGGGCCATAGTGTGCAAAAGGGTATAGTATACACAAGGGCCATAGTATACAAAAGGGCTATAGTGTGAACAGAGGCCCCAGTATACAAAAGGGCCATAGTGTGCGCAGGGGCCATAGTGTGCGCAAAAGGGCCATAGTGTACACGGGCCGCTGTATACAAAAGGTCCATAGTGTGTGCAGGGGCTACAGTGTGCTCAGGAACCATAATGCATGCAGGGGCCATAGTGTGCGCAGGGGCCATAGTATACAAAAGGGCCATAGTGTAAACAGGGGCCACAGTATACAAAAGGGCCATAGTATGAACAGGGGCCACAGTATACAAAAGGACCATAGTGTGAACAGGGGCCACAGTATACAAAAGGGCTATCGTGTGCGCAGGGGGCCATAGTATACAAAAGGATCATAGTGTGCGCAGGGCCATAGTATACAAAAGGGCCATAGTGTGCGCAGGAATCATAGTGTGCAAAATGGCTTTAATGTACACAGTGGCCATAGTGTGAACAGGGGCCACAGTATACAAAAGGGCCATAGTGTGAACAGGGGCCACAGTATACAAAAGGGCTATAGTGTGCGCAGAGGCCATAGTGTGCGCAGGGGGCCATAGTATACAAAAGGTTCACAGTGTGCGCAGGGACATAGTATACAAAAGGGCCATAGTGTGCAAAAGGGTTTAGTGTACACAGGGGCCATAGTATACACAAGGGCCATAGTATACAAAAGGGCTATAGTGTGAACAGAGGCCACAGTATACAAAAGGGCCATAGTGTGCGCAAAAGGGCCATAGTGTACACGGGCCACAGTATACTAAAGGTCCATAGTGTGTGCAGGGGCTACAGTGTGCGCAGGAACCATAATGCATGCAGGGGCCATAGTGTGTGCAGGGGCCATAGTATACAAAAGGGCCATAGTGTAAACAGGGGCCACAGTATACAAAAGGGCCATAATGTGAACAGGGGCCACAGTATACAAAAGGGCCATAGTGTGCGCAAGGGGCCATAGTGTACAAAAGGGTCATAGTGTGCGCAGGGCCATAGTATACAAAAGGGCCACAGTGTGCGCAGGAATCATAGTGTGCAAAAGGGCTTTAATGTACACAGTGGTCATAGTGTGAACAGGGGCCACAGTATACAAAAGGGCCATAGTGTGCGCAGAGGCCATAGTGTGCGCAGGGGGCCATAGTATACAAAAGGTTCACAGTGTGCGCAGGGACATAGTATACAAAAGGGCCATAGTGTGCAAAAGGGCTTTAATGTACACAGTGGCCATAGTGTGAACAGGGGCCACAGTATACAAAAAGGCCATAGTGTGAACAGGGGCCACAGTATACAAAAGGGCTATAGTGTGCGCAGGGGGCCATAGTGTGCGCAGGGGCCACAGTATACAAAAGGGCCATAGTGTGAACAGGGGCCACAGTATACAAAAGGGCTATAGTGTGCGCAGGGGCCATAGCGTGTGCAAAAGGGCCATAGTGTGCACGGGCCATAGTATACAAAAGGGCCATAGTGTGCACAGGGGCCATAGTGAACAGGGGCCACAGTATACAAAAGGGCCATAGTGTGCACAGAGGCCATAGTATACAAAAGGGCTATAGTGTGAATAGAGGCCACAGTATACAAAAGGGCCATAGTGTGTGCAGGGGCTACAGTGTGCGCAGGAACCATAATGCATGCAGGGGCCATAGTATACAAAAGGGTCATAGTGTGCGCAGGGCCATAGTATATGAAAGGGCCACAGTGTGCACAGGAATCATAGTGTGCAAAAGGGCTTTAATGTACACAGTGGCCATAGTGTGAACAGGGGCCACAGTATACAAAAGGGCCATAGTGTGAACAGGGGCCACAGTATACAAAAGGGCTATAGTGTGCGCAGGGGCCATAGCGTGTGCAAAAGGGCCATAGTGTGAACGGGCCCTAGTATACAAAAGGGCCATAGTGTGCACGGGCCATAGTGAACAGGGGCCACAGTATACAAAAGGGCCATAGTGTGCACAGAGGCCATAGTATACAAAAGGGCTATAGTGTGCGCAGGGGGCCATAGTATACAAAAGGGTCATAGTGTGCGCAGGGCCATAGTATACGAAAGGGCCACAGTGTGCACAGGAATCATAGTGTGCAAAAGGGCTTTAATGTACACAGTGGCCATAGTGTGAACAGGGGCCACAGTATACAAAAGGGCCATAGTGTGCAAAAGGGCCATAGTATACAAAAGGGCCATAGTGTACAAAAGGGCCATAGTGTGAACAGGGGCCACAGTATACAAAAGGGCCATAGTGTGCGCAGGAACCATAATGCATGCAGGGGCCAAAGTTTGCGCAGGAATCATAGTGTGCAAAACGGCTCTAGTGTGCGCAGGGGCCATAGTTTACAAAAGGGCCATAGTGTGAACAGGGGCCATAGTATACAAAAGGGCCACAGTGTGCAAAAGGGTTTAGTGTACACAGGGGCCATAGTATACACAAGTGCCATAGTGTGAACAGAGGCCACAGTATACAAAAGGGCCATAGTGTGCGCAGGGGCCATAGTGTGTGCAAAAGGGACATAGTGTGTGCAGGGGACATAGTGTGTGCACAAGGGCCATAGTGTGCATGGGCCACAGTATACAAAAGGTCCATAGTGTGTGCAGGGGACATAGTGTGCGCAGGAACCATAATGCATGCAGGGGCCATAGTGTGCGCAGGAATCATAGTGTGTAAAGGGCTTTAGTGTACACAGGGGCCATAATGTGAACAGGGGCCACAATATACAAAAGGCCTATAGTGTGCGCAGGGGCCATAGTGTGTGCAAAAGGACCATAGTGTGCACGGGCCATAGTATACAAAAGGGCCATAGTGTGCACGGGCCATAGTATACAAAAGGGCCATAGTGTGCACGGGCCATAGTATACAAAAGGGCCATAGTGTGCACGGGCCATAGTGTGCGCAGGGGGCCATAGTATACAAAAGGGTCATAGTGTGCGCAGGGCCATAGTATACAAAAGGGCCACAGTGTGCGCAGGAATCATAGTGTGCAAAAGGGCTTTAGTGTACACAGGGGTCATAGTGTGAACAGGGGCCATAGTATACAAAAGGGCCATAGTGTGCACGGGCCATAGTATACAAAAGGGCCATAGTGTGAACAGGGGCCACAGTATACAAAAGGGCTATAGTTTGCGCAGGGGGCCATAGTATACAAAAGGGCCACAGTGTGCAAAAGGGTTTAGTGTACGCAGAGGCCATAGTATACACAAGGGCCATAGTGTGAACAGGGGCCATAATATACAAAAGGGCCATAGTGTGCACAGGGGCCATAGTGTGAACAGGGGCCACAGTATACGAAAGGGCCATAGTGTGCGCAGGGGCCATAGTATACAAAAGGGCCATAGTGTGAACAGAGGCCACAGTATACAAAAGGTCCATAGTGTGCACAGGGGCCATAGTGTGAACAGGGGCCACAGTATACAAAAGGGCCATAGTGTAAAAGGACCATAGTGTACAGAGGGACCATTGTGTGCGCAGAAGCCATAGTGTGCACAGGGGCCATAGTCTAGAGCGAACCTGCTCCAAAAGACTCCTGAAAAAAAAATCTGTGCTAATATCATAAGACTAGCTTCACAGTTTTTTCTCTGCAAGTTTTTTTGTAAGCTTTTTTTTGTGGCTTTTTCACATTTATAACGTGTGTTTTTCATATTCCATTAAGAAACTTAAAAGGAAACTCTTCACAAAAAAATGCACCAAACTTGAAAATAGCACTGTGTGTAGTACATTTTATTACTGACTTTTGGGCGCAGCTATTTTTGCTGCAAAAAAAATAAGTAAAAATGACAAAAAAAAATGCAGCTCTTTTTTTAAGAAAATGCTATGTGTATAACCATCCTAAAAAAGAAAGTCACAATGTTCTTAGGAAGAAAAATAAGGCGTTGTAATCCAGGGGAGATAAAATTGTCCATCTGACTGAGGATAACCGTATTTTTTCAAGCCAAGAATTCAATGATCAATTTGAGAATAGCCAACTCAAGGAATGGGCCAAAATCTATAATGAGCTGACCAACAGAGCCTCCCGAAACCATGTGTTAAACAAAAAAGAATGGTCTTTACTCTACAGTCATGGCCAAAAGTTTTGAGAATGACACCAAAATTATATTTTCACATGATCTGCTGGCCTCTGGTTTTTATTAGTGTTTGTCTGATGTTTATATCACATACAGAAATATAATTGCAATCATATTATGAGTACCAATAGGTTATATTGACAGTTAGAATGAGTTAATGCAGCAAGTCAATATTTGCAGTGTTGCCCCTTCTTCTTCAAGACCTCTGTAATTCTCCTTGGCATGCTCTCAATCAACTTTTGGACCAAATCCTGACTGATAGCAGTCCATTCTTGCATAATCAATGCTTGCATTTTGTCAGAATTTGTTGGTTTTTGTTTGTCCACCCGTCTCTTGATGATTGACCACAAGTTCTCAATGGGATTAAGATCTGGGGAGTTTCCAGGCCATGGACCCAAAATCTCTATGTTTTGTTCCATGAGCCATTTAGTTATCACCTTTGCTTTATGGCAAGGTGCTCCATCATGCTGGAAAAGGCATTGTTGGGCGCCAAACTGCTCTTGGACGGTTGGGAGAAGTTGCTCTTGGAGGACATTCTGGTACCATTCTTTATTCATGGCTGTGTTTTTAGGCAAGACTGTGAGTGAGCCGATTCCCTTGGCTGAGAAGCAACCCCACACATGAATGGTTTCAGGATGCTTTACAGTTGGCATGAGACAAGACTGGTGGTAGCGCTCACCTCTTCTTCTCCGAATAAGCTGTTTTCCAGATGTCCCAAACAATCGAAAAGGGGATTCATCAGAGAAAATGACTTTGCCCCAGTCCTCAGCAGTCCACTCCCTGTACCTTTTTCAGAATATCAGGCGGTCCCTGATGTTTTTTCTGGAGAGAAGTGGCTTCTTTGCTGCCCTCCTTGAAACCAGCCCTTGCTCAAAGAGTCTCTGCCTCACAGTGCGTGCAGAAGCACTCACACCAGCCTGCTGCCATTCCTGAGCAAGCTCGGCACTGCTGGTAGTCCGATCCCGCAGCTGAAACAGTTTTAAGATACGGTCCTGGCGCTTGCTGGTCTTTCTTGGGCGCCCTGGAGCCTTTTTGACAACAATGGAAGCTCTCTCCTTGAAGTTCTTGATGATGCGATAGATTGTTGACTGAGGTGCAATCTTTGTAGCTGCGATACTCTTCCCTGTTAGGCCATTTTTGTGCAGTGCAATGATGGCTGCACGTGTTTCTTTAGAGATAACCATGGTTAACTGAAGAGAAACAATGATACCAAGAACCAGCCTCCTTTTAAAGTGTCCAGTGATGTCATTCTTACTTAATCATGACTGATTGATCGCCAGCCCTGTCCTCATCAACACCCACACCTGTGTTAATGGATCAATCACTAAAACGATGTTAGCTGCTCCTTTTAAGGCAGGACTGCAATGATGTTGAAATGTGTTTTGGGGGTTAAAGTTCATTTTCTGGGCAAATATTGACTTTGCAAGTACAGTAATTGCTGTTAAGCTGATCACTCTTTGACATTCAGGAGCATATGCAAATTGCCATTACAAAAAATGAAGCAGTAATCTTTGGAAAAATTACTATTTGTCTCATTCTCAATACTTTTGGCCATGACTGTAAGTGGCTGCCCTGGCTTTTTTATCATCTTCCTAAGATACACAAGGGCATTTCCAGACTGCCGGCTGGCACATATTTTTGGACACTTGATCTATAACAAGTAATTTATCCCACTAAGTAGACCTTCATTAACAGAAATGGATGTTATCCCTTCCACTGGTGGACACAGACAGAAAAGGACCCCTGTGCCAAAACAGTATATGAGCCCCTTGGACCAATAGCTTATCATAATACATAATTCCACCTGCTTTGGAGGTAGAAGTGGCCCCCTCACCCTTTGGGTCCCTGTGCCGCTGCACAGGTTATACCAGTGGTTTGTTCGCCTCTGATCCTTTCCATCAGAGACTCAACACAGTTCGTCCATAAACTACATACCTCACCAAAAATGTTTTCTAGTTGTTAATCATTTTTTATCTTTTCAGCGAGACCCAATGCACAATGTGAGTTTTTGCTTCAGAGCTTTGAATTCATCCTCCATAATAACATATTTGAATGTAATTAATAACTTTACAGGCAAACCAGTGGCTGTGCGATAGGGAGTCATTTTGCCCCATCATATGCCACCTCTACTTGGACCCTTTTAAAGAACACTATGTCTACTTCAATAACCCTTTCAATAAAAACATCATACCCTTCCGTCGTTACATCGATGACCTGTTTTTCTTATGGAAAGACATTGAATCAAAACAACTTCTAGACAATCCTATTATAATATATTTTGCATTTTATTCATGTATCATTTTTCCCCGTCCACCATTGATTTCTTGGATTTGACTATCTCAATCATGGATAACGAGAAAATTGAAGCCAATATATTCGACAAGACTGTAGATGAAAACTGTTATCTGAATTATAATAGTGCTCACTACTGACTCTGGCTAAAAAAAATCCCTTTTGGTCAATTCCAGCAGATACCAAAGAACTGCAACAATAACTCGATGTTCCATAAACAAGCAATGACTCTTAAGACTTGCAAAACAATTTTTGATGGCACTTTTGGATTCCTATAAATGTGGGCTGAAATTATGTGAAAGTTGTCTTAACATTTGTTAAAGAAATACAGAATTTTATTTGATTAAAACCAGTGAAACCTGCAATATAAAATATTCTTCATCAGTTGCAGCACTGGCTTTGTTTCATTTGTTTCAATGCCACTGTTGTTCTCAATTTGTTGGCCATAGTGTTCCACCACTAAGGGTATATTCACACATCCTAGTGTCGTCCGTTTTCTTCTCAGGCACCACACGGACTCATAGTTTCATTAACCCCTTTACCCCCGAGGGTGGTTTGCACATTAATGACCAGGCCAATTTCTACAATTCTGACCACTATCACTTTATGAGGTAATAACTCTGGAACGCTTTAACGGATCCCCCTGATTCTGAGATTGTTTTTTCGTGACATATTGTACTTCATGATATTGGTAAAATTTCTTCGATATCACTTGTGTTTATTTGTGAAAAAAATCGGAAATTTGGCAAAAATGTTGAAAACGTTGCAATTTTCAAACTTGAAATTTTCATGCCCTTAAATCAGAGAGATATGTCACATAAAATAGTTATTAAATAACATTTCCCACATGTCTACTTTACATCAGCACAATTTTGGAACCAAATTTTTTTTTTGTTTAGGAAGTTATAAGGGTTAAAAGTTTCCAACAAAATTTGCAAAACCATTTTTTTAGGGACCACATCACATTTGAAGTGACCTTGAGGGGCCTTTATGAGAGAAAATACCCAAAAGTGACACCATTCTCTAAACTGCACCCCTCAAGGTGCTCAAAACCACATTCAAGACGTTTATTAACCCTTCAAGTGCTTCACAGGAATTTTTGGTAAGTGGAAGAAAAAAATGAACATATAACTTTTTTCACAAAAATGTTACTTTAGACCCAATTTTTTTTATTTTCGTAATGGTAACAGGAAAAAATGGACCCCAAAATTTGTTGTGCAATTTCTGATGAGCACGCTGATAACCCATACGTGGGGGCAAACCACTGTTTGGGCACACAGCAGTGTTTGGAAGGGAAGGTGCACCATTTGACATTTTGAATGTAAAATTTGCTTGAATAATTAGCGGACGCCATATTGCGTTTGGAAAGCCCCTTATGTGCCTAAACAGTGGAAACCCCTCACAAGTGACACCATTTTGGAAACTACACCCCACAGGGAACTTATCTAGGTGTGTGGTGAGCGCCTTGCACCCCCAGGTGCTTCACAGAAGTTTATAACATTGAGCCGTAAAAATAAATTTTTCACATTTTTCCCACAAAAATGTTTTTCAGCCTCCAATTTTTCATTTTGATAAGGGTAACAGGAGAAATTGCACCATGAAATTTGTTGTGCAATTTCTCCCGAGTAAGCTGATACCCCATATGTGGGAGAAATCCACTGTTTGGGCGCATGGCAGGGCTCGGAAGGGAAGGAGCGCCATTTGACTTTTTGAATGTAAAATTTGCTTGAATAATTAGCGGACGCCATGTGGCGTTTGGGGAGCCCCTGATGTGCCTAAACAGTGGAAACCCCCCACAAGTGACCTAATTTTGGAAACTACACCCCTCAATGGGTATAGTGAAAATTTTGAACCCAGAGGTACGAAACAGAATTTGTTTACATTAGGTCATCATATTGAATAAGTTAGTCATTAGTCTTGAGCGCAAGTGCTCGCTACTTGAGTTTGCATCGAGTACTCAGGTATGCACCATGTATCGCGGGTGCTCGAGTCCCCGCCCGCATGTTTCACAGTTGTTGTTTGGCGGTATGATGATAAAGCATCATCATTTTTTGCTTTTTTTTTTTTACAGTGTTCACTAAAGGGGTTAATTAGTGGGACAGTTTTATGGGTCAGGTCGTTCCAGACTCAGCGATACCAAATATGTGTACTTTTATTGTTTTTTTTATTTCTCATAATAATATTTATTTATGGGTACAGTATATTTTTATTTTTTGGGATTCTTTTTTTCTCTTTTTTTTTTTTATCCCTGTGCTATACAGCCTGTCAGCGCTGCATGCAGAAGTTACTGCGCATGACCAAAGTAACTTCCTGGTGTTTGGTGACCCGGATGTCATCATCACGACATCAAGTCACCATGACAACCACCGGGACTCCGCAAAAACAGCGCGGGACACCTGTGAGGTAAGTAACGGCGCTTACCTCCTCTTGCTCCCAGAATGGACTTTGATCGCAGCATTTCGGGGGTTAATGAGCTGGGAGTGGTGCGGGACCGCTCCTAGCACATAACACCCAGTGTCAGCTGTGACAATCAGCTGACACCCGGCAGCAATCGCGCCCGCACAGCCTGTGTGGGGGCGAAATCGCTAGGGTGTACAAATATGTATCTGGTCCAAAAGCCCCAGGGCGCAGATACGTATTAGTACGGCCTAGGTCAGAAAGGGTCATTCACACATCAAATGTAAAAGCAGTTCCGTGTCTCTGGTCCATGAGACTCAGAGCATGCTCTATTCTTATCCGTTTTGCGGATCAGGCTTGACCATTAAAGTCTATGAGGATCCGTGTAAAATGGATGACACACAGAGGACAGACTTTGTTCTTAAAGGTTTCATCTGTTTAATCAAAGCTTTTAAGTTAGTATTCTGCCGTAAAAAGCTTTGAAAAGTTGCATAATTTTGGCACAACTCGAGGTTGCACTAAATTTTTGCTAATTTTGGTGTTCCCAAACATTTTTGCCTGCTCCAACAAAGTGGGCAGATCAAATTAACAATGAGCCGCAGGATTCGCTACAGCACAAATCCAGCAATGACTGCAGTAGGATTTGTGGCAAGGCATAAATGGAGGTGCACGTCACTTGTCCCACGCTCCTGACTTCTCATGAATCAGGAGCGTCTGACTCCAGCACATCTCCTCATCAAGACCGATATGAACAACGCCGGTCTTGATGAATCGGGCCCATTGTATCTAGGCATTATCTCATGTCGCGCTGTGGTATTAATGGGGCTATATAAGTGAGTAAAATAAATAATAACTGTTTTATTGTGTCCAAATGCCGACGTTTTTACTACAACCGGTTTTTGCTTCCTTTTATAATATTACTATATTATTTGTAAACTTGTACATCTTACTAAAGGCTCATGCAGATGTCTGTGCAAATCGGTCCAAGCCCGGACTAATGATTAAAATGTATAAAGGGTATAAAATATTGTCCCTAATCTGCCTGTATTATTACTTTGTACTGTACAACATTCTGATGGCACCATTGTTTATGGCACATGTCCCCCCACCCCCCCGCCCCCCCCCCACCATGTTTCAGCGCGCGAGCGGCTTCATCAGGGGATGGGATACTGGCATGAATATTATACCCTTTATACATTTTAGTGTAATCAAAGCTGAAAGTTAAGCTTTATAGCTTAATAGAGAGGGATAATTTGATGGGGTATCCCCCATTTGGATAACAATTGTATTATTTATGTTTACGCTACTTTAGCACTTTTAATACACATTTTTTAATTTTTGGCACGTCACTTTATGCAACACAGATCTTCTGTTACGTAGAGACACTGAAGCATTTACATCGAACAGTGATAGGATTTGATTTTTGTGATGAACATTGCATTATTATTTTCTTTATGAATTTTTTGCTTTGGACAACATCACATAGATCAGATGTATTAGTATTATTTATTAATAATCCCTACTCTATTTCCCTGCTACTTTACACACTCTCCTATTATGTATTTTGTTCTTTTGTGATGTATGTTTCCATTTTTTTCGTGTATTTTATAATTACAGTTTCGTATCTTCTTGCAGATAGATTGTTAATCAGCTGCCATCAATTTCTAAATGAATTATTTTTTTTAAATGAAATGCAAAAATGTCCAATCTTCACCTCCTGATCTGCTCTATGTTCTATTGTGAATAAAATATGGCTATGAGAAATTACTAACTCATTGCATTCTTGTTTTCTTTACATTTTACTCAGCATCCCAATTTTTTTGGATATAGTGTTGTTACTGGTATTTATACAACTCGCCTAGATGAGCGCATTACCTGACCTATGGAGCGGCATATATATTTTTTTATTTTAGTTCAATAATGCGTTTAGGTCAGTTGTCCGCAGCTAGCAGACTGTGCTCCAGATATCCTGCTGTCTGGAGCCCACGATACCTGCCATCATGGATGTATTAATAGAGGGAAGTGTCTTCTCCAATGCATCTATGGATGGATGGTCTGGCATGTAGAGTGGAGCTAACACTGGGCCTGGTAGGTACCTAAAAGTGACAGTTACATTTTTAATGGCAAGAATTTGGGACACATATCGGTATATTGAAAACTTAATTTATTTTGATTTACTTTGTACTCAATATGATTACATGCAATAATACATGTACGGTATATAGTTTTTCATAATGTATTATTTTTTGCACAATGAACACTAAAAAAATATTGTTTTTTTGTGACATCTCATTGTATAGGGTCTGTGCACATGGACCACCAGCAGCGAAAAAAACACTAAAGGCCCCGTCACACTTAGCAACGCTGCAACGATCCCGACAACGATACGACCTGTCAGGGATCGTTGCTGCGTCGCTATGTGGTCGCTGGTGAGCTGTCAACCAGGCAGGCTCACCAACGATCAGGGGAGCAGCGACATCATGGAAAGAATCTTTCCACGATGTCCTGCTCCTGGTTACCAGCCTGCTGAAGCAGGAGCAGGCTGGTAACCATGATAAACAGCGCATTACTAGGGGCACACGCGCTCCTAGTAACCCGTTGTTTATCATGGTTACCACTCTGCTACAGTGAGCGGGAGGTTACCGCTCACTTTAGCAGGCTCGTAACCAGTATAAACAGCGGGTTACTAGGAGCGCGTGTGCCCCTAGTAACCCGATGTTTACCATAGTTACCAGTCTGATCGCTGCTCCCGCTGGTCACACACAGCGATGTGTGCTGACCAGCGGGAGAGCAACGACCAAAAAATGGTCCAGGACACTTTGCAGCGATCAGCGACCTCACAGCAGGGGCCTGATCGTGGTAAAGTGTCACACATAGCGACATCGCTGGTGAGGTCGCTGTTACGTC
Organism: Phyllobates terribilis; assembly: GCF_046119375.1. NCBI lineage: Eukaryota > Metazoa > Chordata > Amphibia > Anura > Dendrobatidae > Phyllobates > Phyllobates terribilis. The sequence continues at coordinate 92,117,563 of NW_027362767.1, read as the reverse complement.
ACCAAAACCGTGACACAGCAGCGATCTCGCTAGCGATCTCGCTATGTGAGACGGGGGCTTAAGGATATTGTTGCACAATATGCGTCATTAAGTCTTTGCATTGCAAAGGGTAAAATACGCACTGGCATCTGCAGTATTTAAAATCTCCTACGCAGTCAATTTACGCTGCGGATATTTTTTCGCAGCAGGATAATAACCTTTCTTAAAATCTCATGCACAATGCTGCTACTGTACAACACGGTGGATTTTCCAATAGGAAATTCCAAACAGAAAATCAGTTGCATTTGTGTCCCTATTGCACATGCCTTCATTTTTTTTATTTTTCTGTAGTTATAGTTTCAGGAGGGCTTTTTTTTTTGTGGAATGAGCTGTACTTTTCATTGGTTTCTTTTTGGGTTGCATAATACTTTTTTGATCAAAGGGTTATTGCTACCTTTAGAAGGTAGCAGGGCTGTGGAGTCGGTAAGCCAAACCTCCGATTCCTCAATTTCAATGACTCCGACTCCCTCATACATGGCTCATGTTTAAGTGATACATTTACTGTAGCACAGATTAATCTCAGCTAAAAGTCTAGACCCTTAGATCAAGAATAGGACAGACATTTATAGGACATTTCATAACTTTCCAAATTCTTATGAAAAAAATATTCCCCACAAACTGCATTGAACAACTGTATCCAACTTATTATATATTTTAGGAGTTGGAGTCGGCCCATTTTAGACCGACTCCACCAAACTGGACTCCGACTTTCTGACTCCACAGCCCTGGAAGGTAGGATAGGTGATATTTCCTGATTGGTGGTAGTTGGAACGCTGGGACCCCAAATGATCCCAAGAACGCCATTTGACTGTAGTTGTGGACAAGCACTGTGTTTGGCTGTCACCGCCAGTCTCGTAGAAAATGGATGGAGAAGCTGTGCACATGTCTGGCCACTGATCCATTCAAATGGAGATCTGCAGAGCCTTGTTCTATGATCATTCTTATCAACAAATTACCCATCGGGTAAATAGACCCTACTTAAAGTATGTAATTAAAAGATGGTCTATACTGTTTGAAAAAATACTAAAGTGAACATGTATTATTTCTATATTTATTAGGATTCCTAAAGTTAGAGAACCTTTTCTGCTACATATCTTCAGCACATTACGAAGGCTATGCTGTTCTACCTAAACCATGGCTGCAGTCTATGGATTTATATAGCAATATCCGGGTACATATATTTTGTGGTATACAAGGATCACTAAAGCAAATAAAAATCACTCAGCCTCCCCAACAAGTTTCGCCTAACCAGGCTTCCTCAGGGGTTGGAGCAATAATGAGTTATAAAAATGGAGTTCTAGGGATCGGACCCCCACCGATCACTAAGTTATCACCCATACTGTTTTAAAAGCTGGGAGATGACAGATATTCCTCCTCTCTTCAATGTGGTCAATCTAACAAGTGTATTCATTGTGGAGAAGGAAGCAAGCCAAATCTGACGGCTGCTCATAACACTGCTACAAAAAAAAAGGTTTGGGCATTTAAATTCAACATGGCGGTTTCTTCTTTCTTTTAAAATCATCCATCAGGAGAACATCAGAAGGCCCCCATGGATGGAGGATGGTGGGCCAGTCCCGTCAAAATCGTCTTGTTCAGGCAGCATTAATCTGAAGTATATGGAAGCCCTAAAAGTGACTTTGATAACAGATTATGAGTCCAGAAAAATACCCCCACGATAATGACTTTGTCTCACAATTCTTGAGGATCCTTTTCTTACCAATATCTCAATGATATCAGAGTTTCTCTAGAAATTGAACTTTTTATATGTCTGTACTTTAGGTTTAATGTGATCTAAGAGAACACTGCTCTGAAATGTGTAGTTATACAGAGAGAGAAAAAGTAATAGCTAAATTTAGAACCAATAAACCAAATATTCACCGAGGAACAGCAGCAGAAAAAAACTGATGACTAGGATTATGTGTGCATTTCATAGACTTGGAGCGCAGCTTTCCTTTGTCTGCCACCGCGTCCTCACGTCCTTCAAACTACTGTAGTTGGCAAAACACTGCAAGCTCTTACAATATTAATAAAGCTACGATCACTTATCTAAACAGTTGGTCAAATTTCATTACAACCTCATAACTCAAAAGGCACAGACTAAAAAAAAACCTATTGCTTCGTGTTTTCCAAGTTTTAGGCAACATAAGAATATACTGTATGCAGACGGAGCCGCCAAAGTTTCTCTAGGGGTGCAGCTGCCTCAGGAAAATGTCAGCAGTCTGTTTCCTGCAGCGGCTTCACTACACGTTGTGACGTCGTTTTTTGAGGTTGACGTGCATTTATTATATTTTCAATTATAAAGAGTGGGCAGCTTCCAAACTAGCGGAAGCCACCCTAGGAATGAACATGTTATTTATTGATTCCCGAACCATAAAGCGATTAAAATAAGTAACAAAAGAATGAACATGTGCACAGCAATATCGCTTTTACAGTGCTGTATTACCGTGCATTACGTTCATTTTTTTGTGGTGCTTTTTCAGGCGGATTACTGCAGTTTAGGATATGTGCAAATAATGTCTTTTCAGGTTGATCCGCTACGAAACCCACCTGAAAAGCGCTTTAAAGTTGCAAAAAAATGAACATATGCACTAAAATGTCAAAACTATTTGCTGTGCATATGTTAAATATTTTCTAACTTTTTCTGACAGCTTCAGGCTTTGAAAAAGGTGGCTTGGAAGACACTTACTATTGCATACATAATGAGAAAAAAAACTCCGCAAAAAAACAGCAGGAAGAACGCCATCAGCATTTTCCTGAAGCGTCGTCTGACTGAAAATCTTGACAGGTATGCCAGTGTCTAAAAGATGTTGTGTGCACATACCCTAAAAGATGTGATCCATTGTCCGATTCCGGCCATGTAAAAGGATCCTAAAAGGGTTGTACGGAGAAAGGAAGTTATTACTAGTGATGAGCGTGAGTGCTCATTACTCGAGTTTGCCTAGGTTACTCGGGTAAGTGACATGTTCGAGTCCCCGCGGACGCATGATTCGTGGCTGTTAGACAGCCACAAAACGTGGGGATTGCCTGACTAACGTGTGCAATCCCCACATGTTTTAAATAGGTGGGTCTGCGCACATGTCAATGTGTTTCCACGGACCAAGTGTGCGTGGGCAAAACATGCTGACATCTCCATGTTTTGCACTGCGCACAAGCCGCAAAACGTCCCCCACATGTGCACACTGATGACACATGGATGACAGTGTGACACGTACCAGCGCCTGGGAAACAGTGGTGTAGTTTGTGCTGTTCCCTGGCTCCGGGTGCTTGAGACATCTCATCATTGTCCCCTGCTGGGGACAATGTTGAGAGTTGTATTCATCCCCCGCTGTCTATATAGAGTGTAAAATTAAGAATAAAATAAAAGACACATTATTCTCACCTTTACACCTAATTCCCTGAAGCCCATGTCAACTGTAAAAAAAAAAAACAAAAAAAAAACCCAATATCCCTCACCTGTCTGAAGTTGAAAGAATCCATAGTGTCCCACGCCTTAATCCATCTGTGCGACATTTGCTTTTCAGCATGAGAGGTCGCCTCAACCCACCGCTCATGCTAATGAGCAAATGTCGCACAGATGGATTACGGCATGGTATTGTTGTTGTTTTTTTGTTGTTGTTTTTTACAGTTGACATGGGCTTCAGGGAATTAGGTGGAAAGGTGAGTATAATGTGTTTTTTTTATTTTACTCTTAATTTTACACTCTCTGTAGACAGTGGGGGATGAATACAACTCTCAACATTGTCCCCTGCTTGCGCTGATCTCAGCATCAGCAGGGGACAATGATGAGAGATGTCTCCAGCACCTGGCTGCGGGGAACAGCACAAGCTGTACCGCTGTTTCCCAGGCGCCGGTACGAGTGATACTGATGCAGCATATGGGCTGCACACGGTTGCCACACACGGACACAGATATCTTTGGTATTGTTTTTTCCAGTACCGGAAATATCAGGATGTGTGAAAGAGGCCTTAGAGCGTTAGCTCTGTGACTCATCTATCTACGACTCTGGCTTAATTATTAGGAAGCCGGTAACAAATCTGTATCAATTTTGAACTTTACTATATCCATAAGGATATGTTCACACTATGTTTTTTCTTGGTGGACAAAAACCACCAAGTGGAAACTATTTCAGGAAACTCTTCTTTGGGGAATTTTTGGAGTTTTTTTGTTTCTGGAAGCTATTTTGAAGAGTTTTTTCAAGCGTTTTTGCAGAGTTTTTTCCTGAAGCGTTTTTCTTGTGACAGTTTGATTGGACAGTGCCTAGTTAGCTGCATTTTCTGTCAGGAGCCACTTCATAGAAGTGATATCCCACTTTTTTTTTCTCCCACCAGGTGAAATTGAAAACCTGAAGCATTTAAAAGAAGCTCAAAGGCCTGAACATATGAACAGCGAGCCGTTTTTTTCTATAGAAATGAATAGAAAGATTCTTTTGAGTGTTCTTTTGAGAGCTTTTTCCAGCATTTTTAGCAGCGGACCCACTCAAAAATGTAGTAAAAAGATGCAGTGTGAACATACCTTAAAGGGTATGTGTCCTTTTTTTTGTATTTCCTGAGCGTGTTAGCGTCTAAAAATTATGGAAAAAAGTGCTCACAAAATTCTCAAAAGAATCTTCTTATTCTTTTAGATTTCTTTGATGAGTTTTTTAAACAGAGGATGAGCAGAAACTGTCCAAGGGTATGTGCACACAATGTCTTTTTCAGGTGGATTCTGCCTGGAACCTGCCTTAAAAAAAGCTAGTAAAACACGTCAAAGAGAATGAAAAGTCTTTTTAACCGCTTCAGACATCGAAAGCCAAGAATTGGCCTGTCCATCCTTTTTGGCAGCTTCTGCTTGGAAGCCACCACTATGTTCAGTATAAAATAGAGAAAAAAAATGCACTGGATGAAAAATGTCCAAGAAGACGACAAAAGATGCTTCCGAGAAAACAATGCTGGCATTTTCCTGAATCATTTTCTGCATCACAAATAATGCGGATACGCCAACATCTATGTGTGCACATACTCTAAATCTTCCTCAAAAAGAGTATTTGCTGAGTTTTTACCGCAGTATTTGTAAGCCAAAACCAGGAGCGGAACAATCAGAGGAAAAGTATAATAGAAACACGTCATCTCTTCTGTATTTATCACCCACTCCTGGTTTTGCCTTACAAATACTGAGATTAAAAAAAACCTCATCAAATACTCAACATGTGAACATGGCTTTCAAAAAACACCTGTTGGGAGAAAAGAAAGTGTATGTCACCTTTTTTTTTTTTACATCAGCTCCTGATGAAAAATGTTAATAACTAGTCACTGTCCAATCAAAAGGCTGCAAAAAGTTACCTCCTGGAAAAATAAAACTTTGCATTTACACTTGTAAAACTGTTTAATCTGCTTCAGGAAACGTAAAGCTCCTCCAAAAACTCCCCAAAGAAGGAAAATTTCCTGTAGTAGAAAACTCATGGTTTCTGACACTGGAAAAAAGTATTTTTTTTTTTCGCCAACTTGTCTCTTTTTCCGCTTTAATGTATCTAGATGATTACAATAAAAATAGTGTTTAATTGCAAGTTTATTATTTACACTATTAATATCTTTTAGAGAACTTTTCTGGTTACAATGACCTTCCTAAAGTAACCAGCTCTAAGCAGTGCCTGCATTTTAGATGCCATTTTAGGAACACCCCCATTCATCGGATTACAAGCTAGAGGCATTAACTACAAGAATTGCTGGCACCTTCTTCGTCAGCTTTATTGTACCACCTATTAAGCTTGAAGAAACCTTTCATTATATACTTCTCATGGGATAAGTAAATTCCAAAACCTCAGGCAACTCTTGTAAACCTAGTCAGAATGCTTCATTATATTGTATTATGCACCAAAAGCAGTGAATTCGAAAAATGCACTTTTCCTTTTGCAAACTCTCTCTACTCTTTTTGAAGCCAAATGTATTCCTAACTTCCCTTTCCGTAACGCTGGCTCAAGACAACTTTTACTGGTGAGCGTTATTATATGTGAGCTCAGGCTTCCTTCCTGCTCACTCATATTCCAAACAATTCTGTATATTTTACTTCTGACATAACCGTAGTGTCATTACTAATGGAAGTGATCGTTTCTTCTAGTTAAAATGCATTGGATGGATTTAGGAACTTGTCGTGTTACAAGTTTTATTTCTTTTAAATACTTTTATTGATATGAAAACAGAACACTCCAATTACGTTCAATAATAACAAAAAAAAAGTTGACGGTTGTTAATATTAAGTTGTCGTTAAACATTGACATATTAAGTATAACCAGGTATTAATTAGAGATGAGCGAACGTGAACTTTTTAAAGTTTGGGGTTTGTACCTAGGTGTCCGGTGCTGAACTCCAAACACAGACTTTTCTTGGAAGTCTATTTGTGTTCGGAGAGAGAAAGAGAGAGAATCCCTAGTATTAATATAAGCTCTTACAACCAATATTTTTTTAATCCTTGAAAAAAAAAGCGGCTCAAATATGCAGTGAGTTCATATACGCAGCAGAATCCCAAGGGTCAGACTCAGATTTCCTCCACACATTGTGCTTTGAACATACCCTAAGGCTAGGACTACATGGTGATATATGCTGCGCAAAAGCAAATCTTAAAAGTCGCACGTCATTTGTGCTACTGTGGCGTTCAGTCTCCACAGAGGTACTGCACCTCACCCAGAGGTGCGGTGTCTCCCTTCTCTCAGGTAAGGACGGAGTGCTGCCCGGAACCCCAACACCTGCATCCAACACTACACTACTCCAGGCCAGCTGGAAGGGCAAGACGCAATGTATGTTTCCTGCTGAGCCCTGACCCTGGCTGAAGTGGGGGGAACCCAAAGGTAGGGGGAACCAGTAGTGGGTGTGGGTAGAGGAAGTAGTTAGGGGGAGCACTTTGGTAGGAGGTATATAAAAAGGGAAGCCATCTTAGGGTGGCAGAGATAAGTTAGGTCGAGTAGAGGAGAGCAGTTCAGAAGAACAGCTCAGGACAGTTAAGAAGAACAGTCCGGGAGCAGAGTCTCATTAGGAGCTCTGCTCCACAAGGAGGGCCCAGTGTCAGAGGCCCAGGAGGGGAGCAGGGAGTAGGCTCCGTTCTAAGAAGGGATCCTAGGGGGTACGGCGAGTGCAGGAAGGCACCCGTACGCCCCGCACCTGTCAGAAGACAGGGGGATCGTAAGCCGCATTCTAATCCCTGTGAGGGTCAAGCAGGTCTGTGAACTCCGAGGGGCAGGAGGGACTTCAGAGCACCCGAGCGTGATTGAGAGTGGGAAGTGCAGGGCAGGAGGGAGAAAGACCAAATATGAAGACGGTCTAAATAGGAACACGTGAAAGTGGGGTTCTGCCAGGTACCCCTGATCTACCTGAGGAAGCACTGAACCCCTGCCTGGTGAACGCAGCGCGACGCGGGAGGCTGTAAGCTGACAGTGCTCCCTGAGGAACTAAAGAACTGTGAGTAAAGACACGGATGACTGCACCGCACCGCCTCTGTCCATTATCTAGTCTGCGCCATCATTCCCTCCCTGCACCACAACGCCCAGCGCAACCCACCATCTTCTTACACTGCCCTGGAGCTAGCTCTACCTGTGGAGAGCCACACCACCCCTGCTGCCGTAACACCAGCTCCAGAGGACTGCTCCGCAGCGGCGGCACCCCTTAGCCGCATTCCACAGGTGGCGTCACGAACACTTTAAATCCCTTATAAATATTCCCCTTTTTACTGACCGCCCTGGGTCACGGACCGGGCCAGCTACCGTGATATCCCCCGGCAACCAGAAGACCGGCTGCCGAGTACCCCACGGCCCTGGGGGCACGTCACTACTACAACCCCTGGCAAAATTTATGGAATCATCGGGCTCAGAGGATGTTCATTCAGTTGTTTAATGTTGTTGAAAAAAAAGCAGATCACAGACATGGCACAAAACTAAAGTCATTTCAAGTGGCAACTTTAGGCCTTTAGGAAACACTAAAAGAAATCAAGATTAAAAATGTGGTACTCAGTAAGGGTAATTTTTTTCAGACCAAGCCGAGGGAAAAAATTATGGCATCACTCAATTCTGAGGAAAAAATTATGGAATCACCCTGTAAATTTTAATATCCAAAACTAACACCTGCATCAAATTAGATCTGCTCATTAGTCTGCATCTAAAAAGGAGTGATCACACCTTGGAGAGGTGTTGCACCAAGTGGACTGACATGAATCATTGCTCCAACAGGAGAGATATCAATTGAAACTAAGGAGAGGATTATCAAACTCTTAAAAGAAGGTGCTGATCACTGACCACCCTTATACTGAATCAATCTTACAGTGTTCTTTTCTAATAAGGAAGATAAATAGGTTAAATGTGAATCATCTTTGCCTTTCTCTTTACACTACTCTTTATAGAAAATTATAGAATATAGTGTAGGAGAAAGAGACCGGAGTCGCTATTACGATTAATGTTGTCTGTACACGTTAATGAATCGTCGCTCTCATAGTAACAACTGTTTCTAAAAGTAAAACCATTGCCAGTCATTGTTTCAACTTGGTGCCTCATTTTATTAATTTATCACATGCCATTATTATTAACTTCATGAACTTGAGCTGAACTTAAGGCCGGGTTCAGAGGAGCGTATGAAAAATTGAGCGATTTTCATCCACATTGTCATCCATATTCCATCCGTGTGTCATCTACGTGACTGTGTTTTACATCCCTATGGCATCCAACTAACAAAATGTACAAGACCAATTACAGTTTCCTATGTTAAATATTGCAATGTATCCATAAAAATTGGACGCAATATGGTTGCATCATATGGGATCTGTATATTTTTTGGGGGAGATGAACCATGGCCACTTGATGGATGAATACTCAAGGAAGATCGATCTTGTGCAAGCCTGGATAGGTCCACCAGGGTCTTCTCCGCTGTTATCTTGATTCCATCGGGTTGCTGGTCTTCATCTTTACCTTGTTCTTTCTGTTCTTCCGACCATGGTGTCCTTCTCCAGTGATTGCTCTCTTCGTATGATGTGTCCAAAGTAGCCAAGTCTTAGCTTGGTAATCTTTGCTTCGAGTGAGACGTCTGGGTTGATTTGTTCCAAAATTGATTTCCTTGTTCTTCTTGCCATCCATGGTATTGATAACATCCTTCTCCAGCATCACATTTCGAAGACGTTTATTCTTCTTCTGTCTTGTTTCTTTATCATCCAGGTTTTGCATCTGTATGTTACTACAGAAAAGACCAAACTCTGTACGAGCTGTGTCTTTATGCAGAGATTTCAGCTCCTCTTAGATTACGTTCACAATTCACACATATCTAGAAACAAAATGTAAAATCATTTTAGTTATGTGGGATATTTAATGCAAAACAATTGATTATAATTAGTGTTGAGCGAGTATGTTCTGTTCCGAGTATGCTCGGGCCGAGCTCCAAGTAGTTACAGCTGCTCCGTGATGTGTTTGAATCACTCCTGTGTGCATGATTTGCGACTGTTTGACAGTTTTATTACATGTGAGGAATGTCTATTTCTTACACATTCCTCACATGTATTAAAACTGTCAAACAGTCGCAAATCATGCACACGGTTGCGATTCAAACACATCACCGAGCAGCTGTAAATACTCGGAGCTCGGCCCGAGCATACTCGGCAAAAGGGTTAATAGAACATACTCGCTCAACACTAGTTATAATCACCTCTAACTGTAATCGCTGCATGTATATGAGCTGAATATGGGCAGCACGGTGAATCAGCTGTTAGCACTATAGCCCCAATGGGGACAGTGATGCTGATGTTTGTAAAGTGCTTTGGAAATTAACAGCGCTATATAAGAGAGTAAGGCTGTGTTCACACTAGGTGTTTTTTCAGCATTTTTTTTATCTGCAGCAAATCCTGATCTCTTTGCAGGAAAGAAACTGCGTCAAACACACAGGTTTTTGTGCGTTTCTTGGTGCGTTTTTCAGGATCCCAAAGTTCAGCTTTGCTTCCACCACAGAAGCATGAACACAGGTCACCAATGCAAGACATGTTTGAAACCATATTAACCAGAATTGCAAATGTAACAGTTGGGGGAGGTGAATTGTTCAGGAATAGTGCAATGAGTTTGTAGGACACTATTTACTTTCGCACTATGGAGTCCGCCATTTGAGTTGCTCAGGGATTGTTCAATTTCACACCTCCCTGGGCCACAGGTATTGTTCAATCTCACACCTAGCTCAGTCAATGTTTACATTGTACATATCACTAATTTAATTAAACTGTACTAATCCAAACTACCATCTCGGGTGACCAAGTCAAGATGGTAAAATCACAAAAATAAATGAGTTTCACATACTGTTCTACTTGCTTTTTTTCACTAAAAACGCAGAGCTATGTTCACACTATGTGTTTATTCAGCGTTTTTTCACCACCCATTACTTTCAATGTGTGAAAAACGCTGAAAAAAAGCGCTGAAAGAAGTGACATGCTCTATTGTGCAAAAAAACATGCAAAGCACAAAATACTGACGACACAAAAACCAAGGTGTGTGCATGAGATTTCTGAAATTTCATAAACTTTGCTGGTACTGTAAAATGCAGCTGAAAATCTTCATAAAAAAAAAGTTGAACAAATAAATGCCTAGTGTGAACATAGCCTAAAATAAATAAACTGAAGTCGTCATTAACGATGTTATATGAGTCAAAATGATGTAATCAACTTTGTAAACAACTTTATTTTTTCTTCCTCATAGGCATTTTTACCCCATTTTCCCAATAAAAATTGCTGCGTAAAAATGATGATATGGTCAAAATACTCACTTCCCTAATAATTCTGCACATAGTGTATATGTTTATTTAATGCAATCCTGGCACTGACAGTCTACTGCACGACATGCAATACACGTACTGTCTAGTATTGTGACATTATCATGAAACTTCCTACATAATAGTTGGAATAGCTAATGCTCAAGTTTTGCTTGTATATCGCCTGCAGCCGCAGACAAGATAACAAAAATGGAATTTGAAGTGGGAGGTAATAAAGCAGACAGTATAAAAAGCAATATGACGCCATATGGATACAGTCAGTTGCAGAGTCTTCACACTATAACTGTTCTGTGCAAGTATATATAATACATCACCACGTGTCACCCGAATGTCACAAAGTCAAATTAGTTTATTTTTGAGCTGCTGAATTGCATAGACTCACAAACGATGCTAAAAAAAAACCCTGAATGCTCACAGGGACAGCAGGAATAAAATAAGAGCAAAAACTGCAAACTTGGCCTTGTGATAAGTTTTCTTTAAAAGACACTGATGAATTGTGCATTGTTTGTTGTGTTTTCTTCCCTGTAAGATTCTACGGGGAGCATGAAAAGGGATATAAAAATGCAGTTGTATTTTAAGTGCAGAATCTCAGCAATTCTGCTTGAAAAATGCAGAAAAAAAGGTTCATCATACCTGAATAAAAAAAGAAAATGCATAAAACCAGTTCCAAAAAGTAATAATTAGAACAGACTGCTATTTGGAACTATGGCGTAGACACCTGGAAAGCATAACCTAAAAGTTTATTAAAGTATTTTTTTTGGGGGGGGGGGGGCATGGGGTAAGTGCAAACTTTGTCAGATTCTGTGCAATAAAATTTCCATATGAAAATTAGGACATACTGTACATGTGTCTTCCTGGGAACACTCGTACAAAACAGAGCTGTGATGTAACTATTAAAAGTGGAGTCACTCCTTATACACATCATTGGTACAGCCTGAGCCGCCGCACAGAGGTAAGGGGGTCCATTTGTACCTCCAAAGCAGGTGCAATTTTGCATTTTTAGGAGCTCTTGGGCTGCAAAGGGCCCATATATTGTTCTTGCACATGGGCCCTTTTCTGTCTGCCAGTGATGTAAGACATGAATAAATGAATAGTTTGAAACGTGTTGGAATATTCTGTATGTCGTGTGTGCAAAAGCATACAATAAAGTCAGAGAAAATTATGGTGGACTTCGCTTCTACTATTTTTGGATTTCTGGCTTGCTGGTTTGGCTGGTCCATGGGAGACATTATTTGCAGATGGAGTGAGCTGGTGTGTCCTATTGAGCTGTAATGTAGTCATGTGCAAGAGGCCTTAAATGGGTTCCTGGCCTCAGGCTTCAAGTCTGTAGTCACTCTCTGTGACTGCAGACTTGTGAATCTTCATATCGCACGCACTGTGAGGTTCTCCACGTCAAGAGCGGACAGTCGTGTGACCACAAGTATGCAATTTGAATTCTTCCGGCCACATTCAGACTAGACCTGTCCTGTCTCGCTCAATGCACTTGCATTGAGCAAGGCTGTGCACGTCTAGTCGGCATGTGACCCCATGTATGCAAATCGTATACTTGCTGTCACATGACTGCCCGTTCCATTTCAGAGAAATGCAAAAGTCATTATTCATCACTCATCTCAGGATATCTCGACCAGACAAAAGGTAAAAAGGGACCAGAGAGCAGCAAAAAACAAACAGCTCTCATGTGGGCAAACTATCATTCCGGAGAACCTTTTCTTCAATTTTCTTCTATCCCGCCATAACAAACCATAAAGTACAGTGAATTATAAGCTCTTTTCTAACAGTTTACACAGATGAAACAGGATTTTGGCATAATGCCAGGAAGCATTAAGTTGTCAGTCAGACACAAGTGAGCCTGCCACAGGTCATATCTTTTTACCATGCAGCTATTTCATATGTAGAAGTATTTTGTGATGATTATAGGATGATTGTTCGTCACTTGTCAGTCATTATATTACCATTATGTATCTAGTGCTACTCCATGGTGTTTATGACTGTGCTCTATACACACAAGAGTGAAGTGCTACCCCGGCACTAGAGAGCACCAAGCCCAGTTCATCACACGTTGCGACGCTCACCAACGTGATTTTATTTTTCAGTACATGCCAAGTTGTTGTTTAGGTCTAATTTTAGTATCCACCGTTATACTCAGCATCTAAAACTGTCCATCAATATTAGATGCTGTAATTGTCAGCAGATCCTGATAACAAACTAATGAATATGGCAGAAGCCCCGACTGTCCCGGACAATCACCAGATTACACGTGTTGTAAGGAGATAATGTCAGCAGTGACGTCTGTCCGATGCTTATTGCACTATTGTATGCTCGTTTCACACACATGTTCTACCTATTCGAGCAAGGGGGAAAGAGTTGTTTCCTCCACGTAAGGCCTGAAGTTACATAAAGTGCCAAGATCTTCCAGAATCATTACGTATCACCTATCCAGTTTGGATCTCCACCATCACAAGACCCGGCTCACATGTCATCTGATTGAATGGAGTAGTAGTCAAGCATGCATGCTGCCATTGTCTAGTCTACAGGATGATGATGGAGGCCGAGATCTGTACTCTGCTCTCTCTTTGTGTCCCATGACTTTGAATAAAGCACTTTTGGGTATTCTCATCTGCCACTCCATTCGAGCAGAAGACATGGAACCTCCATTCTTGTCATCAGTGGTCATCCTAATGGTGGGACGTTCAGAGATAAGACACCCATCACTGATGCACTCTATCTATGGTAAGTTTTGATTCTTGGAAAACCCCTTTAAGTCACGTAAATTAGTCTTTAGATTATCTAACTGGGGGAAGATTTTATGTTAGCCATAGAAATTATATTATTGCCTTAAAATACAATTCTTGAACTCATATTTGTGTGTTTTGATTTTTCCTGTTATAGTTAAAGGAGTATTCTCAAGTTTGGAAGTTATTCCCTATCCATGGGATGGGGGATAACGTCCCAATCTGTGGGTGTCTGACCGTTGGAACCCCCACTAATCTCGAGGACCAGGGCTCTGAAAAGCCGCTTGTGAATAAAGTGGAGGTCGCTCATGCACACTGACACTGCAGCTCTATTCATTCTGTTGGGAGTGTTTAAGATCAACCAAGAGCAGTGCTCATCTATCTCTATACGTCCCATTAAGAATAAAAGGAGTGGCAATGCAGTTCAGAGCCATGATTCTCAGGATCGTGGGGGTATCAGCGTCTGCCCCCCATAGATTACAAGCTGTCCAAACTTGAGAATACCTCTTAAAAAAAAACACTTTGTAATCCAAAGTGCCAATCAGACTGGATCCTATTATTTTTTTATTGTGATAAATAGATGGTTCTGGTTCTAGTTGCCACTTACTCCACATACTGATGGTTCTGGTTCTAATTGTCGCTTACCCCACATACTGATGGTTCTGGTTCTAGTTGCTGCTTTCCCCACATACTGATGGTTCTGGTTCTAGTTGCCATTTACCCCATATACTAAAATAACTTGCACCAATTCACTCAATATTTGTTATCGTTGTTTCAACTTACTGCTACTGTTATTGGGCATGTTTAGGCAGCTTTCACGTGTTGCGGCCATGGTGCTTTTTTTTTTAATTGTAGTAGAACTAATGATACACTTTTTTGACATGGCAGGAAAAAAAAAACCACCCTGGCTCTGAAGTGCGACATCAGCCTATAGCCCCCCATATACCTTAGATAGTTGTCAGCTGAATGGTGGTTCGGCGGTCCGTTCAGCCAGCAGCTATCTTGGCCATCTCTCCCATACACAGGAGTGATTGTTCTGCAGAGCGCTCCTGTGTGCTTTATGATAGAGCCGCTGCCAGACATCTATGCCAGCAGCTTATCTCAGAGAGAACAAAAGGATCGGCAGTCAAAAATTAGACAAACCGAATCTTTAACTCCCCAACAATCATTTGTCCGGCCCACCATAGATATTAAGCCATCAGGCTGTGTTTAGATCATGTAAATGGAACAGATAAAAGAAATTAACATCCCGTGAATTCCGTTGTAGCAGAGGGGCCACATTGATTTTTTTAGAATGGAAGGAAAAGTTCTGCCTACGGTACTTTTTTACCCATTGTAAAATAAACAACAACTAGACGGACCCCATATAAATTGTAGCGCTGGCGTCCCTGCCCTCTGCTAGGCAGGGACGCTGCTCCCCTCACCGCTCTGCTCCGTGCCCGGCGTCCTCTCCCCGCTCTGCTGTCAGCGCGCGCTCCTTCCCGGCGTCCTCCTCCCGCTCTGCTCTCAGCGCGCGCTCCTTCCCGGCCCCTGTGCTTAGGGCGCGCGCGCGCGCGCTCCCCTCCTCTTAAAGGGGCCGCGCGCGCCGTCCTAAGGAGTCCCCGGCCAATGGCCGGAGGACTTCATCATATATAAGGCACCTCCTCCAAAATGGAGGTGCCCGAGCAATGTTGTTTGCACCTGTGTCTCACCTGTGCTTCAGCCCTCAGGTCCCGTTGCCAGTTACCTGCCAGTTTCCTGCCAGTTTCCTGCTAGTTACCTGCCAGTTACCTGCCTGATTCCTGCCTGAATACTTGTTACCTGTCTGCCAGTCTGAGGTCCGACGGTCTGCCTTACTACTCCTGTCAGTCTGTCTAAAGGACCAGCCTGCCCGCTCACCTGGGAGCGCATATCAGCTACCTGCCTGCTTGCCTGAGGTCCGACGGTCTGCCTTACTACTCCGGTCAGTCTGTCTATGGACCAGCTTGCCCGCTCACCTGGGAGCGCTTCTCCGTTATCTGCCTGCTTGCCAGCCCGGAGGCTCCGTTGTCACGTGCTGTGACCACCAGCTATCTCAGAGACTCTTGCCCGCTCACCTGGGAGCGCATCTCCGTTACCTGCCTGCTTGCCAGCCCGGAGGTCCCGTTGTCACGTGCGGTGACCACCAGCTATTCCAGAGACTCTTGCCCGCTCACCTGGGAGCGCTTCTCCGTTACCTACCTGCCTGCCAGCCCGGAGGTTCCGCCGTCACGTGCCGTGACCACCTGCTATTCCAGAGACTCTCGCTTGCTCACCTGGGAGCACACATCTACCATCTGCCTGCTAGCCTACCCGGAGGCTCTGCCATCACAGGTCGTACCTACCCCTTACCCAGAGACTGCCCTGATCACTTGTCGTAACTCCCTGTCCGTTCACCCAGAGACTGCCACCCGCTCCCTTACAAGGGCCGCCCCCTTGTATAGTAGCTCAGAGGTTCCGCCTCCCGGACCCGTTACAGTTTGCTCGGGCCATGGAACCCGGTGGCACCCAAGCTCCCTCGCTCACGGACCTGTGTCATGAACTGTCCCGTCAAAGGTCCCAACAGGAGTCCATCCTGGGTCACCTGCGGAATGTCAATACTCGCCTGGACACTCTGACTGCACCACCTGCAGCCACTGCCAGTACCATGACTCGCAACCCGGCAGCTCCGCTACCCACTAATACCATGGTAACCTATCCCGGTCCCCGGCTGTCTGCACCTCCTCGCTTCGGAGGCGACTCCGTCCAGGCTCGGGGCTTCATAAATCAGTGCACCCTGCACTTTGAACTTTTGTCCCATCAGTTTAATTCCGACCGGGCCAAAATTGCCTTTATCATGTCCCATCTCACCGGGGAGGCCCTGGCCTGGCTAAATCCTCTATGGGAGAGAGGAGACCCCCTGGTGTCCAACTTGCCTGCTTTTCTCTCGGCTTTCCGGAAAGTCTTCGACGAACCCGGACGGAAGACCTCATCCGCATCCTCTCTGCTACGCCTCCGTCAGGAGGGTCTCACCGTGGGCCAATATGCCATACGGTTCCGCACCCTTGCCTCGGAGCTGGCCTGGGATAACGACGCTCTGGTATCCGTCTTCTGGGAGGGTCTGTCCGGTCGTATTAAAGATGAACTTGCTGGTCGGGACATTCCTACCTCTCTCGATGATCTAATAACCCTTGCCACCCGGATTGACCTACGGTTCCAGGAGCGTGCCAAAGAGGTCACCCGTGAGAGAAGGATTCCACGTTTAGCTCCTACTTTCCAGAAACCCGTCATTCCCTCCATCTCTCCCCAGGTACACTCTCCTGAGCCTATGCAGGTCGACCAGACCAAGATGGTCAAAACCCGTCAGGACTCACGCCGTGCCGAGGGGAGCTGCTTCTACTGTGGCAGTAAGGAGCACCGGATCCGTGCCTGCCCGGAGAGGTCGGGAAACGCCTGTGTCTAGGTTCGCTCAGAGAGGTCCACCTAGACAAGAATAAATCCTCTCCATCCCTGCTGTTGTCAGTTTCGATCATCTACGGGGAGAACCGTTATTTCGAACTAGCCCAACTTGACTCTGGAGCAGCCGGGAACCTTATTTCACAGTCCCTGGTTGAGAAATACCGCATCCCCACCAAACCTCTGGCTGTACCCTTGTCTGTCGCTGCCGTGGATGGGGGCCTCTTACCTCGCCCCATTCAACTCATCACCGAATCCATTACCCTGCAGGTGGGAATGCTGCATTCTGAAAGTATCTCCTTTCATGTTCTGCCTGGACTCTCTCACGCCCTCTTGCTAGGTCTGCCCTGGCTCCAGAGACATGCACCCGTGCTAGACTGGCAAACCGGAGAGGTCCTTCGCTGGGGACAAGACTGTCATAAAACCTGCCTGGTTCCCGTCCATCCCGTCCGTCCCTCTCCTACCCCAGCTAATCTACCTGGACTTCCGATTCCTTATTGGTCTTATGCAGATGTCTTTAATAAAAAGGAGGCAGAGACATTACCACCACATAGACCATACGACTGTCCCATCGATCTGCTACCCGGTACTACTCCTCCCCGTGGGCGTATCTATCCTTTATCCGCTGCTGAGACCCGGTCTATGTCCGAATATATTGAGGAGAATCTGGCCAGAGGATTCATCCGGAAATCAACCTCCCCGGCGGGAGCAGGCTTCTTTTTCGTCAAAAAGAAGGACGGCTCTCTCCGTCCCTGTATAGACTATAGAGGCCTAAACCTGATCACGGTGAAGAATAAGTACCCCCTTCCGCTCATTCCAGAATTATTTGATCGCCTGAGGGGGGCTAGGATCTTCACCAAACTGGACCTTCGTGGGGCGTACAACCTGGTTCGTATTCGTCAGGGGGATGAATGGAAGACGGCATTCAACACCCGGGACGGCCACTATGAATACCTGGTAATGCCCTTTGGTCTCTGTAACGCTCCTGCCGTCTTTCAAGAGTTGGTCAATGACATCTTCCGGGACCTTCTCTACTCCTGCGTAGTGGTGTACCTGGACGACATCTTGGTCTTCTCTCCGGATCTCCAGACTCACCGGAGGGACGTTCGTCAGGTCCTGCTCAGGCTAAGGCAGAACCATCTCTACGCTAAATTTGAGAAGTGCCTCTTTGAGCAGACCTCGCTTCCGTTTCTGGGCTACATTATCTCTCAGACCGGCCTACAAATGGATCCTGAGAAACTGTCTGCCATCGAGAAATGGCCCCGACCGGAGGGGTTGAAGGCCATTCAGCGATTCCTGGGCTTCGCCAACTACTACCGCCTCTTCATACCACACTTCTCTTCCCGGACGGCCCCAATTTCTGCGCTCACCCGTAAAGGTACTAATCCCAAAGAGTGGCCACCCGAAGCAGAGGAGGCCTTTCTTTCCCTTAAACAGGCCTTCTCTTCCGCCCCGGTGCTGCATCGCCCAGATGGCAACAAGCAGTTCTTCCTGGAAGTTGACGCCTCCTCCTCTGGAGCCGGAGCGGTACTTACTCAAAAATCATCTTCCGGGAGGATGGTAACTTGTGGCTTCTTCTCTAAACTCTTCTCCTCCTCTGAGCGCAACTATTCCATAGGAGACCGAGAGTTATTGGCCATCAAACTGGCATTGGAGGAGTGGCGTTACCTGCTCGAGGGGGCTCTTCACCCGGTAATAATTTACACTGACCACAAGAACTTGGCTTACCTCCAGCATGCCCAGAGACTTAACCCGCGCCAAGCCCGGTGGTCCTTGTTTTTTGCTCGTTTTGATTTTGTCCTTCATTTTCGCCCGGCTGATAAAAACGTCAAGGCGGACGCCTTGTCTCGGTCCTTTCTGGTGTCTGATCTCGAGGAGGATCCGAAACATATCATCGATCCCGCCAGAGTAATGCAGGTGGCTCCCGTGAGTCTAAATCGTCTTCCTCCTGGTAAGACGTTCGTACCAGTACCTGATCGGGAGAAGATCCTACACTGGGGTCATTCGTCTAAACTAGCTGGCCACGCCGGTCAGAAAAAGACCCTCCAGCTTATTACCCGGCACTACTGGTGGCCTAACCTGCACAAGGATGTAATAGACTTTGTTTCTGCCTGTGTGTCCTGCGCCCGCAACAAAGTTCCGAGACACCTGCCGGCCGGCCGCCTCCTACCTCTGCCAGTACCTGCTGCCCCCTGGCAGCATATAGCGATGGACTTCATTACTGATCTACCCGTCTCTGCCGGTTGTACGGTCATTTGGGTGGTCGCTGACCGCTTCTCCAAGATGGCTCACTTCATTCCACTGCCAGGTCTTCCGTCTGCACCCGAGCTGGCTAAAGACTTTATCCGCCACATCTTCCGTCTTCATGGCCTGCCCCGTCACATCGTGTCGGATCGTGGGGTACAGTTCACTTCCCGTTTCTGGAGAGCCACTTGTAAATTGCTGGACGTCACCCTGGACTTCTCCTCCGCTTACCACCCACAGTCTAATGGTCAAGTGGAGCGGATCAATCAGAACCTGACCAGTTACCTTCGGCACTTCGTTAATGCCCACCATTCTGACTGGGTGGATCTCCTGCCATGGGCCGAATTCTCGTACAACAATCACGAGAGCGAGTCTTCCTCCAAATCCCCGTTTTTTGTAGTCTACGGTCAGCATCCTCGGATCCCGTTTCCCGTCTCCACCTCGGCGGACAATCCGGCTGCGGAATCTCTTGTTAACAAATTTTCCTCCATATGGGAGAGTACCCGGTCCGCACTCCTTCTGTCATCCGAGCGTATGAAAAGACACGCTGACAAAAAACGTCTGGACCCTCCTCAATTCCGCCCTGGGGATAAAGTCTGGCTCTCGTCCAAATATGTCCGGCTCAAGATCCCTTCCTATAAGTTAGGGCCTCGGTTCATCGGCCCACTGGAGGTCATCAGTCAGATCAACCCGGTGGCCTATAAATTGAAACTCCCGGCCAACTTACGGATCCCTAACTCCTTCCATGTGTCTCTCCTCAAACCTGTGGTGCTTAACTCTTTTTCCAAGTCTACAGGTACGCCTCCTGTTCCGGTTTCTGCTGAGGACGAGTTTGAGGTAGAGAACATTCTTGCCACCAAAAGGGTAAGAGGAAAGACCTTTTTTCTGGTAGATTGGAAGGGGTTTGGTCCTGAGGAGAGAACGTGGGAGCCCCGGGAGAACATCCATGCCCCTCTCACCCTAGCTAAATTTCTGTCTGGCCTAAAAAAGGGGGGGCCTAAAGGGGGGGGTACTGTAGCGCTGGCGTCCCTGCCCTCTGCTAGGCAGGAACGCTGCTCCCCTCACCGCTCTGCTCCGTGCCCGGCGTCCTCTCCCCGCTCTGCTGTCAGCGCGCGCTCCTTCCCGGCGTCCTCCTCCCGCTCTGCTCTCAGCGCGCGCTCCTTCCCGGCCCCTGTGCTTAGGGCGCGCGCGCGCGCGCTCCCCTCCTCTTAAAGGGGCCGCGCGCGCCGTCCTAAGGAGTCCCCGGCCAATGGCCGGAGGACTTCATCATATATAAGGCACCTCCTCCAAAATGGAGGTGCCCGAGCAATGTTGTTTGCACCTGTGTCTCACCTGTGCTTCAGCCCTCAGGTCCCGTTGCCAGTTACCTGCCAGTTTCCTGCCAGTTTCCTGCTAGTTACCTGCCAGTTACCTGCCTGATTCCTGCCTGAATACTTGTTACCTGTCTGCCAGTCTGAGGTCCGACGGTCTGCCTTACTACTCCTGTCAGTCTGTCTAAAGGACCAGCCTGCCCGCTCACCTGGGAGCGCATATCAGCTACCTGCCTGCTTGCCTGAGGTCCGACGGTCTGCCTTACTACTCCGGTCAGTCTGTCTATGGACCAGCTTGCCCGCTCACCTGGGAGCGCTTCTCCGTTATCTGCCTGCTTGCCAGCCCGGAGGCTCCGTTGTCACGTGCTGTGACCACCAGCTATCTCAGAGACTCTTGCCCGCTCACCTGGGAGCGCATCTCCGTTACCTGCCTGCTTGCCAGCCCGGAGGTCCCGTTGTCACGTGCGGTGACCACCAGCTATTCCAGAGACTCTTGCCCGCTCACCTGGGAGCGCTTCTCCGTTACCTACCTGCCTGCCAGCCCGGAGGTTCCGCCGTCACGTGCCGTGACCACCTGCTATTCCAGAGACTCTCGCTTGCTCACCTGGGAGCACACATCTACCATCTGCCTGCTAGCCTACCCGGAGGCTCTGCCATCACAGGTCGTACCTACCCCTTACCCAGAGACTGCCCTGATCACTTGTCGTAACTCCCTGTCCGTTCACCCAGAGACTGCCACCCGCTCCCTTACAAGGGCCGCCCCCTTGTATAGTAGCTCAGAGGTTCCACCTCCCGGACCCGTTACATAAATTAATGGGACTTCTCTGCTGCAATTTGATACAGGAATGCACAGCATGCTAACTCTGTTTATTTGTTCCTTTTTTGTGTTCCGTTTTCCGTTATATGAGCATGTGAACATAGCGGCCATGTTTGCGTACCTGATACATTTTTTTTGCAGCAATTGTCCGAAAGTGGATTCTAGATATAATAGCCATTGGCTATGGATGGTCTTTTTAAAAGGTTGTTTCTGTATGTGCCAATGTGTAACCTAGGGAAGGAAGAGCAATTTACAGATTGTGCTACTGACAGTTAAACCACAGACAATGAAGGAAGTAAATTAAAGTGGTTTCCCGGTGAAAACAAGTTATCACCTATACAGAGGATAGGTAACAACTTATTGATCAGTAGCAGTCCAACAGCTGGGACCTGCACCGATCGACAGAACAGTGCACTTTTATCCCCGTTCGAATGGAGCTACAGTGCGCATGCACAACCATTGCTCCATTTATTTCATATGGGTCGGCCAAGCACTAAGTTCGACTTTTTCTGATAATTCCATAGAATATGAATGGAGCAGTGATGGGGTATCCAACATGCCACTCCATTTTGTAAAAGGGATAAAAGTGCCCCAGCGGAGATAGAAATTCCCTCTTCTACCAAATGGTGTCAGCTTCAGCGGTTAGACCCCCACCAACAAGTAAGTTATCACCTATCTTTTGGATGGGTGATAACTTGTTTCACCAATCTCTTTAAGAACAGTGAGACTTGGTCACTGAATGATCTAAAGCAGGGGTGCGGAAGTTTTTTTGTTCCAAGTGCTACACTGTCATACTGAACAAATTTCAAGGGCTGCAAAAAAAATTAGAGGGGTACTTACATGAATACATCACCAGAACCACTGTCAGTATAAGAATACATCACCAGAACAACACAGTACATGAATACATCATCAGAACCTTAATCAGTACAGGAATACATCACCAAACTATCATCAATGCAAAAATCTTAGTACAGCAATCAATTGCAATGTCAGGTCAGTCCTCACCAAGACACACTTGTATTATATTAACCTGCAACCCCCAATATGTTCTTAACAATGACAAGGCTATAGATACTAGGAGTTGTTGGTACCAGCCATCATCAGACTGCAGACCATACAAGCACCAAGTACTGATAAAACCAAGTCACTATCAAAGATAAACATTTATATCCAGGCACCCTACAGGTAATATCTTCTATGATTGGAGTTGTTCTCATCCTTCTTATCTCTATGTAATACAGATGTCCCGGCACTGTTGCAGGATATCCCAGGGCTAAGGGCTTCTACACTATCCCTCAAGCTAGGGGGCGCCCCAGTCTATCCCTGCTCCCTGGATTACTTCTGATGGTGAAGAGGCCAGGACTACATGCCTTGCTGAGCTTATCAGTCCCCCCCCACACCAAGGGAAGTGGGGAGTAGAAGTGTATAAGAATACACTAACCAGACACAAGGGAAGACAGACAGGGATAAAGAAAAATACCAACCATACAAAATACAAACACCAAACATGAGTAGAACACTGGGGAGTTAAGGAAGGAGAAACCAAATAGGACGTGCACACAGACATTTCACCAAGCAACAGTCTTCTGAACAGACAACTCCTATAGCTCCAAAACCAGGCAGTATGAACTAGGTGAATATGTATAACAGAGGGGAGTGGCCAACACTGAACAGCTGAGACCATCAAAGCAGGAAAGCTCCAGGAGCTCTCAACTGAACAGATTAACCCCTGCACTGCTAGCAGAAACCTGCACTGTTTAACATGATGATGAAGTGCTTCTGATCAGTGCAGGAGTATGTGAAATCAGATACCGCGGTCTTCTGGGTCCTTTCTTTTGCTGCAAACCCGTGACAATAGATGCCATGATAAGATTTGACATCCAGAGCTCATCTCTCCAGACTCCCCTTTTCTTCAGTCTCTTGCAGCATATCGCAACACAGTGCCCTTAAAAATAGAAGTGTCATTATAATGCCACATGAATAAAATATCTCCCTTGCTGTGCTTCTGAATAAATATTTGTCCCTTACTGTGCTTTCTGCACCAAATTTGACCCCCACACTGTCCCTCTTATAATACATTACCTCCACACTGTCCTCCCTATACATTATAACCACCACAATGTTCTCCCTTATGAACTATAATTGCCATGCTGTCCTTCCTTAGGAACTATGGCCTCCACACTGTCCCCTCAATGCTTTCACCTCTCCATACTGCTCCCCTATGTTCCCACCGCTCCACACCGTAGCCTCACACTACCCTTCATACTGTTTCCCCACGCTGCTCCCTCTCTATGCTGCGTCCCCTCTCTAACTTTCCCCCCTTTGCACACTGACCTCACCATACTATACCCTCTTACTAACACCTCCCATCTACAATAAAGGTTCCTTTTTTTAGGTCTATAGAGTGCTTACCTTCCCTGCAGTCTTAGCAGCAACAGTGACAGCAGCACGATGAGGTCAGCAGTGTGATAACCTCTTCAGGCCATTGCATGTCAGGAGGAGCTGATGAGCATGCCTCTGCCTTTGTCCTGGTACTCATGTTTTCAAATGTATTTGCACCTTACAAGTGAATGCAGTAAAAGAAGGGAACTGGCCTTCTATCGGTTCTCTGAGCGGGCCGCCAGAAATCTCTGCTTGCGGACGCATGTTGTACTGATCTAAAGTTTAGATTTATAGGTTCTAAAACTTTTAACCACAGTAAGGAGCATTGTCACATTGGATGACTTTGCCTAAACGCCGAGTCTCCTGACCTGGGCTAACTGCTTGATAGGCATATATGAAGCACTTAGCTCAGGTTAGGCTGGGTTTTCTGATACAAGAATGGTCCGTTTTTCAAAACCTCTTTCGGAAAAAAAAACGCTCAAAAACTCCTCATATGGACAACAAAGTGGATTCCCCATTAAATGAATAGGAGGAATTTTCCAAACGTCTTTGTGAAGGATTTTGGCGCGGAGCAGCTCTAAAACTCCTCCAAAAAAACTCCATGTGAACATATGCTCATAGTTACCAAGTAACAGGGCTTGTTTTATCAACCGTACAAGAAAGGAAATTGGAGTCTTATTCACTTAGGTTCTTTTTCATTGCATTAAAGGGGTAACATGAGAAAAAATAGAGCTTACCATTGTAACTAGTCGATAGGTATTCTGCGTGACACCTCGCCATATAGTGCAACATTGCAATACTGTTGGCTGCTGCTTGCTTTCATATATAAAAATAGAATACAACTCATTCTGTATCCAAGAAAATGATACAATATGTATGGACAGCTTCCAGCATTGTATGTATGATTTTTTCAAATTTGCGCCAAGTGTCACTAATATACACTTCGGAAAATAAGTATTTGATACACTGCCGCTTTTGCAAGTTTTCCCACCTACAAAGAATGGAGATGTCTGTAATTTTTATCATAAGTGTTACGGGTCCGGGTGGTGGAACCTCTGTGCTGTGATACAAGGAGGGACAAGAGGGGTGTAACTAAGTGCCTACCCGGACCGACTCTGGCTTCACGGCGGCTTAGTCGACTCCGTGAACCAAGGAGGGACCAGGAAGGTGAACCAGGTGCCACTCTGGGACCGACCTCGTGTGAGAGCAGGCGACTTTCACAGGACTGATGGCCGAAGCCAACTGGCACGGCAGATGAGCACTGCTGGAAGGCAGGCAGGCAACACAGGTAGACAGGCAGACTTGGCTGGCAGACTGACAAGTGGACACGCCTGATAGACAGGCTAGCGGGCACGGCTGATAGACAGGCTGGCGGGCACGTTCCCTTCCCCGAAGCCGTACCCTCTACCAAAACGCAGGCGTCCAGCCAGGCATGTATTATATTTCAAACTCGGCCGGTGGTGGCAGAGAATATTAATAATTGGGCTATCGTGAAGCTGACAGTGACCATACATAGGGCGTTAAACACGGATTCCAAGTTTTGGAACCCAGGGGTGTTACGCCATACGCTCACTGGTTGCTTGCCAATACCTACGTAGGGAGTAGTCTGGATCGCATGCTCGCGACTCTGGACAAAATACAGACAGCGTGACGGCACGGTGATATATAGCGTGATCTCCCCGGTGTCGTCGCTGTGTGGTGATCCCTTATCAGCATGCTTCTTCATCCATTCCGAGGACTGTAGCAGCACAGATTTAGTGTCCTCTCAAATCACCGAAAAGTCTCTGACGAGAGACTCCGCAGCAGGATTGTCCACAGAAGAAAGAGGAAATGGAATATTGGGATGCTGGTCATACACCACAAAGAACGGAGACTTGGCTGAGGACTCACTCACATGGTTGTTGTAAGAAAATTCGTCCCAAGGCAGAAGTTCTACCCAGTCGCTATGGTGAGCGTTGACAAATTGCCGAAGTAAACTAGTGAGGACCTGATTGATACGTTCCATCTGGCTATTGGACTGAGGATGATAGGCTGAAAAGAAATCCAATGTGACATCCAGCAAGTAGCACGTTGCTCTCCAGAAGCGTGAAGTAAACTGAACTCCTCTATCCGAGACAATATGAAGAGGTAGGCCGTGGAGACAGAAGATGTGGCGGATGAAGTCTTTAGCCAGCACAGGCGCAGAGGGAAGACCTGGCAGGGGAATAAAGTGAGCCATCTTGGAGAAGCAGTCAGCGACCACCCAAATGACAGTAGAACCGGCCAATACAGGAAGATCCGTGATGAAATCCATAGCGATGTGTTGCCATGGAGCAGAAAGCACGGGTATAGGAAGAAGTCGACCAGTTGGAAGTTGCCTAGGTGTCTTGTTACGGGCACAGGAAGAGCAAGCAGAGACAAAATCCGCAACATCCTTGCGCAGAGTTGGCCACCAATAATGTCGGGAAATTAGCAGAAGCGTCTTCCTCTGACTGGCATGTCCAGCCAGTTTGGATAAATGACCCCAGAGTCAGACCCTCCTCCTATCCGGAGCCGTCACAAAGGTCTTACCAGGAAGAAGAAGAGACAAGTCAAACGTGGCAACAGTCATTATTCTGGAGGGGTCAATGATGTGTAGAGGCTCCTCCTCTTGATCGGTAGACAGGAATGAGCAGGAGAGAGCGTCAGCCTTAATATTCTTTTCTGCCTGGCGATAATGCAGAGTGAAGTTGAAGTGAGCAAAGAACAGAGACCATCTGGCCTGACGAGGATTCAGTCTTTGAGCAGACTGCAAGTAGGCGAGATTCTTATGATCCATGTAGATGACCACCGAATGCAGAGCCCCTTCTAGTAAGAACCACCACTCCTCCAGCGCTAGTTTGATGGCAAACAGTTCCCGATCTCCAATAGAGTAATTGCGCTCGGGAGGAGAGAAGAGCTTAGAAAAGAAGCCGCAGGTCACCATTCGCCCGGACGAGGATTTCTGGGCGAGTACGGCTCCGGCCCCTGAGGAAGAGGCATCAACCTCCAGGAAGAACTGTTTGTTACAGTCAGGACGGTGTAACACCAGAGGAGAAGAGAAAGCTTGCTTCAAGGACACAAAGGCACTTTCCGCCTCGGAAGTCCATTCCTTGGGATTAGCCCCTTTGTGGGTCAGGGCAGAGATGGGAGCAGTCTGGGAAGAGAAATGAGGAATGAAGAGGCGGTAATAATTAGCGAATCCCAGAAACCGCTGAATAGCCTTCAGCCCCTCAGGTCGGGGCCATTTTAGGACGGCAGACACTTTTTCAGGATCCATCCTAAGTCCGGTCTCTGAGATGATGTATCCCAGAAATGGAAGAGAAGTCTGTTCAAAGACGCATTTCTCAAACTTGGCATACAGACTATTCTTCCTGAGCCTTTGCAATACCTGTCGAATGTCTCTCCGATGTGAAGGCAATTCAGGGGAGAACACCAGGATATCACCCAGGTACACCACCACGCATGAGTATAGGAGATCTCGGAAGATGTGGTTCACCAGCACCTGAAAGACAGCTGGAGCATTGCAGAGTCCGAAGGGCATCACGCGGTACTCATAGTGGCCATCTCGAGTGTTGAATGCCGTCTTCCACTCGTCTCCCTGGCGAATCAGGGTCAGATTGTACGCACCACGAAGATCGAGTTTAGTGAAGATCTCGCGCCTTTTAGGCGGTCAAACAACTCCGAGATGAGAGGCAAGGGATATCTATTTTTTATCGGAATCTGATTTAGGCCCCTATAATCGATACAAGGGCAAAGAGAGCCGTCCTTCTTCTTGACGAAGAAGAATCCTGCTCCAGCCGGAGAGGTGGATTTCTGGATAAATCCCTTAGCAAGATTTTCTTCAATGTACTCTGACATAGCACAGGTCTTAACCAGCGACAGGGAGGAGATTCGACCACGAGGAGGTGAAGCACCAGGGATGAGGTTGATGGGACAGTCATACGGCCTATGAGGAGGTGGTATCTCAGCCTCCTTCTTGTCAAAGACCTCCGCATATGACCAGTAAGGTTCCGACAAGCCAGGTAGGTTAGCTGGAGTGGACGGAGGTCAAGCAGGACGGACTGGAACTAAGCAGGTCTTATGACACTCCTGACCCCAGCGGAGCACCTCACCCGAGCTCCAATTCAAGACTGTCTCGTGTCTCTGTAGCCAAGGCAGTCCTAGCAGCAAAGGATGGGAGAGGCCGGACAGCACGTAGAAGGAGATTTTCTCCGAGTTTAGCATTCCCACCTGAAGAGCTACAGGCTCGATGACGAACAAGATGGACTCTGAAAGAAGCTTCCCATCCACGGAGGAAACTGCTAACGGATCCGAAAGCCGTTGAATAGGGATCTGAAACCGTTCCACAAGAGCCTGTTGGATGAGATTCCCAGCGGCACTGGAATCCAGATAGGCAGTCTCGAAGAAGTATCTTCCCGCAGGTCATCCATACCGACAGAGTCATGGATGGAGAGGAAGAGTTTTTGCCCAGGATGACCTCTCCAAGCAATCCTAGGCACTGGAGTTTCCTGGTCTCTCTGGACAAGAGCGGATTAGGTGTTCCGAGCTGCCACAGTAAAAACATCTGCCCTCAGCGCGGTGGATCTCCTGGCGAGACTTGCCCATCTTAACCTGGTCTACCTGCATAGCTTCAGGAGTGGATGCCGAGGTAGAGGCCTGTAGGGAGACTGGCCTTTGGAAGGTTGGTGCAAGGCGCAGAGATTTCTTCTCACGGATCACCTCCTTAGAATGCTCCTGAAACCGGATGTCAATCCGTGTGGCCAAAGACACCAGGTCGTCCAGAGAGGAGGGATGTCACGACCGGCTAGTTCATCCTTGATCCGTCCAGAAAGGCCCTCCCAAAAGGTAGACACTAGGGCCTCGTTATTCCAGGCTAGTTCAGACACGAGGGTCTGGAACCGCACCACGTACTGACCCACAATGAGACTCCCTTGGCGTAGACGAAGAAGAGAGGAGGCAGTCGAGGATGTGCGGCTTGGTTAGAGGCGGACACAGCCGGGGTGGGCAGTGCATCCAGGCGGGAGTTAACAGTCCGCAGATAGGACAAGATCGTATCCTGTTGAGATCTCTGGCGGGAGACCTCTTGGTACAGGTCAGAGAGCGAAGGAGCCTGGGAGCCACCGGATTCCATGGCCTGTGCAAACTATTACGGGTCCGGGTGGTGGAACCTCTGTGCTGTGATACAGGGACCAGAGGGGTGTAACTAAGTGCCTACCCGGACCGACCCTGGCTCCACGGCGGCTTAGTCGACTTCGTGAACCAAGGAGGGACCGGGAAGGTAGACCAGGTGCCACTCTGGGACCGACCTCGTGTGAGAGCAGGTGACTCCCACGGGACTAATGGCCGAAGCCAACCGGCATGGCAGATGAGCACGGCTGGAAGTCAGGCAGACAATATAGGTAGACAGGCAGACTTAGTTGGCAGACTGACAAGTGGACAAGACTGATGGACAGTCTAGTGGGCACGGCTGATAGACAGGTTGGCGGGCACGGCTGATAGACAGGCTGGCAGACAGTACTGGGACCTGAGGGCTGGAGAGAGTGTTTAGCACACAAACAACAACTTTGCACAGGCACCTCCATTTTGGAGGAGGTGCCTTAAATAGGGTCAGTCCGCCGGCCATTGGCCGGGGACTTTTTAAGACGGCGCGCGCAGCCCCTTTAAGAGGAAGGGAGCGCGCGTGCGCCCTAAGTATAGTGCCCGGGTATCTGCGTGCGGTGCACGCACCCTGGGCAGGCGCTGACAGAGGGTGGAGCGGAGGACGCCGGACCTGAGCCGTGGCGGTGAGGGTATCGGCGTTGATGTCAGGCAGGAGGCAGAGAAGCCGACGCTACAGTAGGTACACTTCACCTGTGAAAGACAGGAACTAAAAAAAAATACAGAAAATCACATTGTATGATTTTTACTAATTAATTAGCATTTTATTGCATGAAATAAGTATTTGAAACAATAGAAAAACACAACTTAATATTTGGTACAGAAACTTTTGTTTGCAATTACAGAGATCTGACGGTTCCTGTAGTTCTTGACCAGGTTTGCACACATTGCAGCTGGGATTTTGGTCCACTCCTCCATACAGATCTCCAGATCTTTCAGGTTTCGGGACTGTTGCTGGGCAACATTGAATTTCAGCTTCCTCCAAAGATTTTCTATTGGGTTCAGGTCTAGAGGCTGGCTAGGCCACTCCAGGACCTTGAAATGCTTCTTACGGAGCCACTCCTTAGTTGCCCTGGATGTGTGTTTTGGGTCATTGTCATGCTGGAAGACCCAGCCATGACCCATCCTTAATGCTCTTACTGAGGGAAGGAGGTTGTTGACCAAAATCTCACGATACATGACCCCATCCATCCTCCCTTCAATATTGTGCAGTTGTCCTGTCCCCCACCATGCTTCACAGTTGGGACGGTGCTCTTGGGGTTGTACGCATCCTTCTTCTTCCTCCAAACATGATGAGTGGAATTGATACCAAAAAGTTCTATTTTGGTCTCATCTGACCACATGACCTTCTCCAATGGCTCCTCTGGATCATCCAGATGGTCATTGGCAAACTTCAAACAGACCTGGACATGTGCTGGGGTGAGCAGGGGGACCTTGTGTGCCCTGCAAGATTTTAATCCATGACGGTGTAGTGTGTTACTAACGGTAATATTTGAGACTGTGGTCCCAGCTCTCTTCAGGTCATTGACTAGGTCCTCCCGTGTAGTTCTGGGCTGATTCATAACCTTTCTCAGAATCCTCCTTACCCCACGAGGCAAGATTATGCATGGAGCCCCAGACCGAGGAAGATTGCGTTTCTTCCATTTTCTAATAATTGTGCCAACAATTGTCTTATCACCAAGCTGCTTGCCTATTGTCCTGTAGCTCATCCCAGCCTTGTGCAGGTCTACAATTTTGTCCCTGGTGTCCTTAGACAGCTCTTTGGTCTTGGCCATGGTAGAGAGGTTAGAATGTGATTGATTAAGTGGGGGACAGGTGTCTTTTATACAGGTAGTTCAATCAGGGGCAATTAATACAGGTAATTAGTGCAGAGGAGGAGGGCTTCTAAGTGCTCATACTTATCTGCAAGAAAAATGGACAAGTGCAATCAGATAAAAAATCGGATTGCACTCTGACCAATGTTATTCTATGAGATACAGCTCATCTGCGATTTTTTTGTCAGCTGAAATCCGTATATCGGATGAGACTCGCCAATGCAAGTCAATGGGTGCGAGAGAAAAAACAGACGGCACTTGGACCATCCGTATGGCGTCCGATTTTTGCGCACACATCTCAAAGGAAACATAAAATTGCATCAGTCAACCTCAGGAAGTTCACAGCCAAAACCCTCCTGGCAACGAAGAAAAAAAAATCTTAAAAGATAAATAGATGATAGAAAGATATTAGATATAAAATAGATAGATACATAGATGGAATATATAGAAATCCTGCAGATATATCATTTGACAACCCCCCTACATATTATAAAATGGCACCCTTTAGTGCCTTACGTGTGGTGTTTATTGTCCAGGTTTTTAGGCTTGTTTTACATAATAATTAAATAAATAAATGAATGAATTAAGGAAAAAAACAACGTAAGGTCCCCCTTATTTTTTTGTAACCTGCAAAGGTAAAGCAGACAGCTCCAAGCTGATATTATCAGACTGGTAAGGTCCATTAGTATCAGGCCTTTCCCAGCCTAAAAATACCAGCCGCTCCAGAAGTGCAGCATCACTTCGCTCTTCCCAATTGCCCTGATGCCTTGGCAATTGGGGTAATGGGGCTTAGGGTTGATGTCAGCTTTGAATTGTCCAAAAACACAGCTGACATCAAGCCCTGGTGTTAGTAATGGAGAGGTGTCGATCAGACATCGCCATTACTAACCCAGTACTGTAACATAAAAAACACACACACAAAAATAGTTTGTTTAAAAAAAAAAACACTCCCCGACTTTTTCATTGTTTCACCAATTTATTTTAAAACAAAAAAAAAACAAAACCCACGCAGGTCCGACGTAGTCCAAGAAATCCGATGTAGTCTGCAAAAGGAAACCTGAAAAACATAAAAAGACAGACGTAAAAACAAGACAATGTCCCTCATTCACCAATTTATTCTGAAAAAAGGTCCCATGCAGGTCCGACGAAGTCCAGCGCTTCTCATGATGCTCCCAGATTCCGTCGGTGGAGCCTTGTTCTGAGGCACCATAGGCTTTTAAACGTAGCCACTTCCGGCTCAAGCTGCGCTCTGTGTCACCACTCTTCACAGTCACCAGGTCTCTCGTAGCACAGCGTGAACCGGCAACACTGATGAGTGGTGACGTCGATAATGTTACTACTCTTCACATTCGCTGGGTCTTGAGGAGCGCAGCATGACCCGGGAGTGGCTGTTGCTAAAAGCTCTAGACTACGTCGGACCTTTTTTTTAGAACAAATTGGTGAACGAGGGACAATGTCTTGTTTTAATTTCCCTTTTTTATGTTTTTCAGGTTTCCATTTGTGGACTATGTTGGATTCCCTGGACTACATCAGACTTGCATGGGTTTTTTGTTTTAAAATAAATTGGTCAACCAGGGAAAAAGTCGGGGAGAGTTTTTTAAAATAAATTATTTTTGCGTGTGATTTTTACTTTTTAGTGCTGGGTTAGTAATGGTGATGTCTGATATAATTTTTTTTAGTGTTGAGCGAGCACTAAAATGCTCGGGTGCTCGAAGCTCGGGCCGAGCTCACCGTGATACTCAGGTGCTCGACCCGAGCAACGAGCCCAATGTTAGTCTATGGGAGACCCGAGCATTTTTGCGGCGGCACCCCCGGCAGTCTGTAGAAAGCCTAAAAAGTGCCCAAAACTATAGTGACAGTGCTCAAATGACATGGGGACAGCATGGGGATCGCCCCAGGAAGCATTTCTGACCTCCAGGTCACTGCTGTCAACAACGTGGTCAGAGGTATTAAGCCACTTTTACGGGCTCACAATAAAACGTTCAAAAACGAAACTGAAAGTGCTTTCCTGTGAAATATGTTAAGGAACATACTTTCCAGGGTAAAGACTTGTGTATAAGGTAAAATTAATAACCAAAAACAAAAATACTCCTCCACACCTTGGGCTATGTTCACAAGTAGCATTTTTTAGGCGTTTTTGCACTTTTGTATTGCTTTCAACCATGACAAATGCATTCACCGGGAAATGTCATTTTAACATTTTACAACCTTATCAGGCCATGTGCTGTGTGACACATGCATACAGTACTGAAAAGACATGGGAACAGCATGGGGAAGACCCCTGGAAGCATCTCTGACACCCAGGTCACTGCCTAAAAGTGTGCCCATCAGAAGTGATTCTTGCCGCATCAGACTTGCAAGTCCTTGTCCCAGGGCAGTGTTCAATTGTACCTCCGCCATTCCTTGCAATGCAAGCGCAAGTATGCAGCCTGCCACCCACCCACCCCCAGGCTGCAATACCATACTGCTTGCTTGCTTGCACTTGAAATTGGGCCTTTTAGGCATGTGGAGGCGGAATCTGGCCACCACGTCCTGGCTGCGTCGGCTGCCTGGTATCCATACTCAGTCCCCAGCCGCCAGGGGTGTCCAGGCTTGGTCCCCAGCCGCCAGGGGGCGGCCGGGTGTCCATAAACGGTCCCCAGCCGCCCCTATTTGTCCCGGTAATCTTCCCCACACTTTTCTTAGCCTGGCCTGCTTTCGGGCAGCATTGGCCGAGCCCACCAGACAACCAGACTCCTCCGGTGGGCCCTGGCTTCTCCATCAGGGGAGTTGAGAGTGCCAAGGTGAGGAACATGATGATGATGATGATAGAAGTTAGCATCTGCTTTGTTTTCTTGGAATGCAAGTGTAAGTGTGCAGCCTGCCACCCACCCACCCCCAGGCTGCAATACCATACTGCTAGCTTGCTTGCACTTGAAATTGGGCCTTTTAGGCATGTGGAGGCGGAATCTGGCCACCACGTCATGGCTGCGTCGGCGGCCTGGTATCCATACTCAGTCCCCAGCCGCCCGGCGGCCGGGTGTCCACGCTTGGTCCCCAGCCGCCAGGGGGCGGCCGGGTGTCCATACTCGGTCCCCAGCCGCCCCGCGGCCGGGTGTCCACGCTTGGTCCCCAGCCGCCAGGGGGGCGGCCGGGTGTCCATAAACGGTCCCGAACCGCCCCTATTTGAAGGACAGCCTAACCACAAACACGTGGACAAGTGAATGTGGCCAGGGATGGTCCATCTCACTGACGCCTTCACACTGGGTTAATATTGTGGAAGCCGGGACACTGGGATGCAACATGTCCTCCAGACATAGAGGATTGCGGGTCCTGGGTCAATCAGGCTTCAACACAAAGTTCAGAAGGTAGACAGCAGCAGTGGTCGGCCTCCTACACAACGAGTAAATTATTCATGATCATGAGACTATCCATCTCCTTAGCTTTCTGTTCCTTGGAATGCAAGCGCATGTATGTAGTAGCGGCTAGGCCTGAGGTGGTCAGCGTTTTGGCGCATATCCTACCTCCTCTGAGGATTGCTGGATGTTTTCCTGCTACTATCCCAGTTCTATGACTCCCGTTAAAACAAAGCTTCAGGTGATGAATGATGGATGAGGTGGTGGCAAAGGAGAAATAGCAGGAGGAACAGGGACCATTTACATCAATATCAGGCCAGTCAACCACACATGTCTTGTAGGATATGTTTCTGTACCAAAAGGAGCGGTTCGGCTACACAGTTATAGGGCATACAGTGAGTGCAATGCCTACCAAAAATTTCGAGGCACTCCAATGCCCCTTGGAAGTGACATGGAGGTCAGAGGGCCTTAACTAAACCGTTTTTTTCCATTTATAGCAACTGGGTCTCCTGTACACTGTTGGCCTAAGCAGTGAATGGAAGGCTTTCCAAAAATTATGAGGAACTGCAATGCCCCTTGAAACAGACGTGGATTACAGTGTACTAAAAACCTTCTACCCATTATTGGGGAGTGGGTCTCCCTTAGTGTTCGCCTATGCATTGAAAAGCAAAAGCTGTCTAAAATTAGGAGGAAATGCAATGCCTGTTGGAAGAGTCGTGGAGGTTAGAGGTAATTAAAAACAACATTTCAATGCCCCTTGGAGGAGCTGTGGAGTTCAGAGTGGTTTAACAAGACGGTTTTAATGCCCCTTGGAAGAGACGTGGAGGTCACAGTAGCTTAACAAGACTGTTTTAATGCCCCTTGGATGAGTGTTGGAGGTCGCAGTAGCTTAACAAGATGATTTTAATGCCCCTTGGAAGAGTGGTGGAGGTCGCAGTGGAATAAAAAGACAATATCGATGCCCCTTGGAAGAGCTGTGGAGGTAGCAGTAGCTTAACAAGACGGTTTTAATGCCCCTTGGAAGAGTGGTGGAGGTCGCAGTAGCTTAACAAGACGGTTTTAATGCCCCTTGGAAGAGTGGTGGAGGTCGCAGTAGCTTAACAAGTGTTAGGATTTGAACCTGTGACCCATTGCTTGCTAGTCTGTTCCTTTGCTGTGGAGCTATTCGGAACTTGTTTAACTCCTGCCTGAAACCATATGAACTTCGTCTGGGATAGAGATCATCACCTGCCCTGCTGATTGTTCCCGCCCTGATTGAGATTGATTGGACCTGCTATGTATACCTGGCCCTGTGCAGCTTCCTGTTGCTGAGTATTGTGGTGCTCAGTCTAACTGAGTGAAGCATTATCTGAGCTCCTGATTTGGAAGGTGTTCTGCTGGCGCTTTCCTGCTCCTTCTGAAGACTCTGCTGTTCCTACCTCGAACTTCTATTGCCTAAACGAACCTGGTGCTCGTGTGTGATCCCGGCTGGCCCTTGCTTGGGCGGGCCCCTGCATCTGCTGACAAGGTGAACTACTACCGCCATATACTGCATCTGCTGACAAGGTGAACTACTACCGCCATATACTGCATCTGCTGACAAGGTGAACTACTACCGCCATATACTGCATCTGCTGACAAGGTGAACTAATACCGCCATATATTGCATCTGCTGACATAGTGAACTACTACCGCCATATACTGCATCCCCAGAAGTCTTCCCACGGTCAGGTCACCTGTACACATCTGCTCCGGCCACTGACCTCCAGTCCAGTATCGCCAGTAACGTGACACAAGACGGTTTTAATGCCCCTTGGAAGAGCGGTGGAGGTCGCAGTAGCTTAACAAGACGGTTTTAATGCCCCTTGGAAAAGTGGTGGAGGTCGCAGTAGTTTAACAAGACGGTTTTAATGCCCCTTGGAAGAGTGCTGGAGGTCTCAGTAGCTTAACAAGACGGTTTTAATGCCCCTTGGAAGAGTGGTGGAGGTCGCAGTGGAATAAAAAGACAATATCAATGCCCCTTGGAAGAGTGGTGGAGGTCGCAGTAGCTTAACAAGATGATTTTAATGCCCGTTGGAAGAGTGGTGGAGGTCGCAGTAGCTTAACAAGATGGTTTTAATGCCCCTTGGAAGAGTGGTGGAGGTCACAGTAGCTTAACAAGACGGTTTTAATGCCCCTTGGAAGAGGGGTGGAGGTCGCAGTAGCTTATCAAGACGATTTTAATGCCCCTTTGAAGAGTGGTGGAGGTCGCAGTAGCTTAACAAGACGGTTTTAATGCCCCTTGGAAGAGCGGTGGAGGTTGCAGTAGCTTAACAAGACGGTTTTAATGCCCCTTGGAAGAGCGGTGGAGGTCGCAGTAGCTTAACAAGACGGTTTTAACGCCCCTTGGAAGAGTGGTGGAGGTCGCAGTAGCTTAACAAGACGGTTTTAATGCCCCTTGGAAGAGTGGTGGAGGTCGCAGTAGCTTAACAAGACGATTTTAATGCCCCTTGGAAGAGTGGTGGAGGTCGCAGTAGCTTAACAAGACGATTTTAATGCCCCTTTGAAGAGTGGTGGAGGTCGCAGTAGCTTAACAAGACGATTTTAATGCCCCTTTGAAGAGTGGTGGAGGTCGCAGTAGCTTAACAAGACGGTTTTAATGCCCCTTGGAAGAGTGGTGGAGGTCGCAGTAGCTTAACAAGACGATTTTAATGCCCCTTTGAAGAGTGGTGGAGGTCGCAGTAGCTTAACAAGACGATTTTAATGCCCCTTTGAAGAGTGGTGGAGGTCGCAGTAGCTTAACAAGATGGTTTTAATGCCCCTTGGAAGAGTGGTGGAGGTCGCAGTAGCTTAACAAGACGGTTTTAATGCCCCTTGGAAGAGCGTTGGAGGTCGCAGTAGCTTAACAAGACGGTTTTAACGCCCCTTGGAAGAGCGGTGGAGGTCGCAGTAGCTTAACACGACGATTTTAATGCCCCTTGGAAGAGTAGTGGAGGTCGCAGTAGCTTAACAAGACGATTTTAATGCCCCTTTGAAGAGTGGTGGAGGTCGCAGTAGCTTAACAAGACGGTTTTAATGCCCCTTGGAAGAGCGGTGGAGGTCTCAGTAGCTTAACAAGATGGTTTTAATGCCCCTTGGAAGAGCGGTGGAGGTCGCAGTAGCTTAACAAGACGGTTTTAACGCCCCTTGGCAAAGTGGTGGAGGTCGCAGTAGTTTAACAAGACGGTTTTATTGCCCCTTGGAAAAATGGTGGAGGTCGCAGTAGCTTAACAAGACGGTTTTAATGCCTCTTGGAAGAGGGGTGGAGGTCGCAGTAGCTTAACAAGACGATTTTAATGCCCCTTGGAAGAGTGGTGGAGGTCGCAGTGGAATAAAAAGACAATATCAATGCCCCTTGGAAGAGTGCTGGAGGTCGCAGTAGCTTAACAAGACAGTTTTAATGCCCCTTGGAAGAGTGGTGGAGGTCGCAGTGGAATAAAAATACAATATCAATGCCCCTTGGAAGAGTGGTGGAGGTCGCAGTAGCTTAACAAGACGGTTTAATGCCCCTTGGAAGAGTGGTGGAGGTCGCAGTAGCTTAACAAGACGATTTTAATGCCCCTTGGAAGAGTGATGGAGGTCGCAGTAGCTTAACAAGACGGTTTTAATGCCCCTTGGAAGAGCGGTGGAGGTCGCAGTAGCTTAACAAGACGGTTTTAATGCCCCTTGGAAGAGCGGTGGAGGTCGCAGTAGCTTAACAAGACGGTTTTAATGCCCCTTGGAAAAGTGGTGGAGGTTGCAGTAGCTTAACAAGACAATTTTAATGCCCCTTGGAAAAGTGGTGGAGGTCGCAGTAGCTTAACAAGACGGTTTTAATGCCCCTTGGAAGAATGGTGGAGGTCGCAGTGGAATAAAAAGACAATATCAATGCCCCTTAGAAGAGTGGTGGAGGTCGCAGTAGCTTAACAAGACGGTGTTAATGCCCCTTGGAAGAGTGGTGGAGGTCGCAGTAGCTTAACAAGATGGTTTTAATGCCCCTTGGAAGAGTGGTGGAGGTCGCAGTAGCTTAACAAGACGGTTTTAATGCCTCTTGGATGAGTGGTGGAGGTCGCAGTAGCTTAACAAGATGATTTTAATGCCCCTTACAAGAGCCATGCAGTACAGCATATTAAAAACATTATTCCCATTATTGGGGAGTGGGTCTCCCATAGTCTTTGCCTATGCCTTCCAAGCAAAAGCTGCCAAAAATTAGCAAGAGGAACTTGCAATGCCCCTTACAAGAGCCATGCAGTACAGCATATTAAAAACAGTATTCCCATTATTGGGGAGTGGGTCTCCCATAGTCTTTGCCTATGCCTTCCAAGCAAAAGCTGCCAAAAATTAGCAAGAGGAACTTGCAATGCCCCTTACAAGAGCCATGCAGTACAGCATATTAAAAACAGTATTCCCATTATTGGGGAGTGGGTCTCCCATAGTCTTTGCCTATGCCTTCCAAGCAAAAGCTGCCAAAAATTAGGACGGAGGAACTTGCAATGCTGGCAACACGGACCACGGTCACCCTGGTGGTATAGTGGTGGTGGAGGCTGAGGATAAGAAGAAGAGCAAAAAACAGCCGAAATGAGGAAGCGTATACCCTTGTGTGGGTGTGAAGCGGTGCATGAGAATACACCTCCCGAAATAACACAGTGGATTTGACTTTTTGTTACTCTGCTGTCATTTGGTGGTGATGAGAAGTCTGGCCCAATCCAGCCCTTGTTCATTTTGATAAGGGTCAGCTTGTCAGCATTGTCAGTTGACAGGCGAGTGCGCTTATCAGTTATAATTCCCCCAGCGGCACTAAAAACACGCTCCGATAACACGCTAGCGGCAGGGCAGGCCAAGACCTCCAAGGCGTACAGAGCGAGTTCATTCCAAGTGTCCAGCTTGGATACTCAATAATTAAAAGGCACAGAGGAATCACGGAGGACGCTGGTATGGTCGGCAAGGTACTCCCTCACCATCTTTTGAAACTTTCTACTCCTTGTGAGAGTACCCCGCGCCTCAGGGCCTGTAAGCTGGGCGGGTCTCAGAAAACTATCCCAGAACGTTGACAGTGTTCCTCTGCCTCTGCTGGATTGGAGTTGCGTCTCTCTCGCATGTACTCCTTGGTTGGGCAACGAACTGTGTCCTCTGCCGCTAGCGTGTTCAGATGGGAATTTTTTTATCAGTTCTGCAGCAAGGGCCTTCCGGTACTGCCCCATTTTTGTAGACCTCTCCACCTCAGGAATAAGAGAGTGAAAGTTCTCCTTGTAGTGGGGGTCTAAAAGTGTCACCAACCAGTAATGACTGTCGCCCAACATTTTGACAATGCGAGGGTCACGGTTAAAGCAGCGTAACATAAAGTCAGCCATGCGTGCCAGACTGGTAACGGGCAAGACTTCCGTGTCCTTAGCAAGATGATGACTGACCATACTCTCCTCCTCCCCCCTGTCCTCAGGCCACCCACGCTGAACCGACGGTATGACAGTTGTACAGGTACTACCGTCTCAGCGCATGATACCAGCTCCTGTTCTTCCTCCTCCTCCTCCTCTCCCTCATTGTCCCCCAATGCACATTGGGATGAGATGAGGCTGGGCTGTGTGTAATCGCCCATTAGGCTTCTTGATCCATCTCATCATACTCTGGCTGCAATGCCTCCTCTTTAATTCTCTGCAGAGAGCGTTGCAAAAGACAGACAAGTGGGATGCTGACGCTAATGATGGCGTCATCGCCACTCACCATCTTGGTGGACTCCTCAAAGTTTGTCAGGATGGTACATATGTCAGACATCCAGGTCCACTCCTGAGGTCTTATGTGTGGAGTCTGACGGCCTTGTTGCAGCTGGTACTCCACAACTGCTCTCTTCTGCTCACAAATCCTTTGCAACATGTGGAGGGTAGAGTTCCAACGTGTGGGGACATCACACACCAGTCGGTGTGCCGGAAGCTGCAAACGCTGCTGCAACACAGCAAGGGCGGCGGAAGCTGTAGCCGACTTCCGAAAATGAGCTGACAGGCGGCGTACTTTGACGAGCAGATCTGGCAACTCGGGGTACGATTTAAGAAACCGCTGAACCATGAGGTTAAGCACATGAGCCAGGCATGGTACGTGTGTGATCTTGCCTCAGAGCCGCCACCAGGTTACGGCCATTGTCACACACGACCATGCCTGGATGTAGGTTCAGCGGTCTCAGCCACAGATCAGCCTGCTCTTTCACAGCTGTCCACAACTCACAAGCAGTGTGAGGTTTATCACCTAAGCTTATGAGTTTCAGCACAGCCTGTTGCCGCTTGGCTGAGGCAGTACTGCAGTGCTTCCTGCTTGTAACTGATGTGGTGATATCTGAGATCGAGGCTGAACATGAGGAGGAGGATGATGCGCAGGAGCTGTACACTGTGGGGGCAACTCTGACTGACATAGGGCCCGCAGTCCTCGGTGTGGGGAGGATGTGTTCCTTCCCAAGGTCCGACTGGGTCCCGGCTTCCACTATGTTTACCCAGTGTGCCGTCAGGGAGATGTACCATCCCTGGCCACAAGCACTTGTCCACGTGTCTGTTGTCAGGTGGACTCTCCCAGTAACTGCGTTGTTGAGGGCACGGCAGATGTTTTGGGACACGTGCTTGTGTAGCGCGGGGATGGCACACCGGGCAAAATAGTGTCGGCTGGGGACCGAGTACTGAGGGACGGCCACCGCCATAAGGTTGCGGAAGGATTCCGTCTCCACCAGCCTAAAAGGCAGCATTTCCAACGCAAGCAGTCGTGAAATGTGCGAACTTAGGACTGTAGCCTGAGGGGTGTTGGCTGCGAATTTGCGCTTTCGTTCAAAGGTCTGGGATATGGACAATTGAACGCTGCGGTGAAACATGGACGTGGATGCTGTTTCTTGAGAAACTGCCATAACAAATGAAGACTGAGAGGAGGGGGCATCTTTGCATGCAGTACGGACAGGGGATTGCCTTGCACTCACAACAGGGGGTTCTCTTACACGCACAACAGCGGAAGAAGCAGTGGTGACACCCGCTGACCCTGGGGTTCGCCCTACAAAGTCGGGTGCTTTGCTGACATGTGCCTGATCATGCTGGTGGTGGCAGGCTGGTAGTTTTGTCACCCCTGCTGATGCTGGCATGTCAGGTGGTACAAATGGCCTTTTTGGGGTTATCAGCAGAGTCTTTCGAAAAATTCCAGACTCTGGAAGACCTACCGGTTGTACTGGCAACGTCCCTCGTGTTGGTGTTATGGGGAACTGTTGCCCGCCTTCTGTGTGCAGCCACCACACTGCTTCTTCCTGCCTGTTGGGGTACTCTGCCTCCCTCCCCCTGTGTGCTGCTGGCCTCGCTCTGCGTGTCCTCCTGCCATGTTAGGTCAGTTACTAGATCATCCACCACCTCCTCCTCTTCCACTTGCGCACCACGATCCTCCTCCTCACTTCGTGGCAATTGTGTCTCGTCATCGTCCACCTCTTGTGACAAATTGCCAGCGTTGACTTCCTCTGGCCGTGGCTGTTCAAATATTTGGGCATCGCTACATGGGATCTCCTCTTCCACCACTTCAAGCGGAGCAGGCGAGGGGCACAAATATGGAAATGGACCAGTGAACAGCTCTTCAGAGTCTCCAAGTGTGGGATCAGTTGCTGTCTGACGACACTCGGCATGGTGGGAGGAAGGAGCATCAGGGTGAGGAGGAGTATGCGGTCGAGACTCACGGCTACTAAAACTTGACCGTGTGGAAGACAGACCAGAGGTGGTGGTGCCCAGGTAACTGGAAGTATTACCTGCTATCCAATTAATAACCTGTTCACACTGATCAGTTCGCAATACTGGTGTTATAGTGTGCTTCCCTAGTAATTCGGTCAAGAAGTGGAAGCTAGATGTGGCTGTTGGTTCTGGCACATTTTCACATTGGCCACGGCCCCGTCCTCTACACGCACCATCACCAGAACGTCCAGTTCCACGTCCCTTGCCCATTGTAAATTAAGTAAAATAGCACTATCAATGGAAAAAGGGTAATTAAAAGGAGATTAGAACCGTGGAAGAGGAAAACCACAGTTCTATTTCTCTGGCCTACACCAGAATCTTTTAAACAGATATATTTGTGTCTGAACACTGAGTGAGACACTCAAACTGTTTTTTTTTTTTTATGTAAAAAAGGCCAAAAGCTGGATAATACAGAGATTTGAACCGTGGAACTGCAAAACCAAACTTCTAGCTATCTGGCCTACACCAGAATATTTTAAACAGATACAGTGGTGGTTAAAAGTATTGGCACCCCTGCAATTCTGTCAGATAATACTCAGTTTCTTCCTGAAAATGATTGCAATCACAAATTCTTTGGTCTTGTAATGCAGCGGCTTGCTTGGCATTACTGTATGGTCCAGGATGTGTTTTGTGCTGACCATGTACTTTCCCCCTCAGGTGACTGGTCATATGACTGTGACATAGTGCAGGTCCTATGCACACAGAAGGTCTGATCACATGACTGTGACATCAGCAAGGTCCTGTCTGTGTGCACTGGATGGATATATAAACCCTGGTGCTTTTGAGACAGGGTGTGAAAGGCGTGAGGCCTGATCCCTGTGTGTGGGACACCATTAGCCTAGAGAGGCTGGAAGAGAGAGGCCTGGTGAGGCAAGAGGCTAATTCCCTGTGTTTGGGACACAGTAGCCCTAGAAGGCACGTGGCTTGGAGACCACGGCTGGGAAGCCTTAAAGCCACAGCTGTGGCAGAACAGAGCTGAGGGAAGCAGCTAAGACCCAGCCAAGGTAAAAATGGTTCTTTATATGGACATTGATGTTGTACCTTGCTGAAGTCTGTATCTAAAGCCAAGCAGGCATGTCTGCCATTGGAAAGGTCTCCTGGATGTTATGTGTATAACCATGCCGGTGAGCCACTGAGATGGACTATGTTATGTGCAGTTATGAAGTGTAATAAACTGCTGGATGTCGTGTTATCAGAAAACGTGGCTGGTGTGCTTTAATTAACCCCATGAAGCCAGTGTCCCCCAGCGTGATGAATAGCGC
This sequence comes from Phyllobates terribilis, assembly GCF_046119375.1. NCBI lineage: Eukaryota > Metazoa > Chordata > Amphibia > Anura > Dendrobatidae > Phyllobates > Phyllobates terribilis. Next base: position 92,074,570 of record NW_027362767.1, on the reverse strand, counting down.
TACCTTACAGTCTTATTATGTTCATTTAATTTGCTTGCAAGGAAAAAACACAAAAGAGAATGAAGCAAAAATCAAATCATTGATCATTTCACACAAAACTCCAAAAATGGGCCAGACAAAAGTATTGGCACCCTCAGCCTAATACTTGGTTGCACAACCTTTAGCCAAAATAACTGCGAACAACCGCTTCCGGTAACCATCAATGAGTTTCTTACAATTCTCTGCTGGAATTGTAGACCATTCTTCTTTGGCAAACTGCTCCAGGTCCCTGATATTTGAAGGGTGCCTTCTCCAAACTGCCATTTTGAGATCTCTCCACAGGTGTTCTATGGGATTCAGGTCTGGACTCATTGCTGGCCACCTTAGAAGTCTCCAGTGCTTTCTCTCAAACCATTTTATAGTGCTTTTGGAAGTGTGTTTTGGGTCATTGTCCTGCTGGAAGACCCATGACCTCTGAGGGAGACCCAGCTTTCTCACACTGGGCCCTACATTATGCTGCAAAATTTGTTGGTAGTCTTCAGACTTCATAATGCCATGCACACGGTCAAGCAGTCCAGTCCCAGAGGCAGCAAAGCAACCCCAAAATATCAGGGAACCTCCGCCATGTTTGACTGTAGGGACCGTGTTCTTTTCTTTGAATGCCTCTTTTTTTTTTTCCTGCACACTCTGTTGATGCTTTTTCCTGAAAAAACTCTACTTTTGTCTCATCTGACCAGAGAACATTCTTCCAAAACGTTTTAGGCTTTCTCAGGTAAGTTTTGGCAAACTCCAGCCTGGCTTTTTTATGTCTCGAGGTAAGAAGTGGGATCTTCCTGGGTATCCTACCATACAGTCCCTTTTCATTCAGACACCGACGGATAGTACGGGTTGACACTGTTGTACCCTCGGACTGCAGGGCAGCTTCAACTTGTTTGGATGTTAGTCGAGGTTCTTTATCTACCATCCACACAATCTTGCGTTGAAATCTCTCGTCAATTTTTCTTTTCCGTCCACATCTAGGGAGGTTAGCCACAGTGCCATGGGCTTTACACTTCTTGATGACACTGCGCACGGAAGACACAGGAACATTCAGGTCTTTGGAGATGGACTTGTAGCCTTGAGATTGCTCATGCCTCCTCACAATTTGGTTTCTCAAGTCCTCAGACAGTTCTTTGGTCTTCTTTCTTTTCTCCATGCTCAATGTGATACACACAAGGACACAGGATAGAGGTTGAGTCAACTTTAATCCATGTTAACTGGCTGCAAGTGTGATTTAGTTATTGCCAACACCTGTTAGGTGCCACAGGTAAGTTACAGGTGCTGTTAATTACACGAATTAGAGAAGCATCACATGATTTTTCAAACAGTGCCAATACTTTTGTCCACCCCCTTTTTTAGGTTTGGCGTGGAATTATATCCAATTTGGCTTTAGGACAATTCTTTTTGTGTTTTTTTTCATTGAAGACAAATTAAATGAAGAGAATAATACCAAAGAATTTGTGATTGTAATCATTTTCAGGAAGAAACAGAGTATTATCTGACAGAATTGCAGGGGTGCCAATACTTTTGGCCACCACTGTATATTTGTGTCTGAACAGTCAGGGAGACACTATTACTGTTTTTTTTTTTTTTATGTAAAAAAGGCCAAAAGCTGGATAATACAGAGATTTTAACGGTGGAACTGCAAAACCAAACTTCTAGTTATCTGACCTACACCAGAATATTTTAAACATATATATTTGTCTGTACAGTCAGGGAGACACTATTACTGTTTTTTTTTACGGAAAAAAAGGCCAAAAGCTGGATAATACTGAGATTTGAACCGTGGAACTGCAAAACCACAGTTATAGTTATATGGCCTACACCAGAATATTTTAAACAGATACATTTGTGTCTGAACAGTCACAGACACACTCAATTTTTTTTTTTTTTTTGGGGGGGGGGGGGGGGATACCAAAAGGTTAATAAGATGCGTATTTGTACAGTCTGACTGAGGAAAAAAAAATACAGGATTTAGATGAAAAAAAAAGGATTTTTCCTGGCCCCTGAGACCGGGGGATAAGTCTAGCAATTTGACCAGCAGGAGCACACAGGACTGTAATGCAGCGTTTGCTGGTATAACCACTGCGTCTCCTATACAGCCTGCCTGCCTGATATCTGGGATGGATATTAGTCCTGAGAAGGACTGTTTGTTTGATTTGGCAGGCTTTAGAGACCCTATACTAACTATTTCGGAGTATAAATCTCTCCCTAGCTCAGCAGCACCCTCTCTACACTGTCTGATCCCGGGGACTGTGTCCAAGATGGCGGCGCCCGGATTTAAATACTCGAGGTGACGCTGTGCGGCCAGCCAATCACTGTAATGCCCACAACCAACATGGCTGCGGCATTACAGTGACTGGCTGGCAATCCCTGCATGTTTATTGGCTCTGTAAAGAGCGCCAAACATGCAGGGCGGAGACCCGAGCTCCCGCCCGAGTAACCCGGAAATGCTTGGTGCTCGCCGAAAAACATCCCGAGTAGTGAGATGCTCGGGCGAGTACCAAGCAGTGTCGAGCATGCTCGCTCAACACTAATTTTTTTCATTTATTTATTATGTTAAACAAGCCTAAAAAGCTATAGAATAAACTCCACATGAATAGCACTAAAGGGTGCAAGTTTATAATATGTAGAGGGTTGTGTAATTATATATCTGCAGGACAGCTATACTATAGCTCTAATATCTTTCTATATCTGTATATAAGATTGCTTTATTAGTTTTGACAACTAGCTTTAAAGAGTATTATAGTGTGTAAAAGATGTTAAAAACACATTGCATACGGATGTGAGCCAAGAAAATAATCGCACTCACATGACAAAAGGTAAATCATACGGATTTCACTTGTCCAACTTTTCTGGATGAGAATGGGACAGATTTTTTTATACGGTAGTGTGATCGAGCCTGTCATCTAAATTGTGAAAGTCTTAGGTGATAAAATAATTCTCAGTGGTGGCATGGCCGCGGGATCCTCACCAATCCCTCTCTGAATGGAATGGTGGCCGGACAGGAACATCACCAGATAGGCCTTAGAGGGATTGTCCCCTTTTGGAAAGCTTTTCTACCGCCTGCTATGGTCTCTGTTATTCATATGCAGTGCAGACGTTACTTCAACAGCGCTGCAGCCAATCAAGGAGCTCAATTGCTCATACCATCTCCACTGGCAGAATCGCTGAGTTCTCCGATTGGCTGCAGCACAGTTGATGTGACATCAGCACTGCAGACAAACAACACAGACTGGAGGCAGCAGTGGATTCTCAGCGCTGTAGATCTCCAGACTAGAGGTCCCCAGCTGCACATCCACAGCTCCCATTATTTATTATTGGGTGCACAACCTAAGAGACTGCTCTGATATTCACACCCATAAGTGAGGGCATATGGATGGATGGACTCAACCTCTGTGCAGCGCTGCAGCCGCTCCCCTCCTGAGCGCACACTGTGCGCTCTGCCCCATCTCCTGCACACTCTGTGCGCTCTGCCCCATCTGCTGCGCACACTCTGTGCGCTTTGCCCCATCTCTGCAGCACAGCTGCTGCTCCTCTCCTGTGCACGGCTCTGCCCCATCTCCTGGTGCTGCTGCTCCTCTCCTGCGCTCTGCCCCATCTCCTGCCCCTATCCTGCGCACACTCTGTGCGCTCTGCCCCATCTCCTGCAGCCCAGCTGCTGCTCCTCTCCTGTGCACGGCTCTGCCCCATCTCCTGCAGCCCAGCTGCTGCTCCTCTCCTGTGCAGGGCTCTGCCCCATCTCCTGCAGCCCAGCTGCTGCTCCTCTCCTGTGCACGGCTCTGCCCCATCTCCTGCAGCCCAGCTGCTGCTCCTCTCCTGTGCACGGCTCTGCCCCATCTCCTGCAGCCCAGCTGCTGCTCCTCTCCTGTGCACGGCTCTTCCCCATCTCCTGCAGCATAGCTGCTGCTCCTCTCCTGTGCACGGCTCTGCCCCATCTCCTGCAGCACAGCTGCTGCTCCTCTCCTGTGCACGGCTCTGCCCCATCTCCTGCAGCACAGCTGCTGCTCCTCTCCTGTGCACGGCTCTGCCCCATCTCCTGCAGCACAGCAGCTGCTCCTCTCCTGTGCACGGCTCTGCCCCATCTCCTGCAGCACAGCAGCTGCTCCTCTCCTGTGCACGGCTCTTCCCCATCTCCTGCAGCACAGCTGCTGCTCCTCTCCTGTGCACGGCTCTTCCCCATCTCCTGCAGCACAGCTGCTGCTCCTCTCCTGTGCACGGCTCTGCCCCATCTCCTGCAGCACAGCTGCTGCTCCTCTCCTGTGCACGGCTCTGCCCCATCTCCTGCAGCCCAGCTGCTGCTCCTCTCCTGTGCACGGCTCTGCCCCATCTCCTGCAGCCCAGCTGCTGCTCCTCTCCTGTGCACGGCTCTTCCCCATCTCCTGCAGCATAGCTGCTGCTCCTCTCCTGTGCACGGCTCTGCCCCATCTCCTGCAGCCCAGCTGCTGCTCCTCTCCTGTGCACGGCTCTGCCCCATCTCCTGCAGCCCAGCTGCTGCTCCTCTCCTGTGCACGGCTCTGCCCCATCTCCTGCAGCCCAGCTGCTGCTCCTCTCCTGTGCACGGCTCTGCCCCATCTCCTGCAGCCCAGCTGCTGCTCCTCTCCTGTGCACGGCTCTTCCCCATCTCCTGCAGCATAGCTGCTGCTCCTCTCCTGTGCACGGCTCTGCCCCATCTCCTGCAGCCCAGCTGCTGCTCCTCTCCTGTGCACGGCTCTGCCCCATCTCCTGCAGCCCAGCTGCTGCTCCTCTCCTGTGCACGGCTCTGCCCCATCTCCTGCAGCCCAGCTGCTGCTCCTCTCCTGTGCACGGCTCTGCCCCATCTCCTGCAGCCCAGCTGCTGCTCCTCTCCTGTGCACGGCTCTGCCCCATCTCCTGCTCTCCTGCAGCCCAGCTGCTGCTCCTCTCCTGTGCACGGCTCAGCCCCATCTCCTGCAGCCCAGCTGCTGCTCCTCTCCTGTGCACGGCTCTGCCCCATCTCCTGCAGCCCAGCTGCTGCTCCTCTCCTGTGCACGGCTCTGCCCCATCTCCTGCAGCCCAGCTGCTGCTCCTCTCCTGTGCACGGCTCTGCCCCATCTCCTGCAGCCCAGCTGCTGCTCCTCTCCTGTGCACGGCTCTGCCCCATCTCCTGCAGCCCAGCTGCTGCTCCTCTCCTGTGCACGGCTCTGCCCCATCTCCTGCAGCCCAGCTGCTGCTCCTCTCCTGTGCACGGCTCTGCCCCATCTCCTGCAGCACAGCTGCTGCTCCTCTCCTGTGCACGGCTCTGCCCCATCTCCTGCAGCCCAGCTGCTGCTCCTCTCCTGTGCACGGCTCTGCCCCATCTCCTGCAGCCCAGCTGCTGCTCCTCTCCTGTGCAGGGCTCTGCCCCATCTCCTGCAGCCCAGCTGCTGCTCCTCTCCTGTGCACGGCTCTGCCCCATCTCCTGCAGCCCAGCTGCTGCTCCTCTCCTGTGCACGGCTCTGCCCCATCTCCTGCAGCCCAGCTGCTGCTCCTCTCCTGTGCACGGCTCTGCCCCATCTCCTGCAGCCCAGCTGCTGCTCCTCTCCTGTGCACGGCTCTGCCCCATCTCCTGCAGCACAGCTGCTGCTCCTCTCCTGTGCACGGCTCTGCCCCATCTCCTGCAGCACAGCTGCTGCTCCTCTCCTGTGCACGGCTCTGCCCCATCTCCTGCAGCCCAGCTGCTGCTCCTCTCCTGTGCACGGCTCTGCCCCATCTCCTGCAGCCCAGCTGCTGCTCCTCTCCTGTGCACGGCTCTGCCCCATCTCCTGCAGCCCAGCTGCTGCTCCACTCCTGTGCACGGCTCTGCCCCATCTCCTGCAGCCCAGCTGCTGCTCCACTCCTGTGCACGGCTCTGCCCCATCTCCTGCAGCCCAGCTGCTGCTCCTCTCCTGTGCACGGCTCTGCCCCATCTCCTGCAGCCCAGCTGCTGCTCCTCTCCTGTGCACGGCTCTGCCCCATCTCCTGCAGCCCAGCTGCTGCTCCTCTCCTGTGCACGGCTCTGCCCCATCTCCTGCAGCCCAGCTGCTGCTCCTCTGCTGTGCACGGCTCTGCCCCATCTCCTGCAGCCCAGCTGCTGCTCCTCTCCTGTGCACGGCTCTGCCCCATCTCCTGCAGCCCAGCTGCTGCTCCTCTCCTGTGCACGGCTCTGCCCCATCTCCTGCAGCACAGCTGCTGCTCCTCTCCTGTGCACGGCTCTGCCCCATCTCCTGCAGCCCAGCTGCTGCTCCTCTCCTGTGCACGGCTCTGCCCCATCTCCTGCAGCACAGCTGCTGCTCCTCTCCTGTGCACGGCTCTGCCCCATCTCCTGCAGCACAGCTGCTGCTCCTCTCCTGTGCACGGCTCTGCCCCATCTCCTGCAGCACAGCTGCTTGCTCCTCTCCTGTGCACGGCTCTGCCCCATCTCCTGCAGCACAGCTGCTTGCTCCTCTCCTGTGCACGACTCTGCCCCATCTCCTGCAGCACAGCTGCTGCTCCTCTCCTGTGCACGGCTCTACCCATCTCCTGCAGCACAGCTGCTGCTCCTCTCCTGTGCACGGCTCTGCCCCATCTCCTGCAGCACAGCTGCTGCTCCTCTCCTGTGCACGGCTCTGCCCCATCTCCTGCAGCACAGCTGCTGCTCCTCTCCTGTGCACGGCTCTGCCCCATCTCCTGCAGCACAGCTGCTGCTCCTCTCCTGTGCACGGCTCTGCCCCATCTCCTGCAGCCCAGCTGCTGCTCCTCTCCTGTGCACGGCTCTGCCCCATCTCCTGCAGCACAGCTGCTGCTCCTCTCCTGTGCACGGCTCTGCCCCATCTCCTGCAGCACAGCTGCTGCTCCTCTCCTGTGCACGGCTCTGCCCCATCTCCTGCAGCCCAGCTGCTGCTCCTCTCCTGTGCACGGCTCTGCCCCATCTCCTGCGGCCCAGCTGCTGCTCCTCTCCTGTGCACGGCTCTGCCCCATCTCCTGTGGCACAGCTGCTGCTCCTCTCCTGTGCACGGCTCTGCCCCATCTCCTGCGGCACAGCTGCTGCTCCTCTCCTGTGCACGGCTCTGCCCCATCTCCTGCAGCCCAGCTGCTGCTCCTCTCCTGTGCACGGCTCTGCCCCATCTCCTGCAGCCCAGCTGCTGCTCCTCTCCTGTGCACGGCTCTGCCCCATCTCCTGCAGCACAGCTGCTGCTCCTCTCCTGTGCACGGCTCTGCCCCATCTCCTGCAGCACAGCTGCTGCTCCTCTCCTGTGCACGGCTCTGCCCCATCTCCTGGTGCTGCTGCTCCTCTCCTGCGCTCTGCCCCATCTCCTGCCCCTATCCTGCGCACACTCTGTGCGCTCTGCCCCATCTCCTGCAGCCCAGCTGCTGCTCCTCTCCTGTGCACGGCTCTGCCCCATCTCCTGCAGCCCAGCTGCTGCTCCTCTCCTGTGCACGGCTCTGCCCCATCTCCTGCAGCCCAGCTGCTGCTCCTCTCCTGTGCACGGCTCTGCCCCATCTCCTGCAGCCCAGCTGCTGCTCCTCTCCTGTGCACGGCTCTGCCCCATCTCCTGCAGCCCAGCTGCTGCTCCTCTCCTGTGCACGGCTCTGCCCCATCTCCTGCAGCCCAGCTGCTGCTCCTCTCCTGTGCACGGCTCTTCCCCATCTCCTGCAGCATAGCTGCTGCTCCTCTCCTGTGCACGGCTCTGCCCCATCTCCTGCAGCACAGCTGCTGCTCCTCTCCTGTGCACGGCTCTGCCCCATCTCCTGCAGCACAGCTGCTGCTCCTCTCCTGTGCACGGCTCTGCCCCATCTCCTGCAGCACAGCTGCTGCTCCTCTCCTGTGCACGGCTCTGCCCCATCTCCTGCAGCCCAGCTGCTGCTCCTCTCCTGTGCACGGCTCTGCCCCATCTCCTGCAGCACAGCTGCTGCTCCTCTCCTGTGCACGGCTCTGCCCCATCTCCTGCAGCACAGCTGCTGCTCCTCTCCTGTGCACGGCTCTGCCCCATCTCCTGCAGCCCAGCTGCTGCTCCTCTCCTGTGCACGGCTCTGCCCCATCTCCTGCGGCCCAGCTGCTGCTCCTCTCCTGTGCACGGCTCTGCCCCATCTCCTGTGGCACAGCTGCTGCTCCTCTCCTGTGCACGGCTCTGCCCCATCTCCTGCGGCACAGCTGCTGCTCCTCTCCTGTGCACGGCTCTGCCCCATCTCCTGCGGCACAGCTGCTGCTCCTCTCCTGTGCACGGCTCTGCCCCATCTCCTGCAGCCCAGCTGCTGCTCCTCTCCTGTGCACGGCTCTGCCCCATCTCCTGCAGCCCAGCTGCTGCTCCTCTCCTGTGCACGGCTCTGCCCCATCTCCTGCAGCACAGCTGCTGCTCCTCTCCTGTGCACGGCTCTGCCCCATCTCCTGCAGCACAGCTGCTGCTCCTCTCCTGTGCACGGCTCTGCCCCATCTCCTGGTGCTGCTGCTCCTCTCCTGCGCTCTGCCCCATCTCCTGCCCCTATCCTGCGCACACTCTGTGCGCTCTGCCCCATCTCCTGCAGCCCAGCTGCTGCTCCTCTCCTGTGCACGGCTCTGCCCCATCTCCTGCAGCCCAGCTGCTGCTCCTCTCCTGTGCACGGCTCTGCCCCATCTCCTGCAGCCCAGCTGCTGCTCCTCTCCTGTGCACGGCTCTGCCCCATCTCCTGCAGCCCAGCTGCTGCTCCTCTCCTGTGCACGGCTCTGCCCCATCTCCTGCAGCCCAGCTGCTGCTCCTCTCCTGTGCACGGCTCTTCCCCATCTCCTGCAGCATAGCTGCTGCTCCTCTCCTGTGCACGGCTCTGCCCCATCTCCTGCAGCACAGCTGCTGCTCCTCTCCTGTGCACGGCTCTGCCCCATCTCCTGCAGCACAGCTGCTGCTCCTCTCCTGTGCACGGCTCTGCCCCATCTCCTGCAGCACAGCAGCTGCTCCTCTCCTGTGCACGGCTCTGCCCCATCTCCTGCAGCACAGCAGCTGCTCCTCTCCTGTGCACGGCTCTTCCCCATCTCCTGCAGCACAGCTGCTGCTCCTCTCCTGTGCACGGCTCTTCCCCATCTCCTGCAGCACAGCTGCTGCTCCTCTCCTGTGCACGGCTCTGCCCCATCTCCTGCAGCACAGCTGCTGCTCCTCTCCTGTGCACGGCTCTGCCCCATCTCCTGCAGCCCAGCTGCTGCTCCTCTCCTGTGCACGGCTCTGCCCCATCTCCTGCAGCACAGCTGCTGCTCCTCTCCTGTGCACGGCTCTGCCCCATCTCCTGCAGCACAGCTGCTGCTCCTCTCCTGTGCACGGCTCTGCCCCATCTCCTGCAGCACAGCTGCTTGCTCCTCTCCTGTGCACGGCTCTGCCCCATCTCCTGCAGCACAGCTGCTGCTCCTCTCCTGTGCACGGCTCTGCCCCATCTCCTGCAGCACAGCTGCTGCTCCTCTCCTGTGCACGGCTCTGCCCCATCTCCTGCAGCCCAGCTGCTGCTCCTCTCCTGTGCACGGCTCTGCCCCATCTCCTGCAGCCCAGCTGCTGCTCCTCTCCTGTGCACGGCTCTGCCCCATCTCCTGCAGCCCAGCTGCTGCTCCTCTCCTGTGCACGGCTCTGCCCCATCTCCTGCAGCCCAGCTGCTGCTCCTCTCCTGTGCACGGCTCTGCCCCATCTCCTGCAGCCCAGCTGCTGCTCCTCTCCTGTGCACGGCTCTGCCCCATCTCCTGCAGCCCAGCTGCTGCTCCTCTCCTGTGCACGGCTCTGCCCCATCTCCTGCTCTCCTGCAGCCCAGCTGCTGCTCCTCTCCTGTGCACGGCTCAGCCCCATCTCCTGCAGCCCAGCTGCTGCTCCTCTCCTGTGCACGGCTCTGCCCCATCTCCTGCAGCCCAGCTGCTGCTCCTCTCCTGTGCACGGCTCTGCCCCATCTCCTGCAGCCCAGCTGCTGCTCCTCTCCTGTGCACGGCTCTGCCCCATCTCCTGCAGCCCAGCTGCTGCTCCTCTCCTGTGCACGGCTCTGCCCCATCTCCTGCAGCCCAGCTGCTGCTCCTCTCCTGTGCACGGCTCTGCCCCATCTCCTGCAGCCCAGCTGCTGCTCCTCTCCTGTGCACGGCTCTGCCCCATCTCCTGCAGCCCAGCTGCTGCTCCTCTCCTGTGCACGGCTCTGCCCCATCTCCTGCAGCCCAGCTGCTGCTCCTCTCCTGTGCACGGCTCTGCCCCATCTCCTGCAGCCCAGCTGCTGCTCCTCTCCTGTGCACGGCTCTGCCCCATCTCCTGCAGCCCAGCTGCTGCTCCTCTCCTGTGCACGGCTCTGCCCCATCTCCTGCAGCCCAGCTGCTGCTCCTCTCCTGTGCACGGCTCTGCCCCATCTCCTGCAGCCCAGCTGCTGCTCCTCTCCTGTGCACGGCTCTGCCCCATCTCCTGCAGCCCAGCTGCTGCTCCTCTCCTGTGCACGGCTCTGCCCCATCTCCTGCAGCCCAGCTGCTGCTCCTCTCCTGTGCACGGCTCTGCCCCATCTCCTGCAGCCCAGCTGCTGCTCCTCTCCTGTGCACGGCTCTGCCCCATCTCCTGCAGCCCAGCTGCTGCTCCTCTCCTGTGCACGGCTCTGCCCCATCTCCTGCAGCCCAGCTGCTGCTCCTCTCCTGTGCACGGCTCTGCCCCATCTCCTGCAGCCCAGCTGCTGCTCCTCTCCTGTGCACGGCTCTGCCCCATCTCCTGCAGCCCAGCTGCTGCTCCTCTCCTGTGCACGGCTCTGCCCCATCTCCTGCAGCACAGCTGCTGCTCCTCTCCTGTGCACGGCTCTGCCCCATCTCCTGCAGCCCAGCTGCTGCTCCTCTCCTGTGCACGGCTCTGCCCCATCTCCTGCAGCCCAGCTGCTGCTCCTCTCCTGTGCACGGCTCTGCCCCATCTCCTGCAGCACAGCTGCTGCTCCTCTCCTGTGCACGGCTCTGCCCCATCTCCTGCAGCCCAGCTGCTGCTCCTCTCCTGTGCACGGCTCTGCCCCATCTCCTGCAGCACCGCTGCTGCTCCTCTCCTGTGCACGGCTCTGCCCCATCTCCTGCAGCCCAGCTGCTGCTCCTCTCCTGTGCACGGCTCTTCCCCATCTCCTGCAGCATAGCTGCTGCTCCTCTCCTGTGCACGGCTCTGCCCCATCTCCTGCAGCACAGCTGCTGCTCCTCTCCTGTGCACGGCTCTGCCCCATCTCCTGCAGCACAGCTGCTGCTCCTCTCCTGTGCACGGCTCTGCCCCATCTCCTGCAGCACAGCAGCTGCTCCTCTCCTGTGCACGGCTCTGCCCCATCTCCTGCAGCACAGCAGCTGCTCCTCTCCTGTGCACGGCTCTTCCCCATCTCCTGCAGCACAGCTGCTGCTCCTCTCCTGTGCACGGCTCTTCCCCATCTCCTGCAGCACAGCTGCTGCTCCTCTCCTGTGCACGGCTCTGCCCCATCTCCTGCAGCACAGCTGCTGCTCCTCTCCTGTGCACGGCTCTGCCCCATCTCCTGCAGCCCAGCTGCTGCTCCTCTCCTGTGCACGGCTCTGCCCCATCTCCTGCAGCACAGCTGCTGCTCCTCTCCTGTGCACGGCTCTGCCCCATCTCCTGCAGCACATCTGCTGCTCCTCTCCTGTGCACGGCTCTGCCCCATCTCCTGCAGCACAGCTGCTTGCTCCTCTCCTGTGCACGGCTCTGCCCCATCTCCTGCAGCACAGCTGCTGCTCCTCTCCTGTGCACGGCTCTGCCCCATCTCCTGCAGCACAGCTGCTGCTCCTCTCCTGTGCACGGCTCTGCCCCATCTCCTGCAGCCCAGCTGCTGCTCCTCTCCTGTGCACGGCTCTGCCCCATCTCCTGCAGCCCAGCTGCTGCTCCTCTCCTGTGCACGGCTCTGCCCCATCTCCTGCAGCCCAGCTGCTGCTCCTCTCCTGTGCACGGCTCTGCCCCATCTCCTGCAGCCCAGCTGCTGCTCCTCTCCTGTGCACGGCTCTGCCCCATCTCCTGCAGCCCAGCTGCTGCTCCTCTCCTGTGCACGGCTCTGCCCCATCTCCTGCAGCCCAGCTGCTGCTCCTCTCCTGTGCACGGCTCTGCCCCATCTCCTGCTCTCCTGCAGCCCAGCTGCTGCTCCTCTCCTGTGCACGGCTCAGCCCCATCTCCTGCAGCCCAGCTGCTGCTCCTCTCCTGTGCACGGCTCTGCCCCATCTCCTGCAGCCCAGCTGCTGCTCCTCTCCTGTGCACGGCTCTGCCCCATCTCCTGCAGCCCAGCTGCTGCTCCTCTCCTGTGCACGGCTCTGCCCCATCTCCTGCAGCCCAGCTGCTGCTCCTCTCCTGTGCACGGCTCTGCCCCATCTCCTGCAGCCCAGCTGCTGCTCCTCTCCTGTGCACGGCTCTGCCCCATCTCCTGCAGCCCAGCTGCTGCTCCTCTCCTGTGCACGGCTCTGCCCCATCTCCTGCAGCCCAGCTGCTGCTCCTCTCCTGTGCACGGCTCTGCCCCATCTCCTGCAGCCCAGCTGCTGCTCCTCTCCTGTGCACGGCTCTGCCCCATCTCCTGCAGCCCAGCTGCTGCTCCTCTCCTGTGCACGGCTCTGCCCCATCTCCTGCAGCCCAGCTGCTGCTCCTCTCCTGTGCACGGCTCTGCCCCATCTCCTGCAGCCCAGCTGCTGCTCCTCTCCTGTGCACGGCTCTGCCCCATCTCCTGCAGCCCAGCTGCTGCTCCTCTCCTGTGCACGGCTCTGCCCCATCTCCTGCAGCCCAGCTGCTGCTCCTCTCCTGTGCACGGCTCTGCCCCATCTCCTGCAGCCCAGCTGCTGCTCCTCTCCTGTGCACGGCTCTGCCCCATCTCCTGCAGCCCAGCTGCTGCTCCTCTCCTGTGCACGGCTCTGCCCCATCTCCTGCAGCCCAGCTGCTGCTCCTCTCCTGTGCACGGCTCTGCCCCATCTCCTGCAGCCCAGCTGCTGCTCCTCTCCTGTGCACGGCTCTGCCCCATCTCCTGCAGCCCAGCTGCTGCTCCTCTCCTGTGCACGGCTCTGCCCCATCTCCTGCAGCCCAGCTGCTGCTCCTCTCCTGTGCACGGCTCTGCCCCATCTCCTGCAGCACAGCTGCTGCTCCTCTCCTGTGCACGGCTCTGCCCCATCTCCTGCAGCCCAGCTGCTGCTCCTCTCCTGTGCACGGCTCTGCCCCATCTCCTGCAGCCCAGCTGCTGCTCCTCTCCTGTGCACGGCTCTGCCCCATCTCCTGCAGCACAGCTGCTGCTCCTCTCCTGTGCACGGCTCTGCCCCATCTCCTGCAGCCCAGCTGCTGCTCCTCTCCTGTGCACGGCTCTGCCCCATCTCCTGCAGCACCGCTGCTGCTCCTCTCCTGTGCACGGCTCTGCCCCATCTCCTGCAGCCCAGCTGCTGCTCCTCTCCTGTGCACGGCTCTGCCCCATCTCCTGCAGCCCAGCTGCTGCTCCTCTCCTGTGCACGGCTCTGCCCCATCTCCTGCAGCACAGCTGCTGCTCCTCTCCTGTGCACGGCTCTGCCCCATCTCCTGCAGCACAGCTGCTGCTCCTCTCCTGTGCACGGCTCTGCTCGCTCCCCGCTGCAGTCCTGATTGATGGCTGCAGCCGCCAGTAGCAGAGCTTCCAGCCCCGGGCAGGGACCGACCAATCGCGTTGCTGGAGGAGGGGGCTGGCCCCGGTCGCCCCCTCCCCTCTCCCGGGCACAGCTCGCACTTGGTTACATTGTAGCGCTGGCTCCACGCTCGGATCTACTGCTGGTTGTACAGGGGGGACCCAGGATCACTACAAGTCCAAGTATCGCATCGCAGCGCAGTGACCGCAGGCGCCAGGGATGGATCATTATGACTCTCATCAGAATAATGAGTACATGCAGCCGGAGGACGACTGGGACCGGGACCTTCTGCTAGATCCAGCCTGGGAGAAGCAGCAGAGGAAGGTGAGTGCTGCCACACTGCCCTGCTGCACTCTACCCCCCCAGCAGCCTGTGTGCTGCACTCTATCCCCCCCAGCAGCCTGTGTGCTGCACTCTATCCCCCCAGCAGCCTCCAAGGAGCAGAAATCCTCCCAAGTCTGCTCTAAGTTTCTACAAATGTCTTGCTGTAATGCCAGTGGTGCCAGGCAGTGATCAGCCCTGGAAAGTGCTGCAATCCCTGATCTAATTAATTGCAATGTTACACATGGCACAGAGCTAGGAAAGGGTTACGGTCTCCCCAGACTGAGTCCAGAGGGCGGCTAACCTTCCAGTAATCCAGTCCTAATATAGACACCCAGCATGTACACTGCACAGGTAGATAAGTGACTGCTGCACCGGAACCTGCAGCTGATGTCACCACTCCTTCCTCTGACACACCTAGCCCCCTACCTACAGATGTCATATGGCCCCTGGCGTAACATGGCAGAGAATGGTCCATCTATAGTGCACACATAGCCCCCTACCTATAGAAGTCATATGGCCACTGGCATAACATGGCAGAGAAGGATCTATCTATGATGCACACCTAGCCCCCTACCTACAGATGTCATATGGCCCCTGGCATAACATGGCAGAGAAGGATCTATCTATAGTGCACACCTAGCCCCCTACCTACAGATGTAACATGGCAGAGAAGGATCTATCTATGGTGCACACCTAGCCCCCTACCTATAGAAGTCATATGGCCCCTGGCATAACCTGGCAGAGAAGGATCCATCTATGGTGCACACCTAGCCCCCTACCTACAGATGTAACATGGCAGAGAAGGATCCATCCATGGTGCACACCTAGCCCCCTACCTACAGATGTAACATGGCAGAGAAGGATCCATCTATGGTGCACACCTAGCCCCCTACCTACAGATGTAACATGGCAGAGAAGGATCCATCTATGGTGCACACCTAGCCCCCTACCTACAGATGTAACATGGCAGAGAAGGATCCATCTATGATGCACACCTAGCCCCCTACCTACAGATGTAACATGGCAGAGAAGGATCCATCTATGGTGCACACCTAGCCCCCTACCTACAGATGTAACATGGCAGAGAAGGATCCATCTATGGTGCACACCTAGCCCCCTACCTACAGATGTAGCATGGCAGAGAAGGATCCATCTATGGTGCACACCTAGCCCCCTACCTACAGATGTTATATGGCCCCTGGCGTAACTTGGCAAAGAAGGATCCATCTATGGTACAATTCTGGCTCATTGGCTGCAAAGTCAAAGTATGAGGAAACTTTATCGGATCATCTGAATTGGTAAAGGTACAATGGCTGCATTGTGTGACCCTAAAATTGTCTCCGCTCTATGACTGTAGTGATCAGTGCACATACATGGAGGAGACTGATGCTTGTATAAAGTTGATGCAGAGCGTAGCGAGGCTTTATTCACCCTGTACGGTACCTTGTCTTCGCGGAGTACCCTATAGGAGGTGAAGTGGCTCATTGGCACGCTTCCCTGTTGGCCATGCTCTGTAAGTGATAATGTAATGTGAGACCCATTTTATGGTCTGGATGTACAACATCGTTAGGCTGTGTTCACATTTATACGTTGCATCAGTCTGATGGCTCAAACTGAGGCAAAAATGCTTCAGTTCCCAACAGGCTTTTTTTTTTTTTTTTTTTACCATTTAACCCCCAGGCGCTGGTCTGGGGTGGAGTACCAACTCTACTTGGACCATTTTGATCAGGCATCTGTCTTTCACAAAAGCGAATGCACCAGAAAGGTGGGAGCGATCCCGTGTCAAACAGAGCGATCGGTTCCTCTACCAGATGGAAATGACGCTGCGGTGCCGAATATATGGGGACCCAGACTTAGGCCTCATTCACAGGTCCTGGGATAGAACAGAACAGCCAAAATCTACAACCCAGATCTGAATCGGATTGTTTCAATTTGATCTAACCAATCGTGCACCAATCAGAAATCCGTTCATTGGTGGCTCTGAATCGTAGGGCAGATATGAGCTTACCTGCGAGGTCGTCCAGGTGTAATGCGGCCCATGGACATGGCTTTATTTACCTGTACGGTGCGGATATCCAGCGAGGCCGATGCTGCAGAGCAGCTGGTCTGCGGGCAGGGCTGACACTGAGAACGGGGACTTCATCTATTATTAACTAGTACCTGTCCTGCTCTTGGATGATGTAAATGTATGGCACACTGGTTAGTTAATGATGACTGGCAGAAATGTTATTACTTTATTTTATGAATTGCAGCAACATATACTGAAGTGTTGTACAAGATGAGGCTGATGGAGAAATACATCCGTCTAGTGCCAGGCAGGATGCCCGCTGGTCTGTGTGAGAATCCACAGACTGGCGTTTTCTTTCTGTTCACATTGACGGGTGTTTGGAATTGTCAGCGGCTTTTCGGAGTTCGTTATCCACTTTGGTCAAAAAATGACAAGTCGCAATAAACAGTTGTATTTCTCAGTAGTTTATATAATCGAGGGGTGTTGCACTCATAATCTGAATATTTTCTCATTTTGGATGAGGTTACCTGACAGCCGGAGGCGTCGTATCCATCCTATGTCACGAGAGAAGCCGTATACAGCCTGCCCTGATCTGTATATATAAAACATGCAAATAAATGGAAGAGAACTTCATTTATTTTACACATTTGCTCTAGAAAAAAATGAAGACTAAGATCAGATTGGTTTCTGTGGCCTTTAGGGAAGTCCTGATTATTGAGTATTGATCACTGCAGTGTCATGTACAACCCTAGCAGGCATATGATTGCACAGATGTTTTGGTGGCAGACTTTTCTGGGAGTCCAGAGATATTTTTTTTTTGCAAAATCCAAATGTATTTAATGTGAATTTAGCTGCAGAATTGCCCCCAAAATGACCCTATGCATTGCAGGGGTGAAGTCTACAATTAATTTTGCATCATATGTCAATTTACATGTGGAAAATACCCGCAACGTGTCGCTGAGATTTGTTTCATCTCATCTACTTTGCTGTTATTTTACTATGCCGATTTATTTATTTTTTAACATTGGAATATAGCAAAAATAACCCCCTAAATGTGCCCATAGATTTTACATGCCAGTTTGCAAGTCATTTTCTGATAGCTGCCAGAAACCTCTCGTGGCGGCTTAACTTCCTAGTGACTTCATCTTCCCCGACCATTGATTCACCAGAAGTTTGCTGATACAATACAACATGATACGAGTGTATCGTATTGTATCAGTAACTTCTGGTAAATCAATGGTCAGGGAAGATGAATTCACTAGGAAGATAAGCCGCCACGAGAGGTTTCTGGCAGCAAAAAAAAAAAAAAAATTACTTGCAATTTTAACACTGTCAACTGTACCTTTTTTAGACTTTTATACTTCCTGTGCTTTCAGGCTGCGTTTTCATCAGTTTCCTTATCAGAGGCAGGATTACACTGACAGGTATCACCTCAATATAAAGCTGATAACACCGGATCCATCAATCACAATCGGCGATGTCACAGCTGACCTGCTCCCCCTCCCTTCACTGTGACCTTATTTAGATGCTTTGATACAAAAATACGGACAGACTGTTCATCGTGGTCAATATACATGTGTATTTCCTGAAAGAACAGGAAATTAGAGTCTAGAATAGACCTGTGTCCAGTGTGAAGATTGCAAGATTTTTTTTAATTTTTATAATTAAGATTTTGATATAAAAAAAACAAGCAAAACCCCCCCCCCCCACAAAACTTGAATAAATAATAGGCGTTTTTCACTTGCTAGCTTCCTTGTAAGGACCCCCATACACGTACTGACCGCTCCTTCTGGCAGAGGCTTACCTCTAGGGAGAGCAAAAGGATCAGCCATTGAAGTTGAACAGGTTGGATCCTTCTCTCGGCCAACATCATCTGTTGGGGAGAGTCAGGAGTAGAGAAAAGTGAACCCGAACTTAAAAGTTCTGCGTTCATACCGGACACTTAAGTGTCCAGTGCTAAATGCCAAACACGGACTTCTCCCGTAAGTCCGGTGTAATGTTCAGCGTTCCGGGGGAAGTTCAATAGAGAAAAATTTCCAGATCAAAACTTTGGGTCCCCATTCTTTTCAATGGTGTTTGGGTTCTTGTTCTGGTATCTAGTCTGAACTTAGAAATAAAGTTCAGGTCGGGTACCAGAACCCAAACTTCTATGGATCCGCTCATCTTAGTCAGGAGGCCTCCATAATTTATATAATATATACTTGAGACACATCAACTATACTTGTGACACTTCCCTTATCTGGGCTTTATAGCCGTAAAATGCAATTTTCTTGCAACATCTGCCCAACTGTTTTTTTTTTTTATTTTTTTTATACTTGCATAAGGTCTGGCCGTAGCCTTACACTATGTGCACATGTTCAGTATTTACAGCAGATTTTTTCTGTTGCAAAACTTGTTAGCAAGTAAAAGGGTTCGGAGAATATGTATGTTTTTAGACAATTTTTTTTTTCCCATTTATTTGCATGAGTAAAAAAATGCTGCATTAAACACTGAAAGAATTGACAAAAGTCTTTGATGGTTCAAATCTGCAAGGGAAAAATAATCAGCGTGTGCATGAGATTCTGGAAATCTCATTCACTTTGCTGGTACTGCAACGGGAAAAAAACAACGCACCGTGTGAACAAGCCCTAGTCGGGCAAATACAATGGCTGTATTATTTCTAGGTATTTTCTAGCAAGATTTTATCAGTATGTATGTGGTAGGGGAGCAAAAGTCAATGAACAGTTAATGTCAAGGCATAATAGATTTCCTTATCTGCAGTGTATAGGTGTGCAGTAGTGATCTATACAAGGCAGGTAATGGGTGTAGTTCAGCATTGTAGCCCATGGTGCAACCTTATTACTGAGCTATTACAGATGAATCTGTAGATTGTGTAAGACTACAACTCCCAGCTTGCTCTTACATTATCTGTAGAGCCACAAATCACTGGTCATTATGTTACTCCAATGTATGGAGATGAATGATCACTGTAACAAGTGAGACTTTTTCCTTTGTAACACTTTTTGGTCTGTGTGTAGTCTTCTGGTCTTTGTCTTCAGTGTTTGTTTTTGTAGATAAGGTCAGTGGTGTTGACTTACCATCAGCCCCTATTATTTGTATGACTCACAAGAAAAGGGGTTAGTTTGGAGGAAAATTGATTTATGGATCCAAATAGAAAGCCACAGGCCTCCAGTGTACTTTTTTTATTCTAACATTTATAACACCACCTCCACCCTGTGACTACTTGAAATCACTTTCAGTTTTTTGAGTCAAAGTCCATAGTAGATACAAAAGAAACGTAAAACCTAAAGAAAGGACTTTTACGTCTTTCTGCCTCCAAATGAAAGGTGACGTTACCAGTGTGAGACGTAGATCAGGAGAGCAGACTGTCAGTCGTTACATGTCTCACATTAGTAACTGTTTTTTTTTTTAAAAAAAAAGCACAAGACCCACCAAAGCATCCTGATATGTGCCGGGGTCAAATACCCTCTACCACATGACATAGTCGCTGATTCCCTAGCAAGGAAAATGCACTATATTTCATTCTGTGAAAAGTGCAGACATGCAAAAAAACAATCAACGCAATTGTATATTAATCATAAATAGTTCAGTAATATAAATACTATACAAAAAGCAAGGCGGAATGCCAAAAAGGGTGTGTAATCTCACCACCAACTGTGATTTTGTGTCCTTGTTGGTCGTACCTGTTAGGGAAGAGTCAGACGAGGACCACAACGCAATGCTCGGACTGGCTGTCGGTTCTCCCAACCCGAGCGTGGCAGCATCTATTTTTATGAAGCAGTCACGCTCTGGTCTGACCAGTTCAAGCATTACGTTGCAATCCTCGACCAAATTATATGGGTGATTCTTCCCTCAGGCTGAGTGCCCACGTAGCGTTTTTCATGCGTTTATGCTGCGGAATTTCCACAGCGTAAACGCTTGTGAAACGCTAGGTAATCCGCACCCCATGGTCCCCAAGGGGATTCCGCATGTTCTATGCACATGCTGCGGATTTTTCCGCAGCGTTTATGCTGCGTACAAAAATCCGCAGCATGTCATTTAATTTTGCGGAAGCGCAGCGGAACTCCCGCCATTGACTTGCATTGAAACGCATAGAAACCGCGACTGTACATTTCTACAAGCGGCTTCTATGCGTTTCTATGTGCGGATGGTACCCAGTTCTGGAGGAGAGGAGACTCTCCTCCAGACCCGGGTACCATTGTACCTGTAAAAAAAGAATAAAATAACAAAGTTATATTCACCTGTCCGGCGGCTTCTCTCTGAAAGCCGGCATCGCTTGAGGACCTGCGGTGACGTCACAGTCATGTGACCGCAGGCCCTTCACCGCTCTCTCTCGCGATATGCCGGCAGCCGGGAACCAGACAGGAACGAGCGCTGCAGCCACGCCGGGGCCTCGGGGGTGAGTATAGCTTTATTTGTTTTAATTTTTACGGTTCACACTGTATAAATCCATGCTGTTTGCATGGATTTATATAGTGTGACCTAGTTGTCAAGCACTTTCCAAGTGATGCTATCGCCTGGAAAGTGCTTGTCAATCTGCATGCGGAAACGCATGTGAATCCGCATGTATTCTGCAGGAAAAACGCATGCACAATCTGCATGCGTTTTTTCTGCCAGGGAGATGCAGAAAGTCAAAGGCCCACGATGCAGAAATGAAGCAGAAAATTTCTGCAGCATTTCTGCATCTCCCTGGCAGAAAAAACGCATGCAGATTGTGCATGTGTTTTTCCTGCAGAATACATGCGGATTCACATGCGTTTCCGCATGCAGATTGACAAGCACTTTCCAGGCGATAGCATCACTTGGAAAGTGCTTGACAACTAGGTCACACTGTATAAATCCATGCAAACAGCATGGATTTATACAGTGTGAACCGTAAAAATTAAAACAAATAAAGCTATATTCACCCCCGAGGCCCCGGCGTGGCTGCAGCGCTGCTTCCTGGCTGGTTCCCGGCTGCCGGGATATCGCGAGACAGAGCGGTGAAGGGCCTGCGGTCACATGACTGTGACGTCACCGCCGGTCCTCAAGCGATGCCGGCTTTCAGAGAGAAGCCGCCGGACAGGTGAATATAAACTTTATTTGTTATTTTATTCTTTTTTCACAGGTACAATGGTACCCAGGTCTGGATGAGAGTCTCCTCTCCTCCAGAACTGGGTACCATCCGCACATAGAGACGCATAGAAGCCGCTTGTAAAAATGTACAGTCGCGGTTTCTATGCGTCTCAATGCAAGTCAATGGCGGGAGTTCCGCTGCGCTTCCGCAAAATTAAATGACATGCTGCAGATTTTTGTACGCAGCATAAACGCTGCGGAAAAATCCGCAGCATGTGCATAGAACATGCGGAATCCCCTTGGGGACCATGGGGTGCGGATTACCTAGCGTTTCACAAGCGTTTACGCAGCGGAAATTCCGCAGCATAAACGCTTGAAAAACGCTACGTGGGCACTCAGCCAAACAGTTCCTCGGCCAAGGTTGCAAGTGATTTGCATGTACAGTGGCTCATCTTCCCTGAGTACCAGGACTTGGACGTGTTGGATTTCAGTCCTTATTTCGCCCAACATCTGCTGTCCGGTAATCATACAGATTAAATAGGCCGCTCATCTAAAAAGGGTTTTCCACTTTATGGAAAGTAGATCCCAAATGCTCTAAATTACCTGTAATAACAAGAAGCAGGTACTCACTCTCTCCAATCTCTGCACCGACTCGCGCTTCTGCTTGGGTTTTGGCTGCAACTGTGACGTCAGGTTGACCGCGCACATCACCACTGTAGCCGTCTACAGACCTGCTAAGCTTTGGATTTTTTTTTTTTAAGGGAACCTTAAAGCTGATACATGCTGCCTAATTCACGGGCGGCATATGTCAGACACTGGCTGTATGATTTCAGCTCTGTATGTTTTATTTTGAAAAGCCGCTTGGGACAGAGCCACACAGGAGACTAATCGAGAAGGCCGGTCCTCAGCTCCTGCTCCTCTGGAGTGACCGGTCTCTCCTTTCATGCATGGGAGCACCCGTTCAGTCATTGGCAGCGGGCGGGGAGAAGCCTCTGGGAATTGAGCCACACGGGAGACTAATTGAGAAAGCAGGTCCTCAGCTGCTCCACTGGAGTGACCGGTCTGCACCTTCATGCATGGGAGAGCCCTTGCAGTCATTGGCTGCGGGCAGGTAGTAGCTGCTGGGGATTGAGCCACACAGAAGACTAATTGAGAAGGCCGGTCCTGAGATCCTGCTCCCCGGAGTCACCTCTCTCTCCCTTCTTACATGGGAGAGCCTTTTCCGCTATTGGCAGCGGGCGGGGAGAAGCCATCGGGACCGGCCCGTCTGACTAGTCTCTCATGTTGCTCAGGACCCGGAGGCTAATGTGTGTTTCAATTCAGACAATTTACAGACATTATAATCACTGTCCCCATTGGGGCTCATAATCTACTGTACATTCCCTATCAGTATGTGTTTGGATTAAACCAGATTCACACTAAAGTAACTGGGACCACACTCCAACCATATATCAGTCAAAGTCCTGATTCATAAGGCTCAGGTTATGAGAGCGAGTCAAAAATAATCCCAAAAAATTAATTAAAAAGACTATTTTATTCAGAATACTATAGGGAATCTGCCAGTAGGATCAACCCTCCTAAGCCATCTTTTTGGTCCTAGAAATTTGAATAAAATGACACCTTGATATCTGGGATCTGATGTCTTATTCCAGAGAAATCCACATTTTTCTTAATATGTAAATGAGCTGGTAAGATCTATGGGCCTGACATAGATCTCCCTGGTAACATTCCCTTTTATCTTAAAAAAGCTGATTTTTTTTTTCAATGTTCCAATAAAAAATATTGTCCGTCCTTTTAATTTTTTTTACAAGCCCTCTATATTTTATTTTTTTCTAAAGTTGGCAGCCCTGCTCTGTATCATCCAATCTGAGATCGGATGTGCACAATTTGCTGAGACAACATTTCGATGCCATCAGATAATGTGCATGTGAGCTATTCCAGTGATTACGACATGTGCACCATACTTGTGGCCGGCAAAATGATTTATTTGTACGTATGTTAGTGCAAAATTATTGCAAAACGCCAAAGTAATTGCAAAATGCTGGCTCATCTGCTGCAAGACATAATATAACATTTACAGTATTGTATTAGCAGGCAGACCATTCGCTATATACTGTACACACATAGTGTCTTATTAGCACATCACTTAGTGTGTATAGATTTGATGTAAGTTTCTCTTATATTATGAAGTGCCATTTTTGGTGTCTTGATCTTTTTCTAGCATGCACAGCCCTTATGGTACCTTGTGTTGTGTTGTGAAATATCCCCCTCCCTATAAATTCCCACCAGCCTCCCATGACCTAACAGTCATCCGCTGCCTTTTCATCCCTGCAGTATTTCCGCTTCACATCCAAAATATCCTCCCCTCTCCTTCTTTCCATCTGCCACATATTACTGGGAAACATATGTAGATAGAATACGGCGGAGCGCTCGTCTAATCAATATCATTAGAAAGTTGGGCGCTGACTGACTTACAAGTTGGCTCATGTACAGATACTCACAGGCTTGCATGGTATGTTGACCTTTGCTCAATCCCAGGGCTGCAGACTTGTCTGTCCTAGTAGCTGATTATCTGTTATTATCTGCTATATAAACTCTACATGATGCAATTATATAAATGTATATACAATCTACTAGACGAAGCTCCGTTGCCTAAGGTGCATACCATTTTAAAATTGCCCAACTCCTGAAATAAAAGTCTGCCTGCCAGACTGACTGACAGCTGGTTGATCACTGGTGAACTGCGGTGCCGGCTGTCAGTCAGTGCTGGGGCGTGGCTACAGCCGGCGCTCACAATGACAGAGCCGGAGGCTGCGCACTGAGCGGTGACTGAAGCCGCACCCCTATGACTGAGAGCCGGAGGCTGCGCACTGAGCGGTGACTGAAGCCACACTCCTATGACTGAGAGCCGGAGGCTGCGCACTGAGCGGTGACTGAAGCCACACCCCTATGACTGAGAGCCGGAGGCTGCGCACTGAGCGGTGACTGAAGCCACACTCCTATGACTGAGAGCCGGAGGCTGCGCACTGAGCGGTGACTGAAGCCACACTCCTATGACTGAGAGCCGGAGGCTGCGCACTGAGCGGTGACTGAAGCCACACTCCTATGACTGAGAGCCGGAGGCTGCGCACTGAGCAGTGACTGAAGCCACACTCCTATGACTGAGAGCCGGAGACTGCGCACTGAGCGGTGACTGAAGCCACACCCCTATGACTGAGAGCCGGAGGCTGCGCACTGAGCGGTGACTGAAGCCACACCCCTATGACTGAGAGCCAGAGGCTGCCAGGCGGAATAATCCTACTTGCCGTACTTTAAGTGCATTTAGAATGCTATTAACCTGGAGATTGACCCCATATCTACAGGTTAGTAGTGTTTGGGGACATAACTGATTCCCTTTAACTCCCACTGACTATCAATTTTCCGGGGCTCCCATACACATTAGACTGTCAGCCGAACCTTAAATTATTGTTAAGTGAGGCAAACTATAGTCTATGTATGGAGGTCTTAAAGTGTTCTCCATAGCATACCTTATTGTGAACTGTTATCACTAAATACTGTAGCTTGTGGAAAGGCATGTTTCCAACATAAACATTCTGATTCATACCTTGGACCTTTATTCCAGTGGCTTTGCCTCTATGCATCATCCCAGTGTCTAGACACCTTAAATATGTATTTTTCTTAAATGAACCAATCAAATAACTGTGCTTTATACTGATAGCACTGACACCAACCTCTGCCAGCACGTCATTCCCAGAACATACATCCCTGTAAACTTTACCTTTACCCTTCCGCGGCACATGCAGGACATTAGTGTTAGTGTTACGTCCTTGCTCTCCACAGTTTTCTTCTGCTTATGATTGCACTGAAATGGTCACTGTGGTTTCAATAAACTTTGCATAAATCAATAGTACCGGTGACTATAAGAAACGTTGTAATATATCTTCGCATAGAAATGGACTAATTTCTCC
Organism: Phyllobates terribilis; assembly: GCF_046119375.1. Taxonomy (NCBI): domain Eukaryota; kingdom Metazoa; phylum Chordata; class Amphibia; order Anura; family Dendrobatidae; genus Phyllobates; species Phyllobates terribilis. Next base: position 92,049,672 of record NW_027362767.1, on the reverse strand, counting down.
GCTTATGAGCACCTTTTCCTCCTCCTGAACTCACCATTTACTTAGAAACAAAACAACTCAAGGCCATCTTGGAGAAAGCAAGATAGACTACCCACTCGCTAAGGATCAGATGACTGCGCCTTTTATTCTCTCTATAGAGGAAAGGAGAAGTGAGAAATCAGGCAAATCAAGCTCCCATTGTACCTTATTCCAGTGCTGGATTCACAGGCACCCGCTCAGTACTCCTGCATAATGTCTTCCATGCTGCTGCTGCTGCTTTTGACTGTGCGTTATGGAGTAAAAAGAGTAGAAATCCACCACTCTGTGCACTGTGTATGAGAGACATCATAGGATCAGAGAGAGATGAAAATTAGGGAAAGATCCTACAAGTCAAACAATGGCCAAAAATAGTGTTATTCTTGATATACACAGAAATTAGCTTGAAACATCAGATACGCTTTAACTTTTAAGGGGCTATTTTTGTAGTGGATAGTTTGTATAACTTTATACAATGTTTTTTCCGTCTCTTAAAGGAGTTTTACTGTACCAGCATTACTTGTTAATAATGGAAACAGCTTGTACGCCATCGTTGTTGCAGTGATTATTTACCAACTGAGGCGGTAGCGCTGCAGCCAATCGCTGGGCTCAGCAGGACCAGCAGTGGAGGTGCAGCGCTGTACCCAAGGAGGGGGAATAACGGCTGTTTCTATTTTTAATGCAGGCACGCCGATGATGTGCAGAATGCTGAAAATGGAAAAACCCTTAAATATTTGGAGGATCTTTTCTCACTGTTGATGAATGGAAACAATTCATATCTCAGCTGTGAGAAGTGTTGGATCTATGGAAACCTTTCCATTCACTGATCTGGAATTGCCGATGTATGGTAGATAATGGCTCACGATTGAATTGTGTTCATTCTACAATGATTAGGACTTTGTATGACGTTATCCTGGAGTTGCCACTGTTCTCCAGTCTCTGAAGTACAGGAAGTATTTACAGACTATGGAGCCTTTCAGATGCCCAGTAATGATGTATATCCAGACTAAATAGATCTCCTGGCTAGCTTTCATGATTGATCCCTCGGGCCTTATAGTAAATTGTACAGACTAATCACATGTATCCATTTACAATCCCTGAATTGAAAATAGATATTCATTTGGTTCCTGCCAAATATGTATATCGGGCTGCTGCGAGTACGTGTGGCCCCCTCCTCATATAAAGCTGACCTCTATTCTGGGGGGACTGGAAGCGCAATCTGCTGGATCTTACATCTACACTCAGGGAGGGGGTGGAAAATTAGTGAGTGGCCCCCGAGGTAACACTGGCCTTGTTTGGAGTTGGACATTTCTATAAAGCTTTTATTGTTTGGCGACACTCCTGGAAAGATCTGCTGCAGTCTTGCTCGTGACCACATGAGCAGACCCCGGAGCCTTTAATCCCTCTTAAATTCCTTACAACCACGGCCTGTATGAGCGGGATAGAGAGGTGTGAAGTCCCTGGTAATTGCATGCCAACGTTTACTACTAAAGTGGAATTAATAAGTATATATAAATTTGTTTAACTTAAATGCATGTATTTGGGACTAAAAATAATTTTTGCAATTTTTGTTCATTAAAATTGTTGCATCGTTTTGCTTTTACCGGCTTTTTACTTGCACATTCAACTTTCATGTGGTCTGTGCTCATAAATCAACTGAAAAAAAAAAAAAAAAAAAGACAGATAAAAGAGAATAAAACTCTCCATTTGGACCCTCAGAAGAATCTTACTGACAGATTCTCAATTAACTCATTCTGCAGCCAGCAATAGATAATTCAACATGAAGGCAAGCGGTGAAACCCAATTACAAAAATGCAAGAAATGAAAAATTGTCTCCAAAGGTGGACAACTCCTTTTTTTTTTTTAGAAAGAACCTGAACGCTTTCCTATGTCCCCCAATCCACCACTTTTTATATTGATTTATACAAGCCCCTTTTGGTTGCTTTATGCTGATTTAATTTGCCTAAAAAAAATAGTTTTTTTTTTTAGAATTTTGGCCTGTAATATCCAAATTAATGGGTGACTAGTCATGGGGGGGTTGTGTGGCCACCGGACTAATCATCCCACTAATCATGTTATCACTCTGCAGCATGGCTTGTAACACACTTGTCCACACTTTGGGGGCATTTCGGGGTGAGGCTAAAATGTCCCAGTTAGGGCCTTTAAAATGTCGGTAAGCTTTTATATGTGATCTGTCCCTTTTATCTGCGCCCATGATGGAGCAGAACAGCGGAATTGACAACGTGGCCGTCACTACCTACTGTGGCAGCTCAGGGACCAACAAGGGTCTTTTGAGTCACGTGACAACCACAGGTGTGAGCAGAACAAAAAATATAGGAACAAGGTCCCGTTCTTCCTATTTTGTTATTTGTATTAAGAGTAGCATAGGCTGAATTTCACAGATATTTGTTGCCAAAAAACTTTTGAAAAATAGAAGTTCTTTTTATGATCATCCTACAAAGTACGTGTTCTATCTGTATTTTTCTTGCGTAGAACCAGTACCCATTACGGTGCCATTTACATGTTTGGGTAACACCTTTTATTTTTATTTATTTTTTGTGGAACGTGCCTTCACGAAGAAAAATCATGGAGAAGTCAGTTTTTTTTTTATCCAAGTAATAGATCAAACTCGCCCACACAAGCCTGTAGGGTCAAGAATAACGCAGACAGCACACAGATGCCATCCTCGTTACTTTTCCTCGTTTGTTTGATAGAAGAAGCTCGACAAAACCATGTTTTTATTTATTTATTTTTTTGCATACAAGTGATGGTAAAAACTGTCACACTGATGACAATCTGAAGAAAATTGGATTGTCTGAATGAGGCCAAAGGGGACCCAGAAGTTCACAGCTAGTCCACACTGCATTAATGGAGTCATCTTCTTCACTGTATTACTAAAAAAAAATCGTAATCCAGGTTAGGTACGTTGCCACCAGACAGCTGGTCTTCTAGAACATATATTAAGTGCTTCTTGGAAAGTGGTGACAAAAATATTGAATTGTGAGTCCTAATTATTATAATTAGGAATTCCTTTTTTTTCCAGACTTTTCCTCCTCACTCTGCTAATGCTGCAGTCAGTTTATGGGTTTTGGATGGGACCCAATTCTAATATGTTTCAGATTTCCTTGGCCAGATATTAGCATTTGTCAGCAACTGAGCTGCAAGGAAACGCCAGAAAAATAATTTTCGACTAATATTTAAGTATGCAAATTAGCGCACCTTCAGGAGTGGAAAAAGTATTTTTAGTGCTTACACTGTGGCCCCGGTTCATTACTTTTCTTTTTTTGTCCTATGTCATTCGTTGTCGGCACCAAGCTTTTCAAAATTGTGCGTGTGGTTCATGAATTTTGCAAGTCAAAGTCAAAAAACGTCTTTATTTTTGCCTTTAACATTTTTTATGCAACACTTTAGCTCAAAAACTCTCACGTTTGGCAAAATATCATAAAAATTGTTCTATTACTTTTTTTATTTTTTTGTGTACATTAATTACTCCGGAGGGGAGGGGGACTGGAGTACATTTGCAAAAAATTTAGCAACTTTTCGAAAAGCCTCAAATGTTGAATTGGGTGATGTGAAGACCCGGGGTCTTCCGTGGGCATAATATTACTCAGACAACACAGGATGAGGGTAAAACAGTGTGGCAATTCTTTATTGAACCCCACAAAACAGACAATAAACATATAGAACAGTCCCTGCAAATACCCAGGATGGTGCAAAATTATACAGTCCTCACCCTTCCGCTGGCCCAATGGGAATAGAACAGCTGCGACTTTGGGACTTCCAGGGCCAACTATCTCAACCAGTGGCCCCCCCATTCAGGTTTATACAAATACCAGTATGTCCTTCTTGACCCACCAAAGAAACACACACAATCAAAAGTCAACACTAACACAATAGTGTATTTCTCTTGGCCTAACAAATCTAGACATCTGACTAATTAAGATTAGAAGCTGTGTCGTCATAGGTGAAAACATCTGGAAACCCTAAACTTCACTCAAAGTAGGGAACTAAGCAAAAAAAAAATACAAAACAGGCGAACACATGCTGCAGGTTTATAAAAAGGCACAAATTAAAAAAATTTGACAATAATGTTCATGCAGGCCAAATGCGCTCCCAAGAAGCCAATGAATACTGTGGGTATATATTCTCCAAACAATCTTTATTCCTCAAGTACATACAACGCGTTTCGACAAAATTATGTCTTCCTCAGGTATATTCTCAGAAATTTTTAAGATACAACCGCTTCTTAAAGGAAGCAAAAGCACAGTTTTGTGTGGGGGCTGTGTTCCACTCAAAGCAGACACACCCATTCCCTTAGAAACCGGTAATACTATAAAATCCAATTCATCAATCCACAAAGAATTTTAAAAGTATAAAATATACTAGTTCATAACGCTTATGTTAAATACTTTGTTAAAAGATATGTAAATGAATATTCTCAAAAACCTATAAAAATTAATGTCCCAAAAAAAACACAATAAATACCTCACTTTTAAAACACTAGAAAACTACACTTATGAAACCCTGTTAAAAAATATTTTTATATATGAATATAAATGACTTTTTTATTTCAGAACTTTGCATATTTTCTTATACACCTTCTATAATGTCATTCAGCCCATCAGGGTACCGCGTCCCTAGTCTAAATATCCAAAAGGATTCTTTTCGATTCAATCTTTCCACACGATTTGAGCAATCAGTTGGTATTTGTTCGACTGGTGTCACAGTTATATGAAATTTTTTATTATGTTTAAAGCATAAATGTCTAGATAGACTGTGCTTCAAGAATCCATTTTTTGCGTTAAAAGAAGAATTAGGTGCAAATGAAAAACCCAGCAAAAAACACCAAAAACTAGACTACTCCTCCTTGGTCAGTTCTGGGCACCACATTTTAAAAAAAAGACACCGAAAAACTGGCGCAAGTTCAGAGAAGAGCTACCAGGATGGTGAACGGACTGCAAACTATGTCCTACGAGGAACGGTTAATGGATCTGGGAATGTTTAGTTTGCAAAAAAGAAGACTGATAGGAAATTAAAAACTACTCTAAAAGCTCTCCAAAAGGGAGATTTCCCTGGAACAGTTTGTGCTTGAAAAATTCATAATTTTTGAACATTTCAAAAAACTGGGTCTACAAACCCTTAAGGTATGTGTACAACACACGGCTTGTTTTTCTGACATTTTGTGAGCTTAAAAAGAAAAAAGGAAAACGCCCTAACAAAGCGATCAAAAGAATGGTCCTATTAATTTTGTATGGGAAAACCTACTTTTTAATGTCTTCTCAACACTTCAGGCCTTTAAAGACCCTTAGCGTTTAAAAGAAGTAACCTATATTCTTCTGCTGTTTTCCACTAGGAAGACGCTCAAATCGTTTTTTTTGTTGTTTTTTTAATAATTGAAAAAATGCTAAAAAAAAATCACTCTGGAACTGACCAAAAAGAGGCGTCAGGTTTACAAAACTCCAGAAAAAAGGAGCGCTTATCGTGCCTGAAAAATGGACTCTCTTGACCGCTGTAAAAAGATGCAGTGTGAACATGCCCTGATGAGACAACTTCTTTAGGCTATGTGCCCACGTAGCAGATTTGATGCAGAGCGTTTTTGCCTCTCTCTGGCAGAAAAAAACTCATGCAGATTTACATGCATTTTTTCTGCTAGAGAGAAGCTTTTTTTTCAGCGTTTTTACATGCGTTTTCGCATGCATTTTTTCAAGCACTTTTCCAAGCGATTTTGAGCATCACTTGGAAAAGTGCTTGACAAGTTGGTCACACAATATAAATCCATGCAACCGGCATGGATTTATATTGTGTGACCAACTTAAATGCTTTAAATGCTGCATCTATAGTAAAAAAAAAAAAAAAAGAATTAAAAAGTTAAAAATAAAAAAAACCTGTACACTCACCTCTCCGGTCTCCTCCCGGCGGCGATCCTCTCTCTTTGGTGTCCCCCGGTGTTCTGGCAGGACCTGTGGTGACGTCATTTAGTCAGCTGATGGTCACGCGACCATCACCTGACCACTGACGTCAGCGGTCGCGTGACCATCAGCTGACTAAATGACGTCACCGCAGGTCCTGCCAGAACACCGCGGGACGCCGAAGAGAGATGACGCGGCTGGGAAAAGACCGGAGAGGTGAGTGTACAGTTTTTTTTTATTTTTAACTTTTTTATTTCTTTTTTTCACCGCGTGGTAGCCGGGATGAAGAGGAGTTGTAATCTCCTCTTCATCCCGGGTACCACACACACCGCGATTACGCTGCAAATTCACGGCCATTGAATTTAATTGAAACGCAGCAAATCCACATATACCTGCGGGTTTGCTGCGTTTCAATGTTCCTCAATGGCAGCGAATTTGCAGCGTAATCGCGGTAGAAATGGTCATGCTGCGTTTTGCAACGCAATACGAATTCGACTCGCTAATTAGCGCATCATGTGCACAGCACATCCGAATTCACATTGCTTTGCATGACAGACGGTTTTACAAGCGTCTTCGCGGCCGTAAAAACGCCACGTGGGCACATGGCTTTAAGGTTATCAACCCCTGTCCAAACGCGCTGGTACATCATATATATGTAATGGAAGTGAGGTCCCAAGCTGAGGAACCTTCTATAATCCCAGTAGAAAAACCAACCTGTGTTCTTCAGGATTAATCCGTTTTTTATAGCAGCAGCTATTAATAATTTTTAAGACATTTACAGTTTCCTATGATGCAGAATGTTGTTCTTGCCATACTGTACGTGATCTCTTTGGTTGGGTCTGCTCTTACTGTGTTCTCCAGACACTTGCAAGTCTTACAAGAGAGTTACGTGTTCCTTTAAGCCCCGATGCCTGTGACACAGGAGACTTTACCTCCCATCATTTCCTCTCAGCTGATCAGGGCTTCAGTTTATGTCCTTGTCTGAGCTTGTGGTCCTAGACTATTCGGCAAGAGCTCCCTCATGTCCAAAAATGGAAATGTTCATCTTTTTTTTTATTTTTTTTTTATTCCTATTAAACTTAAGGGGACGGAGTTTAGGAGGAGTTTTCTTTGAATTACAAAGCCAAAGGAATCCTGCATTAGATCACGCTCTGGAATCCGTGATGTTAGTCAGAATATTAAACGATTCATTTCATTCATTCTTACTTTGCTGCTGAGAATCTCCAAATGTGGCAGTCTGTACTGACCTCCTCCCTGCCTTCACTTTCTTACCATTCTTTCCAGCCCCCCATCTTGCTGAGACTTGTAGTTGATAATCCCGCTGGTGAAGGACAGAGTTCCTTATATAGGACTGGGACTCTTAAGAAACATCATAACTACTAGATTATAACTTGATTCCTGTGGGGACTTGACCAAAGTGAAATTCTGGGTCCGACAACCACAACCCAAATTATTCTTATTATTTGGGATCTTGAAATGTGGAAATCTGACGTTGACTTGAGATTTTTTTTTCATCTCCCACTACATGAGATTAGCATTTATGCTGGACGGCATATTACCATATAGTGCAAGCCCATTTAAATGGTACAACTTTTTCCCAGTCATAGGAACTTTCCTGATGGTGTCCCTGTGTAAATCTGCCCAGCAATCAGCAAGCAAATGAGCAACTGCTGACAATTGTGAAATATATGTAGATGAGTAATTATACTAACGATCCGCCCAGCAATCAGAAAGCAAATGAGTAACTGCCGACAATTGTGAAATGTATGTGGATGATGAGCAATTTTACTAACTATCTCCTCCCCCCTCACCCAGCAGTTAGCAAGCAAATGACCAACTGCTGATATTTGCGAAATGTATGTGGATGAGCAGTTGTACTAACGATCTCCACCTCCCCCACCCCACCCCCAGCGAGCAAATGAGCAACTGCCGACAATTGCGAAATGTTTTTGGATTAACAATTGCGCTACCGATTTTTTCCCCCAGCAATCAGCAAGCAAATGAGCAACTGCCGTCAATTGCAAAATGTATGTGGATGAGGAATCGTACTAATCTCCCTCCAGGTTCACAATAATTACCTTATATTATTGGGAGCTCTAATCGACATGCTAGAACATCAATATACATTATTCTGCCCTAGACCAGGATTAGGCAGATGTATCTGTGTGTAAGTGATCCTTTATAGGGCAGTTCACACTAGTGATTTTTCCACATGGAAATGTAGAAGAAAAATTACAGCATGCACTGGACTGATCTGTTTTATGGACCAGAAAAGTGCATAACATTTTGGGACACTCTTGCACCCGTCCACAATATGGATGAGCACACGGAGATGAGACAGGCCCGTTTTGTTATTTTTATACGGCCATCCGAACTTGGCCGTATGCTTAAACCCTAAACCTGACCTTAGATGAACCAGAAGGGTTTACGAACATGTTTTACTCGTGTTGCTATTTTTTCATTTTACACAACATGTGCATTATTGGTATTGTATATGTGGTTAGATCTTCTTTGGATCGACTTGCTGCTCCCCTTTGTATATCTCGAGTCTTCTAATCCTGGCGATATAAAACCTCTAAGATGCCAATTGATGAATAAAGATTCTAAGCAGACAATAGATTGAACGCAGCTTTTCTGTCCATTTATGGCAAAATAGATGCTACTTATAGTCCGGGCATGGCCAGGGAAGCATTGTTTATAGCTGTTGATCGCTGGATTTAAACATATCCAAATGTAAGTTTACACTATTGGAAGATGAGATTGAGCATAAGATAAACAGGGGGGTTGGTCCCGGCCGTCTTATTCTTTCTGTGTTAGCTTTATTCCCTCATGTGTTTAGGTTTAAATGCAAATAAAATAGACTTTACATGAGACATCTGATGTGTAAAACGTGGTTAACACTAGGACTACTGGACTCGTGACCCCGCCTAGAACTACTGAAAGGAGTCATTTTGACTCCTTGCTTGTTTTCGTTTATTTTTAGAGTTTCATTTTTGGTTATTTATTAATAATTATATTTTTTGTAATGTATTATTATTGTGAGATCCAACAGTAATGCTTTTGATTGTTTTTTTTCTGCTTTTCTTATTTTTCTACAGAAAATAACAATAATTATAATAGACGTTTTTCAAACATTTTTTTTTATTCAAGTGCACACATATAAACAACAACTGAAGAACAAAAAGCAGAGAAAATGTAGGTGGAGGAGCATAAAAATGAAAATATGGCGCAGAATTCACCTTCTAAACATTTGGTGTTTCGCATTTTAGGCATTGCCTTTGATTTATGGCAGTACATTGCCCACACAAAGACTTACCACAAGTCTTACAATTTCCGACAGATCTATTTTTCTTGCACTTTTCTTTGATCTGGCAAAATTTTGTTTGAACCATCACTTCTGAGCATGTAGAAACTTGGGACGTGGAACCCTTTTCCCTATCTGTGACATAAGGACCACTCAACTCTCTCACAAGCGTTTGCAAAAATGCCTTGCGTGACATTTTTTGGTGGGTAATCTCCTTGAATATTATCCATGCATTTATACCCGCAAAGTCTAAGGCATTTTCAAATGCATGAACAGGCCATCTCCTTGTGCATGTTCGTGTGGTATATTTTCGTGCCATCTGATCCACTACATCTACTCCATATTTTGTTTCATTGTAAAACTTTACCGTTTCTGGAGTTTTTTTAGCGGAATCAGACGCAACAACAACATCTGGATGGACGGAACTCAAAATGACAACATTTTTGTTGGGCTTTCCTTGATATACTGTAAGTGTAAAATTGTCTTAATTTCTAAACACTTTAGTGTTGTACAATTCCTCTTTCATGGATTTTATTTCTTTAGGCACTTCTCGCCTTATCTTGTTCAGTGTTCCCACGATGGTTGTTCCTTTGCTTTTTAGCTGTTTAGCTAATTTTACTGAAGTAAAATAATTATCGGTTGTAACATTGCGACCTTTTTTCAAAAACGGGTCCAATAACTTCATTACCACATGGTTAGCTAAACGGTCCTCAGCACGGCGTGTGTCATCTTTGCCTAGATAAGGGAAGCCATTTGCCAGATATTTGCTCCTCTTATCAACAGCTAGCCAATATTTGTGGCCATATTTATCTGGTTTGGAAGGCATGTACTGCGTGAATGGACACCTAGTTTTGCTTGGGAAAAGTTGCTCATCCACCGTTATGTATGGGCCAGGTTTGTAACACGCAATACAATTTTCAATAAACCTGTCCCACACAGTAGAAAATAGAGCAAACTTGTCCGTTTGCAGTCTCTCCGATCGAGTAGATTTCTCATCCAATCTGAGAAACCTCATAATTTCAACAAAGCGGTCCCTAGACATTGTCGCTTTGCAAAACGGTATTCCCCAGTCATTACACCAAATACTGCTAATCGAGTGACGGTTCGTGCCAGATATTCCACGAGCATAGAATATCGCAATGAATGCATCTAGCTCCTCATCAGATAGAGTAAACTGTAAATTATTGTTCCTGCATGCTTCTGCAAGCGTACAGTTCTTTATATGTGTCATTATATATGAATCAAAAAATAAACGCCATGCGCTCAAAGGACTATCGATAATGATATTTCTTCTGGCGTATCCTGTAGGGCCAGGTGCTTCTCGAAGAATATTTTGGCTGTCACGCCTACCAGGCAAGTGTTCTCCAATTTCAACAGGTTTCCATTGAATACCATCCGCTGAAACTAGTATTCCTTCAGATTCGCCTTCTCTGGTGTTTGTTGTTGCATTACCTTCGCCGCCATCGTTATCTGTTGTTCTTTCATTTCTGGGACGTTTTGCTGATTTTTTCTGTCCACGACCAGGAGGATGGTCACGAGGCAACATAACTGCATGAGCCCGATCCCCAGTTGATGTGCTTGGAATATCTGTAAAAAAGTTGATGAATATTTAGAATTTTTGTTTTGTAAGGGTCCGTGCACACTGGCTGGATTAGCGGCGGAATATCCGACCGGATATTCTCACCACAATCCGGCCCGTACCTGCCCGCTCAGGTACAGAGCGGAGTTTCATACCTGAAGCTCCGCTCCGAACCCCGGGCTGGAGCCGCTGTCTGGGACGGAGCCGTGCTCGCGCGTAAGCAAGCGCTGCTCTGTCCCTGACAGCGGCTCCAGCCCGGGGTTCGGAGCGGAGCTTCAGGCATGAGCGGGCAGGTACGGCCTGTATTGCGGCAAGAATATCCAGATGGCTATTCAGCCAGAATTCTGCTAGTGTGCACAGGCCCTAACTCAGTGTGTGGAAGAACAAATAAATACACATAACTACTTACCTTCTGGATTTGTTCCTTCTGAGTCTTCAGATTCACTTGATATGTTCTGAGGAATGAAATCTTCATCACTGTCAGAATCAAATACATGTTCCTGCAATTCGGATTCCGATTCATCCCCCGGTATGGATTGCAAAGTAGCCAGAATATCCTGAGGCTTTATCAAACGTCTTCTCTCCATATTCCTCACAAATTCCATAATTCTATATAGTTCTCTGCTGAAAAATAAAAGAAATAATAACTGTTCTGCCACCTTCAAAAGTAGGTGGGCTGAATCAGTTGACAGACAGCTAAACTATTTCATAACAATTCATACCTGTATGAGTCTTCAGAGCTCGTATGTCTGCGTCTGTTCTCTTTGTCTCTTCAGCTGAACTGAAAGTAAAGTTACTATCCAGAATACTGTCTCCTGCTAGGACCTTAGAAAAACACCACCTTTCATTAGCATAAGATAAGAGCCTAGAGTAAACAAGCTATTTTGTTCAGCATTACACAGTAATACAAGCAGGTAAAACACAAGGAAAATGTGAAAAGTTGACATGTAAAATTGAACTACATCTATATGAACATCAGGGTAAATAAGACAGAGTGAAAAAATTATGCACAAAACTTTATAGCAACATTTAGTGACAAAAGGACCTCAAAATATAGTAGGGATTAGTTCTCGGTAAATTTTGAAAAAAACGCGCAAATTTTTCACCAAAATTATTTATTCTCACAAAATCTTTTTTCACATCATATTTGAGGAAAAGTCACCGAGTTTCAAGCCGGAATTCTGAAAAATGTAGTCACAGAAGAGAAATAAAAAACGAAAGGAGTCAAAATGACTCCATCAGTAGTTCTAGTGTTAATTGCACATGGAATGGGGAAATACGGGATTGCCTTGCACTGCGGAGGGATGAAACTAACATTCTGCAAAAGTTTTATAATGAAAGTGAACGCCCTAGAAATACCGCGCGTGATAATCTCTGAGATCTAAAGTAGAAAATATCCGTAATCGTGTGCAGGGAGTAGATGGATCACTGTACTTATTATGCACTGGTGGCACACACTAATATCCAGTCTTCATGGCAAACGAAAATGCACTTCTGTAAATCTTAATTTCCTTCTTACAACGGGCACTAGACCTCATCTGGCGATACTGACTTATGGGGAAAAGTTCTATGGACCTATATTCACACAGTATGCAAAATGCTTTAATGGTGCAGTAACAGTAACACAGATTAAATTGATACATTTGACAGAGAAATCCACTTTGTGGTTCTTCTTTAATCACCATTTGAACTTTTCTGCTAATTATATTTTGGTGCACAGGGGCCGGACTGTGCACTGAGTTTTCTCTGCCCTTTCTATGATTCCCCGGCCACTCCACTGCCTCCGGTCTGTGAATGATCTGCCTCCTCTGTTAGAAATCTCAGTAGTTGCCGGTCATTCAAGACCGGAGGCAGCGGCAGCGTCGGGAAGTCACAGACCGGAGGCAGCGGCGGGGGTCGGGAAATCAGACAGGTAGAAGACCCAGTGCACAGTCCGGCCTCTGTGCACCGAAATCTAATTAGCAGAAAACTTCAAATGGTTAAAGAAGAACCACAAAGCGGATTTCTTCACCACAGGTATCAATGTGATCAGCATTACTGCCATATTTGTACTTTTTATTACAAAATCATGGTGACAGGTTCTCTTTAAAGACTTGTTTGCACTTCTGTAGTTTTTTGTTCAGGAAAAATAGCAGAACCCCAATGAAACTGTATTAAATTAAATGGTGTCTATCAGTGCCAGGTTGAATTGTTTGTGAAACTCATCCGTTATAGCTTCCATTATTTTGGTAAAATGGCGATCATTGGCATCGCCAGTAGATCAATGGGCCCACCGACGAGGGCTTGTAGTTGGGACCAAAGCTCAAGAATGATGTTCATACATTTAATTTATTAATTTTGTCTTATATCTCATGACAAAACCCATCAGAGGGCAGAAGTAATATGAGCTTTGGCAATGGAACCACTGATCACAAGAGCCAACCCGTTCCTTTTTCTTTACTTCTGCCTTAAAAAGGTCTTCAGTTGCTGTTGTTGATGACTTATTAGAGGTTAACGATATCAGATCGGACCCTGTTCTCGCACCGATCAGTTGATGGCAGCCATAGCAGTGGCCATGGATGTAAACCATGTATGGAGCGGTACAACACCGCTTCATCACTGCTTTGTAGTGGCCGCTCCTGGGTGCTTCAGATCAGCTCCTATTCAAGACCCAGATCAAATCTGTCATCATGACCTCTGTTCTGAATGAATTCCAAAATAAAATGATTAACACTATCGCTCTTTATTGTAAGTTTTAGAATTTGAGCTGAGCTTGTCGCTGTGACCTTCTTTGTAAATCTGCCCTCTGTGGATTCCCATACTACCATCTATAAATGCAGATACTAGGAAAGGTGCTTTTCTCTGCATGTAATTGCGCATGTGTCAGGATATATCTGTTTCTATAGTAACAATGAGTTTATATTGTCTGTGATACATTGTATTTCGCATACCATGATATGTCATACTGCGGTTTTCTAGTTGACCATATAACAATCCTACATTTCGAGCTTGTGTTTGTGCTGTAGCGGCCCAGTTGTAATGTATTTAGCACACTGCGGGCCGGGATTCGAAGACTTTATAGCAGAGCTGCATTTTACATTACCAGAACCGGATACGTTTAGTGTACAAGAGTCGGCCATAAATACTGGGTGCTGTCTCGTAGACACAAAATCCCCTTAGTTCCAGCTGGAAAATGCATTTTCCACATTGCGTATCCAGGCATTGGGGGATGGAGACTTTCTTATGCAATAAATGTATTTACAAGTCATTTACTGGATTTGTATCGATATAGAAACATGAATGCGGCCAAACATACGTAATGGGGTCCTGTATCTATAGTCTTGTATGGATGCTTTTTTGGAGGGGGGGGGGGGGTTGTCAGAGCTTGTCATGAGACAGTCGGGCCATTTGGGGTCTTATCGAGGCTTCTACATGATGTTGCCATAAAACCTCTCCACGACCGTTTCCCCTTGAACTCCATTGTTGATACGTTCTTGCATTAGGATGGCAACTCATAGTGCTCTTCTGCCTGGTATCTATTTGGGATCAGAACATTTTTTTCAATTTTTAGGAAAAATTCCCATCCGTGCCTATATACAGGAGAACACACTGCTAGAAGATGTTGTGCCAATGTGACCCGGCTCCCTGGTGTGACACACAGCATTATATCCAAGCTGATTACCCGCTAGCTTGTTAATCTGGAAACATTTTTACTTGGTGTAGTAAAGGGACTCGTGAGGATAGAGAACAAATCCAGGACTAGACTCCCAATAGATGTTTGTATCTCGGAAGACCTCATGGGGTTTCAGCTATTTGTGACCTTTTACGTTATTACCGACAAGAGTAAGACAACCAAGACAAAGTGTAAGGAATGATCTCACTCCTTGGTCTGCGTCCAGAAGGAAAATGAAATATGACGTCCAAAAAATGACTTGTTGGGTTACACAGGAGCTGCTGTGGTTTTCACCCGAGGATGTGAATTGCTGTCAGTGTAGTCAGTGCTTTTTATATGCACACATTTTGTATTTTCAGAAGGGACCATAAAAAGGAATCATTTGCACGGCAAACAAGAATTATTGCATTTGTCAGAACGTAGCTTATGGATGTTACTTAAATATTAACTATACGACTCATCTGGAGAGTTGGTTTTATGCAAGATGCCGCCAGCACCTCCTGACTCTGCATTATAAAGATGGGAATGTGATCCGTGACACCAGTAGCCCCAGTAATGTGTACGTGGTCAAGTTTTACTGCATCATTGGCCCTTCGTGTTGTACTTATATTTGTTGGCCATCCCGGACACATATGTGGCACTTTTAGTAACTGTAAGACTGTTGGCTTGGATCTACCAAGGTGACCATTGGCACTCTATTGTTATGTTCTGTTGGGTGGTCGTTTGATGAAAATCGGGGATCCTACACAATCGCATGTTGCATCCTGTTCCATTCCACACATATTGGGTACTTGTTTGGGTGCTTTCCTTTAAAGCATGGTCTGGCGGGCAGTTCTGTGATTTATTTCAGGGCTGTGGAGTCGGTAAGCCAAATCACCGACTCAGACACCTCAATTTCCCTGACCTCTGACTCCACAGCTCTGCCTCTCTACTGAGCGTGTACGTAAAGTGCAGCCCTGCCTCTCTACTGAGCGTGTACGTAAAGTGAAACCCTGCCTCTCTACTGAGCGTGTACGTAAAGTGCAGCCCTGCCTCACTACTGAACGTGTACGTAAAGTGCAGCCCTGCCTCACTACTGAACGTGTACGTAAAGTGCAGCCCTGCCTCACTACTGAACGTGTACGTAAAGTGCAGCCCTGCCTCACTACTGAACGTGTACGTAAAGTGCAGCCCTGCCTCACTACTGAACGTGTACGTAAAGTGCAGCCCTGCCTCACTACTGAACGTGTACGTAAAGCGCAGCCCGGCCTCACTACTGAGTGTGTACGTAAAGTGCAGCCTTGCCTCACTACTGAGCGTGTACATAAAGCGCAGCCCGGCCTCACTACTGAGCATGTACATAAAGCGCAGCCCGGCCTCACTACTGAGCGTGTACGTAAAGTGCAGCCCTGCCTCACTACTGAGCGTGTACATAAAGTGCAGCCCGGCCTCACTACTGAGCGTGTACATAAAGCGCAGCCCGGCCTCACTACTGAGCATGTACATAAAGTGCAGCCCTGCCTCACTACTGAGCGTGTACATAAAGCGCAGCCCTGCCTCACTACTGAGCGTGTACATAAAGCGCAGCCCTGCCTCACTACTGAGCGTGTACATAAAGCGCAGCCCTGCCTCACTACTGAGCGTGTACATAAAGCGCAGCCCTGCCTCACTACTGAGCGTGTACATAAAGCGCAGCCCTGCCTCACTACTGAGCGTGTACATAAAGTGCAGAATTGCCTCACTACTGAGCGTGTACATAAAGCGCAGCCCGGCCTCACTACTGAGCGTGTACATAAAGCGCAGCCCGGCCTCACTACTGAGCGTGTACATAAAACGCAGCATTGCCTCACTACTGAGCGTGTACATAAAGCGCAGCCCTGCCTCACTACTGAGCGTGTACATAAAGCGCAGCCCTGCCTCACTACTGAGCGTGTACATAAAGCGCAGCCCTGCCTCACTACTGAGCGTGTACATAAAGCGCAGCCCTGCCTCACTACTGAGCGTGTACATAAAGCGCAGCCCGGCCTCCCTACTGAGCATGTACATAAAGTGCAGCCCTGCCTCACTACTGAGCGTGTACATAAAGCGCAGCCCTGCCTCACTACTGAGCGTGTACATAAAGCGCAGCCCGGCCTCACTGCTGAGCGTGTACATAAAGCGCAGCCCGGCCTCACTACTGAGCGTGTACATAAAGCGCAGCCCGGCCTCACTGCTGAGCGTGTACATAATGCGCAGCCCGGCCTCACTACTGAGCGTGTACATAAAGCGCAGCCCTGCCTCACTACTGAGCGTGTACATAAAGCGCAGCCCTGCCTCACTACTGAGCGTGTACATAAAGCGCAGCCCTGCCTCACTGCTGAGCGTGTACATAAAGCGCAGCCCTGCCTCACTGCTGAGCGTGTACATAAAGCGCAGCCCGGCCTCACTGCTGAGCGTGTACATAAAGCGCAGCCCGGCCTCACTGCTGAGCGTGTACATAAAGCGCAGCCCGGCCTCACTGCTGAGCGTGTACATAAAGCGCAGCCCGGCCTCACTACTGAGCGTGTACATAAAGCGCAGCCCTGCCTCACTACTGAGCGTGTACATAAAGCGCAGCCCGGCCTCACTACTGAGCGTGTACATAAAGCGCAGCCCGGCCTCACTACTGAGCGTGTACATAAAGCGCAGCCCGGCCTCACTACTGAGCGTGTACATAAAGCGCAGCCCGGCCTCACTACTGAGCGTGTACATAAAGCGCAGCCCGGCCTCACTACTGAGCGTGTACATAAAGCGCAGCCCGGCCTCACTACTGAGCGTGTACATAAAGCGCAGCCCGGCCTCACTACTGAGCGTGTACATAAAGCGCAGCATTGCCTCACTACTGAGCGTGTACATAAAGCGCAGCCCTGCCTCACTACTGAGCGTGTACATAAAGCGCAGCCCTGCCTCACTACTGAGCGTGTACATAAAGTGCAGCATTGCCTCACTACTGAGCGTGTACATAAAGCGCAGCCCGGCCTCACTACTGAGCGTGTACATAAAGCGCAGCCCGGCCTCACTACTGAGCGTGTACATAAAGTGCAGCCCTGCCTCACTACTGAGCGTGTACATAAAGTGCAGCCCGGCCTCACTACTGAGCGTGTACATAAAGCGCAGCCCTGCCTCACTACTGAGCGTGTGCATAAAGCGCAGCCCTGCCTCACTACTGAGCGTGTGCATAAAGCGCAGCACAGCCTCACTACTGAGCGTGTACATAAAGCGCAGCCCGGCCTCACTACTGAGCGTGTACATAAAGCGCAGCCCTGCCTCACTACTGAGCGTGTACATAAAGTGCAGCCCGGCCTCACTGCTGAGCGTGTACATAAAGTGCAGCCCGGCCTCACTGCTGAGCGTGTACATAAAGTGCAGCCCGGCCTCACTGCTGAGCGTGTACATAAAGTGCAGCCCGGCCTCACTGCTGAGCGTGTACATAAAGTGCAGCCCGGCCTCACTGCTGAGCGTGTACATAAAGCGCAGCCCAGCCTCACTACTGAGCGTGTACATAAAGCGCAGCCCGGCCTCACTACTGAGCGTGTACATAAAGCGCAGCCCGGCCTCACTACTGAGCGTGTACATAAAGCGCAGCCCGGCCTCACTACTGAGCGTGTACATAAAGCGCAGCCCGGCCTCACTACTGAGCGTGTACATAAAGCGCAGCCCGGCCTCACTACTGAGCGTGTACATAAAGCGCAGCCCGGCCTCACTACTGAGCGTGTACATAAAGCGCAGCCCGGCCTCACTACTGAGCGTGTACATAAAGTGCAGCCCGGCCTCACTACTGAGCGTGTGCATAAAGTGCAGCCCGGCCTCACTACTGAGCGTGTGCATAAAGCGCAGCCCTGCCTCACTACTGAGCGTGTGCATAAAGCGCAGCCCTGCCTCACTACTGAGCGTGTACATAAAGCGCAGCCCTGCCTCACTACTGAGCGTGTACATAAAGCGCAGCCCTGCCTCACTACTGAGCGTGTACATAAAGCGCAGCCCTGCCTCACTACTGAGCGTGTACGTAAAGCGCAGCCCTGCCTCACTACTGAGCGTGTACGTAAAGTGCAGCCCGGCCTCACTACTGAGCGTGTACATAAAGCGCAGCACTGCCTCACTACTGAGCGTGTACATAAAGTGCAGCCCTGCCTCACTACTGAGCGTGTACATAAAGCGCAGCCCTGCCTCACTACTGAGCGTGTACGTAAAGTGCAGCCCGGCCTCACTACTGAGCGTGTACATAAAGCGCAGCACTGCCTCACTACTGAGCGTGTACATAAAGCGCAGCCCTGCCTCACTACTGAGCGTGTACGTAAAGTGCAGCCCGGCCTCACTACTGAGCGTGTACATAAAGCGCAGCACTGCCTCACTACTGAGCGTGTACATAAAGCGCAGCCCGGCCTCACTACTGAGCGTGTACATAAAGCGCAGCCCGGCCTCACTACTGAGCGTGTACATAAAGCGCAGCCCGGCCTCACTACTGAGCGTGTACATAAAGCGCAGCCCTGCCTCACTACTGAGCGTGTACATAAAGCGCAGCCCTGCCTCACTACTGAGCGTGTACATAAAGTGCAGCCCTGCCTCACTACTGAGCGTGTACATAAAGCGCAGCCCTGCCTCACTACTGAGCGTGTACATAAAGCGCAGCCCGGCCTCACTGCTGAGCGTGTACATAAAGCGCAGCCCGGCCTCACTGCTGAGCGTGTACATAAAGCGCAGCCCGGCCTCACTGCTGAGCGTGTACATAATGCGCAGCCCGGCCTCACTACTGAGCGTGTACATAAAGCGCAGCCCTGCCTCACTACTGAGCGTGTACATAAAGCGCAGCCCTGCCTCACTACTGAGCGTGTACATAAAGCGCAGCCCTGCCTCACTGCTGAGCGTGTACATAAAGCGCAGCCCTGCCTCACTGCTGAGCGTGTACATAAAGCGCAGCCCGGCCTCACTGCTGAGCGTGTACATAAAGCGCAGCCCGGCCTCACTGCTGAGCGTGTACATAAAGCGCAGCCCGGCCTCACTGCTGAGCGTGTACATAAAGCGCAGCCCGGCCTCACTACTGAGCGTGTACATAAAGCGCAGCCCTGCCTCACTACTGAGCGTGTACATAAAGCGCAGCCCGGCCTCACTACTGAGCGTGTACATAAAGCGCAGCCCGGCCTCACTACTGAGCGTGTACATAAAGCGCAGCCCGGCCTCACTACTGAGCGTGTACATAAAGCGCAGCCCGGCCTCACTACTGAGCGTGTACATAAAGCGCAGCCCGGCCTCACTACTGAGCGTGTACATAAAGCGCAGCCCGGCCTCACTACTGAGCGTGTACATAAAGCGCAGCCCGGCCTCACTACTGAGCGTGTACATAAAGCGCAGCATTGCCTCACTACTGAGCGTGTACATAAAGCGCAGCCCTGCCTCACTACTGAGCGTGTACATAAAGCGCAGCCCTGCCTCACTACTGAGCGTGTACATAAAGCGCAGCCCGGCCTCACTACTGAGCGTGTACATAAAGCGCAGCCCTGCCTCACTACTGAGCGTGTACATAAAGCGCAGCCCGGCCTCACTACTGAGCGTGTACATAAAGCGCAGCCCGGCCTCACTACTGAGCGTGTACATAAAGCGCAGCCCGGCCTCACTACTGAGCGTGTGCATAAAGTGCAGCCCGGCCTCACTACTGAGCGTGTGCATAAAGCGCAGCCCTGCCTCACTACTGAGCGTGTACGTAAAGTGCAGCCCGGCCTCACTACTGAGCGTGTACATAAAGCGCAGCCCGGCCTCACTACTGAGCGTGTACATAAAGCGCAGCCCGGCCTCACTACTGAGCGTGTACATAAAGTGCAGCCCTGCCTCACTACTGAGCGTGTACATAAAGTGCAGCCCGGCCTCACTACTGAGCGTGTACATAAAGCGCAGCCCTGCCTCACTACTGAGCGTGTGCATAAAGCGCAGCCCTGCCTCACTACTGAGCGTGTGCATAAAGCGCAGCACAGCCTCACTACTGAGCGTGTACATAAAGCGCAGCCCGGCCTCACTACTGAGCGTGTACATAAAGCGCAGCCCTGCCTCACTACTGAGCGTGTACATAAAGCGCAGCCCGGCCTCACTGCTGAGCGTGTACATAAAGTGCAGCCCGGCCTCACTGCTGAGCGTGTACATAAAGTGCAGCCCGGCCTCACTGCTGAGCGTGTACATAAAGTGCAGCCCGGCCTCACTGCTGAGCGTGTACATAAAGTGCAGCCCGGCCTCACTGCTGAGCGTGTACATAAAGCGCAGCCCGGCCTCACTACTGAGCGTGTACATAAAGCGCAGCCCGGCCTCACTACTGAGCGTGTACATAAAGCGCAGCCCGGCCTCACTACTGAGCGTGTACATAAAGCGCAGCCCGGCCTCACTACTGAGCGTGTACATAAAGCGCAGCCCGGCCTCACTACTGAGCGTGTACATAAAGCGCAGCCCGGCCTCACTACTGAGCGTGTACATAAAGCGCAGCCCGGCCTCACTACTGAGCGTGTACATAAAGCGCAGCCCGGCCTCACTACTGAGCGTGTACATAAAGTGCAGCCCGGCCTCACTACTGAGCGTGTGCATAAAGTGCAGCCCGGCCTCACTACTGAGCGTGTGCATAAAGCGCAGCCCTGCCTCACTACTGAGCGTGTGCATAAAGCGCAGCCCTGCCTCACTACTGAGCGTGTACATAAAGCGCAGCCCTGCCTCACTACTGAGCGTGTACATAAAGCGCAGCCCTGCCTCACTACTGAGCGTGTACATAAAGCGCAGCCCTGCCTCACTACTGAGCGTGTACATAAAGCGCAGCCCTGCCTCACTACTGAGCGTGTACGTAAAGTGCAGCCCGGCCTCACTACTGAGCGTGTACATAAAGCGCAGCACTGCCTCACTACTGAGCGTGTACATAAAGTGCAGCCCTGCCTCACTACTGAGCGTGTACATAAAGCGCAGCCCTGCCTCACTACTGAGCGTGTACGTAAAGTGCAGCCCGGCCTCACTACTGAGCGTGTACATAAAGCGCAGCACTGCCTCACTACTGAGCGTGTACATAAAGCGCAGCCCTGCCTCACTACTGAGCGTGTACGTAAAGTGCAGCCCGGCCTCACTACTGAGCGTGTACATAAAGCGCAGCACTGCCTCACTACTGAGCGTGTACATAAAGCGCAGCCCGGCCTCACTACTGAGCGTGTACATAAAGCGCAGCCCGGCCTCACTACTGAGCGTGTACATAAAGCGCAGCCCGGCCTCACTACTGAGCGTGTACATAAAGCGCAGCCCGGCCTCACTACTGAGCGTGTACATAAAGCGCAGCCCGGCCTCACTACTGAGCGTGTACATAAAGCGCAGCCCTGCCTCACTACTGAGCGTGTACATAAAGCGCAGCCCGGCCTCACTACTGAGCGTGTACATAAAGCGCAGCCCTGCCTCACTACTGAGCGTGTACATAAAGCGCAGCCCGGCCTCACTACTGAGCGTGTACATAAAGCGCAGCCCGGCCTCACTACTGAGCGTGTACATAAAGCGCAGCCCGGCCTCACTACTGAGCGTGTACATAAAGCGCAGCCCGGCCTCACTACTGAGCGTGTACATAAAGCGCAGCCCGGCCTCACTACTGAGCGTGTACATAAAGCGCAGCCCTGCCTCACTACTGAGCGTGTACGTAAAGTGCAGCCCGGCCTCACTACTGAGCGTGTACATAAAGCGCAGCCCGGCCTCACTACTGAGCGTGTACATAAAGTGCAGCCCTGCCTCACTACTGAGCGTGTACATAAAGTGCAGCCCTGCCTCACTACTGAGCGTGTACATAAAGCGCAGCACTGCCTCACTACTGAGCGTGTACATAAAGCGCAGCCCGGCCTCACTACTGAGCGTGTACATAAAGCGCAGCCCTGCCTCACTACTGAGCGTGTACATAAAGCGCAGCCCTGCCTCACTACTGAGCGTGTACATAAAGCGCAGCCCGGCCTCACTACTGAGCGTGTACATAAAGCGCAGCACAGATTCGTCTCCACTAAAAGCCGAGACCCTTAGATCAGGAACGGAAGATTTCATAACTTTCCCAAATTCTTATGGAAACATTTACAGCGCATCCTGCATTGTACTACTGTACCCAATTTATTATATATTTTCGGAGTCGGTCCGTTGTATACCGACTCCAACTCCACAGCCCTGGCTTATTTACCAACTTTAGACATGAATGAAGCTGGTATGGGGTCTCGCTATGTAAATGAATTTGTAGATGAGTTTTATTTTTTATCCACTCGCTGGTTTGCCATGGTGAGCGCTGTCCTTACACCTTACTGGAATTGCCACTGATGGGAGTCATGATGCTATCAGTATGGTACGTGACCACGGCCGCCACTAATCCGGTGCTATGGTCACATGGAGATCACTGGTTCCAGAAGCATCAGCGTTGCATACCCAGGGGAAGAAGGCGAGTAGTGTTTATTACAATTGCAGCAGCTTTTTTCCCCCAGAAGTCTAATACCCCCCTTTTGACTACTTGATTTGGTGAATAAAAAAAACAATGCTTTTCTGGCCATCAGGTTGTCCTAATCCGTTGGAGACCAATCAGGAGTAAGCCCCTATGCTCTCTGCATTGCAGAATCTCCAGAAAGTAACATTTTAGGCGTTCTAAATAATATCTCACTTCAGTTAAAAAAGTAACTATCATTTTAGTTCATGAATCAATAGTGCACATGAGAAAAAGCAACTTTGTAATCTATCTAATCCGATAAATCTGCTTCTTTCTCCTCCTGGACTGATCGTTCACTCTTAATTCATGGGTAAAATCTGTATTGTGAAGTCAGACTTTCACATTACTGAGAGTGGAGATGACAGTTGGTGCTTTTAAAGTTTTCTGGAGCTGGGAGGAGCTAGAGGTCGACACATGTTCTGCTGAAACAGTTATAGTTCTCCATAGAACTCTATAAGCACCAACCGTCATCTCCTATCTCAATAATGGGGAAATTTGTATTCACTTAAGACAGATTTCACCCAATGAATTGTGACATTTGAGAATGACTGACTGATCAATCCAGGAAGTGAAAGAAGCAGATTTCTCTAATAAGATATATTACAAAGGATCTTATTTTCACGTGTACTATTATGAAAAGAAATATATATATTGTAATGATGCTTTGTGTTTGTGACTGTTACATGTTAGTTTTTTTATAGTAAGGGAATTAATGCATTACTTTGTTTTATTTGCCACATAAAAAGCCATTTAATCCTCCTGTTAGGCAGTAGGCTGCTTTATACCTGGTATAATACAGGATAATTACCTTATATTGTTTTATAGTTTCTGTATTACATAAACATTAATCAGCGCCATTTACACATGTTTATTATGTTGTTTCCCGAAACAGCTTCAGTTAATAATTTTGACTCCCTTATTGCTCCTCATTCTACCTTTTTTCCATCCTTATAATAAGTAGTTGCTTGGCAACAAGGAAGCTGTCGGCTCTAGTTTATTACTTATTTGTAATGTATATTTTTGGCTTATTGCTGCTATACATTGTGAGCGATAGACAGCAGAAGCCCCAACACATATGCTCAGAAATGTGGGAAACAACCGCTGCCGCTGATCAATGGTTTGGTGCAAAATCTGCTGCAGAGAGAAGAATGAGTGCTTCCCAAATACTGAAATATAAAGAAAAAGCTTTTTACTTACTCACTCTTGGATCCAATCCGACCATGCTGCAAGTGCGCTGTGCCAACAAGTCTGACAATGCAGATTCCGTCTCCCCGACCCGCTGATTATATTAGTATATGTCTTTATATTAGTTTTATATACTCTTCACACCTAGATATGGCTTAATCTTCATTTTACAGAAGTTTCCACATTGATATATTAGCTATGCTAAAAACTAAATTTTTTTGTATTTTTTTGCTTCTCTTTTAATCAATTCTAAATAGCTGCCCATGAATGTGAGTGTCACAAAATTCTGTTATACTGTCACCATAGTGGCAGTTGTTACAAAATCAAGTTTTCAAACAAAGTACTCCTGAAGCCTCACCCAGGCTGATGTAAAACACTGACCAAATACTGAACGTGTGAACATGACCTTAATGACAACTGGAGTACGAAGCACCAAATTGATTAGGAGACGCATGCTTTTTGCTGAATTTGAAGGATGGCCGTAGCCACACCTTGTATCACTCCAACTCCTCCCTGGCTCTGCCTATTTTGGCGGAGCTGCTTAAAACTGGCCAAAAGGCTCAACATTTTTGTGCAACTCTGTATTGTTAAAAAAATTTGCAAAGTGTTTTACACCAGTATTCACAATTGCACATATGGTTCCTGAATTTTGTGCAAAATCTAAAATTCTCATTTTTTCTTTTCATCTTTTGACCAGTTTGACTTTTTTTTTTTTTAGCACAAAAAGTTGCACCAAAATGTGCAAAAACTGCACCAGCATAACTGGCATCCATAAAATCACTATGGGGGTGGGGGAGGTGGAATACATTTGCATCAAATTTTACCACTTCTTTAAAAGTCTTTTAATCAGTGTAAAACATCTGGAAAAGCCAGATTGATGTAAAAATCATAAAACTAACTAAGCAACCAAAGGACCGCTTTATAAAAAAGGTGAAAATTGTTAGATTTTGTCACAAATCAAAAAGTCTCTAATTTAGATGCAATGATGAATTGGTATGAAGATATGAGACTACATTTGTGCACAGTAATACAATACATTGAAAAATTGGATTACATGGATTTACAGATTTCTTATGTAGAACATTTTGAATCCTATTTATTCTGGTAAATTATTAATTTTGGATTATGAGACATCAGATGCACACTTGACGCCATTCTTTGCATTGAGATGACATATGGCGGTTCTTTACCTTGGCTTTTATGGAGGCACTTACAGTCCTGCAAGCAAAGTGCCGTTGAGTCACTGTTCATACACGGTGTTCGTTCACGTTGCTGAGCAACTGGGATGGCAATGTTCATTTGGCCGCTTTATGCTTCTGTTTGTCCTTCATTTGGTAGATAAGAGGCCTCATACTGTACGAGCCACATGACGTCATCACTTGTCTTCATTTATGATGGTGCCTGATGCGCTTTACTTGTCCAAAATGCAATTGGGGAAAAAAAAAAGCGTTAAAAAAAATACTCAGTAAATTTGATAAAATTCCAGAATCTAATATTCGTGACAATTTACGGTATAATAAGTGCGGATGTGGTTTTGATCGTTGCAACAGAAAACGAAAACGTTCTCGGCTATTTCCCTTACCTCCATACGCTCACACTATCATCCCTTGGACCAGGCGTGTAAGCAGTATGGAGAAGGCAATGAATGGCTGCCGGACACTTTTTGCCGGCGGCTTATATTTGACGACTAAATGGACAGGGCATGTTGAAATCAAGCTGTTGTCGGAGAAGAGTCAAGAAGCCCAACTTTGATCATTGGTCATTGGACCATCTAATGTGTATTCAAGACCAAGAAAAAAATCATCTGGTTCAGCCAACAATGATCATAGGGCCACCTCTATGTTGGTAGTAGTCAACCATGCAAGGACACTTGGTCATACTAGGCAGACGTGATGGACAGGGCAGTGGAGTCGGTAAGCCAAACCTCCGACTCCTCAATTTCCATGACTCCGACTCCCTCACACATGGCTCATGTTTAAGTGATAAATTTACTGTAGCACAGATTGATCTCAGCTAAAAGTCTAGACCCTTAGATCAGGAATAGGACAGACATATATAGGACATTTCATAACTTTCCCAAATTCTTATGCAAAAATATTACCCAGCTTATTATATATTTTAGGAGTCAGTCCATTTTATACCAACTTCACCTAAATGGACATCGACTCCGACTCCACAGCCCTGGTGATGGGACCATTCTGCAGAATACATGATTGGGGAACTGCTGGAGACCTAATCATTGCTTCTCCAATGGGACAGAATTATAATTCCTGTATGGTTACGCTATTAATTCTCAGGAGATGACCCTCACTTCCCCGTCCTGCTCACCCGTCTGGATAATCCCATGTATTCCGATGTGTCTTCTCACTTCATTATTCTCCTGTGTTCCGGGAGTGTAAACATATTATCCATGGATTAATATTTCTAGTCTGTTTTCATTAATTTTTTGCCCGTTGACCAGGAGATGAAATCACGGGAGGCCGTCACTCTGACAGCACCGGCACGCTATTTAGGTAGCGGTTCAATATTTGTAGATTTCTTCCGTGACACAATCCTTTATCTTCTGAACGCTTCTGCAAAGCTGTACGTGGGCAGAAGGGAAGAGAAATCCACAGATTCTTCTACAACTATCTGCATTATAACTAATGTGTTTTGTTCCTTTGTTACATCCATACTCTCATAGGCAGATGGATATTAATAGATTCATTTTACATTATTTGTATTATAGGGCCTCAGGAAAACTAATCGCAGGAGACCTGAACATCGTGATCAGCTATAAGAGATAACCTCACTCCCTATAGCAGGACGGAATAGGGGTTTATCCTGAAATATATACTGTATTTTATTGTGATCCTCCAATGCGGAGAGCTGCCTGGAATGTAACCGATCTGCTTCTTTCTCCTCCAGGACTGATTTTTTTATTTTCAAAATTCTCAATTGAGTGGTAAAATCCATATTAAGTGTAGACAGAATGTTACATTACTGAGATAGGAGGTATCAGTTGGTGCTGATAAGATTCTATGTATAGGGGAGGGAGGAGCTCCTCGCCCCTCTCTTATACATAGGATTTTATCAGCAGCAGCTGCCATCTCCTATCTCAGTAATGCAAAATTCCATCTTCACTGAATACAGATTTTACCCGTCATTTAAGAATTTTAAAAATGAAAGATCAATTCTGGAAATGCAGGAATACAGTGACACAGCTGAAAATACAGGATCCACCTATCACAATAGGCAATGTAACCGCTGACCCTCCGCCTCCTTCCTTTACCTTGGCACATGCTCACTAGATGCGTCAGTACAAGACATAGGGTTGGGATCTGACCATTGTGGCTCATGTTCATGTTTTGTTTCCTGAAGCCGCAGAAAGTTAGAATTTACTTAATGAAAATTTCATTGATCTCGTTTTTATTTTTTATTGAGATATGTAAAAAAAAAATTGTAAAAAATAATTTAAAATACATTTAACACAAAAAGCTGATTTTAAAAAAAACAAAACAATAGGTCATTCATTATCTGATGATCGGATAATCACAGGGTTTCCTGATGAGGTAGGACATAGCATCGAGTGTTTAATAGCCTGCAGTGCCACCAAAGAGGGCATACTGAATTATGCTGTGCCCATTGAGATAATTAAGCTGCATGGATATGCCAGGACCATTGTACCCACTCTATCCTTTGGTTGATAGATGACAGTCCTGAATGAGGTACCGTTCCTAACCCCCCCCCCCCCATCTCAGTTTTTTTTCCTATTTATTTTTTTTTCACCCTATTAATTTATTGGTCGCATGACCATTTTATGAGTTGGCCAAATTCTGCAAATTATTGCACAGCTGAGACATGTATATTATAGCTTTCGGCAGCAGGGCGAGCATGGTGTAACTAGAGTCTTATGGGCCCCGATTCAAAATTTGGACCTGGGCCCCTACGTACATGTTGGTCAGATGTATTAGGCTTTGTAGCATTCTAAATCTTATAAAATATACGTGTTGCCCCCCATAATGTAATAGTGTCCCCTGTCTTGTACTAATGTTACCCATCCTGAGCCCCTTTCCAGTAATAATGTCCTTATCCTGGGCCCTTCCTTCTATAATGTCCCCCATCTTGGGCCAATTCCTGTTATGATGTCCCTCGTCCTGGGCCAGTTCTTGGTATAATGTCTCTTGTCCTGGGCCAGTTCCTGGTGTAATGTCTCTCATCCTGGGTCCTCTGTGACCGCGATCGTTGCGCCCCTGAGGACACACAATCTGACGACTATTGTGTGATCAGAGCCGTGGAACACCATTCATGTTGAGTGAAGGGTCTTGATACCTCATTGAAGGGAATAGATAAGATAAGATGACTATAATCTATTGTTAGTCAATGTTATTAATATAGGACATTAAACTTGGCTCCATTTGTCATATCCCATGAGTACAAATCATTAGTGTGTTCTTCCGAGGCGCTCCTGGACCTGCTGCTGTTTTCGGTGGTGACCTCGCACAGCAGGTTTGTGGCATCTTGGAATATCTCAGGTAACCACACTCACCTGGTACATGACGCACAGTCTGCTTCTTTCATAAACATGTTTGTGTTTCACATACACAGGAAGCGCGGTGAGCGGCAGCGACTGTTGGTAACCACCGACTGTGACACTTTAAAAATGACTGTTCCGACTGTGACTTGTTTATCTCTTCATAATCCTTCTTGTGATGAGCACAGAGAAGTGATTGTTCTTTGTTATATACGGGGCCCATAAATGAACCTGTATTTGACTTACAGCTAAAAGAATAGATTTATTATATCGACTTGTCCGCTAAAGTCGGTGTGCGTTCTTCAGTCGCATGCAATATGTGATGCAGAATTATTTTGAAAATAAACACGCAGAGGTAGTACCCCCATCAAAGGGTAGATTAGAAAAATTAAAGTAATCTTGCAAGGCCCAATTGAAAATGTACTAACATTTGTGTATGAAGCTCCTGTGAATATCTCCGCATTTCTATGGTTATAACCTGCAACATAATGCTGTTTTATAGTCTGATTTTGAAGGCATGTGTCAGGCTATGTGCCCACGATGCAGAAATGCTGCAGATTTTTTCCGCTTCTCCCTGGCAGGAAAAACTCATGCGGATTTTACATGCGTTTTTCCCGCCAGGTAGAAGCGTTTGTGAAGCGTCTTTGCATGCATTTCTGCATGCGGGTTATCAAGCGCTTTCCCAAGAGATTTCAGCATCACTTGGAAAGTGCTTGACAACTTGGTCACACTATATAAATCCATGCAACCGGCATATATAGTGTGACCAAGTAATAGTTAAAAAAAGAATGAAAATGGTAAAAAATAAAGATTATACTTACCTTCCGATGGCCCCCAATGTTTTCTCCGCTGCGTCCGGTCTGTTGTACGGCTTGCGGTGGTGTGAAAGGACCTTTCATGACGTCATTTAGTCATGAGAACGGGTCACGCGACCGCCGACGTCGGCGATCGCGTGACCTATCACATGACTAAATGACATCATGAAAGGTCCTTTTAGACCATCGCGAGCCGTACAACAGACCGGACGCAGCGGAGAAAACATTGGGGGCCATCGGAAGGTAAGTATAATCTTTATTTTTTATTATAAATTTTTTTTTTACAGTTTCTATGGTACCTGGGTCTGGATGAGAGTCTCCTCTTCTCCAGACCCGGGTACCATCCGCACATTGAATCGCTTAATATTCGCATGTGCACATGTGCTCATGCGGATATTATGGGATTCATTGCACGTCAATGGCGGCAATTACGCTGCGTGTCCGCAAAATGAATGGACGTGCTGTGTATTTTTCCGCAATGATAATCCGCAGCGGAAATTTCCGCAGCATGTGCACAGATGGAAACTCCAACACGGTGCTTAGTAAAACCCAGTATGAACGTGAACTAAGTCTTGTTCAAATCGCACTGTTCTGGCTCCTTGCTAAGCTCCGTACCGAAGGAGGGATGGGCGCTAATGGAAAGAAGAAGAAATAAGAATTTTAAAAAAATTTTTGTGTGTGATTTTTTTTTTTTTTTATCTGTTTTACCTGCTTTGGAAATTAAAGAAAGTTGTATCTTGTTTTTTTTTAGAAGATCTAATTCTCTAAAACAAGAGATACTATACAACAAAAAACGGAAATGACAAAATGCAATAGAAAATGGCAAGAGGCATAAACCTTGTCCAATGGTGAAGAGGAATCCAAAGTATGAATACAATAAGATTAATGCCTTGATCAATAGCTGGCAGCACGGTGCTATAAAACATTGAATATCAGCAGTGTAATGATGATTAATGGTCTCTTGAGAAAGAATTGAAAAGTAATAAATATTTCAGTGCATGGGATAAGCAGTAGTAATTGATGCCAGCGAGTGAGTGTAAAGCCGTTGGTGCCATTGTTCTAATGATGGGCGCAGGATAAGCAGATTTTTCTATTATCCCTTGTGTTGGTCGGTAGTTATCCGTTCAATACTCTTTAGAGACTAGATGACATGATGAAAATCCTGGACACGTGCTGAACTTTGGCCTGTGATGCACCATGAATTATGTCCCACAGGAATGCATAGAAGCTAGATGCACATTTTTAATAATTAAAACCAACTAGCGAAACACTTTTTATTTTACGTCATAAAATATTTTTTTTATTTTTTGCTTTTAGATCTTTTACATTTTTGGACGTGATTATGGGTGCAGAGATCTTGGCTGAGGTTCTGTAATACGTAACAAGAGATCTATGCTTTACAGCAGCCACATGGACCATAGACAGGACATGTTCATTGTCTGCTACAAAAGAGTATTCTCGGCTTTGCGATTTGTCGAGGTCCTTATTGCAAATATAACAATTATCGTAAGGTATACGGTAAATGAAATGTATTATACAGTAGCGCTAAAATTACTGTGTAGATTATGTGTAAATCCTGAGATGAACCATGGTCTTAAAATAACAGATATTCAGTAATAGTGAAGCCATTTTTTAGTATTGAATTTTTTAAACATTTTTGCAAAACCTTTTCAACACTTGACAAGTTTTTCTCATCCACAGACATTCACAGCATGGTGTAATTCACATCTCCGCAAGGCTGGAACACAGATTGAGAATATAGATGAGGACTTCCGAGATGGCCTTAAACTCATGTTATTACTTGAAGTTATTTCAGGTGAGAAAGTTTATTATATCACGGTGTAATACTTTGTACAGTACAGTATAAATTGGTAGCATGTTCTATTGTCAGGACACTACAGATGCTGGTCTTTGGTGGATATAATCATTATGTTATTGGAGTTGGCCGCTATGACAACTTAAAGGGAAGTCAGCAGGATTTCACCCTCAAACTATTTCTATACACTTGTAGATAGACGAATCCAGCAATACCTTTACATGACCAGTCTGTTCTTCTGTTACTGAAAAATTTGCATTTGAACTGATATGCAAATGGCTATGGTAGATCTGAAGCCTCTGTCACTCCAGCTCTATTCTGCACCCAGTGCTGCCTCCTCCTGCTTGACTGGTGGCTCCTTTGCCTGAAGTAACACAGCACAGAGGCTGTCAGTCAGTCTTCAGTGTCATACTATTCTAAGTCAAGGAGAATGCGGTGCTGGACAGGGAGTAGAGCTGGGGTGACAGAGGCTTCAGATCTATCATAGTTCTTCTGCTTCATTTTCAGTGAGTACGGAAAGTATTCAGACCCCTTTAAATTTTTCACTTTGTGTTTCATT
The DNA here is from genome assembly GCF_046119375.1 of Phyllobates terribilis. Classification (NCBI taxonomy): domain Eukaryota; kingdom Metazoa; phylum Chordata; class Amphibia; order Anura; family Dendrobatidae; genus Phyllobates; species Phyllobates terribilis. Next base: position 92,017,870 of record NW_027362767.1, on the reverse strand, counting down.
GCAGCCATTTGGTAAATTCTAAAAAGTTCATTTTTTTCTCATTAAAGTACACTCTGCACCCCATCTTGACTGAAAAAAAAAACAAATGTAGAAATTTTTGCAAATTTATTAAAAAAGAAAAACTGAAATATCACATGGTCATAAGTATTCAGACCCTTTGCTCAGTATTGAGTAGAAGCCCCCTTTTGAGCCAGTACAGCCATGAGTCTCCTCTGCCATTCTTCCTTGCAAATCCCCTCCAGTTCCGTCAGGTTGGATGGTGAACGTTGATGGACAGCCATTTTCAGGTCTCTCCAGAGATGCTCAATTGGGTTTAGGTCAGGGCTCTGACTGGGCCAGTCAAGAATGGTCACAGAGTTGTTCTGAAGCCACTCCTTTGTTATTTTAGCTGTGTGCTTAGGGTCATTGTCTTGTTGGAAGGTGAACCTTCGGCCAAGTCTGAGGTCCAGAGCACTCTGGAAAAGGTTTTCATCCAGGATATCTCTGTACTTGGCCGCATTCATGTTTACTTCAATTGCAACTAGTCGTCCTGTCCCTGCAGCTGAAAAACACCCCCATAGCATAATGCTGCCACCACCATGTTTCACTGTTGGGATTGTATTGGGCAGGTGATGAGCAGTGCCCGGTTTTCTCCACATATAACGCTTAGAATTATCACCAAAAAGTTCTATCTTCATCTCATCAGACCAGAGAATCTTATTCCTCATCGTCTGGGAGTCCTTCATGTGTTTTTGAGCAAACTTTATGCGGGCTTTCATATGTCTTGCACTGAGGAGAGGCTTCCGTCAGGCCACTCTGCCATAAAGACCCGACTGGTGGAGGGCTGCAGTGATAGTTGACTTTGTGGATCTTTCTCTCATCTCCCTAATGCATCTGTGGAGCTCAGCCACAGTGATCTTGGGGTTCTTCTTTACCTCTCTCACCAAGTTTCTTCTCCCACGATTGTTCAGTTTGGCTGGACAGCCAGGTCTAAGAAGACTTCTGGTAGTCCCAAACGTCTTCCATTTAAGGATTATGGAGGCCACTGGGCTCTTATGAACCTTGAGTAATACAGAAATTCTTTTGTAACCTTGGCCAGATCTGTGCCTTGCCACATTTCTGTCTCTGAGCTCCTTGGGCAGTTCCTTTGAGCTCATGATTTTCATTTGGTCTGACATGCACTGTGAGCTGTTAGGTCTTATATAGACAGGTGTGTGCCTTTCCAAATCAAGTCCTATCAGTTTAATTAAACACAGCTGGACTCCAATGAAGGAGTAGAACCATCTCAAGGAAGATCACAAGGAAATGGACAGCTTGTTACTTAAAGATGAGTGTCTGACTAAGGGTCTGAATACTTATGACCGTGTGATATTTGTTTTTCTTTTTTAATAAATTTGCAAAAATTTCTACATGTCTGCTTTTTTTCAGTCAAGATGGGGTGCAGAGTGTACTTTTAGAAGAAAAAAAAAAACTTTTTAGAATTTACCAAATGGCTGCAATGAAACAAAGAGTTAAACATTTAAAGGGGTCTAAATACTTTTCGTACCCACTGTATTTTCAATTCAAAAGCTGATTTCTCAGGAACGGACTGGCAATGTAAAGGTATTACTGTGCTTGTCATTGAAAGAGCTATATGCGCATAGAAATATTTTGGAAGGGGGGGGAGGGAGATATCCTGCTGACAGATTGCCTTTAACTTTCGACATTGGTTTAGTCTATGTGAGGCTTACACTAGGACGTTGTCCAAGACTGAAGGGCTCTGCATGTGCAGCTTTTTGCTTTATTTTTGCCCCTGTCTCTGTATTGCGTGGCACCTACTTATCCAGTTTTCAGGTGATAGTAGTTTGTCTTGGGCTCTGTGCACATCTGTATTGAGGACTAGGTTTAGGGTGTGTCCTACGTTGCGGAGGAGCCGCGTGCGGATATGCAAATGAGCTCCGCTTTTTTTTTTATCCCTACGGACTTTCCCCATAGAGATTAGGTCTATGGGGAAAGTCCGCATGCGGACCCGCACGAGAAATTGACATGCTGTGGTCTGAAAAGACGCGCCGCATGTCAGTTTCCGCGGGTGTACAGAGACTCATAGTGGACATGGGATTTGTACAAATCCCATCCACTATGCTGTAACAGCTGGCCGCTGCGGGTTTGATGCTGCCTAAATCCGCAGCGTCCAACCCGCAGCGGCTCTGGATCGTGGGCACACACCTTTAGGGTCTCTGTTGCAGATTCCAGCAGATATGACATGAAGAATAGCACTGCATGCTAATGTCAGAAATTTTTAGAAATCCTATAATAAATCAGGGGTCCACATTTTTCCCAGTGGTATCAATCAGCAATACCTCTAGGTTTTCGGTATAATCCCTTTATAACCACAACGCAAGTATGGACAGAAACTTGGTGCTTTTGTGCCCTGGATAGTTTGTTCACTTTAGTGCTACAATTTAGCTGTACTAGATATAATAAAATGATAGGAAACTATTGTTTTTTTTATTTTGTAATTTAATTTAGTGTATTGTTAAGAGGAGAGACATAAAGGAAAGGCAGAATAAAACACCACTGTGTGAAAAAGGCCTAAATGATGGCGCTAGCCTACTTTGGACACATCATAAGAAGAGAGCAATCACTGGAGATGAACATCATGGTCGGAAGAAGGCGAAGAGGAAGACCAGAAACCTGATGGCTTGATACCATCAAGATTGTATCAAGCCATCGAATTGCTGGTCTTCCTCTTCAGAAAAGACCCTGGTGGACCTATCCAGGCTTGTACAAGATCTGTCTCCCTACAGAGCCTTCATCCATCAAGTTGCCAGGGCTCACGTTCGAGCTGAGGGCTGTTAATAATTATAATAATAAGTTCCAGCCTAATGCCTCTTGCAGACCCTATACACTAATTGATGGCTTTTTTTTTGTTGGGTTTAGTGTCACCACACACATTAGGCTAACGTCAGCTGTAACCTGTTAACCTCGGTGAGCTCGGCCTACAGTCTAAATGTGTATCGGAGCCTCCCGATAGCTGATATTGGAGGAGATAAGGATCCGGCATGTCCAATTTCTGACTGCCGATATTTTTCTGGTCTGTGGGACTCCTCTGGAGAGCCTTCTTGTGTGTGGGGTCCAGTAGAGCGTGTTGGCAGACGAACCATCATTTGTCTTGCAACTATCTATTGTGTATGGGGGCTTTATACTCCGCTTACTAAATAATAATTTTTTTTATCGTCTCCACAGGGGAACGTTTACCCAAACCCGAACGAGGCAAAATGCGAGTGCACAAGATCTCCAATGTCAACAAAGCTCTGGACTTTATTGCCAGTAAAGGGGTAAAACTGGTGTCCATAGGTGCAGAAGGTGAGACATTTATTTTTCTTGTATTATTTTTAATATTGGCTTTTAGGCTTGTCCCCTTTCAGAAAACTATGGGTTATAAGCTGCCGTAATTTTGACAAACCAAATGGAGTATTACTTGCCCTGTCCTGGTGTTCGATCTCTGGGCCAACTTCAGTTTTATAGGAGGCATCTTGATGAGCCAAACAGAATATGGCATGTGGGGGACCTGTCCTTTCCTCACCCTCCTGAAATATTTTATCGTGTGCATGTTTCCCGAAACTATAGCAGCCGTATCTGATAAGACATTCCAAGTTGGCGATGCCATGAGATTTGTTCTTGCCTGTAACATGATAACATTTATAGTGTCCCAGGGAAGTGCAAAGTATATTCATTATCAGGGTTGTATGTGTCGCAGGGTTTTATAACTATTTATTTTCCTGGTTGAATGTATTGAAAAGGTTTTTCCCAGAATAAAAAGTTATCCTCTATGGAGCTCAGCAAAGCGCTGTCTAGAATGGAACAGTTGTGCACATGTTTGACCTCCTCTCCATTCATGGTCTAAGTATGGAAGCCTTCTCCCTACAGTCGGAGTATGGGCTGGGGAAGGAATAGCAGCCAGCGACTACTCATGGGCCCCTTGGGTTCAGATGATATTCATATGTTACCTGAAGACCTCCAAAATATGAAATGTATGTGTCGAAGAATTAGACTGTCATGTCTGTATTAATGCTAACTGAGAAGGTCGGGAAAGCAGCCATTCTCCATCTCTGCCTAATTAGGGAAATCTCTCACTTCTAGGGTTTGTTTAAAGCGGACGAGTGCTATACATGGTTTTTACGGATAGCACTTGTATCCATGTTAGTGCACATGTCCGATTATTTCCTTGGACCGAGCGGTCAGAGGAAAAAAATAGCAGAATGCACGATTCAAATCTACAGGTCCTCCATGAATAAAACATATAGCAATAGGCTAAGATACCCTGGAAAAGTTCAGAGAGATCTATCTGGACCAAAAAGCAGATGTTCTGCGCATATTAAGATATAAGATCTTATAGGAAAAAAAGGGCGCTTACAGAACTAATTAAAAATATACTTTATTGGTAACATTAACAATAAAAACACTAGTAATAAATCTAAAATTGGTGGGCAGGTAAATGGTGGCAGCAAGCTAAAAATTGGCACCAGCGTACAGCTAAGTATACCTAAACTCGATGTAGCATGCAAAACATTACTTGTAGAGACTAAAATATAACATAAATTCATTAAATGCCATCATATTAATATGGGCAACATTCATGTATAGTTTACCATACAATGACCTAATGCAATGAGCTGTAGCAATAAGCGTAATATCCATCCCAAACACAGATACACATGCGACTTCTCAAAAATTGACCTATTGCAATGCAAAGCGCTGTAGCCAGGCCCAAACCACAAGTTAAATAAAGTTTGCATGAACCGATGAGGAATGATCAAACAGACAATACCTGGCTGAAACTAAGATCCTCCATGAAGAACCAGACAGCACAGATGGCATCAGTGTGCATTTTGTCTATTGTAATGGACAGTAGAACCTTTGCAATTTTATTTATTTTTTGTTTCATTTACAGTCATAGCCGAAAGTGTTGGCATCATTGACATTATTCCAGAAAATGAATCATTTACCCTAGAAAATAATTGCAATTACACATGTTTTGTTATACACATGTTTATTTCCTTTGTGTGTATTGGTACAACACAAAAACAGAGAAAAAATAAAGGCAAATTGGACATAATTTCACACAAAATCCCAAAAATGGGCCGGACAAAATTGTTTGTATCCTCAATTTAATATTTGGTTGCACACCCGTTGGAATATAGAACTGAAATCAATCGCTTCCTATAACCATCAACAAGCTTCTTACACCTCTCAACTGGAATTTTGGATCACTCTTCTTTTACAAACTGCTCCAGGTCTATCATATGTGAAGGCGTCTTCTCCCAACAGCAATTTTAGAATCTCTCCATAAGTGTTTAATGGGATTTAGATCTGGACTCATTGCTGCTACTTCAGAACTCTCCAGCGCTTTGTTTCCATCCAGGTTTGGGGGCTTCCTGAAGTATGTTTGGCATCATTGTCCTGCTGAAAGACCCATGACCTAAGACGCAAACCCAGCTTTCTGACGCTGGGCATTGCGACCCAAAATCCATTGGTAATCTTCAGATTTCATGATGCCTTGCACACAGTCAAGGCACGACTGCCAGAGGCAGCAAAACAACCACAAAACATCTTTGAACCTCCACCAGATTTGACTGTAGGTATTGTGTTTTTTTTCTTTGTAGGCCTCATTCCGTTTTTGGAAAACAGTAGAATGATGTGCTTTACCAAAAAGCTCTATCTTGGTCTCCCCTGTCCACAAGACGCTTTCCCAGAAGGATTTTGGCTTACTCATGTACTTTTTGGCAAGCTGCAGTCTAGCTTTTTTATGTCTGTGTCAGCAGTGGGGTCCTCCTGGGTCTCCTGTCATAGTGTTTCATTCAAATTTCGACAGATAGATTGAGCTGACATTTATGCATACTGAGCCTGCAGGACAGCTTGAATTTCTTTGGAACTTGATTGGGGCTGCTTATCCACCATCCGGACTATCCTCTGTTGCAACCTTTCACCAATATTTCTCTGCCATCCATGTCCAGGGAGATTAGCTACAGTGCCTTGGGTTGTAAACTTCTTGATTATGTTTTGCACCATGGACAAAGGAACGTCAAGATCTCTGGAGATGGGTTTGTAATCTTGAGATTGTTGATATTTTTCAACAATTTTGGTTCTCAAGTCCTCAGACAGTTCTCTTCTCCTCTTTCTGTTCTCCATGCTTAGTGTGGCACGCACACACACACAATGCAATGATTGATTCAACTTCTCCCTTTTTTATCTGGTTTCAGGTGTGATTTTCATATTGCCCACACCTGTTACTTGCCACAGGTTAGTTTGAACAAGCATCACATGCTCCAAACAATGTTTACCCACAATTTTGGGAAGGTGCCAACAATTTTATCCCGCCCGTATTTGGGGTTTTGAGTGAAATTATGTCCAACTTGCCTTTTTTTTTTTCCAGTTACTTTTTTTTGTGTTGTTCCAATACACACAAAGGAAATAAGTGTATAATAAAGCATGTGTAATTGCAATAATTTTCTGGGAAAATACTTCATTTTCTGGAACAAATTCAAGGGTGCCAACACTTTCAGCCATGACTGTCCGTAAAAACTAACACTGATGAAATTCGAAATGTTTTCTGCATCCAAGAAAAATCACTGACATCTGAGACCTAAGCGACAGTCAGAGCCTAGTGGTCTAAGTGATGTTTTATAACTATGTGCCAGGTCAATAGCTCGTTACTATATAGTGGGTGTGTAATTCTTGTAGAACAATAAAGTTTTATGACCCGATAGAATTTTTTTTTATGATATATTTGTCGGTAAGTACAATAATGCCTGGAACATAGAACCTGTGAATTTATTGCATCGCTCTGATTACAGGTGATGATTGTATTTTGCTTGATTTCCAGTTAATTACACATAGGGCTTTCTAGGTCGCTATATTGGGGGGACACAGGAACCTTGGGTTATTGTGCTGCCTCCTGGAGGCCTACACTAAGAATGCATCTTAAAAAATAAACTGACTCCTCTTCACTGGACTACACCTGGGCCGCCAACACTTAGCTGTTCAGTTAATACTAAACCAAGACCCTCCCAAAGATGGATGGAAGGGTGCTGTGTCCTCCAGTGACGGCTAAGAGAGAGATTTTACGGAAAGGACCGGACGTCTGTTGGGGGTGGGGGGACCCGACATCTTTATTTTTGCAGACTCCCTGTAGACTTGTTACCAAGGTCTTATCTATACTAATGAATTACATGATAGGATTGTCGGAGTAGATTTGACTTTTCTGACCCTCCGTGTTGGGTCTATAGGGTCAATAGCTCTTGGCTGACATTTGTGGGCCTCAAATATCCAATAAACAAGAACACTAGGCTCTGCTAAATGGATGGATTATATTGATCATGGATAAGTAGATGTCAGGCAGCTCTGGTCACGCTTATCTTTGGGAAAACTATAGCACAGAACATGCTAAAATCCAGCCTCGGCACACGGGGGACATCATGGTGTGCAAATCATTTACGATATACTTTCTGTCCACGTCGATCAATCAAATTCCAACCTTCAGTTTTTCATTACTTGTTAAAAAAAAAAAAAAAAAGGTGGAAAAAAAAGGTGGGGTTGAATGAGTATATGGGGCCATGTATTACCAAGTTAGAGCCTTTCTTCTATTTCATTAGCAGATTTCATCTCTAATTCTCAATGCTTTCATTACTTTTTTTTTTAATTTTCAGAAATTGTCGATGGCAATGCTAAAATGACCCTAGGAATGATTTGGACCATTATCCTCCGTTTTGCTATACAAGACATTTCCGTTGAAGGTAATTTATCCCTTCCCCAATACATATAATGTCCGTACTTCCAGCATGGCAGGAGCGTAGCTATAGGGGTCGTAGAGTTTAGTTGTTATTTAGTCAAGTATTGCTGAATAAGGGTGTCCTAAACTATAGCCACGTTACCCTAAAATACACCAATGTATAGTACTGCCAAAATGTCACTTCTTGCAGAGGCTGAAGGTCGGGGATAAAGATTGGTGTAGCACATTAGGAGTGCTCTAAAGCAGAGGTCCCCAACCGCCGGTCCGCGGACCAGGACCGGGCCGTTGGGGTTTTTCAGCCGGTCCGCGGGGAGAGGGGGCCCCTCCAGCCTCCAGCAGGGCCGCCATCAGTGCATGACTGCCCTGACTCCAGTATGGGGCCCGGCCGGTAGGAGCCCCCTCGGAGCCCCCCTCTTGTGCGTCTCTCTCCTCATGGGGCCCCCGGCCGCATGCTAAGCGCCGGGTCCGGGACATCTTAGCGCTGCGCTGCTGCGGCAGCACCTTCATGATTCCCCTGACTTCCGGTCATGTGACGGCGCCGTCACATGGCCGGAAGTCAGGAGAACCTGGTGTCAGCGATTTGGACGAGCGCCAGGATTCTGCAGGGATCGCATGGGGGTAAGTATAACAAGTTTTATTTTTTTTTAAATACAATTAACTAGGAGTGGGGGGAATGGGAGATGCACATGGGGGGAGGGGAGAGATGAGAGATGCACATGGGGGAGGGGAGAGATGAGAGATCCACATGGGGGGGAGGGGAGAGATGAGAGATGCACATGGGGGGAGGGGAGAGATGAGAGATGCACATGGGGGGAGGGGAGAGATGAGAGATGCACATGGGGGAGGGGAGAGATAAGAGATCCACATGGGGGGGAGGGGAGAGATGAGAGATGCACATGGGGGAGGGGAGAGATGAGAGATCCACATGGGGGGGAGGGGAGAGATGAGAGATGCACATGGGGGAGGGGAGAGATGAGAGATCCACATGGGGGGGAGGGGAGAGATGAGAGATGCACATGGGGGAGGGGAGAGATGAGAGATGCACATGGGGGGAGGGGAGAGATGAGAGATGCACATGGGGGGAGGGGAGAGATGAGAGATGCACATGGGAGGGAGGGGAGAGATGAGAGATGCACGGGGGGGTGAGAGATGCACGGGGGGGTGAGAGATGCACGGGGGGATGAGAGATGCACGGGGGGATGAGAGATGCACGGGGGGGGGATGAGAGATGCACGGGGGGTGGATGAGAGATGCACGGGGGGTGGATGAGAGATGCACGGGGGGTGGATGAGAGATGCACGGGGGGGATGAGAGATGCACGGGGGGGATGAGAGATGCACGGGGGGTGGATGAGAGATGCACGGGGGGTGGATGAGAGATGCACGGGGGGTGGATGAGAGATGCACGGTGGGTGGATGAGAGATGCACGGTGGGTGGATGAGAGATGCACGGTGGGGATGAGAGATGCACGGTGGGGATGAGAGATGCACGGGGGGTGGATGAGAGATGCACGGAGGGGGATGAGAGATGCACGGAGGGGGATGAGAGATGCACGGAGGGGGATGAGAGATGCACGGGGGTGAGAGATGCACATGGGGGGGTGAGAGATGCACATGGGGGGGTTATGTTTACATAACTTTGTTGCCTTATGAAGGGCGGGGGGGGGCCCCAAAAATTTCTTGCACAGGGGCCCACTACAGTCTGTGTCCGCCCCTGGGATGAAGTAAATGCAGCTGAACAGCAGCTGTCAGGACAGCTGCCCTGTCCTGCTGCAGGGCGTGATGGGGCCTCAGTGATGCGGCTCCTGGCACAGCACATTATGTGGGGCTCCTGGCGGGGACCTGGTCTACACTATATGATAAGTATGCACTAAACTCCAAATCCCTCCATTACCCCGCCCCCATATGACCAAAGCCCTGCCCACCCCACCCCCTCCTTGCTGGGCCATGGAAAAATGGTCTTGCTTCAAGCCGGTCCCTGGTGCAAAAAAGGTTGGGGACCACTGCTCTAAAGGGATCTGTCAGTAGGATCGACCCTCCTCCTTCTTCCAAGAGCAATAACTTTTTGTTAAATTTTTTTAATTTTTTCACTTAACCATATGAGAGCTTGTATTTTACGGAACAAGTTGTACTTTTGAATAAAGCCATTCATTTTATCATGTGATGTACTGGCAAGCAGGGAAAATAATTTCTATGTGAGTTAAAATTGCAAAAAAAGTACAATTTCACAATTATTTATTTTTGTCATGTTTACTGTATGGTAAAACTAGCCGGGCAATATGATTCTCCAGGTCTGTACAATTACGCAGTTACCAACATTGTATAGTTTTTTATTTTATTGAAGTGATGAGAAAATTCAGAAATTTGTTAAAAAACGGCAACAAAAGCATATTTTATTTTATTTATTTTTTTTAAGAGACCCGTAAACATTAATATTTTCGGGGTACGGGTCTGTGTGAGGGCTTATGTTTTGCTCCCTGAGTTGGTTTTCACTGATACCATTTTGGGGTAGATAGGATGTTTTGATTGCCTCTTATTGCATTTTATTGTAATGTTTCTGCTGCTCAAAAAACGAATTCTGGCTTTTCTCGTTATGTCATTTATCGATTTGATTCATTTTCTATTTTGATAGGTCGGACTCGTCTGAACACAATGATCCCAAATATGTGTATTTTGTTTTTAAATGTTTTATTTTTAGTGGGAGAAATGGGGGGGGGATTTGAACTTTTGTATTCTTTTTTTCATATTTTTAAAAACCTTTTTTCTCACTTTTTGCTGTATTTTATAGTCCCCTTAGGGGACTTGAAGCTGCGATTGTCCGATCGCTTGTGCTATACATAACAGTCCGGCGTTCACAGAGGGATCTGAATGACCGGCACGGGGGTCTTCAGCAGACTCCTGGCCATCATGGTAACCCTTCGGCTCCCCGTGATCATGTTACGGGCGCGTCGATGCTATACTTGGTATTAATGATATTCATGAAGTTATACCGTCTACTATTTACATTATTTGCTTTCATAGAAACATCTGCCAAAGAAGGACTTCTTCTGTGGTGTCAGAGGAAGACCGCTCCCTATAAGAATGTGAATATACAGAACTTCCACATCAGGTGAGGGACCTGCAACATCTACATTTAGAAAGATCTTTCTAAAAAAATAATCTTCTCCCTTTAATAAATCATTTCCTAGTGCTTTCTGTGCCATGTATTATCTTGTCAGAATTCTAAGAAACCTTTTTTTTTTTTCCTTACAGCTGGAAAGATGGACTTGGCTTCTGCGCTCTTATTCATAGGCATCGTCCAGAGCTTATCGATTATGGCAAGTTACGGAAGGTAGCTAGATTTATAATATAATGCTGACATCCAAGAAATACAAGGACTACAGAATTTATTTCAGACTTAAAGGGTATTTTCAAGTTTGGAAGTTGATGCCTATCCATAGAAAAGGGGATAACGTGCCGATCACTGCTGGGATTCCCGCTAATCTCAAGATCTGGTGCTCTTCCCATCGATCATGCGCACCACCTCCCAATTCACTCTTAATGTGATTGCTGGAGATACCAGAGCTCTGAGCTTGGCTCATCATCGGCATGAATGGTATGGTCTACGTCTGTTGCATTCACATGAGAAGAGCCTCGGTTCTTGGTTTCCAAACTTTCAGGAAATTATCCCTTTTACCATGGATGGTGGATCACTTCCAAACTTGAGATTACCCCTTTAAGTATCCATGAGAAGTAAAGGAAGGTGGCCATACAATTCAGGAGGCTGAATGCTTAGCTAGTCAAAAGCTGCTGTTCCCTACTCTTATATATATATATATATATATATATATATATATATATATATATATATATATATATATATATATATATATATATATATATATATATATATATATATATATATATATATATATATATATATATATATAATATTTAGTTTGGCCAAGCATGCATGACTTTTCAATGGGGAGAGGGATGTAAGCCGCTGTCAGACCTTTCTAGCTGTGTGGCTAATCTCGAAAGGATCTGGCTGATCCAAATTGGCATAATCTGTCCAAGAAGATCTCGGAGACCTCCCAATACACATTGGATGGTTGACTTATCCCCCTGAAATCAATGGGCTTAACTGACTTTTTTTCTAAGGTGTGGACTCTTTAGCTGAATTGTGGGTCCCTTGTATAATGGCGGCCACAAGCCAGCCCTGGTTTTGTTGAATAATTCATACCAACAGCGGCTGATAGACCCCATTGACTTATCGGGGTTACAATTGTAGTGTCTGATGTTCTTATGGCAAGAATAGCTCTGACTGTGACTGACCCGTCCAAAGAGCCACTGATGTAGACACGCCATAGCGTTATCATTAATCTGTGATGTTCTCTATATCCAATGTATCTTTGGAAAGCTGAAAACAAATGGGTTAAACCTGCGCTGCCGTCAAAAGATAAGACAGAGATCCAAAGTATGCGGTTTTAGTCAACGCGTTTCGAAGTTTCAAACTTCTTCATCAGGACAAACTACAGTGATCACCATGTTTTATCCTGATGTCGTTTGAACTGCGAAACGCGTTGACAAACCGCATACTTTTGATCTCTGTCTTCTCATCGTCCTTTGACGGCAGCGCAGGTTTAACCGATTTATTTCCATGTTTCCTTCCTCGTGGGTCTGCAGCATCCTAAGTTTTTTCAGTGGTTGTGAGCACACAACCTGACCCTGTAAGCACGATTGTGTATTGTTTTTCCTACCTTATATATAGATAAGACCCTATTGTGCTTTTTGGCCTTCCGGTTTTTACCCCCATAAAAATGTATCATTGTCACAATTCAGGTTTTAGGAAATTTTCATATATACTATTGAACTCAGTGATGGTTTTTATGTGAAGTGCATTCCTGCTTTTACAGATATGTTAATATAATACATTTTGGACTTTTTTCACTATTTTTGTAAAATGCGTTAGTTCACACGATTTCAATAATAACACAATTTTTCGCAAAAAAAAAAAAAAAATTGCACCCAGTATGATAAATTTCTCCAGACCTGGCATATTGCACACTTCTATCATGATACAATAAATGATATCTTGCATTAGTAAATTTGACATTAACTTGTTTTTTTTTTTTTTATTAAATCCCCATGCCCCTTTTTCTAAACACCAGTACAAAAGTTAGTTTGGATGGATTTTTTTGTAAATCTTGTTCAACATTGTGTGTTATTCTTGTAATTGGGCTCAGTAGGACTGTGGAGAATATTTTCTGGAAAACCTTTTGGTGAGATTGATTTCTCTTGTCCTAGGATGATCCATACACAAACCTGAACACGGCATTTGATGTCGCAGAGAGGTTCCTGGACATTCCGAAGATGTTGGACGCTGAAGGTAATTTCCTCCCTAGTCTTCTGCAGTATAGTATATCATTATTCTATACAGGCCAAACCAGTAGAGCATCTTCTTTATTTCCTCTTTCTTTGTTCCTCCTGTCTGCATTAAATCCATATGAAATTGTGAAGTGTAAGCTCGGATCATCTGGGGTTTCTTAGTCCCACCACCGGAAGTGATCCTGAGGGTCTGTCCGCCATGTAGAACACGTACAGTACAGACCAAAAGTTTGGACACACCTTCTCATTTAAAGATTTTTCTGTATTTTCATGACTACGAAAATTGTACATTCACACTGAAGGCATCAAAACTATGAATTAACACATGTGGAATTATATACTTAACAAAAAAGTGTGAAACAACTGAAAATATGTCTTATATTCTAGGTTCTTCAAAGTAGCCACCTTTTGCTTTGATGACTGCTTTGCACACTCTTGGCATTCTCTTGATGAGCTTCAAGAGGTAGTCACCAGAAATGGTCTTCCAACAATCTTGAAGGAGTTCCCAGAGATGCTTAGCACTTGTTGGCCCTTTTGCCTTCACTCTGCGGTCCAGCTCACCCCAAACCATCTCGATTAGGTTCAGGTCTGGTGACTGTGGAGGCCAGGTCATCTGGCGTAGCAACCCATCACTCTCCGTCTTGGTCAAATAACCCTTACACAGCCTGGAGGTGTGTTTGGGGTCATTGTCCTGTTGAAAAATAAATGATGGTCCAACTAAACGCAAATCGGATGGAATAGCATGCCGCTGCAAGATGCTGTGGTAGCCATGCTGGTTCAGTATGCCTTCAATTTTGAATAAATCCCCAACAGTGTCACCAGCAAAGCACCCCCACACCATCACACCTCCTCCTCCATGCTTCACGGTTGGAACCAGGCAAGTAGAGTCCATCCGTTCACCTTTTCTGTGTCGCAGAAAGACATGGTGGTTGGAACCAAAAATCTCAAATTTGGACTCATCAGACCAAAGCCCAGATTTCCACTAGTCTAATGTCCATTCCTTGTGTTCTTTAGCCCAAACAAGTCTCTTCTGCTTGTTGCCTGTCCTTAGCAGTGGTTTCCTAGCAGCTATTTTACCATGAAGGCCTGCTGCACAAAGTCTCCTCTTAACAGTTGTTGTAGAGATGTGTCTGCTGCTAGAACTCTGTGTGGCATTGACCTGGTCTCTAATCTGAGCTGCTGTTAACCTGCGATTTCTGAGGCTGGTGACTCGGATAAACTTATCCTCAGAAGCAGAGTTGACTCTTGGTCTTCCTTTCCTGGGGCAGTCCTCATGTGAGCCAGTTTCTTTGTAGCGCTTGATGGTTTTTGCAACTGTACTTGGGGACACTTTCAAATTTTGCCCAATTTTTCGGACTTACTGACCTTCATTTCTTAAAGTAATGATGGCCACTCGTTTTTCTTTACTTAGCTTCTTTTTTCTTGCCATAATACAAATTCTAATAGTCTATTCAGTAGGACTATCAGCTGTGTATCCACCTGACTTCTGCACAACACAACTGATGGTCCCAACCCCATTTATAAGGCAAGAAATCCCACTTATTAAACCTGACACGGCACACCTGTGAAGTGAAAACCATTTCCGGTGACTACCTCTTGAAGCTCATCAAGAGAATGCCAAGACTGTGCAAAGCAGTCATCAAAGCAAAAGGTGGCTACTTTGAAGAACCTAGAATATAAGACATATTTTCAGTTGTTTCACACTTTTTTGTTAAGTATATAATTCCACATGTGTTAATTCATAGTTTTGATGCCTTCAGTGTGAATGTGCAATTTTCAAAGTCATGAAAAAACCTTTAAATGAGGTGTGTCCAAACTTTTGGTCTGTACTGTACATACCAATGTTTAACTGCATTATAAAACCTTTATTCTCATTGTACACACGGGACATGTTATCAGCAAGATTATTAGGATGTTTTGGGATCAACCCATAAGTTATTGACCCTACTGGTTCTAAATGGGGTTGTATTTAGGGGCTTATAATGGTGTCGGAGCCTGTTCTGATATTACTGGGTTGAGGATACTTAGTATTTTGGGTCTAAAAGCCAACTCTTTACGCTTGGATGTGTGTGCCATAAAACAGCCACTGCCCTTAGTAGCTTTAACGGAGCAGTATTTATTGCCTAAATCTTCCTAAATGTATATGTAGATGCATTAATCTACTCCCCAATCACCATCTTCATCATTTTTCAGTCCCGTTCTGGGCCATGTGGCTTCTATCCCAACTTGCCCTCTGTGTGACCCAGAGGTCCTCATACAATGTAAGTCTATGGAGCTCCAGAACCAGACACCATAGGATTACATTGTAATGGCGACTTCCCAACTCACACATAGGCCCAGATTCTCTCGCCAGTGTTAGAGGGGCGTTTTGGAGTCAGATGCTCGATATGACGAGTGGCATCGCACCCTTTACAGCCCCCAACAACAGCGCCACGCAGTGAATGGAGCAGTGGTGCACTCGCGTGACCTTCACTCCATTCATTGTCAATGGGACTGCCGGAGCGCAGTGCTCAGCAGGGGGGAAAAAATGTTTTATTTTTTTTTTTAAGAGTAACCCTTTAATGGAACGTCCTGGACACCCGCTTCAATAACACATTTTATCAATACTTATTTTATTGATCTTGTATTTTACCTGAATGGCATAACGATATTGAATCCTGTTTTGTCCTTTTTCTTTATGACATTGTTTAGCACAGTAGTATAACAGCATAGGACAGCAATGTATGTACTAAACTTGGGGTGCATGTTACACTAGCCAACAAGCTTTCCTTTGATCACTCGCTTCCTAACGATCATGCAGTCTTAACAGGCTGCTAATCATCCGACGAACGAGTAAAATGCTCAATCGTCGGGTGAAAATAATTTTTACGTTTTGAAAATCCTCATTCTCGGCAGCACATTGTTCTGTGTAAACAGGAGATGTGCTGCCGAGAACAATTCTGTTCTGTGTGCAAGCAATGAGTGTGCTAACAATCTTTCTCTACACAAGTAATTTGTGGTTGTCACGCCTGAATAATCTATTAAACTGCCGTCGATCGGCTTCTATGTAGCCAATCTGCATTAATTTTACGCAGCATGTCGGCTAGTCTAAATGCAACCGTTCTGGATTAGGCATATGACTAACTTTAGATAGCATAAGCATGAATTGAATTAAAGATTATAAGTCCTTATCTAAATAATTTTGTATTTAATACAAAATTAATATTACTATAGCAATTAAAACTTTAGTAATCAATGTTAATAGCTACAATTAATACGGTAATACAACAAAATGTCTAGTACATAATATTATGACATGAGTTTAAAGTGAACACCCCACCAAAATTTTTTTGTAGCTGAACATTGCATATGTGAATATTCACTGTACATGTGCTACATCCTACTAATAAACGTGAATAAACACAAACTTAAAAAATATTATTCGCTAAAACATATAATTTTATTAATATATCAAGATAAAAATCACTTAAAAAATACATATGGAAGGAAGGGGGCCCTGTATGAAGGGAAATTCACAGTGAAAGTGGGTATAATAAAATGACAATGTTGTTTTCCCTAAACAAAATTTATAGATCTAAATATACATATATAGAAAAAAAATTCCAAGTGGATTGATATATTTGACGTTTTAAAGAACCTCCACAAATATCAAACAAACAGACATGCCATATAAACAGGGACTAATACAGGATAGGAAACCCCAGAACTCTGACGTACGTTTCGCCAGGTGGCTTTCTCAAGGATTAGAGATACTCCTTGAGAAAGCCACCCGGCGAAACTTATTTCTTATTTTGTGTTTATTCATGTTTATTAGTAGGATGTAGTAAGAGTTTAAAGTGGTTATCTAGCTCCACTCGCTTCTGCATCGAGAGGCGCTACCGATGTGGCATCTGTCAACCGCTTTTCAGAATTGAGGGAGTGAGCGGCTCGTGGGGTGGGAAATGGGTTGGGGGTAACTTCAAAAGTGTTGATGCCTAATAAAAGCTTGTACTTGAAGGTTAAATAAACCATGGTGCAATCACTTCTCTGCTCACGGCATATTTGTGTTTAATGAGATCAGGATGCTCAATGTGAGCATACGTCATATTTAAAATGATTTTTCTGCTTCAGGACTTACTCATGCTTTTATTTCTAAGCTCTTCAGCGCAGATCACGTGTAGTGACTCCATCATTTCAGTGTGAACATGTACAAGCGCCTACATTCACACACAGGCTCTTAGGAAATAATGCATGCTTCTTATCAGGAGGGCATTACATGTATCTCATCTTTTTAGTTTGTGAAACGACTAGATGAGCTGCATAAATGTCTGTTTTAATAAGAACGTAATTTTTTTTCCCTAAGATCCAAAAATACCTGAAGGTCCCAGAGAATACCCTCTTGTGTGAAACCTTTTCTTTTATGCACAGTGGTCAATCCCACTTAGTTAGATGGGTTCCCAAAAGAAATTGACTGATCATAGGAAGCCAGCGTTTAGTTTACCTGCAATACCACCATCAGTGAAATTGGTTGTCAGGTGAAAACAAATTGTCACTGATCTGTGGGATAGGAAATAAGTTGCAGGACCTGTACGGATTGGCAGAATGGGCAACTTTTGTAATTGTTAGAATGAAGTGGCAAACCTCGTGTCAGCCTGCCGCTCCATTCATTTCCTATGGGGCATCCACTCAGCTTTTTTCAGCAGCCCCATAAAGAACAAATGTAGCGCCTGTCAGGCGATTGACCTGGTGTTTCGTTTTGTGACGTGGATATAAATTCTGCTGATGATCTGTATAGAACGAATGAAATAGAACAGAAAGGACTTCACACAAGAGGCAACAAATATAACCTGAAATGTCGGCTTAAATTAGACTTCTGTGCTCCCCAAAAGTTTGCAGTAGTTTACAATTTATAGTGTACAGTAAAGACATGGATGTAATAGTGCAGTAAAACAGATCACATTGATACCTTTGGTGAAGAAATCCGATTTATGGTTCTTCTTTTATCACCATTTGAACTTTCCTGCTAATTTAGCTTTTGGTGCACAGGGACCGGACTGTGCACTGGGTCTTCTCCTCCCTGTCTGTGATTCCCCGGCCCCTCCGCTGCCTCCAGGTCTGTGAATGACAGGTCTCTGCTGAGATCTTATACAAAGGAGGGCGGTCATTTAAAGGCCAGGGGCAGAGAGAGGGCCGGGGAATCACAGACAGGGAGGAGAAGACCCAGTGCACAGTCCGGCCTCTGTGCACCGAAATCTAATTAGCAGGAAAGTTGAAATGGTGATTAAAGAAGAACCACAAAGCGGATTTCTTCACCAAAGGTATCAATGTGATCAGTATTTCAGCCCCTTTACAGCCATGTTTTAACTGTACATTGCAAAATCGTGCTTCTGCATCAGATATATTGTGCTCTATGTATAAAATAATGTGGATCACGAGGTTCAATGTTCCATTCCTAATCGCTGTTGACATCTGCTACATCGTGTTTTGTCATTGTTTTTACATTTGACCGTGTTTCCATCTCATATACTGAATCAACATGCTTTAAACCTTTTCTTGACAGACATTGTTGGGACGGCTCGCCCTGATGAGAAGGCCATCATGACCTACGTTTCTAGCTTCTATCACGCCTTTTCAGGAGCCCAGAAGGTATCCCAGGGTTCCAGTATCTCTCCAATCAGCACATTGTTCCTGTCGCTAATGTGCAAATCTTTCTCCCTTTCTCTGTTTTTAGCACCGGGATATCCTTCCTCTTTCTTAGGGACGTTCATGATAGTCACTAAGCATAAATATTCTTTCTTCCAGTACGTCCTAGTTTGTATCATGTCTCTATGGCCACTAACAGGCCGCTAATGTCAGATTATAATGGGGAACTGTTCTGTTAATCTATTATGGTCACTCTATGGTAATATTATATGAACATTGTATGGATACATTTACATGTGTCTTATAGTCACTGCTATCGTGCAACATTTGAGGGGGGAGCGGGGTGATAGCAGGAGGTCCAGTAGGGGGCACCATCCTATGTAAGACCGACTCTGATAGCAAGTCAGATGATATTTTAGAGAATTAGAAAAATAAAGATATATAAACTCTCTCATTGACATATGCCATTGCTGATGAGCCATAGACCTGCTGTATTTAATGATTTCTTTTTTTCTTATTTATAAATCCTTTTTTCACTTTTTTTTTTACTTGGTGTCTTGATTAGTGGGGCTGTTCACCAGCTTTGTTACCATTCTGCTTCTACCATAAATGTCCTATCTACACTATTGTTGGAGCAGATTTTGATTAAAGTGCCATTTACAGAATATATTAAAGGGGTTTTCTCACAAACAAAGTTCATTTTAATCAATAGATCTTTGCATAATAATAATTTCCACAATTGGATGTGTGTAAATAAAATGTTCCTGTGCTGAGATAATCTTAAAAATGTTCTCCTGCTGTGTACTGTGTAATGGCTGTGTCTGACCGTCATACCACAGCTCCTGGGCAGGAGAGGACTCAAAAAAGTATGCAAAAAGGACAGCATGGGATCACAAACTAGTCTTTCTTTGAGGTAAAACATTTTTTTAAAAACAGGCAGGGAAATGTTTTACCTCACAGAAAGAATCAGCTGTGATCCCATGCTGTAATGTCTGTATAGTCTTTTGCTTCCCCCCTGCCCAGGAGCTGTGGTATGATCAGACCATGTTCCTGCACGGTCAGACACAGCTTCAATAGGTGAAGCTTCACTTTAGCAACAGATATTTAGAGGGAATCTGTCATCTGCCTTTACCTAATAAACCGTCACCATAATGTTGAAGCGTTTTTGCCACCTAATCTAAGAGCAGCAATGTAGAGACAGAGACCCTGATTCCAGCAATGTGTCACTTACTGGGCTGCTTGCTGTAGTTTTGATAAAATCACAATTTTATCAGCAGGAGAATATTATCCCTAGAGGACTAGTAAACCTGCTGCCATGTAGTCCTCCACATTCATGAGCTCTGTATAACCCCACCCCACCACTGATTGGCAGAAAGCTGCCAGTCAGTGGTGTGGGCGGGGTTATACAGAGACTAGCATTTAGAGCACTGCTAGATCTGCAGCAGAGAAAACATTGATTAAAAAAAAAAAAAAAACTCCAGCAAGCTGCCCAGTAAGTGACACATCTCTGGAATCAGGGTCTCTCTTCCTACATCATGCTGCTCAGATGGGGTAGCAAAAACCTGGTGACAGATTCCTTTTGAAGTAAGCCTTATCCTGTACTAAAGCAAAGTCCTTTATCTGCCATTAAAAATATTTCTCTTTGAAAGAAAAAAAAAAAAACTAAAAAAGCAACTTTAAAGCGTTAACCCGACTCTGCTCACTTCCCCTCCGGTAGGTGATTGAGGCCAGTGATATAATTTATAGTGATACCTACGAGTGCGTGATCAGCCGGAAGATATCTGTAGACGTGATATCATCAGCTCCTGTGCGGAAATGAGTGTAGCCGGGTTACCCCTTTAAGTGCTCACCTGGCTTCAGTGAGTATTCCCAGAAAGAAGGTTGTATACATGTACAAGATTTGGGCAGCCCGATAATGAGGTCAATGTGTGCGAATGTGAGTCGCCCCCAAGGGAGGGCATAATTACAGGATCTGAGGCCAGACTAGTCTGGGGGAAATTAATGACCAGCCGGACTTGTCGTGCTACATTTGCATGTAACAGGCGAGAATTTTTTTTTAAAATCTAAAAGGAGTGGTGGCGCTTCCAGTAACTCTCTATACCGCAGCAAGAGTGACAACTACCACAGTTGTCTTTAGGTGAAAATAAATAAAGGTAATTGGACTTGCGCTGGTATCAGAGGAGGAGAACAGATATAAAGGACATAGGTCAAATGATGGAATAAAACAAATTTTATTAGAGGTAGATTTCACAGTATAAAATAGTTAAAAAAAAATTATGTATAAAAAATATAAACGTGTGAGATGGATTACGTACGGATCCAAGTTAATCCTAATGAGTAGGAGTGTAGTATATCTGCGTAGACCGTGGATTCTAAAAAATAAGCAAGGGTAGTTAAGATGAATGAACTAAAATAGATGTATCTAAAAGGCTCCTATTAATCTTAATAGCACCGAATACCTTACTATAAAGTGAGGGTTGGGTGGAGTCCAGATATGTCACAGTACCAGACAGTTCAAAAACAAATGAAAAAAATAGTAATAATGTATGATGTCAGGGTGTTAGCAACTGAGGAGGCTGTGAGGTGAGATCTGGGTAAGGCGACACAGAATATAACTCCAAGTAAATCCAACTTCTTCTGTGAAATCAAACTGTCCACTTAGGAAGCAACACTGATTGACAATCAATTTCACATGCTGTTGTGCAAATGGAATAGACAATAGATGGAAATTATTGGCAATTATCAAGACACACTCAATAAAGGTGTGGTTCTGCTGGTGGGGACCACAGACCACATCTCAGTACCAATGCTTTCTGGCTGATGTTTTGGTCACTTTTGAATGTTGGTTGTGCTTTCATACTCGTGATAGCATGAGACGGACTCTACAACCCACAGAAGTTGCTCAGGTAGTGCAGCTCATCCAGGATGGCACATCAATGCGAGCTGTGGCAAGAAGGTTTGCAGTGTCTGTCAGCGTAGTGTCCAGAGGCTGGAGGCGCTACGAGGAGACAGGACTGTACAACAGGAGATGTGGAGGGGGCCGTAGGAGGGCAACAACCCAGCAGCAGGACCGCTACCTTCGCCTTTGTGCAAGGAGGAACAGGAGTAACACTGCCAGAGCCCTGCAAAATGACCTCCAGCAGGCCACAAATGTGCATGTGTCTGCACAAACGGTTAGAAACTGACTCCATGAGGGTGGTATGAGGGCCCGACATCCACAGATGGGGGCTGTGCTCATAGCCCAACACCGTGCAGGATGCTTTGCATTTGCCACAGAACACCAGGATTGGCAAAGTCGCCACTGGTGCCCTGTGCTCTACACAGATGAAAGCAAGTTCACACTGAGCACATGTGACAGACGTGACAGAGTCTGGAGATGCCGTGGAGAGCGATCTGCTGCCTGCAACATCCTTCAGCGTGACCGGTTTGGCAGTGGGTCAGTAATGGTGTGGGGTGGCCCTGGGTTCCTCCTAATGCAGGACAATGCCAGACCTCATGTGGCTGGAGTGTGTCAGCAGTTCCTGCAAGATGAAGGCATTGAAGCTATGGACTGGCCCGCCTGTTCCCCAGACCTGAATCCGATTGAGCACATCTGGGACATCATGTCTTGCTCCATCCACCAAAGTCACATTGCACCACAGACTGTCCAGGAGTTGGCGGATGCTTTAGTCCAGGTCTGGGAGGAGATCCCACAGGAGACCATCCGCATCCTCATCAGGAGCATGCCCAGGCGTTGTAGGGAGGTCATACAGGCACGTGGAGGCCACACACAATACTGAGCCTCATTTTGACTTGTTTTAAGGACATTACATCAAAGTAGGATCAGCCTGTAGTGTGTTTTTCCACTTTCATTTTGGGGGTGACTCCAAATCCAGGCCTCCATTGGTTAATAAATTTGATTTCCATTGATGATTTTTGTGTGATTTTGTTGTCAGCACATTCAACTTTGTACAGAACAAAGTATTCAATGAGAATATTTCATTAATTCAGATTTAGGATGTGTTATTTGAGTGTTCCCTTTATTTTTTTGAGCAGTATACAGTACAGACCAAAAGTTTGGACACACCTTCTCATTTAAAGATTTTTCTGTATTTTCATGACTTTGAAAATTGTACATTCACACCGAAGGCATCAAAACTATGAATTAACACATCTGGAATTATATACTTAACAAAAAAGTGTGAAACAATTGAAAATATGTCTTATATTCTAGGTTCTTCAAAGTAGCCACCTTTTGCTTTGATGACTGCTTTGCACACTCTTGGCATTCTCTTGATGAGCTTCAAGAGGTAGTCACCAGAAATGGTTTTCACTTCACAGGTGTGCCCTGTCAGGTTTAATAAGTGGGATTTCTTGCCTTATAAATGGGGTTGGGACCATCAGTTGTGTTGTGCAAAAGTCAGGTGGATGCACAGCTGATAGTCCTACTGAATAGACTGTTAGAATTTGTATTATGGCAAGAAAAAAGCAGCTAAGAAAAGAAAAACGAGTGGCCATCATTACTTTAAGAAATGAAGGTCAGTCAGTGCGAAAAATTGGGCAAACTTTGAAAGTGTCCCCAAGTGCAATTGCAAAAACCATCAAGCGCTACAAAGAAACTGGCTCACATGAGGACCGCCCCAGGAAAGGAAGACCAAGAGTCACCTCTGCTTCTGAGGATAAGTTTATCCGAGTCACCAGCCTCAGAAATCGCAGGTTAACAGCAGCTCAGATTAGAGACCAGGTCAATGCCACACAGAGTTCTAGCAGCAGACACATCTCTACAACAAATGTTAAGAGGAGACTTTGTGCAGCAGACCTTCATGGTAAAATAGCTGCTAGGAAACCACTGCTAAGGACAGGCAACAAGCAGAAGAGACTTGTTTGGGCTAAAGAACACAAGGAATGGACATTAGACCAGTGGAAATCTGTGCTTTGGTCTGATGAGTCCAAATTTGAGATCTTTGGTTGCAACCACCGTGTCTTTGTGCGACGCTGAAAAGGTGAACGGATGGACTCTACATGCCTGGCTCCCACCGTGAAGCATGGAGGAGGAGGTGTGATGGTGTGGGGGTGCTTTGCTGGTGACACTGTTGGGGATTTATTCAAAGGCATACTGAACCAGCATGGCTACCACAGCATCTTGCAGCGGCATGCTATTCCATCCAGTTTGGGTTTAGTTGGACCATCATTTATTTTTCAACAGGACAATGACCCCAAACACACCTCCAGGCTGTGTAAGGGCTATTTGACCAAGAAGGAGAGTGATGGGGTGCTACGCCAGATGACCTGGCCTCCACAGTCACCAGACCTGAACCCAATCGAGATGGTTTGGGGTGAGCTGGACCGCAGAGTGAAGGCAAAAGGGCCAACAAGTGCTAAGCATCTCTGGGAACTCCTTCAAGATTGTTGGAAGACCATTTCCGGTGACTACCTCTTGAAGCTCATCAAGAGAATGCCAAGAGTGTGCAAAGCAGTCATCAAAGCAAAAGGTGGCTACTTTGAAGAACTTTGAATATAAGACATATTTTCAGTTGTTTCAGACTTTTTTGTTAAGTATATAATTCCACATGTGTTAATTCATAGTTTTGATGCCTTCAGTGTGAATGTACAATTTTCATAGCCATGAAAATACAGAAAAATCTTTAAATGAGAAGGTTTGTCCAAACTTTTGGTCTGTACTGTATGTGTGTGTGTGTGTGTATATATATGTACATACATACACACACACACACACACACACACACACACACACATACTGTATATGTATGTATAATATATATGTGTGTGTGTGTGTGTATATATATATATATATATATATATATATATATATATATATATATATATATATATATATATATATATATATATATATATATAATATCTATATCTATATCTCAGGCGGCACTGGTCTCTGGAATTGGAGGAGGGGGGTAGGCGGAGATGACCCCGTGTATGTTAGGAGTCAGCGGAGGGTATAAAGGGTATAAATAGGTGTAGTTGTCACTCAGAAGTGATAGGCTGTATGTTCCTGAATGTAATTAGCCTAGTAGGAGGCAGAAAGTAGACACCTGTTAGAGATTGGTCTCTTACGGTTATAAAGAGCTCATGTGGATTCTAATTCCCCCTCCCCTGCTGGTGAGATGTATATTACTCCTATAGTTGAGAGGTCAGGGTCGCCATCTGGGTGGCAGTGTCGCGTATCTGCAGTGTCGCGTATCTGCAGTGTCGTATCGCCAGCGGTTGTAAACAGCCTACGGTTACAGTACCTCAGTTACTCCATCCGCAGGCGAGTGAAGGTAGCCGAGAGGCGGCAGCGGCTAGCCCCTGATTCGCAGCGTTCCACAGGGTGTAGAGGAGGCTGCAGTATACAGGGGGCAAGCGGCAGTTTTCGCCCTGGTGCCCAGCATTCCTATGTCACGGAGCGTGGTGCAGTGTGTGGATGGTGAGACGTACTTGCGCTCTTAAGATTTGCTGGTTTCCTTCCTTGAATTCCAGTAGCCGAGCTTGTGAAGAGGAGGTCTCAGCAGGGTCCCGGCCGGAAACCAACTGCTTCCAATGCGTCCTCTGATGGTGATATTCCGTGAAGGACCTTCGTGGTTAGTTGAGTAATTCTAGGACAAGTCACGTGACTTGGTACTTGTATGGCAGCCTAGAAGGTTCAAAACACTCCGAGAAATAACATTTATTTAAAAGCAAGAAAAGTTTCTATGGCACAGGCTTACTGTGCAAGCAGTGAGATTATTATTATTGTAATGGTTAATTTACTAAATTGTTTAAGGTGGTCCGGAATGATTTCTTTCCTGCATACGGCAACTTTTATTAAAGGGAATTTGTTAGCAGGTTTTGGTAAATAATCTGAGAACAGCATAATATAGAGTAATAGATCCTGATTCCAGCAATGTGTCACTTACT
Organism: Phyllobates terribilis; assembly: GCF_046119375.1. Classification (NCBI taxonomy): domain Eukaryota; kingdom Metazoa; phylum Chordata; class Amphibia; order Anura; family Dendrobatidae; genus Phyllobates; species Phyllobates terribilis. Next base: position 91,992,235 of record NW_027362767.1, on the reverse strand, counting down.
GGGCTGCTTGGTGCAGTTTTACTGAAATCCTTGTCTTCTCTGTTGTGGTTGTAGCAGTGCTCAGAATGCTGATCTCTGTATAACCCCGCCCACACCACTGATTGGCAGATTGCTCACAATCCACACATGAAGCTGCCAATCAGTGGTGGGGGCGGGGTTACACAGATTGACCTGACCTGTCTGCATGTGAGACCTAGTCTGGCTGTGATTAATATCCTGCTGATAAAACACTGATTGTCTTGAAACAACACTATACAGCCTAGTAAGTTACACATCCTTGGAATCGGGCTCACTTGCCCCATGTTATGTTGCTCTCAGATTAAATAGCAAAATCCTGCTGACAGATTCTCTTTAAAATAAGATACTTACCCTGTAATTTAATTTCTAGTTCCTTGATGATTACACCTATATGACAACTGCTTTAAAATAAAAACTGCATTCTCATTTCTGGGCACTAGGTGGCGATGCAAATTTCTGTTAAATTTACAGTAATTTGTACTTCTCCTAGGGCAGGAATCCGAGGAAGAAGTGTTAAATTAGTAATTTACAACTAGTGAGAAATTATGCTGTGAATCCGGCTTGAAAGTCTGCGCCACAATTCGATAATAAAATCCTCATTTGCTGAATGCGGATTTTGTTATTGGTTTTTGGGGCAGAATTTAGCCACATATTTCCCACGTTGCATTGCAGTGAATGACATATACGGTGATGAAAATCTGCATCATTTCTGCAACAGATGGGGAAGGCTATGGATTTGAAAACCTGCAGCATATCGAGAATTGGCGGCTGATTTTTTTGTTTTTTTTAATGTTTTAAGTGACACTTATGGGTCATGTCTTTCTTGACAGCTGCAAATTGTTTTCAGTCACTTGTTTGTTTCTCAAAGAATTATGCCATTAACGCTATGTCTGTCTGCGGAGCAGCATCATCCAATAGTATCTTCTCTATTATTATTATTACTCTATTATTTTTATACACAATATTAGTGTCCTTTTTTGTGCATTAAAGGAAATTTGTCACCAGGTTTTTGCTATCCCATCTGAGAGCAGCATGATGTAGGAAAAGTTACACTTACTGGGCTGCTTGCTGTCATTTTGTTAAAATCACTGTTTTCTCTGCTGCAGATCTAGCAGTGCTCTGAATGCGGAGGTCTGTATAACCCCGCCCACACCACTGAGTGGCAGATTTCTGTGTGCACTGTGCGTAGGCAGAAAGCTGCCAATCAGTAGTGGGGACGGGGTTGGACTACCTGGCAGCAGGTTTACTAGTCCTCTAATAATAATAATCTACTGCTGATAAAATAGTGATTTTTTTATCAAAACTACTGCAAGCCGCCTAGTAAGTGACAATCACTGGAATCAGGGTCTCTGTCTCTGTATTATGCTGCTCTCAAATTAGGTAGGAAAAACCTGCTGACAGATTCCCTTTGTTTTAAAACATTGGAATACAGGGCCTCTTGTATGGCCTCAATAGAAGCGGTCCTTCAACGCCTCCTCCCATCTATGGCATATGCAGAGCCTCCTCCCATCTATGGCATATGCAGAGCCTCCTCCCATCTATGGCATATGCACAGCCTCCTCCCATCTATGGCATATGCACAGCCTCCTCCCATCTATGGCATATGCACAGCCTCCTCCCATCTATGGCATATGCACAGCCTCCTCCCATCTATGGCATATGCACAGCCTCCTGCTGTCATTTCCTTCCTTCATTCATTTTATTCAGATGGAAAGTTTCACCATTTTTTACCATATTCCACTGTTTACAGCTACAGGAAATGTTTAATATCTTTTTTTTTTTTCCAGGCGCATTACTTTACTTCTCTTGTACGGCATTAAAGGGTTATTCCCATCTTAGATGGGTAAAATTGCCAAGTGCTAAGAAAATAAGCAACATTGCAATTTACTTATTACAATTCCTCTACGTTCTCCAGTTATTAGTTGTTTTATTTTTTTAAAATTATTTTCTGTCTGTCATGGGGACTGGCCACCTGACTAGTCCAGCACAACCCCCAGCCGCCTTCTCCCCACCCAGCTCTGGTTGATTGACAGGTCTCTCCCACATACGTGTGATTAAGGATCAACCTGTCAATCAACTGAAGCGGGCCAGCCAGGGGCCACACCAGACTAGTCGCATCTCTTCTCTCTCCATACAGTCCTTAGCAAGCTGTTTAAACTTTATTACCTCTGAAATTTCGGAGCGCGTTTAACCTAACATATACATGATGCCATAATTGTGAGGATTTGTACAAACAATTTTTCCTCTGGTTGTCTATTCGAAACCCTTACAATATTGATAAACCACAACAGAGGAAACAGTTACCTATTAAATACACATGAAAATGTGTGAATATTCACTGATTAAATCCATAAATCCTACAAAAAAAATGAATAAACACTAGAAAAGTCAAGAAAAAACATATTTTTTATTACTGCACAAAGGTAAAACTACATATCTGACAAACATGAGAAAAGGACATATTTTCCATGTAGATAGAACAGCAACATTGATTTTATAAATAAATATTATATTACAAAGTGAGTCCAAATGGACTAATAAATAGATGATTCTATACAGACACCACAGCTAATGTACAATAAATATAAATAACACAGGGAAAGAAAGTTACCAAATATCAGCACCCAGAATCTCCAACGTGCGTTTCGCCAGGTGGCTTTCTCAAGGAGTATTATTATTGATACTTATTATATTACTATATATTTATTTATAAATCGACCCTGCTAATATAGCTGCTATACATAGAAAATCTCTAATATTCTTTAGGGAAAATACCATTTGTTTATTATATCCACTTCCTATACGTTTTCCCTGTGATTTTCCTGTGTAGGATTTGATCCCCTCTATATGTCCTTTTACCTCGTTTGCTAATATGTAGTTTTTTCTTTGTGCATTAATAACAAATGTTTTTATTGAATATTCTAGTGTCTATTCACTTTTTTTGGTAGGATTGATACCCTTATAATATTGTCTGCAGCACATCCCCTGATTACACCTGGCTACGGGTGTACAGCCATCCAGTGGTGACCAGTGACAATCAAAATCATTTTCAATCATCGTTTGCTCGCTGAACGTGTTTACCTTAGGAAATTATTAGGTACTAATTATTGTTCATATATAAAAGCCCACCTTTTTAGGTTCAGACCCAACAAACTTCTATGAGCTCTTCTTGTGGAGAGTGACATGCCAAGCCTGGCATGTCAGAGTGAGGAGACTTTTATAAGCCATGCATGCTCCTCTGGGAAATTAAATATGGATATTGTCTCTTCAGAGAGGAAGAGGACTAGAACTATCTAGACTAGAAGTCATGTGACAATGCTAGTTAAAGAGTAGATATTGACGTTTAGGATTGCTGCCTCCAGTAGGTGGCGCTAGGGTTCTAGACGCAAAACTAGACCGTAAACAAGTGCAAAGGCAATGATGAATCCGGGCTGAAATCTATATGTATGGAAGTGTCCTTGCTTTCCCCCAATGGCAGAGGTGTCTTGCAGCAGCTTATTTCCTTTTAAACATTCAGAACACGTGCAGACCTGGCCGAGCCCAGCGGTTACAGGGGATGGGTTGGCGGTAACAATACCTTTGGGCCATATGATAGTGGTCAGCTACTTTAAAATGTATAAACCAACAAAAAAAAGAAAATAGGTATATATAGTCTTTTAAAATTTTAGACTTTATTAAAAATTACCAATAAAAACAGAATATAAGCTCGACAGAGTATCGTAATGAAGGGACCACATAATGCATTTATATAGTTGTCTAGTTTCCTTAATCTTAAATCACAAACAGTCCAAGTACTTATTAAGATATAGTAGTCAACAACATTCAAAAATCAACACCTCAATGGCTATATACAATGATGCAAAAATCAGGCTCATTTAAATTCATAGTACTTTAGCAAATTGAATGCAGGAAAATAACAATGAAAAACTTACATATGTTGCAGACTGGTGTGATATGTGGTCCCAGTGCCCCGACGTACGTTTCACCCTTGCTTCATCAGAGGACGTGCACTTAAAATGTATGGCTAGGCGTAGATTAGTTGCACCTACCGTTAATCTTATGTGTATGATTCAGACATCAGATTGGCACCAGATCGTGCCAATTTTAGCTGCATCTGCCAAACTGCGAATAAATATCACCTGTTTATCGCCAGAGTATGGAACCGTGTTTGCAATATTTAAGTCCTATGTGTTTATGCAGTTCATACGTTTATTTTCTATCTGTCTTGTTGTTTTATGATGACCAGGTACCAGTATGTTTCATTGGTTCTATGTCCACTGCCCTTTTACAGAAAGCATCAGTCCCGATTTTACATTACACAAATGGATTTCGTATCCCACTTTTGAAGGGTGGTCTTTTTCACCCCCGTTGTACCGTATGACTGCCGTGCTCTTGGTCATTCCTGCAGTGCATGCTGTGAATCCTTTTCCCATTATTAACCCTGCTCTCCTCATTCCACGTGACTGTTCTTGCACTTTGCTCTTTTGCTTCTCTATTTCCTTTCAAAACCTCTTCTTTTCCTTTCCTGTACAGATATTATAGGTACGCTAAGGCCGGATATCAAGGCTTTAATGACCTATGTGTCATGTTATTACCACGCCTTCTCAGGTGCCCAGAAGGTGAGATATAATATGCATTAAAACTGACTCTGCACAAATTTTGCATCCTCAATAAAAGGCCCTTGTGCCACTGAGCGAATGCAAAAAGTGCATTGCACATCTCTATATAACTGGTGCATACATATATGCCCCACTTCATTGTTCACGTGCCATTTAAGTGTTGAATATCTGCCACCCACCTGTGCATTCATGTTTCACCTAGTTGAATCCACTGTCACCATTCATCTATATCAGAAGTGTAGTGTGAACATCTGCTAGTCCCAGTATTTATTTTTTAATAATTTTTTTTTCTTTTTTAGAAATATCAACTTTGTATGTTTTTATGAGCTTAGTATAAAAGTGTTAATTATTCATGATCCATATGTGTAAAGCTTCACTTTCATTATAATTTGGCATTGCAAGACAGACTGGGACTACATGCTAGCTCATGTTCAACATTACATATCCAGGCATATGGAAATGCAGCTCGTTTAAAGAAACGATCTCATCAATGTTTTATCCTCTTAATATATTTCAATCATCATATTATATGGCCTCTTCAACTCCTAATTTAGATGCTTCACTCCTCCTGCCAGGGACTTCTGCAGTGACTGATGACTCATACAGGGAAAATTGACCTCTTCTTTCTACATAGAGCTGAGAAGGATTCAGCTAGTCAGTTTTTAATCTTGTGTCGTAGACCTAATGAGAAAGAGAAGAATTACCTGGGTAGAAAGGCAAAATGAACAATTGTAAGTGCACAGCGCTGTATAATATGATGACTACATATATTAAGAGGATAAAAACTTTAGGAGAGATTCTTTAAAGAGTTTTTTCCCTGAATTTACTCCTGCTGCTCCCCTGAATTTTTTATTATAAATCTGCCATAAAGTTCCAGAGATATGGGGGTTTTAATTCAGTGCAATTTTTTTTTGTCTTTCCAAGTTGGCGTGGCTCATTGGGTAATAATGCAGAGCAGCCTAAAGACACGCCCCCAGAGAGTCCCGTGAGCAACACCCCCTTGGTAAAGACCATAGTGACAGGTCCTCATTAACAGTGTGATGTTCTTGAGCGGGGCCATAATCCCTTAAGTCATCAATGTAAAAAATCAAAATTTGGGGGATTTTTTGACAGCTGACCATCAAACCTGGCATAAGAGCCACATTGAGGGCATTTTCTGATCTAAAACTTTCAACTGTTTCAGTTAGCTTGAAGAGGACCTTTTACCAAATTTTTGAAGGTGAACTGGACCCTAAATGCCATGTTGGCTGCGCAGACTATGGTTACTGACGCGCCCCCTGGGCCATATTCTTTATGGGAATATCCGGAGCCGGATCAGATGGGGGTTGTAGTCTCCGAGTGGCTGTGACCCGGTCCGTGCCCAGGGTGTCAAACTCAGTTGTATGTGGCAGTCCTACAGATGTTACTAAGTTCTTAATGTCGACTACGCCACCCGTTGTGTTGCGGTCACTGTGGCCGCCGCTGCAGCAGGGTCCGCTGAGGCTGGTGGTGTAGGTGCAGCTTTGGTGATATAACCCCCAACGGGTGGGGTATAGCCTCAGGGGGATCAGGTGCAGAGGATGGGAGTTGTGGTGATGCAGTGTAGACGGCAATCAGAGACAGAGTCGGGTTATGCAGTTTAGGATGTTTTACTCACTGCTGATGTTCTGGTCACTCCAGCTTCGAGTGACCTCCCGAGCCGTGCTGCGTCCACCAGGTTCTGGATCCAGCCAACTCCCAAATAAGTCCGGAGCGTGACCCTGAGCTCTCCTTCTGTCCTTTCTCTGGCCGTCCCCACTATTGATCCACCCAGGTCCAGCTCCCTCGGGCCTTCTGTTGGGAGACCCTTGGCCTTGGGTTCCCTGACCCTCCTCGTGGTATGCCTTCGTGGTGGATGTGGTGGGTGACCGTGGCAAACGCTGCCCACGGTCTCCGGTCTCTGGCTGGGGAGTGTTTTTGCCCCCACCAGCTTGGGTTCCGGTACCCTGTGCCGACTCTTCACCCGGGGATTTAGTTTGGGGTCTTGGAGTCCTTTTCTTCTGTTGCCCCCTCTGGGTCTCTCTCTCTCCTCTCTCACTCTGGGTCTCTCTTCTCCTCTGCTCGCTGACTTCCTCTCTGCAACTGACCCTGTTCTTAGTTGGTGCCCACCTTATATACACCCTCTATGTGTGAGCTCAGGTGACCAGCACCCAATGAGCTCCTATCTTTACCCAGGCTGCTCCCCCTATCTGCCCCTACACTACTTGGGATGTACCACCCCCCTCCCACTCCAGCCAGGAACAGACTCGGTCGTACCTGCACATTTCTAAGTGGGAGTACCGTCGGTCTGCTCCTCGGAAATGGGATGTGTGTAGTGCATGCAGCCTACCGAGTTCAGTTCCACACTCCATCCTTACCCGGGAGTGGAATATCACACCTCTGGGTTGAGGTGCAATACCCCTGTAGCAGCCGAATCCTCAGGGTGCTACATTACTACCAGGGCCGGATCACATACCCTGCTCTTCATGCTGACTGTCCTCTTTTCACCCTGCTTTAGATCATTTCATACTTCCAGCTGCTCCCAATCAGCTTTGCAATTCCCTGTCTGTATATCACTGTCGCTAAAGGCCCTATTACTCAGGCTGACATCGGAAAAGAACATTTCTAGGATTGTGTGGTCTCTGATTATTGACCATATAAACAGCCGAAGATCAAGCTAATTTTTGTGTGCCTAAAAATTATCCATTGTCAGCAGCGAATCCACTTGTATAAAGCGGAATGTGCTGCCGCCAATGGTGAATCTGTATGGGAGCTAACAATCACTGACTGCTCCCATATAAGTGAGCATGTTCATCGACCTGCTAGATCGTCGATCAGTACCTGTGTCAAAGGGCCCCAGTGGTTTGTTCACACTGAGTTCGATATTTTTTTCTTGCTTATAAATCCATAACGAAAAAGCGCTTTGAAAACCAAGTGTTTTGGTGCGGTTTTTATGCTTTTTTTTTTTTTTTCCCCACTGTATTGGGCATTTCTGTGCTTCAATTTATTCATTGGTCAAATTTGAAGCTGAAACGCGTTAAAATTGAACATTGATTTGAAAAGAACGTGTGACAAAAAACAGCACCATGGAGGACCAAAGTCTTGGTTTCCCATTTGAATTAATAGGAACATTTTTCAAAGGGGGTGTCCAGGAAATTTACACATACAAATGAGCTAATGATGAGGGTCTTCTGAATGCTTATAAGGCCAATTAATGCCCCGTGTCTAGCGCAGCCCTGTTAGTTCTCCTGCCACTAATACTGACATTGCTGAATAACTACATAATATGCAGAAGTCACCGCAATACGTTCTTGTTATAATGTATTTGCACACCTTATCTGCTTCCATTATATCCAGTTACAATGTGAATGGTTGTGTATTTTAGGTGATAGTTGCTGAGTGATAATCACACTTTCTATAATTGCAGTACTTTATTGTTAGGCCTTACACTAGTGCACAGAGACAGAAGTATAACTTCACATTGGCAGCCGCATCTTGTAATAGCGGATGTCCCCCCTATGTTTGATGGAAGGAATTCAATTTTTTTTCTTTAAAGCCTTGTTACTTGATAATTGTTGGGCCCCTCTAGACCCTTCTTGTGTATCATCTACTGTAATAGTAAAGTATCTCTACAAGTCTTCCTACTATATTACATTTCATATATTATCCTTATAATAAGACTCACTATGGTATGTGAAATGCCAGCATTGCTCCTCCATTACTTGTTACATGAGCACGTATTCATAGTTAGGATATTGTTATTCTCTCTTTTATATCCAGTAAAATTTAGTACATACATCAGGCTGAAGGAGGCCAAAGGGCACATGGAATACAACACAGTGTGAATAGGCTCGGATTGGCCCACCGGAGAACAGGAGAATCCTCCGGTAGGCCGCCCCTGTGAAGGAATGGTAATGAGTAATACTATTACACTGGAGTCACAATTTTCAGAAATGAGTATAATCTAATCATTCATTAAACAAGCTAGGCAAGTGAATATTACATTGAAGCAAATGTAAATTTGTGTCCTAGGGTCAGGTTATTTTTGCATATAGCTGAACAGTGGGCCCCAAGAGTCAATCAATGCTACTGGTGGGCCTTTGCCAACCCAGTCCGAACATAGCCATAAATATCTCAGCTTGCATATACTGTAATGCTGTCTGAGTATATTTGTCTAATAAGAGACTGGAGGTTTCTACCTGATGGACTCAAGTGTTGCATACATTACTATGGTCCCCAGAGCCTAAGAAGTGCGCAGCAGCTGAAGTACGCTCAGGCTTCTGCATATAGCGGCTCCACAACTCTTCCCCTCTGCTGCTGAGTGACGACTGTAGTGGGCTCCTGCTTGGTAGTGGTCTGTTGAGAGGAATATTTGCAATATATATACTTTTATGTACTATACAATGACTGGGATTACAAGTGTAATCGGATCCAAAAACAGTGAAATACATCAACCTAGCAGTTTATAATCCCTTAATTCCAGCTGTTGTGTGCAACACAGTTCTGCTTGGTAATGCGTAAAGGGGTTTTCCTTTTTTGGACAACGCCTATCCCCTGGCTGCAGTTTGTATAAAAACAAAAACTGTCTTTTCTCACCTTCCCTGGGTCCGGCACTGAATCTCCACCGCTGCTCCCAGTATCTGTTATTGTCTGCAGTGTTTTCTTCACGTTGACAACACTGCAGCCAGTGCTGTCAGCTTGGACAGGGCTCACTGATTGGCTGCAGCCAATGTGTCATCAGTGCTGCAGATAGTTACAGACACCGGTAGGAGTGGCATAGACTCTGCACTGGACCTGGGGAGTGTACGGAAAGATCAGCTTGTTTGTTCTTTAAAAACTTCAGTAAGGGGACGAGTAATGGAAAACTCATTTAATACTACAAAATTAGAGGTGAGGTTCAATCAGTTTTTTAAGATTTATTTTGAGTTTTTAAAGGGGTTGTCTACTACTCAGTCAACCTCTTCTAAATGCCTATGTTCCTCCCCCCAGTAAAATAATAACACCTATACTCTCCTCTGGTGCTGGCGCTGTTCCAGCTGTGTCTGCACTGGCTCTCCCAGGGATTGCATGACATAGCAAAGTCACGCGATCCCTGCCGCCAATAAGCGCTGGCTTCACTCTTTGCATTTCTCTCTCTGTTGTTATTTGTAGCTATTCTCAGTCCTGTCTGGTAATACGGATTTTGTAAAAAGTAAAAGAATGAAAGTTCTATGTAAATGTAAGGTCTTTTTTAAGTTGAAACCATAATTTGAAGACTTCATATAAGTATAACTGTTGATATATGCCCTCAGACATTGAAGGTGTGAAGATGTCTGAATATTTGCTTGTGGCTTTGGTATTTCCCATACTTTTGCCTTTCTACTTGTAACTTGATGCTCTATCCTTAGTCTTCTGCTTTGCTTTGTAAATCCATGTGGGGTATATCATATCCCCCTCACATATAGATGAGATCTATACATGATCGCATCCCTGCCCCCATGATCAGTGCGGTATCACCAGTACGTATTACACAAGGCCCATGTGCTTTAGCTTTTAGTTTAAGGTATTAAAGGTATAGAACTCACCCCAAAAATCGCCAGTGTACGATGAAGAGGGCTAGTGAAGATCTTCAGATACACTGTGCTGGATCATCCTGCTTTTCTTATTGTGTCCATAGATGTATCTCCACATTCATCCTCATACATGTATTATCTCATGCTGCTTACAGGCTCTTGATCAACCCTGTCTCTTCTAAGTCTTAAAGGTATAGGTGAAGTCCTGTGAGATTTGTGAATACTAATGTCTTGTCTTTCTCCACTAATAAAATATCTGATAATAATCATCACTAATGTGTGTGGTGTGAGAATACTTATACAGTGAATATTCCTAATATTAATAGGAGAACTTGGCTATAAAATTCATCTAGCATGATTCAGCCATTCCCCAACTCCATCTCTTTCTTTCTCTATCTTTCTTTCTCTATCTTTCTTTCTCTCTCTGTTTCTCACTCTATCGTTTTCGAACTTTTTCTCTCTCTTCTTCTCTCGCTCCATTTCTTTCTTTCTCTCTTTCCCTCGCTATCCATTTTTCTGTCTCTCTCTCTGTCTCCATCTTTCTCTCTATCTTTATATCTTTTTCTTTCTCTCTCTTTCTCATTTTCCCCCTCTATCCCTTTTTATCTTTTTATTGTTCTTTCTCTTTCTTTCTCTCTCTTTCCCTCTCTATCCTTTTTATCTCTTTATCTGTCTTTCTCTACCTTTCTCTCTCTCTCTCGACCTTTCTCTCTCTCTCTCGACCTCTTTCTCTTTCTCTCTCTCGACCTCTTTCTCTTTCTCTCTCTCGACCTCTTTCTCTCTCTCGACCTCTTTCTCTCTCTCGACCTCTTTCTCTCTCTCGACCTCTTTCTCTCTCTTGACCTCTTTCTCTCTCTTGACCTCTTTCTCTCTCTCGACCTCTTTCTCTCGACCTCTTTCTCTCTCTCGACCTCTTTCTCTCTCTCGACCTCTTTCTCTCTCTCGACCTCTTTCTCTCTCTCGACCTCTTTCTCTCTCTCGACCTCTTTCTCTCTCTCGACCTCTTTCTCTCTCTCGACCTCTTTCTCTCTCTCGACCTCTTTCTCTCTCTCTCTCTCTCTCTCGACCTCTTTCTCTCTCTCTCGACCTCTTTCTCTCTCTCTCTCGACCTCTTTCTCTCTCTCTCGACCTCTTTCTCTCTCTCTCGACCTCTTTCTCTCTCTCTCGACCTCTTTCTCTCTCTCTCTCGACCTCTTTCTCTCTCTCTCTCGACCTCTTTCTCTCTCTCTCGACCTCTTTCTCTCTCTCTCGACCTCTTTCTCTCTCTCTCTCGACCCCTTTCTCTCTCTCTCTCGACCTTTCTCTCTCTCTCGACCTCTCTCTCTCGACCTCTTTCTCTCTCTCTCGACCTCTTTCTCTCTCTCTCGACCTCTTTCTCTCTCGACCTCTCTCTCTCTCGACCTCTTTCTCTCTCGACCTCTCTCTCTCTCGACCTCTTTCTCTCTCTCTCTCGACCTCTTTCTCTCTCTCTCTCTCTCTCTCGACCTCTTTCTCTCTCTCTCTCTTGACCTCTTTCTCTCGACCCCTTTCTCTCTCTCTCTTGACCTCTTTCTCTCTTGACCTCTTTCTCTCTCTCTCGCTCTTGACCTCTTTCTCTCTCTCTCTCTTGACCTCTTTCTCTCGACCCCTTTCTCTCTTGACCTCTTTCTCTCTCTCTCACGACCCCTTTCTCTCTCTCTCTCTCTCGACCCCTTTCTCTCTCTCTCTCGACCCCTTTCTCTCTCTCTCGCGACCCCTTTCTCTCTCTCTCTCGACCCCTTTCTCTCTCTCGCGACCCCTTTCTCTCTCTCTCTCGACCCCTTTCTCTCTCTCTCTCGACCCCTTTCTCTCTCTCTCTCGACCCCTTTCTCTCTCTCTCTCGACCCCTTTCTCTCTCTCTCTCTCGACCCCTTTCTCTCTCTCTCTCTCGACCCCTTTCTCTCTCTCTCTCTCTCGACCCCTTTCTCTCTCTCTCTCTCTCTCGACCCCTTTCTCTCTCTCTCTCTCTCTCGACCCCTTTCTCTCTCTCTCTCGACCCCTTTCTCTCTCTCTCTCGACCCCTTTCTCTCTCTCTCTCTCTCTCGACCCCTTTCTCTCTCTCTCTCTCTCTCGACCCCTTTCTCTCTCTCTCTCGACCCCTTTCTCTCTCGACCCCTTTCTCTCTCTCTCGAGACCCCTTTCTCTCTCGAGACCCCTTTCTCTCTCTCGACCCCTTTCTCTCTCTCGACCCCTTTCTCTCTCTCGACCCCTTTCTCTCTCTCGACCCCTTTCTCTCTCTCGACCCCTTTCTCTCTCTCTCTCTCGACCCCTTTCTCTCTCTCTCTCTCTCGACCCCTTTCTCTCTCTCGACCCCTTTCTCTCTCTCTCTCTCTCTCGACCCCTTTCTCTCTCTCTCTCGACCCCTTTCTCTCTCTCTCTCTCTCGACCCCTTTCTCTCTCTCTCTCTCTCGACCCCTTTCTCTCTCTCTCTCGACCCCTTTCTCTCTCGACCCCTTTCTCTCTCTCTCTCGACCCCTTTCTCTCTCTCGACCCCTTTCTCTCTCTCGACCCCTTTCTCTCTCTCGACCCCTTTCTCTCTCTCGACCCCTTTCTCTCTCTCGACCCCTTTCTCTCTCTCGACCCCTTTCTCTCTCTCTCTCTTGACCTCTTTCTCTCTCGACCCCTTTCTCTCTCTCTCGACCTCTTTCTCTCTCTCTCTCGACCTCTTTCTCTCTCTCTCGACCCCTTTCTCTCTCTCTCTCGACCCCTTTCTCTCTCTCTCTCGACCCCTTTCTCTCTCTCTCTTGACCTCTTTCTCTCTCGACCCCTTTCTCTCTCGACCCCTTTCTCTCTCTCTCTCGACCCCTTTCTCTCTCTCTCTCGACCTCTTTCTCTCTCTCTCGACCTCTTTCTCTCTCTCTCGACCTTTCTCTCTCTCTCGACCTCTTTCTCTCTCTCTCGACCTCTTTCTCTCTCTCTCGACCTCTTTCTCTCTCTCTCTCTCGACCTCTTTCTCTCTCTCTCTCTCGACCTCTTTCTCTCTCTCTCTCTCTCTCTCTCTCTCTCTCTCTCGACCTCTCTCTCTCTCTCTCTCGACCTCTTTCTCTCTCTCTCTCTCTCTCGACCTCTTTCTCTCTCTCTCTCTCTCGACCTCTTTCTCTCTCTTGACCTCTTTCTCTCGACCCCTTTCTCTCTCTCTCTCTCTCTCTCTTGACCTCTTTCTCTCTTGACCTCTTTCTCTCTCTCTCGCTCTTGACCTCTTTCTCTCTCTCTCTTGACCTCTTTCTCTTGACCTCTTTCTCTCGACCCCTTTCTCTCTTGACCTCTTTCTCTCTCTCGACCCCTTTCTCTCTCTCTCTCGACCTCTTTCTCTCTCTCGACCTCTTTCTCTCTCTCTCTCGACCCCTTTCTCTCTCTCTCGACCCCTTTCTCTCTCTCTCTCGACCCCTTTCTCTCTCTCTCTCGACCCCTTTCTCTCTCGACCCCTTTCTCTCTCTCTCTCGACCCCTTTCTCTCTCTCTCGACCCCTTTCTCTCTCTCTCTCTCGACCCCTTTCTCTCTCTCTCTCTCGACCCCTTTCTCTCTCTCTCTCTCGACCCCTTTCTCTCTCTCTCTCTCGACCCCTTTCTCTCTCTCTCTCTCGACCCCTTTCTCTCTCTCTCTCGACCCCTTTCTCTCTCTCTCTCGACCCCTTTCTCTCTCTCTCTCTCGACCCCTTTCTCTCTCTCTCTCTCGACCCCTTTCTCTCTCTCTCTCGAGACCCCTTTCTCTCTCTCTCGAGACCCCTTTCTCTCTCTCGACCCCTTTCTCTCTCTCTCGAGACCCCTTTCTCTCTCTCGACCCCTTTCTCTCTCTCTCGAGACCCCTTTCTCTCTCTCGACCCCTTTCTCTCTCTCGACCCCTTTCTCTCTCTCTTGACCTCTTTCTCTCTCGACCCCTTTCTCTCTCTTGACCTCTTTCTCTCTCGACCCCTTTCTCTCTCTCTCTCGACCTCTTTCTCTCTCTCGACCTCTTTCTCTCTCTCTCTCGACCCCTTTCTCTCTCTCTCTCGACCCCTTTCTCTCTCTCTTGACCTCTTTCTCTCTCGACCCCTTTCTCTCTCTTTCTCTCTCTCTCTCTCTTGACCTCTTTCTCTCGACCCCTTTCTCTCTTGACCTCTTTCTCTCTCTCTCACGACCCCTTTCTCTCTCTCTCTCGACCTCTTTCTCTCTCTCGACCTCTTTCTCTCTCTCGACCTCTTTCTCTCTCTCGACCCCTTTCTCTCTCTCTCTCGACCCCTTTCTCTCTCTCTCTCGACCCCTTTCTCTCTCTCGACCCCTTTCTCTCTCTCTCTCGACCCCTTTCTCTCTCTCTCTCGACCCCTTTCTCTCTCTCTCGACCCCTTTCTCTCTCTCTCTCTCTCTCTCGACCCCTTTCTCTCTCTCTCTCTCGACCCCTTTCTCTCTCTCTCTCGACCCCTTTCTCTCTCTCTCGACCCCTTTCTCTCTCGACCCCTTTCTCTCTCGACCCCTTTCTCTCTCGACCCCTTTCTCTCTCGACCCCTTTCTCTCTCTCGACCCCTTTCTCTCTCTCGACCCCTTTCTCTCTCTCGACCCCTTTCTCTCTCTCGACCCCTTTCTCTCTCTCTCTCTTGACCTCTTTCTCTCTCGACCCCTTTCTCTCTCTTTCTCTCTCTCTCGACCTCTTTCTCTCTCTCTCTCGACCTCTTTCTCTCTCTCTCTCGACCTCTTTCTCTCTCTCTCTCGACCTCTTTCTCTCTCTCTCTCTCGACCCCTTTCTCTCTCTCTCTCGACCCCTTTCTCTCTCTCTCGACCCCTTTCTCTCTCTCTCTTGACCTCTTTCTCTCTCGACCCCTTTCTCTCTTTCTCTCTCTCTCTCTCTCTCTCGACCTCTTTCTCTCTCTCTCTCGACCTCTTTCTCTCTCTCTCTCGACCTCTTTCTCTCTCTCTCTCGACCCTTTTCTCTCTCTCTCTCGACCCTTTTCTCTCTCTCTCTTGACCTCTTTCTCTCGACCCCTTTCTCTCTCTCTCTCGACCTCTTTCTCTCTCTCTCTCGACCTCTTTCTCTCTCTCTCGACCCCTTTCTCTCTCTCTCTCGACCCCTTTCTCTCTCTCTCTCTCGACCCCTTTCTCTCTCTCTCTCGACCCCTTTCTCTCTCTCTCTCGACCCCTTTCTCTCTCTCTCTCTCGACCCCTTTCTCTCTCGACCCCTTTCTCTCTCTCTCTTGACCTCTTTCTCTCTCGACCCCTTTCTCTCTCTTTCTCTCTCTCTCTCGACCTCTTTCTCTCTCTCTCTTGACCTCTTTCTCTCGACCCCTTTCTCTCTCTCTCTCTTGACCTCTTTCTCTCGACCCCTTTCTCTCTCTCTCTCTTGACCTTTCTCTCGACCCCTTTCTCTCTCTCTCTCGACCTCTTTCTCTCTCTCTCAACCTCTTTCTCTCTCTCTCTCGACCCCTTTCTCTCTCTCTCGACCCCTTTCTCTCTCTCTCTCGACCCCTTTCTCTCTCTCTCTCGACCCCTTTCTCTCTCTCTCGCCCCCTTTCTCTCTCTCTCTCGACCCCTTTCTCTCTCTCTCTCTCGACCCCTTTCTCTCTCTCTCTCTCGACCCCTTTCTCTCTCTCTCTCTCGACCCCTTTCTCTCTCTCTCTCTCTCTCGACCCCTTTCTCTCTCTCTCTCTCTCTCGACCCCTTTCTCTCTCTCTCGACCCCTTTCTCTCTCTCTCTCTCTCGACCCCTTTCTCTCTCTCTCGACCCCTTTCTCTCTCTCTCGACCCCTTTCTCTCTCGACCCCTTTCTCTCTCTCTCTCGACCCCTTTCTCTCTCTCGACCGACCCCTTTCTCTCTCTCGACCGACCCCTTTCTCTCTCTCGACCTCTTTCTCTCTCTCTCTCTCTCTTGACCTCTTTCTCTCTCTCTCTTGACCTCTTTCTCTCTCTTTCTCTCTCTCTCGACCTCTTTCTCTCTCTCTCTCTCGACCCCTTTCTCTCTCTCTCTTGACCTCTTTCTCTCGACCCCTTTCTCTCTCTCTCTCTCGACCTCTTTCTCTCTCTCTCTCTCGACCTCTTTCTCGCTCTCTCTCTCGACCCCTTTCTCTCTCTCTCTCTCTCGACCCCTTTCTCTCTCTCTCTCTCGACCCCTTTCTCTCTCTCTCTCTCGACCCCTTTCTCTCTCTCTCTCTCGACCCCTTTCTCTCTCTCTCTCGACCCCTTTCTCTCTCTCTCTCTACCCCTTTCTCTCTCTCTCTCTACCCCTTTCTCTCTCTCTCTCGACCCCTTTCTCTCTCTCTCTCGACCCCTTTCTCTCTCTCTCTCGACCCCTTTCTCTCTCTCTCTCGACCCCTTTCTCTCTCTCTCTCGACCCCTTTCTCTCTCTCGACCCCTTTCTCTCTCTCGACCCCTTTCTCTCTCTCGACCCCTTTCTCTCTCTCTCTCGACCCCTTTCTCTCTCGACCCCTTTCTCTCTCTCTCTCGACCCCTTTCTCTCTCTCTCTCTCGACCCCTTTCTCTCTCTCTCTCTCGACCCCTTTCTCTCTCTCGACCTCTTTCTCTCTCTCTCTCTCTCTTGACCTCTTTCTCTCTCTCTCTCTTGACCTCTTTCTCTCGACCCCTTTCTCTCTCGACCCCTTTCTCTCTTGACCTCTTTCTCTCTCTCGACCTCTTTCTCTCTCTCTCTCTCGACCTCTTTCTCTCTCTCTCTCGACCTCTTTCTCTCTCTCTCTCGACCCCTTTCTCTCTCTCTCTCGACCCCTTTCTCTCTCTCTCTCGACCCCTTTCTCTCTCTCTCTCGACCCCTTTCTCTCTCTCTCTCGACCCCTTTCTCTCTCTCTCTCGACCCCTTTCTCTCTCTCTCTCGACCCCTTTCTCTCTCTCTCTCGACCCCTTTCTCTCTCTCTCTCGACCCCTTTCTCTCTCTCTCTCGACCCCTTTCTCTCTCTCTCTCGACCCCTTTCTCTCTCTCTCGACCCCTTTCTCTCTCTCTCTCTCGACCCCTTTCTCTCTCTCTCTCTTGACCTCTTTCTCTCTCGACCCCTTTCTCTCTCTCTCTCTCTCTCGACCCCTTTCTCTCTCTCTTGACCTCTTTCTCTCGACCCCTTTCTCTCTCTCTCTCTCGACCTCTTTCTCTCTCTCGACCCCTTTCTCTCTTTCTCTCTCTCTCTCTCGACCTCTTTCTCTCTCTCTCTCTCTCTCTCTCTCTCGACCCCTTTCTCTCTTTCTCTCTCTCTCTCTCTCGACCTCTTTCTCTCTCTCTCTCTCTCTCTCTCTCGACCCCTTTCTCTCTTTCTCTCTCTCTCTCTCGACCTCTTTCTCTCTCTCTCGACCTCTTTCTCTCTCTCTCGACCTCTTTCTCTCTCTCTCGATCAACCGCTTTCTCTCTCTCTCGATCAACCGCTTTCTCTCTCTCTCTCTCGACCCCTTTCTCTCTCTCTCTCTCGACCTCTTTCTCTCTCTCGACCTCTTTCTCTCACTCTCTCTCGACCTCTTTCTCTCTCTCTCGACCCCTTTCTCTCTTTCTCTCTCTCGACCCCTTTCTCTCTTTCTCTCTCTCGACCCCTTTCTCTCTCTCGACCCCTTTGTCTCTCTCTCTCGACCCCTTTCTCTCTTTCTCTCTCTCGACCCCTTTCTCTCTCTCTCTTGACCCCTTTCTCTCTCTCTCTCGACCCCTTTCTCTCTCTCTCTCTCGACCCCTTTCTCTCTCTCTCTCTCGACCCCTTTCTCTCTCTCTCTCTCGACCCCTTTCTCTCTCTCTCTCGACCCCTTTCTCTCTCTCTCTCTCGACCCCT
This sequence comes from Phyllobates terribilis, assembly GCF_046119375.1. NCBI lineage: Eukaryota > Metazoa > Chordata > Amphibia > Anura > Dendrobatidae > Phyllobates > Phyllobates terribilis. The sequence goes on along the minus strand of NW_027362767.1, from coordinate 91,974,312 downwards.
TTCTCTCTCTCTCTCGACCCCTTTCTCTCTCTCTCTCGACCCCTTTCTCTCTCTCTCTCGACCCCTTTCTCTCTCTCTCTCTCGACCCCTTTCTCTCTCTCTCTCTCTCTCTCAACCTCTTTCTCTCTCTCGACCTCTTTCTCTCGACCCCTTTCTCTCTCTCTCTCGACCCCTTTCTCTCTCTCTCTCGACCCCTTTCTCTCTCTCTCTCGACCCCTTTCTCTCTTTCTCTCTCTCGACCCCTTTCTCTCTCTCGACCCCTTTCTCTCTCTCTCTTGACCTCTTTCTCTCTCGACCCCTTTCTCTCTCTCTCTTGACCTCTTTCTCTCTCGACCCCTTTCTCTCTCTCTCTTGACCTCTTTCTCTCTCGACCCCTTTCTCTCTCTCTCTCTCGACCTCTTTCTCTCTCTTGACCTCTTTCTCTCTCTTGACCCCTTTCTCTCTCTCGACCTCTCGACCTCTTTCTCTCTCTCTCTCTCTCTCTTGACCGGTTTCTCTCTCTTTCTCTCGACCCCTTTCTCTCTCATGTGCTGCTATCATTTGGCACATTCTTACGATTCTCTCTATAAAACTAAACATTATATGATGCCATTGCAGTCGATGACCTCTCCATGTGGTGCAGCAAAATTTGGTTTAAGGAAAAGTTTCACTTAGTTTTTACCTTTCCTATAGATAGATAGATCCGAACTCGCCCATATACATGTATCCTTGGGTTAAAGGGAATTTGTCACCAGGTTTTGCCACCTAATCTGAAAGCCGCATAATATAGGGGCAGAGATCTTGATTCCAGTGGTGTATCACTTGCTGGGCTGCTTGCTGTAGATTTGATAAAATCACAGTTTTATCAGCAGGAGATTATCTTTAGAGGATTAGTAAACCTGCTGTCAGGTAGGCCAATCCCATCCCCACTACTGGTAGCTTTATGCATACACTGTGCATAGGCGGAAAGCTGCCAATCAGTGGTGTGGGTGGGGTTATACAAGGCTCAGCATTAAAGAACTGCTAGATCTGCAGCAGATAATACACTGATTTATCAGAATCACAGCAAGCAGCCCAGTAAGTAACACATTGCGAAATCATGGTGACAGATTCTCTTTAACCAATCATAAATGTGTATTTCAGTAGTGTTTTTAAAAATTAAGCCGGGACCAGAACTAAGGATCAGGCATGTAAAAATCCAACATGCCTGATCCCTGATTTCTGCTCTCTGAAGAGATTCGGGTGTTTTGCCTGTGTATAGGTGCCTATATTTCCAATAATAGTGTAAGCAATGTGGGATCATTTTTAGATGCCAAGACTTTCTTGCATGTAAATTTCCATTACCCATAAGCTTTCCAGAATAACTTTGCTTTATATTTTTGCATTTTGTTATTCCTCTGTACGAAGCCTGATTTATGGTTAGAGAGTTTGTAGTGAACCCCGGGCTGTATGTATAATTGTGTGCCAGTAAGTATGGAGTGGAGGGGAAACCTCTGAATGGCATGTCATTGTATTTCTTGTTATTTTGGGTATATAACTTTTCTCACATATTTCAACCATAACTAATTCATTTTGTCGCTTCTAAAATGCTTGTGTTATATGAAGAATGGTCTGTTATTGTCTTGCAATAGTAACTATTTTTTTTCCTTTCTTTTTTTTCTTTCTTCCTTTTTTGTCTTTATTTTTTCTTTATTTTTTTTCGTTCTATTTTTCTTTTTTTCCTTTCTTGCCTGTTTTTTTTTCTTTTATTTTTTTCATTCTTTTTTTTTATGCTTTTTTCTTTTTTTTTTCTTTTTCTTTTTTTCCTTTCCTTTTCTTTCCCGTTTTCTTTCCTGTTTTCTTTCCTGTTTTCTTTCCTGTTTTCTTTCCTGTTTTCTTTCCTGTTTTCTTTCCTGTTTTCTTTCCTGTTTTCTTTCCTGTTTTCTGTCCTGTTTTCTGTCTTTCTGTGCAGGCGGAGACTGCAGCCAATCGTATCTGTAAAGTGCTAGCTGTCAATCAGGAGAATGAACAGCTGATGGAAGACTATGAAAGACTAGCAAGCGATGTAAGTGCTGGGGCAAAATGGGAAAATGCTCAAATCTTAAGCAATCAATTTGTTCCGTTTTTTTGTTGTTCACATTTTCTCAAGTGATACTTAAAGTTTATAAAATTAAGACCTGGAGCTATGACCTCCGAAACTGCTGGGGGTGGACAGCCCCCAAAATTGTAACCACTCAATGACAACACACATTAAAGGAAACACTTGCCAGACAATTGCTCATTTTGCCTCCGGCTCATAATCCAGACTCCATAGAGGAGTCCCCATGCTGGGCGTGCATGTGTCTCTCAATGGAGAAAGGGCACTGCCTGCCGGTAAGTCTCTGCTCTTTTGAGATGATACTATACATTATTATTATTTTAGATTTTTTTTTTTTGTGGGGAAGTTAAAAGCAGAAATATATTGTGTAATACACTACAAAACATGGGTGGTGCAGTGTCCTAAGTAAAAGGGAAAAATATTAATACAGCAGAAGCCGTTTGTGGCAACCAGATCATTATCTGTGCTAATAAATTTAGGGAACAAGTACATATATTTCTTGTGTCACCTACGCACAGACCATGTATGATGCCTGATCATCTTCTTCTTCTGGCAGCTGTTAGAATGGATCCGAAGGACTATTCCTTGGCTGGAGAACCGCGCACCTGAGAACACCATGCAGGCCATGCAACAGAAGCTGGAGGACTTCAGAGATTATAGACGTCTTCACAAACCCCCTAAGGTTCAAGAAAAGTGCCAGCTAGAAATCAACTTTAACACTCTTCAGACCAAGCTAAGACTTAGCAACAGGCCAGCGTTCATGCCGTCCGAGGGGAAGATGGTCTCGGTGAGTAAGATACTGTTAAAAGCCTATCTATACTATCCAGACATGTATGATGGATGCATCGCTAATAACGATTTACAAAAAAAGGAGGGTGGTTGACTACATAGACATGATATAAAGCCCCAGACATCCAATAATGTATCCAGTTCCATGGGTCACACGATTTACACACATGCTGGGTTCCTTGTACATATAAAAAACAATGGAGTTCCTGTGATATAAATGTTTATTTCCACTATTTTCCTTCTTATAAATAAAAAATAATCAACGTAATTTGGAAGGTGGAAAATCTGTGTCTGGCTCATATTAAATCTCAGCAATGAGAATAACGAAAATACATATATCAGATTTACATTGCCTTTTACATACCACCTGCGCAATAATAATGACAGTCTGCAAAGAAAAAAAATCCAACCTTTCCAAATAACATTATGTAACAAGTGAAGAATGACGTTTTGTATCCTATGCTATCCAGACATTTTTTCCTGCAGTACAATGGATGCATGCCGATGGTCACCGTGCTTCTTTTTACTTCGTAGTGTTCTTCCAGCGCTTCTCAGTTTAGTGACTTTGTTCCATAGCTACAAGATTAATAGTTTCTCAATTCCTTCCCAGGATATAAACAATGCATGGGGCGGTTTGGAGCAAGCGGAGAAGGGCTATGAGGAGTGGATGCTGAATGAGATCCGGAGGTTGGAAAGACTCGACCACTTGGCTGAAAAGTTCCGTCAGAAAGCGTCTATTCATGAGTCGTGGACTGATGGTAATATGACCGCTCTCATACCGGCCGTCTGTCCCCAGAGATGACTTGTCTCTAGTTGTTCTCAGGCTTGTTCAGCTTTCTCCACATTCTGGATTAGGTTACTGCTCTTTATCTGGAAGAGGATGAAGCGGTGGAACTATAGAGATGTAGAGCAATAGCTGACATGTTCGAAGGGCGCACCTATAAAATCCGCACTGACTGGGGGCAAATCTAGAGTGCATTCTGGTATAGGAAGATAGAAAGTAACAGAGGATTGCCATTGTTGGCCAGGGGTTTAGATTTTCAGATATTTTCGATTGATTTATCAATTGCAACTTTTTAAAAAGTCCTTACATTTTTGTACAATTGTATTTCAGTCCCACACCCCTCACCCCAAGGGTTTCCAATCCTCTCGATATTCCAGGACAGTCCGTAAGAAAAAAACTTAAGGCATCTGTGATTTTTTTTTTTGGAAGCTGAAGAAACCTATACAGATTATTTTGCCAATAATTCATTATTATTTTACAGTGAATGCAGCTGATGTCTTGAGATCAGAATTATGGGCTGTAGACATGGATCCCTTATAATCATTAATGATTTTAGTATGGTTTTCTAATGTGTCCGTAAAAAATATTGTCTGGTCATAATATTTATGAGTTGGCCACCCTGCTCACCCCCCTAGCATGATATTGTATTTACACACGTGTACGAAGATAGATAGACAGATATCTATCTATCTATCTATGGGTGTGTGTGTGTGTATACATACATACACACACACACACACACACGTATATATGTATATATACACACACACACACACACACACACACACACACACACACACACACACACACACACACACACACACACACACGTATATATGTATATACACACACAAATATAGGGAACACTTAAACAACACAATGTAACTCCAAGTCAATAACACTTCTGTGAAATCTACCTGTCCAGTTATGAAGCAACACTGATTGTGAATCAATTTCTCCTGCTGTTGTGCAAATGGAACAGATAACAGGTAGAAATGATAGGCAATTAGCAAGATACCCCTTATAAAGGAGAGGTTCTGCAAGTGGTGACAACAGACCATTTCTCTGTTCTCACCCTTTTTGGCTGTTATTTTGGTCACTTTTTCATTTTGCCATTGCTCTCACCCCTAGAGGTACAGTAGCATGAGGCGGTGTCTACAGTACAACCCACAGAAGTTGTTCAGGTAGTGCAGTTCATCCAGGATGGCACATCAGTGCGAGCTGTGGTAAGAAGGGTAGCTGTGTCTGTCAGCACAGTGTCCAAAGCACGGAGCCGATACCAGGAGATGTGGAGGGAGCCATAGGAGGGCAACAACCCAGCAGCAGGACCGTTACCTCCGCCTTTGTGCAAGGAGGAGCAGTGCCAGAGCCCTGCAAAATGACCTCCAGCAGGCCACAAATGTGCATATGTCTGCACAAACTGTTAGAAACCGACTCCATGAGGGTGATATGAGGGCCCGACGTCCTCAGATGGGGGTTGTTCTCAAAGCCCAACACCGTGCAGGACCCTTGGCATTTGCCACAGAACACCAGGATTGGCAAAGTCGCCACTGGCGCCCTCTGCGCTTCACAGATGAAAGCAGGTTCACACTGAGCACATATGACAGACGTGACAGAGTCTGGAGACGCCGTGGAGAGCGATCTGCAGCCTGCAACATCCTTCAGCATGACCGGTTTGGCAGTGGGTCAGTAGTGGTGTGGGGTGGCATTTCGTTGGAGGGCCGCACAGCCCTCCATGTGCTTGCCAGAGGTAGCCTGACTGCCATTAGGTACCAAGATGAGATCCTCAGACCCCTTGTGAGACCATATGCTGGCGCGGTTGGCCCTGGATTCCTCCTAATGCAGGACAATGCCAGACCTCATGTGGCTGGAGTGTGGCAGCAGTTCCTGCAAGATGAAGGCATTGAAGCTATGGACTGGCCCACCCATTCCCCAGACCTGAATCCGATTGAGCACATCTGGGACATCATGTCTGGCTCCATCCACCAACGTCACGTTGCACCACAGACTGTCCAGGAGTTGGCGGATGCTTTAGTCCAGGTCTGGGAGGAGATCCCACAGGAGACCATCCGCAACCTCATCCGGAGCATGACCAGGCATTGTAGGGAGGTCATACAGGCACGTGGAGGCCACACACAATACTACAACCTCATCCGGAGCATGACCAGGCGTTGTAGGGAGGTCATACAGGCACGTGGAGGCCACACACAATACTGAGCCTCATTTTGACTTGTTTTAAGGACATTACATCAAAGTTGGATCAGCCTGTAGTGTGTTTTTCCACTTTAATTTTGGGGGTGACTCCAAATCCAGGCCTCCATTGGTTAATAAATTTGATTTCCATTGATGATTTTTGTGTGATTTTGTTGTCAGCACATTCAACTTTGTACAGAACAAAGTATTCAATGAGAATATTTCATTCATTCAGATCTAGGATGTATTATTTGAGTGTTCCCTTTATTTTTTTGAGCAGTGTATTTTAAGGCTAGTTATTTATTTTATTTTAAAAAAATAATATATTTATATTATTATTTTTATTATTATTTTTTTTTTCAAAACTCAAGGGTTAAAGGCAAAAATAAAAAGCTTTTTTTTGTGCCCAAAATTCATGAACTTTGTGTGGCATTTCGAACAGGTTGCCACAAAAACGTAAACGTAAACGAATACCACAAGACAAAAAAAAGGAAAGGGGACTTAAAATAAATAACCAGAAATTAAGAATCGGGCCCTTAGTGCTCCTCATCTAGTATAAGGGGGAACTCTGCAGTTCCACGGAGATTGGTTGTGGTTCCTCGGAAGATGACAAAAGTTTTAAATTAGGGATGGGATTGTTTTAGGACAGGGGTCAGCGATCAGCAACCTGCATTACTTCAGCTGTTCTGAAATGACAAATCCGTGCAAGCCCTGACCATCACCGGCCTGTTAGGGCATGCTGAGAGTTGTAGTTCCACAACAAATGACCCCTGTTTTGGGAGCAGAAAAGTATCTCTTTCCCCCGTGACTGTTACGCTGTGATTCCATGTCTTGGTGCTTGCATTGTTCTCTGCTTTCTCAATAGGAAAGGAAACCATGCTGCAGAAGAGAGACTATGAAACGGCAAGTCTGTCGGAAATCAAGGCTTTGCTGAAGAAACACGAGGCCTTCGAAAGTGACCTGGCTGCTCATCAGGACCGTGTGGAGCAGATAGCAGCCATTGCCCAGGAACTCAAGTACGTCTGCGGCATCCTTTATGGTTTTTGAGCTCTTCATCAGTTCCCGCATCTCCCATCCAGTGCCCCTCATACTATTCATCTGACAAATTGCTTTGAAGCCCAGAAAGGCGACTCTGCTCCTCGTGCCGGCACAGACTGGAGCTCGGGTGATAACTTCTACCTACTCTATAGTGAAGCCCCCCATGCACTCCAGAGAGCTGTTGTTCAGTTCATTGTTCAGGAGGCCCCCATACATATTAGACTGTAAACCCAAACTGCCGATATCTGTGGGTTCAGACGACATTAATCTAATGTGTATGGGGGTCATTAGTCTGGTCAGTTTATTTTTTTCCATGGCAGAAACAGATTTATGATTCAGATTCTGCTGCAAATATACATCAGATTATCGACTTAGATACCCCATTGTGAATATAACCTTTTGGTAAAGGGAGGGTTAGTGGCTATTTGTAGCTCACAATAACATATTATCAATGGAACTAACAATATATTCCTCACGTTAATGTTGGTATAAGTGTCGTTCCCATAGAAGTGGGCATCCATGTATTTGGACTGTAATCTACGTTATATTTCGGACTATAGGACGCACCTTACCATAAGACGCACCCCAGGTTTAGACATTTTTCCTGTTAATTAAAACTTCCCTGGTGGTGTAGAGTCCAGGGGTCATTATCACTAATTTTAATGTGCTAGAGAAAGAAGAATAGGGAGATGATAAATCTATTGTTAGTGTCTCTCTGCAGTGTGTATTATGCACTCCCAGCTCTGCTACATGTGCTCATATAGACACACAGATCTGCTACATATGCACATAGACATGAGCACATACAAGCACACACAGCTCTGCTACATATGCATATATAGACACACACAGCTCTGCTACATATGCACATAGACACACAGCTCTACTACAGGCACACACATTCACACTAAACATTATCACATCTTGCAGTTCCAGATCAGGACTTGAATGGAGACTGCACGAGCTGAGCAGCTGAAGGACATTCCACACAATTAACTCAAGGACCTTTCAGGTCATGTGATCTGTCATATGACCTGGAAGGTCCTGCATCTGCTCAGTTCATGCAGCCTCCATGCAGGTCCCGGTAGCTTCCTCTCTGCTCTGCACCAATCACATAGATCAGTGTGAAGCAGGAGCATAGAGCAGCGCTCTCTGTGACCGGGAAGGATGTGGTGTTTTCGTTCTCCTCCGTCATAGGAAGCTTCCTCCGGACTATAAGATGCACACACTTTTTAGCAAGAGTTTTTCTTGCTAAAAAGTGCATCTTAGGCTATGTGCCCATGCTGCGGAAATGAAGCAGAAATTTTCTGCTTCATTTCTGCATGTTCTCTCCTGGATAAACGCCTGCGGAATTCCGCACGCGTTTATCGCGCGATTTCCACATGTGGAATTGCCTTGCGTTTTTTATTGCATTGCAAAGGCAATTCTGCTTGCGGAAACGCAAAATTAATTGACATACTGCGGATTTTTCCCTGCATCATAAACGCAGCGGAAAAATCCGCTGCATGGGCATTAAACTTGCGGAATCCCCTTGGGGACCATGGGGGGGCGGATTACATAGCGTTTCACAAGCGTTTACGCTGCGGAAATTCCGCAGCATATACGCTTGAAAAACGCTATGTGGGCGCATACCCTTATAGTCCAAAAAATATCGCAGTTCTTTTAATATGATGGTACCTGTTCCACACACAGGTACCATCATATTAATGTAGGGTTACCACTAATGGTTGGCTTGTGGGCCACATTCTGACAAATATATTATAGGCAAAATAGTCTGAATTGATGACTTATTGTTAATGGCTGAAAAACTGTGTGACCTTTTAACAATCAGTAATCAAGTTGCACTCCTTTCCTATAACTCACTCGATAGCTGGCACATCACACCCGCACCTTGGCTGTGCCCGACTGTTATCTGATCCTACGCTAATACCAGATGGCTTTCATAATGGAGGACAATTGCTAATAATTGAGGTGCTGACTGTGCTGAATTTGTCTGGTAGTTTATTCTCCTCATCATTCAGCGTTCACTGAATAGTTTGTAGCCGATGAGAAATGTATGAATGGAAAAATCAATAAACAATCCCAGTAATCTGCTCGTCTTGTCAGCTCACTTGTACTGGGCCCCGTGTGGTTCGATGTCGGATTTGACACATTATTGATTGTTTTGGTGCTCGCTGAATTCTGCTTCCTTGGTTTCCATGTAGTGAGCTGGATTACTACGACTCTCCAAGTGTAAATGCTAGGTGCCAAAAAATCTGTGACCAGTGGGATAACCTCGGTGCACTCACCCAGAAACGGAGAGAGGCTTTAGAGGTAAGAAATATGAGTATTTCTCCCACAAACTCAACTGAGCATAATATCAACCAATTTTATTTGTAGTTCCTGATGTCACTGTTAATATTTTGCTAATTAACTTGTAGCTGCAGTTCTCTTTTTGTTCCATTTGTTTCCATATATATTGGGCAGATCTATGATCTCCTCTAAACTTCACTCCAGCATCAGGCAACTGAAAATTATAATAGTATATACATGTGTCTGACAAATATCAGACATATCACAAGTAGAATTTTATGGGCCTATAATGGTGAATTAACCCTGAAGAACAGATTCCACATCTATTTACTACTGGATGAATGTTTGCAGAAATTCAAAGCCTCTCAGCCCTTGGATATCAGCTGGAAGTGCCGAGTGCAGCATCGTAGATCCGCGTAACAATTAGCCCCATTCAGTGCAGATAATCTGCCGGCGTCTTTGGGCACAATCAGTGCGAATATTTAGAAACTACTTGTCATTAATTTCTTTTTTCTGCGGCACCAACAAAAATCTGCACAGAAATGTTCGGTAGCATATTCAAGAGGATGGGATGTGGAATATCTGCAATGTCCTTTGAGGATTTTGGTGTGAGCAGATCCTTATATATCTCTGTTCACCTCCAGTGCATCCTGTAGTGTGGGGCTCTTCTCTTCTGGAAGCAGTACATTGCTTGTCGGCAGAAATCTGCTTCTTCAGAGACACAATTAACGCCACGCCAGACTTATTGCACTCCTGTACAAATCTGTGCACACAACTTTATTATATGGCTCCTCTATGAATGGCTAATCGTCCTTAATTTTGGAACTTGTGTCCTTATTTTGTCTCTCGTGCTCGCTCTCTGTCTCTCGTGCTCGCTCTCTGTCTCTCGTGCTCGCTCTCTGTCTCTCGTGCTCGCTCGCTGGCTCTCGTGCTCGCTCGCTGTCTCTCGTGCTCGCTCGCTGTCTCTCGTGCTCGCTCGCTGTCTCTCGTGCTCGCTCGCTGTCTCTCGTGCTCGCTCGCTGGCTCTCGTGCTCGCTCGCTGGCTCTCGTGCTCGCTCGCGCTCTGGCTATTGATCTATATGTAGGATAATGATCTAATAATGTCTGTTTTTAACACAGAGAACGGAGAAGTTGTTGGAAACCATTGATCAGCTTTACCTGGAGTATGCGAAAAGAGCTGCACCATTTAACAACTGGATGGAAGGAGCGATGGAAGATCTGCAGGACACCTTCATTGTTCATACCATTGAGGAGATCCAGGTATTTCCAGCGTTATGACGCAGTGATAAAGGACTATGATAAGCATGGATACTGACAAATGTCAACATGTTTTGAGGTCTAACCAATAAAGGTTGCTGTCAAGTTTGAGCAACACGTCGTTAGAAAACTTGGCTGATTTGTTTCAATAATGACATTAGACTTGTGCATGTTAAAGCTCAGCTCCTTTGAAGGTAATCAGACTGAGACGCAATACTGCACACAACCTGTGCACTGGTGTGGCACTGCTGCTTACAAACCGTGTAGGGTTGTAGCAGAGAAAAGCTGATAGCAAGGGGTCCTTCTACAAGTACTCTTTCTTGGTAAGCTGGCATCGGAAGATTCATTTGTGTGTTTTTTTCTTAGTTTTTCTTAGTTTTTCTTCAGTGATTTATTATTAAGTTATTTATTATTTGCTTGTATAGCAAAGCATAATAGATAAAGTGAGGGAGTAGCTGGAGGAAACCCACGCAAACACGGGGAGAACAATACAGTACAGACCAAAAGTTTGGACACACCTTCTCATTTAAAGATTTTTCTGTATTTTCATGACTATGAAAATTGTACATTCACACTGAACGCATCAAAACTATGAATTAACACATGTGGAATTATATACTTAACAAAAAAGTGTGAAACAACTGAAAATATGTCTTATATTCTAGGTTCTTCAAAGTAGCCACCTTTTGCTTTGATGACTGCTTTGCACACTCTTGGCATTCTCTTGATGAGCTTCAAGAGGTAGTCACCGGAAATGGTTTTCACTTCACATGTGTGCCCTGTCAGGTTTAATAAGTGGGATTTCTTGCCTTATAAATGGGGTTGGGACCATCAGTTGTGTTGTGCCGAAGTCAGGCGGATACACAGCTGATAGTCCTACTGAATAGACTGTTAGAATTTGTATTATGGCAAGAAAAAAGCAGCTAAGTAAAGAAAAACGAGTGGCCATCATTACTTTAAGAAATTAAGGTCAGTCAGTCCGAAAAATTGGGCAAACTTTGAAAGTGTCCCCAAGTGCAGTTGCAAAAACCATCAAGCGCTACAAAGAAACTGGCTCACATGAGGACCGCCCCAGGAAAGGAAGACCAAGAGTCACCTCTGCTTCTGAGGATAAGTTTATCTGAGTCACCAGCCTCAGAAATCGCAGGTTAACAACAGCTCAGATTAGAGACCAGGTCAATGCCACACAGAGTTCTAGCAGCAGACACATCTCTACAACAACTGTTAAGAGGAGACTTTGTGCAGCAGACCTTCATGGTAAAATAGCTCTAGGAAACCACTGCTAAGGACAGGCAACAAGCAGAAGAGACTTGTTTGGGCTAAAGAACACAAGGAATGGACATTAGACCAGTGGAAATATGTGCTTTGGTCTGATGAGTCCAAATTTGAGATCTTTGGTTCCAACCACCGTGTCTTTGTGCGACGCAGAAAAGGTGAACGGATGGACTCTACATGCCTGGTTCCCACCGTGAAGCATGGAGGAGGAGTTGTGATGTTGTGGGGGTGCTTTGCTGGTGACACTGTTGGGGATTTATTCAAAATTGAAGGCATACTGAACCGGCATGGCTACCACAGCATCTTGCAGTGGCATGCTATTCCATCCGGTTTGCGTTTAGTTGGACCATCATTTATTTTTCAACAGGACAATGACCCCAAACACACCTCCAGGCTGTGTAAGGCCTATTTGACCAAGATGGAGAATGATTGGGTGCTACGCCAGATGACCTGGCCTCCACTGTCACCAGACCTGAACCCAATCGAGATGGTTTGGGGTGAGCTGGACCACAGAGTGAAGGCAAAAGGGCCAACAAGTGCTAAGCATCTCTGGGAACTCCTTCAAGATTGTTGGAAGACCATTTCCGGTGACTACCTCTTGAAGCTCATCAAGAGAATGCCAAGAGTGTGCAAAGCAGTCATCAAAGCAAAAGGTGGCTAGAACCTAGAATATAAGACATATTTTCAGTTGTTTCACACTTTTTTGTTAAGTATATAATTCCACATGTGTTAATTCATAGTTTTGATGCCTTCAGTGTGAATGTACAATTTTCATAGTTATGAAAATACAGAAAAATCTTTAAATGAGAAGGTGTGTCCAAACTTTTGGTCTGTACTGTACTAACTCCTTGTAGACTCTGTCCTGGGTGAGATTTGAACCCAGGACCTCAGAGCTTCAAAGCAGCAGTGCTACCCACTGAGCCACCATGCAGCTTCATAAATAGTGCAGTGCTACCCACTGAACCACCTTGCTGCCCTATATATAGTACAGTGCTGCCCTATATATAGTACAGTGCTACCCACTGAGCCACCGTGCTGCCCTATATATAGTACAGTGCTACTCAGAGCCACTGTGCTGCTTTACATATAGTACAGTGCTACCCACTGAGCCACTGTTTTGTCCTCTATATAGTACAGTGCTAACCACTGAGCCACCATGCTGCCCTATATATACTATAGTATTAACCACTGAGCCACCGTGCTGCCCTATATATAGTACAGTATTAACCACTGAGCCACCGTGCTGCCCTATATATAGTACAGTGCCACCCACTGAGCCACCATGCTGCCCCTTATATAGTTCAGTGCTAATTACTAAGCCACCATGCTGCTCTATATATTGTGTAGTACAGTGCTAACCAATGAGCCATCATGCTGCCATATATATATATATATATATATATATATATATAATGTATGTATATTACAGTTTTACCCACAGAGCCACCGCGCTGCCCTATATATAGTACAGTGCTAACATGAGCCACCGTGTTGCCCTGTATATAGTACAGTGCTATCCACTGAGCCACTATGCTGCCCCATGTATAGTACAGTGCTACCCACTGTACCACCGTGCTGCCCTATATATAGTTCAGTGCTACCCACTGAGCCACTATGCTGCCCCATGTATCAGTGCTAACATGAGCCAACGTGTTGCCCTGTATTTAGTACAGTGCTACCCACTGAGCCACTATGCTGCCCCATGTATAGTACAGTGCTACCCACTGAGCCACCGTGCTGCCCTATATATAGTACAGTGCTAACCACTGAGCAACACTGCTGCCATAAATATAGTACAGTGCTAACCACTGAGCAACTCTGCTGCCATAAATATAGTACAGTGCTAACCACTGAGCAACTCTGCTGCCATAAATATAGTACAGTGCTAACCACTGAGCCACCACGCAGTCCCAATTCGGCTTCAGACATTTATATCTTTCTGTCTCCTCTGATAAAATAACTATGACGTTGTATTTGGCCACTGAAAAGAAATGTAACCATTTTTCTTTCATCAGATTAATCGTTCCCCCTTGTATAAATCATGTCACCTATTTCATTCTTTGTTTTCTCTGTTATCATGTACATTCATCCATCTGAAATACACAAGGGGTTTCCTGGATGCAAACACTAAACTGTGATCTATTATTATTTGTAATTTATACTATTATTGGAACACTTAACAGGCTGCATTTCACTGGTGCACTATATGACTTATCTGGCTGGGATCTCCCCTATCTAGTTATTCTGCTATTAGTGTCTTAAAAAAGGTCATTCCCATCTTCATAGATGGATATTATTGGATAGTTATTGTAAAGGCAAGCTCTTATGTAATTTACTGCTTATTAACATTTGCAGCCATTCTTGAGATAGTAACACTTTTTTGTTTACAGCTCGTTACCTAGGAAACCGACCACTGTTGCTGTCTAGCTTGTAAGCACAGCGCTGATGCTGGTAAAAGCAGCGTTAACAAAGCTCAATAGAAAATAACTTATAAATGTTGTTCTTGTTCTTCTGTGTAGAAATGGTGGTCGATCTCCAAGGTAACAAGCTATAAGCAAAAGAAAAGTATTGATATCTTAAGAAAGGCTGAAAATTTTAATAAGCAATCAATTTCAAAAGTGCCTTTTTTTTACAAGCCCTATCTGACAGTATCAGTCTATAGGATGTTAATAACCATTTTATATCAGTTACTTACAAATGTTTCCTGCATTCATCTAGTTTTCTTCTACTGGTCATATTACCAGTTTCCTACACATTGTATTTTCTATTTATACCATACTATATTTGTAGGAACTCTTATGGTTTCCATTTAAAAAAAATCTACCTTGCTTTAGTATGTAAAAAGAATGAAGCTGCTCCTTGCATGCAGTAACCTCATAGATTAGCCTAAAAGCTCATAGTGCAAGTGGAAAGTGGCCTGTTCCAGGTTGGTACCAGTCCTATTTTAGTTGAAGCCATTAGGGTAGTGAACCCAAAAAATATTCTCAAAACCAGTTTATCAGATTTAGGGTGCCTTTGCACACAGCCGAATGCCAAATCATGGCAGCGAGTTTCATGATTCCCTGGTATTCCCAGTGCGAGCGGGCAGTCACATGACTATGTATGTGATTGTCACATGCCGACTAGCCTTATCCAGCTTCACTCCATGCACATGACCACCAGTGTGCAAATCACATACATTCAGTCAAGTGACGGTCCTCTCCCACTGACAGTAATGTGGAACAGATGTTCAGTCTGTCATGATTCATAAGTCTACAGTCATTAAGTGACTGCAGACTTTTTTTCTCCAAACTGGACAATTTCTTTAAAAGGGTATCATTTATTATATAAAATACAATGGCAAATAGTATGTATTCCTTTTTTTGTAATATACACTCTTTTAAAATTTGACTCTAAAAGGTACTGAATACGTCACTTCAGGGTCAAGTAGGGAACTTGTAAAGATCCAAAAGCCATTTACTCCATTGCAGATGAAAGGGCTGCAGAAGTCTGCCGGGTCCCTTCTTGGACTTGGGTCTAGCCTGCCGAGTCCCTTCTTGGACTCGGGTCTAGCCTGCCGAGTCCCTTCTTGGACTCGGGTCTAGCCTGCCGAGTCCCTTCTTGGACTCGGGTCTAGCCTGCCGAGTCCCTTCTTGGACTCGGGTCTAGCCTGCCGAGTCCCTTCTTGGACTCGGGTCTAGCCTGCCGAGTCCCTTCTTGGACTCGGGTCTAGCCTGCCGAGTCCCTTCTTGGACTCGGGTCTAGCCTGCCGATTCTCTTCTTGGACTCGGGTCTAGCCTGCCGAGTCCCTTCTTGGACTTGGGTCTAGCATGGCCGAGTCCCTTCTTGGACTTGGGTCTAGCATGGCCGAGTCCCTTCTTGGACTCGGGTCTAGCCTGCTGAGTCCCTTCTTGGACTCGGGTCTAGCCTGCAGAGTCCCTTCTTGGACTCGGGTCTAGCCTGCCGAGTCCCTTCTTGGACTTGGGTCTAGCATGGCCGAGTCCCTTCTTGGACTTGGGTCTAGCATGGCCGAGTCCCTTCTTGGACTCGGGTCTAGCCTGCCGAGTCCCTTCTTGGACTCGGGTCTAGCCTGCCGAGTGGCGCTATATGAGTGAGTGAAATAAATGTATCATGCCTGAAGGATCCCTTCACTGCTCTATGCTTTACTTGTTCTTAAAACTATTAAACCTGGGGTAACCGTCTACTTAATGTTAAACATAAGCTAAATATACCCTTTGTGTCCAGGGACTGAGCACGGCGCATGAACAGTTCAAAGCGACACTTCCAGAAGCTGATAAGGAACGACAAGCAATACTTGGGATACATAACGAGGTCTCGAAGATCGCTCAGACTTACCATGTCAATATGTCTGGGACCAACCCCTACTCCACTATCTCACCGCAAGAAATTAATAACAAGTGGGACCATGTGAGTTAATTTTACGTCATTTATTTTTAAGTTAATGCAATGTTTTGTAAGAGAAGAATTATTGTGTAAAAACTACTGTCACTTTGTATTTCTCTGTGAACAAACATGCTATTTTTGATTGAAAAATTTTCTACGAGATAGCGGCAGAAAAATGGATGAGATTTTCGCAGAACTTATCCACATTCTGCATAAATTGATGGGCGGTGTTGACTTTTTAATATATAGCATGTCAATTCTTTTTGCGGAATTTAATTAATTTATTTATTTATTTATTTTAAGTGATTTGCTTCCCAAGAGAGCATCACAGATGATAGGGAACATTTTTTTTCCCTTTTCTTGCTCATTATTTTGCCCTGTCACTGGGGTATTCATAGGAGTTACAGGCGCAAACTTCCCCCTTTTGTGCCAGCCAGAGCTGGTATGCTGGCAACATCCAGCAATCCTGTGATCACCAGGTTCTGCATTGGCATCCATAGTGCCGATGCTTCTGTAGACTACATAGCTTTCAGTGAGTGCTATGTAGCTTGCAAAATAGAAGACAGAAGCAGTAAGAAACTGCTTCTGTCTTCTTAGCAGCACCATACCTGCTCTTGCTTTAACCCTTCACTGCAAATTTACAGTAGAACAAAGTTAAAGCCCAGACCCAATAATTTTAACTCCTAAGATCTATCAATTACTGTTATGATGTATATATATTATTTTTATGTGCAGGTAAGACAATTGGTTCCCCGCCGAGATCAAGCATTAATGGAGGAACATGCACGGCAGCAGCAGAACGAGCGATTGCGGAAACAGTTTGCGGCACAAGCCAACGTTATTGGTCCATGGATACAAACAAAGATGCAGGTAAAGATTCACAAAATATGTATTTTTTTGTGTGTAAAATTTATCGGATAATACAGTTAAAATTGTCTTTGATGTGGTTGTTCATCCATAGGAGATCGGGCGTATTTCTATAGAAATGCACGGCACACTAGAAGATCAGATCAATCATTTGCGACAGTATGAAAAGAGTATTGTGAACTACAAACCAAAGATTGACCAGTTAGAAGGGGATCACCAGCAGATACAGGAGGCACTAATATTCGATAACAAGCACACCAACTACACCATGGAGGTAAGTGTACATTTTTTTTTTAGTCTTAGTGCTGCTCAAAATCAGATAACTACAATAAGGTGTAACAATGAAAAATGAGAACGTTAAGAGTCTCGGAAATGGCGACAAAAGCAAAATTTTTTTTTTTACAAATTTCTGAATTTATTTTCACCACTTAAACAAAAAACTATACATGTTTGGTATCTATGTACTCATACTGACCTGGGGAATCATATTACCATATATTCAACATGATAAATAAAAAACATTGTGGAATTGCAATTTTTTTTTGCAAATTCACCGCACTTGAATGTTTTTTCCCCGTTTTCCACTACACTATGTGGCAGAATTAATGGTGTTGTTCAAAAGTACAACTCGTCCCGCAATCCCAAGATCAGGGCTTTAGAACCGTGAGAACGGGCCTCTGCGAGGAGTCCCATAAACAACAAATAAATCGTACCCTGCTAATGCACCGTTAAGGAAGGGGCTGCACAGCTTTGTTCTCGGGTTCTGAAGCCCCAATCTCAAGACCAGCAAGTTATCACCTGTCCCTTGGATTTGAGCTACTTTAAATAGATTTTTGACCTGATGAGGCTGGTGTATTTAATTTGAAAATCCATGTAAGAATTGCGGTATTATCCTCAAATTAAAATAATATTTAGATTTGAGAGTTCTCAGTGGTTGATACCTTTTAATGGCTAACTGAAAAGATGTTATAAAATTGCAAGCCTTCCAGACTACTCGGGCTTCTTCATCAGGCATAGTATAGCACAAAATCTGAAGAGCAACATATTTATACACAATAGGACACAGAAATAATGCAATAGATAAGACAAGTAAAGTGAAGCAGAACTTTGAGTATAGGAGAGAGGATAAACAGCTGTGGCCGTAAATATTAGAGCAGTTTATAGATAAGGACTGTGAAAGTTTTATTGTTTGGTGATTTGAGGTCTGGTCGAGTTTTGTTATGACCCCACAGGTCTGAACTGCACATTCTTTAGTTGATGTAGAATGACATAAATCCATGCAACACATTCATTCCAGCATTGAGTGTGTTGACGGATGTAATAAGTTTATATTCCCAGACTCTTCTGTCTCTCTAAGATTTGAAATTATCTATTAATACCAGTAATTTCATGTCTGTGGTGTTGTGCTCAGGGAGACAAAAATGTTTGGCCACAGGTAGATCTATTTTTTTTTCTTTTATTGTGTGGTGATGAGGATTCATCCTTGTCCTAAGTTTTTGCCCTGTCTCCCCAACATACAGACCACCAGCTGGAAATTTCCATCTGTGAAGCGCACAGGGCGCCAGTGGCGACTTTGCCAATCCTTTTGTTCTGTGGCAAATGCCAAGCATCCTGCACGGTGTCGGGCTGTGAGCACAACCCCCATCTGTGGACATTGGGCCCTCATACCACCATCATGGAGTCAGTTTCTAACAGTTTGTGCAGACACATGCACATTTGTGGCCTGCTGGAGGTCATTTTGCAGGGCTCTGGCAGTGCTCCTCCTGTTCCTCCTTGCACAAAGGCAGAGGTAGCGGTCCTGCTGCTGGGTTGTAAACGTCCTACGGCCCCCTCCACGTCTCCTGGTGTACTGGCCTGTCTCCTGGTAGCGCCTCCAGCCTCTGGACACTACGCTGACAAACACTGCAAGCCTTCTTGCCACAGCTCGCATTGATGTGCCATCCTGGATGAGCTGCACTACCTGAGCAACTTCTGTGGGTTGTAGAGTCCGTCTCATACTACCACGAGTGTGAAAGCACAACCAACATTCAAAAGTGACCAAAACATCAGCCAGAAAGCATTGGTACTGAGATGTGGTCTGTGGTCCCCACCTGCAGAACCACTCCTTTATTGAGGGTGTCTTCATAATTGCCAATAATTTCCATCTATTGTCTATTCCATTTGCACAACAGCATGTGAAATTGATTGTCAATCAGTGTTGCTTCCTAAGTGGACAGTTTGATTTCACAGAAGTTTGATTCACTTGGAGTTATATTCTGTTATTTAAGTGTTCCCTTTATTTTTTGAGCAGTGTATTTTCCCTGTATCAAATTAAAATAAGCATTTTAATATTAGAAAATAAAATTTTCACAAAATATTATGCAGCCTTTTTTTACTTGGATTTTCATAGTAAGTACTACATTTTCATCAGGAAATCTATTTAATATATTTTGGCTATATATTTGAATTTTCATGTCAGAACTGCTTTAACATTTAAGGACTCTTTGTGCCCCTAACTCCTACTTCAGGAGACTTTGTCATAACGTTCTGCTTGCTTGTTACCCTAGCACATCCGAGTGGGATGGGAGCAACTCCTTACCACCATTGCCAGAACCATTAATGAGGTAGAAAACCAGATTCTCACACGAGACGCCAAAGGCATCAGCCAGGAGCAGATGAATGAATTCAGGAACTCTTTCAACCACTTTGACCGGGTAAGAACACATTGCTCTGTAAGCTCAACGCTTCCATAGTCAATAGTCTGATGGGGGGGAGAACATTTCTTTACAGAGGGGGCTTAGAATGAAATTATTGCAGGTGCACAGTGTATGTCCATAGTTATGCTTTAAATGGTTGGAATTAACATTGATGCAAAAAACACGCAAGCACGGGCAAACAAAAAGTTTTAGTGACTATTGTATACATATATACAGTGAGTACGGAAAGTATTCAGACCCCTTTACATTTTTCACTCTTTGTTTCATTGCAGCCATTTGGTAAATTCTAAATAGTTTTAATTTTTTTCTCATTAAAGTACACTCTGCACCCCATCTTGACTGGAAAAAAACAGAAATGTAGAAATTTTTGCATATTTATTACAAAAAAGAAAAACTGAAATATCACATGGTCATAAGTCTTCAGACCCTTTGCTCAGTATTGAGTAGAAGCCCCATTTTGAGCTAGTACAGCCATGAGTCTTCTTGGGAATGATGCAACAAGTTTTTCACACCTGGATTTGGGGATCCTCTGCCATTCTTCCTTGCAGATCCTCTCCAGTTCCTTCAGGTTGGATGGTGAACGTTGGTGGACAGCCATTTTCAGGTCTCTCCAGAGATGCTCAATTGGGTTGAGGTCAGGTCTTTGGCTGGGCCAGTCAAGAATGGTCACAGAGTTGAAGCCACTCCTTTGTTATTTTAGCTGTGTGCTTAGGGTCATTGTCTTGTTGGAAGGTGAACCTTCGCTTCGACCAAGTCTGAGGTCTAGAGCACTCTGGAAGAGGTTTTCATCCAGGATATCTCTGTACTTGGCCGCATTCATGTTTCCTTCAATTGCAACCAGTCGTCCTGTCCCTGCAGCTGAAAAACACCCCCATATCGTTATGAAGCCACCACCATATTTCACTGTTGGGATTGTATTGGGCAGGTGATGAGCAGTGCCTGGTTTTCTCCACACATACCGCTTAGAATTATCACCAAAAAGTTCTATCTTTGTCTCATCAGACCAGAGAATCTTATTTCTCACAGACTGGGAGTCCTTCGTGTGTTTTTCAGCAAACTCTATGCGGGCTTTCATATGTCTTGCACTGAGGAGAGACTTCCATCGGGCCACTCTGCCATAGAGGCCCGAGTGGTAGAGGGCTGCAGTGATAGTTGACTTTGTGCAACTTTCTCCCATCTCCCTACTGCATCTCTGGAGCTCAGCCACAGTGATCTTGGGGTTCTTTACCTCTCTCACCAAGGCTCTTCTCCCATGATTGCTCAGTTTGGCTGGGCGGCCAGGTCTAGGAAGACTTCTGGTGGTCCCAAACTTCTTCCATTTAAGGATTATGGAGGCCACTGTGCTCTTAGGAACTTTGAGTAATGCAGAAATTCTTTTGTAACCTTGGCCAGATCTGTGCCTTGCAACAATTCTGTCTCTGAGCTCCTTGGGCAGTTCCTTTGAGCTCATGATTCTCATTTGGTCTGACATGCACTGTGAGCTGTGAGGTCTTATATAGACAGGTGTGTGCCTTTCCAAATCAAGTCCTATCTGTTTCATTAAACACAGCTGGACTCCAATGAAGGAGTAGAGCCATCTCAAGGAGGATCGCAAGGAAATGGACAGCATGTGACTTAAATATGAGTGTCTGAGCAAAGGGTCTGAATACTTATGACCATGTGATATTTGTTTTTTTCTTTTTTACTAAATTTGCAAAAACTTCCACATTTCTGTTTTTTTCAGTCAAGATGGGGTGCAGAGTGTACTTTAATGAGAAAAAAAATGAACTTTTTAGAATTTACTAAATGGCTGCAATGAAACAAAGAATGAAAAATTTAAAGGGGTCTGAATACTTTCCGTACCCCCTGTAGTTGTATTATGCACATTCGAACTATTATACTGATTATGAAAGCAACTCATAGCTTTGCATGCAATCAAAGTGATTGTACAGAATTAGAAAAACATGGCTACTGTCTTGCAAAAATGGCTCAGCACCCGTGCTTAGGTTGTGGGTGTTACTGCAGTTTAGGTCCTACTCATTTCAATCGACCTGACTTGCAATACCTGAAGCAGCCTATAAACTGGTGTTGCACTGTTTATTAAAGGGAGTCTATCACCCCAAACTTACACTTCAAACTACCGACATAGCCTTGTAGGAGATGGTGCAACAATAAAGATTGTTCTTTACGTTTTTAACCCCTTCACGACATGTACCTCATCGGATGTATCTCTGCCTTTGATACGGGCTCACACGCTGAGCCCCCATCTTTCCCCGCACTTGATGATGAATTTAATCAGCCATCAGGTGCCTCTTAACAGCCCCAGGTGTATCAGAGATCCAATCACAGCTATTAACCAGTTAAATGCCGCTGTCCATCACAGACAGCAGCATTTAATACTCAGACAGGAAGCGTGTCATTGATCCAGCCCTTCAACACACCCTTAACGTGATCGTGGGGTTCCGATATGTTGTCATGACAGCCAGGGGTCTGCTGAAGACCCCCGTGCATTTCATCACAATCCTCCTGTGAATGCCGGATCATGGCTGGCGTTCATAGGACCTCGTGATTTATGCTATACATAGCAGTGCTGAATGACTGCTATGTATAGCATAGCACAGGTGATCGGACGATAGCAGCTTCAAGTCCCATAAGGGGACTATTAAATACAGCAACAACAAAAAAAAAGTTTAAAAAAACACACAAGTTCAAATCACCCTCATTAAAAAAACAAAAACACATATTTGGTATCGCCGCTTTCTGAAAAGTCCAATCTATCAAAATATTAAATTCATCTAATCTGTAAACGGCGTAACGAGAAAAAAAATAATCAAAATGACAGATTACACAGCCCCAGGTCCCAAAAATCGAAAACGTTACGTGTCATGGAAAATGACAACAAAAGCAAATTTTATTTATTTTTGACAAATTTCTGAATTTTTTTCACCACTTTAAATAAAAAAAAAAAAATATATATATATATATATATATATACATGTTTGGGATCTTCATACTCATACGGACCTGGGGAATCATATTGCCAGGTCAGTTTTACCATATATTGAGCATGGTAAATAGAAAAACACCAAAAACCATTGTGGAATTTCCCTTTTTTTTTCACCTCCGTGCACACCTAACTGAGGTTTACCGTCAGACAGTGCTGGCAATCAACATAGAAGGAGTGGGAATCTAAATAAGTGGGTGGAACGGTTTAGCCACACCAAGGGTGCACCAAGGTCCCTCATTTACAAGTAAGTTGTTTTTTTGTTTTTTTTAGCATGGGAGAAACTGATTTTAAAACGGAAAGAAAGATTTATTGTTGCTCCATCCCCCA
The DNA here is from genome assembly GCF_046119375.1 of Phyllobates terribilis. NCBI lineage: Eukaryota > Metazoa > Chordata > Amphibia > Anura > Dendrobatidae > Phyllobates > Phyllobates terribilis. The sequence goes on along the minus strand of NW_027362767.1, from coordinate 91,951,369 downwards.
CGGAGGACTAAATCGATGAGAAGTGTTGGTGTGTGATTGGCAGCCATTGGCCTAAGCTCAAGAAACGTTATTCTCACTAGTAGAGGCCCGTACACTTATTCACACATTAAACCACAGACCTATGGATTGTAATGATAATTATTACATGTGCAATATCTGAATAAATAGTTTATAGTAATCAGATATACATTTGGCTTTAGTTTATCTTCTGTAATGCAAATGTCTTGGATTTCAAGGTAAATACAAGCCTTCGTAGCAATTTACAATTCTGATCTTCACTCCAGCGTTTTACAGAAAACATAGTTGGAAGATCCGTCCGGGAACTGTGCGGCTTCTCCCTGCGCTGCTCTAGGTGATTGACAGTCCTCTCCTGTGTAGATAGAGACCTGTTAATCTCCTGGAGCAGAACGGGGAGAATCTGACCAGGTGCCGCACTGCACAAATCTTTGTCTCTCCTTATTTTCCCCTGACGGATCTTAAAAGTATATTTTCTCCGAAACGCTGTAATGTTCCAGATAGGAACATACTTGTCTGCAGTCGTTCGTCCAGGCTCTGATTTATGCTGCCTGTGGTTTGGGCAGCATGAATCTCTTGACAGGTTTCCTTTAAGCATGTGTTAGTATATGCAGAATAGGATGCATGCATCTACACGTGTAGAGTACAGTAAGCATGTCACTTCACATAAATACCACTTTTCTATTTCTTTCTTCTGTAATCTACAGTAGGTTTATATCTGCCCAGTGCAGTGATTTATTATATTTTATATATTAAAGTTTTGCTCCAAGAACATGAAAAAATAAATAAATAAATAAGGTTTCACTTGATCACATTGGGAAAATTACTGCTAATGATTTTCTAGAAGAGAATTCATCTTGTATAATGCAGTTAGTCATTCCTGGGGATTTTATTAACACGTAGTTAACGTAAAAGCGAGAAAATTTGTAAGGCGAGTAGGCCCTCCACACAGCATATGTGTAGGAGAGCGCGGCTTCTAAGGATAATTGTATCTTGACGAAACTCTGAACTCCTTTCACATAGAAACCTCGGCATACATTACATGTTTCTCAATATAGAGGCTGCCCTGTAATCATCGTGTGTGAATAAATGGTGAAGAATCAGATTCAGACTTCTAGATATGTCGATGTTATTAAAGCTTATGGCCTTCCCCAGGATCCACACATTTGCCTATGTGCATACAACTTTAGGAAATGACTAGCACATTAAAGTCCCACCCCAGCATTTTATTTCCTTATCTGTTCGCGATCAGTAATGTATGTCCAGTTTGTGCATTAAAATCCTTACTGGTCGTCTTCTGCCGTTTCCAGCACTGCTCCAGTCCTCTCCTCTATCATGTGGCCGCAGTGGTGACCAGACGACTCACAGCAGCATTTCGGTGTGAACAGAAGTCCCTTTCTCAATGTAAGTCTATGTGACTTAGAAAGAGGCTCTCACAGACTAACACTAAGAAAGGAATTAACCGTCCGCTGTGTGAGCCGACAAGAAAGCGACGTTATCACGTGATGCAGGAGAGGACTGGAGTGCCGCTGGAAACGGCACAAGACTGAGCATTAACTATTTTAATGTAAAAAAGGAGCAATCGACTCACCTGTCCGGGTGCACGGAAAAATACTCCAGTAATGGCAACAGTCCAAACGATAGCCTACACTCACATCTTCTAAAAATAATTCCTTTATTAATCCAGTACTATAAAAGGCACAAAAACATGATTGAACACAACAGCACAAAAATTAAAAAGGCAGAAAATAAATATCCACTGCGCTCTCAGGCAACATGTTTCAGACCTGCATGGTCCTTTGTCAAGCTTGACAAAGGACCATGCAGGTCTGAAACATGTTGCCTGGAAGCGCAGTGGATATTTTTTCTCTGCCGTTTTAATTTTTGTGCTGTTGTGTTCAATCATTTTTTTGTGCCTTTTTATACTACAAAGTATTTTAGTGCTTACGTTGTACATAAATTACTGATGGCTATCGGATGGGGTTATACAAAAAAAACGTTGGCTTAGTATTTTTATAATATTACATTTGTGTGGTTTTTTTTTTTCCTAAAAGTACTAAATGTTGCTGTAAAATATGACCCGTTACCTACTAGGTGTAATTATGGTGCCTTCAGTAACACTTTTTTGCACTGTGGATGGGAGGTTTACACATTGTGCATGAACCCTGAAGTAGTCACTGTTAAGCACCCTTATCACAAATATTAATATTAACGGTGTTCTTTTTTTTCTCTCCTCCGCCCTGTGCATGTCTTCCTTTGCTTATTCTGCATGACTCTGAATTCACAACCCACCCTTCCGTGCCTTTCCTGACCCTCTGCTTTCACCCTGCTGCCCACCGCTGGCATGGCATGTCCTGGACACCTGAACGCTCACTCACTGTAACAAGGAGCACTCCGGCACGCTTGGCCCAGAGGAGTTTAAGGCCTGTCTCATCAGCTTGGGTTACGATATTGGAAACGATCCTCAGGTACTGAAGCGTCTCACGTGTTGCCCTTACATTGTCTAACAATGGCTTGTATTTCCCTTCCCAGGCGCTGAGGACTAGTGTTGGTTTACTGCTTAGTGAGAAGAAATAATGTGTTTTTTTTCTTGATGTTTGTGTGTTTTATCTTCTGTCTCATTTCCACTAATTCCTCTTTAATTCACTTTCAAAACTCCTCTAATCTGTACTTCCCGTATATAACATTTATATTGTGTATTCTTCTTGCTATGTTCTTCTTTCTGCTTTCTTGCCTTTCTCACTGTCCTGTTCTTGACCTTGTATTACACTTTCCTGTATCCTGTCCTTTCTTTCACAATGGATGCCCTGCAGAAGAAGACTGGTATGCTGGAAAGTGATGATTTCCGAGCCTGTCTTATCTCCATGGGGTACAACATGGTAAAGTAAAAACGTTCTCTAAGCCCATAGTTGACTTTGATAAAACTGTGCCGAAAAAAGTCTATCCACCATGATATCTTTTTCATAGGTTTTAAAGGGGTTTTCCAGTATTAAGATATTTATGACCTATACTCAATATCAAATTGTTTGCAATCCAATGCCCAGCACCCCACCGATCAGCTGGATGTAAATGGTGTATGGCGTGAAACATCGCCCTTCCATCATACTGTATAGTGACCATTGACAGGTACTGTAGATCCGCTACTATTAAAGTGGCTGTCCGGTCTTCTGTTAAAAGTCTGTAGTCATGCTATGTGACTGCAGGCTTATGAAACCTTACCACACAGTCAGGATTCTAAGTAATTGGTGGCAAGACCAGGCAAATATGCAATTTGCATATATGCGGTCACTTACCTACTAGACTTGCTCTATGCAAATGAATTGAGCTACGCCGAGCAAGTCTAGTCGAGATGTGGCCGGAAGTATTCAAATTTTCGGCTTTCTGCAGCAATACCGCAGAATCCAGACGACTTATGGCGCGTGCGCTTGTAAGGATTCAGAAGACTGCAGTAACATAGAGGGACAACAGACTTTTAGCAGAAGGCCATACAGACAAGCCCTTTAATAGGAACTGATTGGCAGCACCTGGGAGCTGCCAATAAAAAGCGCGTGATGTTCCACTCCGTACACTTCACAACTTTGGTAACACCCATCCAGCTGTCCAGAGTAATCGTGGAGTAACGACACGACAAGAAAAGATGCTCCAGAATTGTTGTATTTCATCATTTTTTTTTATTGGTTTTGCAAAGGAATAAAACACACATGGCAAGTCAAGAAAATAAGAAAACACTGTGTAAATAACTATATAAAAAAAAATAAGAGGGCTCGTGAGGCCTAACATAAAAAGTCAAATAGACACATACAGTTGAAACCAGAAGTTTACTTACACTATATAAAAAGACACATATGCATGTTTTCTCAATATCTGACATGTAATCAGAATAAGGCTATGTGCCCACGATGCAGAAATGCTCAGGATTTTTTCCTGAGCGTTTCTGCATCTCCCTGGCAGAAAAAAACGCATGCGGATTGTACATGCGGATTGTACATGATTTTTCCTGCCAGGGACATGCGGAAATGGAGCGCTATTCACTGACATTTCGGCATGCGGGTTGACAAGCGCTTTCCAAGCGATTAGCATCACTTGGAAAGTGCTTGTGACAACTTGGTCACACTATATACAGTACAGACCAAAAGTTTGGACACACCTCATTTAAAGATTTTTCTGTATTTTCTTGACTATGAAAATTGTACATTCACACTGAAGGCATCAAAACTATGAATTAACACATGTGGAATTATATACTTAACAAAAAAGTGTGAAACAACTGAAAATATGTCTTATATTCTAGGTTCTTCAAAGTAGCCACCTTTTGCTTTGATGACTGCTTTGCACATTCTCTTGATGAGCTTCAAGAGGTAGTCACCGGAAATGGTTTGCCAACAATCTTGAAGGAGTTCCCAGAGATGCTTAGCACTTGTTGGCCCTTTTGCCTTCACTCTGCGGTCCAGCTCACCCCAAACCATCTCGATTGGGTTCAGGTCTGGTGACTGTGGAGGCCAGGTCATCTGGCGTAGCACCCCATCACTCTCCTTCTAGGTCAAATAGCCCTTACACAGCCTGGAGGTGTGTTTGGGGTCATTTTCCTGTTGAAAAATAAATGATGGTCCAACTAAACGCAAACCGGATGGAATAGCATGCCGCTGCAAGATGCTATGGTAGCCATGCTGGTTCAGTATGCCTTCAATTTTGAATAAATCCCCAACAGTGTCACCAGCAAAGCACCCCCACACCATCACACCTCCTCCTCCTCCATGCTTCACGGTGGGAACCAGGCATGTAGAGTCCATCCGTTCACCTTTTCTGCGTCGCACATAGACACGGTGGTTGGAACCAAAGATCTCAAATTTGGACTCATCAGACCAAAGCACAGATTTCCACTGGTCTAATGTCCATTCCTTGTGTTCTTTAGCCCAAACAAGTCTCTTCTGCTTGTTGCCTGTCCTTAGCAGTGGTTTCCTAGCAGCTATTTTACCATGAAGGCCTGCTGCACAAAGTCTCCTCTTAACATTTGTTGTAGAGATGTGTCTGCTGCTAGAACTCTGTGTGGCATTGACCTGGTCTCTAATCTGAGCTGCTGTTAACCTGCGATTTCTGAGGCTGGTGACTCGGATAAACTTATCCTCAGAAGCAGAGGTGACTCTTGGTCTTCCTTTCCTGGGGCGGTCCTCATGTGAGCCAGTTTCTTTGTAGCGTTTGATGGTTTTTGCAACTGCACTTGGGAACACTTTCAAAGTTTGCCCAATTTTTCGGACTGACTGACCTTCATTTCATAGAGTAATGATGGCCACTCGTTTTTCTTTACTTAGCTGCTTTTTTCTTGCCATAATACAAATTCTAACAGTCTATTCAGTAGGACTATCAGCTGTGTATCCACTTGACTTCTGCACAACACAACTGTTGGTCCCAACCCCATTTATAAGGCAAGAAATCCCACTTATTAAACCTGACAGGGCACACCTGTGAAGTGAAAACCATTTCTGGTGACTACCTCTTGAAGCTCATCAAGAGAATGCCAAGAGTGTGCAAAGCAGTCATCAAAGCAAAAGGTGGCTACTTTGAAGAACCTAGAATATAAGACATATTTTCAGTTGTTTCACACTTTTTTGTTAAGTATATAATTCCACATGTGTTAATTCATAGTTTTGATGCTTTCAGTGTGAATGTACAGTTTTCAAAGTCATGAAAATACAGAAAAATCTTTAAATGAGAAGGTGTGTCCAAACTTTTGGTCTGTACTGTAAATCCATGCAAACGGCATGGATTTATATAGTGTGACCGAGAGTGTGGTTAAAAATAAAAAAATAAATATATTCTTACCGGCCGATGGCCCGCGCTGGCTTGTTTCGCTCGGTCCCGGCAGCGGTGAATTGAAAGACCTGCTGACATCAGCGTTGCGTGACCCGTCACATGACTCTGACGTCAGCGCAGGTCCTTCAATCCACTGTGAAGTGCCGGGAAGCAAGCAGGAGCGTAGCGCGGGCCGCCGGAAGGTAAATATACATTTATTTTTTATATTCAGATTTTTTAATGGTACCTGGGTGTGGATGAGACTCTCCTCTACACCCGGGTACCATCCGCACATTAGAACGCGCCAATTACGCAAGTACAGATGCAGTCTTGCGGAATTGGCGCGTTCTAATGCAAGTCAATGGCGGCGAAAACGCTGCGCTTACGCAAAATTAATGGACATGCTGCGGATTTTTGAGCGCAGCATAAACGCTGCGGAAAAATCCGCAGCATGTGCATTGAAAGTGCGGAATTGCATAGGGGACCATGGCAGAAGGCTTATCATGCGTTTACGCTGCGGAAATTTCCACACCAAAAATGCATGAAATACGCATCGTGGGCACACAGCCTAAACCTTTCCCGTTTTAGGTCAAGTAGGATTACCATAATGTTTAATATTTGCCAAATGCCAGAATAATGAGTGAGCAAATGTTTTAAGACATTTTTATTACTCACTGCAAAGTCAAAAGTTTACACGTACTAAGATTACTATGCCTTTAAACAATTCTGGACTGCCCATATGATTGTCATGTGTTTGGAAGCTTCTGATGTTTTTTTTGGCAACATCTGAGTTAGAAACACACCTGTGGATGTATTTTAATCCACACCTGAAACACACAGCTTCTTTGTGTAGCATCATGGGAAAGTCTAAAGAAATCAGCCAAGATATCATGAAGAGAATTGTGGACTTGCACAAGTCTGGCTCATCTTTGGGTACAATTTCAAGATACTTGAAGGTGCCTTGTTCATCTGTACAAACAATTATACGCAAGTACAAACAAGATGGGAATGTCCAGCCATCATACTTCTCAGGAAGGAGATGGGTTCTGTGTCCCAAAGATGAATGTGCTTTGGTCAGACATGTGCATATCAACCCAAGGACAAAAGCAAAAGACCTTGTGAAGAAGATGGCGGAAGCTAGTAAGATTTTGTCAATATCCACAGTGAAACAAGTACTGTATCAACATGGGCTGAAAGGCCACTCTGACAGGAAGAAGCAATTACGCCAAAAGAAACATAAAAAAGCCAGATTAATGTTTGCAACTGCACACAGGAACTAAGACCTTAATTTTTGAAGACATGTCCTGTGTTCTGATGAAACTAAAATTAATCTTTTTGGGCATAATGACCATCCTTACGTTTGGAGGAAAAAGAGAGAAGCTTGGAAGCCTAAAAACACCATCCCAACTGTGAAACACGGGGGTGGCAGCATCATGTTGTGGGGTTGTTTTTCTGCAGGACGGACTGGTGCACTTCACAAAATAGATGGCATCATGAGAAAAGAAGATTATGTGGCAATACTGAAGCAACATCTCAAGACATCAGCCAGGAAGTTAAAGCTTGGGCGGAAATGGATCTTCCAAATGGACAAAGACCGGAAGCATACTGCCAAAAAGGTAACAAAGTAGCTTAAGAATAACAAACTCAATGTTTTGGAGTGGCCATCACAAAGCCCTGATCTCAATCCTATTGAAAATTTATGGTAAAGCTGAAAAGGCTGCGAGCAAGGTGACCTACAAACCTGGATCAGTTACACCAGTTTTGTCAGGAGGAATGGGCCCAAATTCCAACCAACTATTGTGAGAAGCTTGTGGAAGGATATCCCAAACGTTTGACCCAAGTCATTCATTTTAAACGCAATGGTACCAAATACTAATGAAATGTATGTAAACTTTTGACTTTGCAGTAAGTAATAAAAATGCCTTAAATCATTATCTTTCTCTCTCATTATTCTGGCATTTGGCAAATATTAAAAATTATGTTAATCCTAACTGACTTAAAACGGGAAAGGTTTATTCTGCTTTCATGTCAGATATTGAGAAAAACATTCATATGTGTCTTTTTATATAGTGTATGTAAACTTCTGGTTTCACCTGTACTTATTAGGACAAAGGTGAAGCCCTAAGATCCAACTGACCCCCTTCTTTTAGCGATGAGCATGAAATATCTTCTGCATAGTGTACAGCTGAAACATCACAAGGAACCCTATGGCTGTAGTATATAAGACCACATTGGGCATAATGAGGGGAGATAATTATTAGGTTCATATTCAGTTGCGTTGAGCGAGATATTAGTATTAGGGCCTTACATGTAAACCCCAGCCAACAGGAGTAGTAGTGGGATGGATACATTTGTTACAGAAGGAAAAATAAGAGAAAGGAAGAAAAAAAACATATAAAGGGGTCCTGTGGGGGAAGTAGGGTAAGTGGGAAGAGGAAGGAGTTAAGTAATTATTGTTTACCCTGCATTGAAAAGAATTTCCCAGCAGGACAGGCTCTGTTTGTTTAATTCTGCTTTGTGCAGATCCTCTGTTATTCCTCCTGGCATTGTGTGAATAAATTCTCAGCCGATCGATAACGGTCAGCACGGATTGGACAGTGTCGTGATATAAAGAGATGTCCCCCATTGATAAGGTACGAGTCCCGGCAGGCTAGGACACTGTCTCTGGTAGTTTTTCCTTGCAGTCTCTGCAAAATAAAAGAAGGAAACCTCTGTAAAGGCCTCTCGCCCAGCAAACCAGTACCCTGCTCTGCACTGATGAGGGGCACAAACTCTGAAAACACCCAACAGAGACAGCTTTATTTCTTTTGGAGAAGACTGGTGTGGCTGATTATTATTCTTGATCATGTTATAAGGATCAGAGAACCACTTGTAGGGTAACTACCTATAATATGTGACCAATGAGAGGCAGCTTTCTTTTTCCTTGTGGAAAGCGAATTTGCCATTAGTCCCATTGATCTACATTTCCAGGAGGAATAACAAAATGATGGGACGAGGCAAATTTTTAATAAAATATTCCGGACAATTTCTATTACACGGGCAATCCAAGTATTTTTTTTTGTTTTTCTTTTACAAGAAACCTTAAAAAACTCCTTTGTTGTGGTTCTTCCGACTACAGACCAGATTCTATGTTGTATTGCGGATTGTGTTTTCTCACTTCATGGGTTGTAATTAATGGAAGAATCCTGAACTTTTACTGGATGAATGTTTGACTTGGTAAACTATCACTAATAAAATAAGCTGAGCAGAATAATGAACACAAAATATGATCCAAATAATATGATTTAAAGGGGTGGAATAGATTTAACACCACCTATCTGCAGGACTCCAACTGATCACTAGAACTTGGGTCTTGATTCTCTATTCACACTCTCCAAGGTCAGGACTGGATGGACGGACATTGCTGCCCCCTTTGTATTCATTGTGGATCTGATGGAGATAGCGGAGCGATGTGTTGGCTATATCTGCTATTTCTATACACATAGACATGCTGAAAGAATTGATGATCAAATGATCATTATAGTGATCGGACCCAAGCTATCATGCCTTTATCACCGATCTGGTAAATAGATGATACATTTCTTTAAAAGAGCAGTGAGCGGAATCCGCCAGTAAAATCGTGCAATCTGAAGATGTCCGTACACCTTACATAAAAAAAATGACCTACTACAAGTAATTGATGTATTATTGATCCATTGTTCTGTGCTCGGTTCTCTACAATGTAACGTAAGCCGCCTGCAGAGACGTTCCGGGCGCAGAAGAATCAGTGATGTTGGCAAACACTGCAGCCTCTATTAATTCCTATCCCATTCCTTTCTAGGGTGAAGCCGAATTTACCCGCATTATGGGAATTGTAGATCCCAACAGGCTCGGGGTGGTGACATTTCAAGCCTTTATTGACTTCATGTCTCGTGAAACTACAGATACAGACACAGCTGACCAAGTTATGGCTTCTTTTAAGGTCCTCGCTGGTGATAAGGTTTGTACCTGTTTACCACTCTCCTATTTTGTAGCTCCCATTGATGGCGAATGAGGCCGACATAGAGGCGTTGGACTCTCCTCCCAAAAAATAATAATCATCATCAAAGTAATGATGGAATACTGAAAACTGTGTAACATTCATATTTTTTCCTTTATTTTGGTAATAATTATTTATTGATGTAGGTTTTCAGATGAAACGCCCTCATTCAGACATCCGTTTTTACATTAGAAAAAACTATCCATTTTCATCAGTTTTGGATCAGATTTTCACCAGTGTTTGGTCAGTGTGGTCATTTTACCCCTAGTGATTTTTTTTTTTTTTTTTTTCATATGCCAAAAAAAAAAAAAAATGCAAAGCTTCTCCTACCTATTACTGTGTAAATCATGGACTGCACTCTGATGGCATCCACGTGCTGTCTGTAGTTTTTATGGACTCATAGATTTGTATGGGGAATTTTGATCCATATCTCAGATCAAAAACTGACATCATAGTGGTGGTTTTTTTTCGCCGACATGCGGTATACAAAAAAACATGTACATGTGAACAGCTTCCTAGACTATAATGGGTGTGTGTTAATGAAAAATATGGATAGAACTCGTATGTGAAAACCGGATGACTGAATAAGGTCTTAAATGAAGACTTAATAAAATCGCCTTAGGGTGCTGATAGTCTGCCTTGCAACAAAAATGACAACATTGTATTTGTCAGGACCATGTTGTGTCTTGGAAGTCACAGTGATATCCCTGATGCAAAGAATGTAATTTATTGGAACATTTACATTTTGCTTTGGTTAGAGGGGTGTTTGGTAAGTGCGGTTGCACCAATGATATGTCGTCTCCTGTGTACTTCCCTCTGTGCAAGCACCAATCCAGCAACATTGGCACCGGGGCTTGAGTGACGTTGTCATGTGAGCCCTGCAGCCAATAATGGGTCGCTTCACTCTCACTTCCTTCAGACATATGTAACTGACATCCTGTAGAAGTCCAAGAGAAGCAGAAGTTCTTCTTCCGGGTGTCCGTTTCATCCAAAGGAAGCGAGAGTGAAGCTGCCCAATAGCGTCCACAAATTAACTGCAGGGCTCACATGACATAATGTCATGCGAGCCCTGACCTCGCTGGAATGGCGCTGGCACTGGAGGTGAATACAGGCTATTATCATTTTAGAAGGGGGAATATAGCAGTTGAGAAGGTGTTGTCCAAGTAGTGGACAACCCCTTTCACATTCCCTGTTCTTAATCTGTGAGTCATGGAGTCGATTTTTTAATAGTTTTTAATAAAGGATTCTAATTTTAAAAGGAGCTGGATACGGCTATTTTTTTACAATTATTTGATCACTCTAACAATGTCCTTATTGTATTAAACCAAAGCTGCTATGTGCAAAATGAAAGTAGATGATCATGGGTGATGCCCAAGAACCAGAAACATAATCTGCTTTTTATTGAATATTTTATTCTAGAACTACGATGTAAATACTTTTCTGGCCAAAAATGGCAAAAAGTATTCTCAGAGTGATACCTTTATTGGCTAACCAGAAAAAAATTATATATGCAAGCTTTCAGAGCACAGAGGCTCCTTCTTCAGGCGATATTACAAATGAATTAATACATTTATAATCCTGCCAGAAGGAGCCTTTGTGCTCTGAAAGCTTGCATATATATATATTTTTTTTCTGGTTAGCCAATAAAGGTATCACTCCGAGAATACTTTTTGCCATTTTTGGGCAGAAAAGTATTTACATCAAATTTTTCTGGCTAACACGGTACCACAATATAACTTTGTATTGTACATCGTTCTAGAACTACATCACTGCTGACGAGCTGCGCCGGGAACTTCCTCCGGACCAAGCGGAGTACTGCATTGCCAGGATGGCGCCTTACATGGGACATGACGCCGCCCCAGGAGCTCTGGACTATATGTCGTTCTCTACAGCGCTGTACGGTGAAAGCGATCTTTAACTCCGTACTACTCGCCTCGATGTCACCGCAGCGCTGACTGTCCACCACTCCTGTACGCAATGTGGTTTCAGCTTTCACGCCTTTTCTGTGTCTCCATAGCTCACCAGATGAAAAGTCACTCTTTCCACCCTTCTAGCCGTGTGGGGCCCTTATCGCTCTGCTACATCAGGAAGGGGAACCATCTTTTGACCTTAAAGCAATGGTTTACAAATAAAAGTTTTTACTAAAGACCTATAAATGCATATTTTATTATGAGAGTTAAAAAGGTGAAAAATGTATTTTTCTGCCAACATAAAAGAGCAATTAACCTTTCTTTGTAGTGTGTCTGACAATAGTTGAAGGTTCCGGCTCCTTCACCCGTCTTCTTTTTGCTACCACATAGGGGTGGGGTGGGGGTGGAGGGCAATGACTGTTTAGTAGCCGTGGTTTAGCCAGATTTTTTTTTTTTCCATCCACCAAATGCAATTTTTTGACAAACTGAGTTAAAGTTGAACGATGTCAAGGTGGAAATGCGACCTCACGGAGAGCATCCATATTTTTCTAAGCGAGAACGTTTAGTATGTTTTTCAATATTTAATGTCATATAAGGAATGCCGCGTCCCGTCACCAGCTCGTCATCTTATTTCTCATGTCGCTAAACATGGTTTGTTTAGAGGCCTGAATTGATTATTTGTCCTCTATCTGCTTGTCACAAAACCTTATTAAAGAAATTCTTGTTTAAATTTTAATAATTTGTGTTATTGGCTACTTTCAAATAAATGACATTTAGTAATACAATTTACACACTTGCTCCAGTGTCATTTTTGTTTTTTTCTTTCAATGTTGAGCTCTAGCCAGCGTCTATTTGCATCGAGTTTGGCTTATGTGCGCAGATGTCACGATCAGGTGAGGGTCCATAACCAAATTATATGTTAATATGTTCCTTTGACATTGCTTTAGAGGCTGCCAATTCCTTTACTTAAAGGGTTATTCCCATTTTCATAGATGAGTGCTGTCAGATAGGGCTTGTGAAAACTAGTACTTTTGCAATTTACTAATTATTAAAATTTTCAGCCGTTCTTAAAATATTAACATTTTTCTTTTGTTTATAGCTCGTTGCCTAGGAGACTGACCACTACTGCTGTCTAGCTTGTAAACAGTGCGCTGAATGGTGCCAGGATTAGGAGATAACCTTTGAAATTGCAGCAATAATGGTCAGCTTCAAAACAGTGCTTACAAGCTCAATAGAAAAGAGCACGTGAGCGCTGTGCATGTTCTGCTTTTCTAGCAATCGTGGTCGGTTTCCAAGGCAGCGAGCCTTAAACAAGTGTTAAAGGGGTTTCAAGGAATATCTAAGTTTTTAGGCCCATAGTAAAAAAAAAAAACAGGCAGATAGTCGCTAATTACCTGCCTGTTCTATTTTGCGCTGGCTCAGAGCGGTCAACGATCGCTCCTGCCGGTGATTCAGCTGCTCCACGTCAACAGAGAAGCTCTGCTTCTTCTACAATGCAGGAGTTCTGACGTCATGCTGATTGATAGCCAGCTCCCCGCAGTTATGCAGCGGGGAGCCAGTTGTCAGTCAGCATAGCTTAAGCAATAATGCCCACTCAGCATAGCAGAGCAGAAGAGAAGCAGGAGAAATTGGCATTGAGACTGCTACTTCTTGGGCCCGTGGTAAAAAAAATAAAAAAAAAATAACAAAAAATGATCGTCCTGTGTCATAGATGTCATGATAAAATGGAACCAATATCAAAACCATCTCTTGAGAGGGGACGTGTCACCCTCATGTTGAACATTGAAGCATGGCTTCAACAATAACCTGAAGGGAAAATGATCTAGCACATTAAACACTCCACATGACTACTATTCAGTTAGGACTACCTGCTGTGAACAGGTAATTGAACTGGGTTATCTGATGGAAAGCAGACATGAAGTCTTTACCAAAGGCTGCAAGGTGACACTTTTAGTGTGATAACTCTTCCTATGTTCAAAAGCGCTACAAGGAGACTCATTGGAGCCGAAGTCCATTTATGAATATTGTTTTTTTTGTGATTTCAGTGCTGTTGTGAACACAACAAATTTACTTGCATTACTGTGTGGTCTGCACATCAGCCCCAAATTAATATCGGCCAGATGGATAACTTATGTCAGGTTTTCTATATATAATGAGCTAAAATCATGATAGGAAATATGGCATTAATATCTCCCACCTGGGACCTCTAAGTGGGCAGATATCCTGAAGGTTGGGGGATCTCATAATTTTTTGGGACTGGAGCCGCATCTCATTTACCAGCGTCATCTGAGGTCACCAAGTGGAAGTATGTAGGAGTGACTTATCTAATAAAATTAGATTCTGACTTATCATTCTTCAATTCTGGGATATACAGCTTGTTGTAGGATTGTTTGATATTTCAACCGGAGTACTCCCCTTCACTAAGATCTGCGGCCATTTCCATGACATCAGATCTAGTACTTCTCTTTTGTTATCCCATTTTATTTGTATATACCATATGGTTTTGTCCCATTTTGTAATATCTTTTGAATATTTTTATAAACACTGGCTACTTTTCAGATTAAATATATGAAATTTAATAGCTTTGTTCCACTTGCTCTATGAACTGCACCCCTGAAGCCCCGTGAGACCGTACGTTACCAGAAACAGATGTCTAATCGGCCTGTATAAACGACTGGTGGTGGCAGATAATTTTTCTTGGTTTATTATGGTGATCATACCAGAGTGTGTGTATATATAGATAGATATACATAGATAAACAGATAGATAGATATAGATATATATATATATATATATATAAATATATGTGTGTGTGTATGTATGTATTCCATGCTTTGGAATCAGATGTGTATATACTATACGTTCACTGAGAAGTGCACAATAACTGGCCCAGTAGCGAAAGCGGCCGAGGCCTCGTCCATCAATCGTCAATGAGTTGCGTAATTGTCCTGACAATTGGAGGCTGGTTCGTGACAAATTGGGGGCAGCAGTGGGATTTCACTGAGATCCCCTGGCTGTCCCCAAACATCCTGGAAAGCCCCTTTTAATATCTTGAATATCTGTACATTTTAATAAGCAATAAATTGCTAAATTATTTATATTTACAAAAGCTATCTGACTATATACATTTATGAAGATGGGAACAACCCTTTAAAGGGGTTGTCTGGGACTTAAATAATTTTATTTCTATAGCACCAACATATTCCGCAGCACTTTACAATTGAGCAGTTACAGGAGGAGTGAGGGTCTTGCTCGCAAGCTTATAACCTATAGGGGGGGACACAATAGCTAAAAAGTGCTTGTCATGTAAGGTCCAGCCATCATTATAATAGGGGTAACCAAATAAAACTGCACAGCCAAGTGTACATGTATTTTGAATTGGGAGAGTGAGTAAAGGCCCCCATTCACATTAGATGGCTGTGAGCTTCGTCTCCCTGCTCCCCCATAGACCGGAAGCCTCAGCTAAGTGCGCCTGTATTCTCTATGAGAGACCCACTGCCCTCTAACCTCCAGGGAGAACATTAGGATCTAATGTTGGAATTCAATAGGTCGGATCCATCTCTCCTCCACATGATCTTTTGGGGAAGGATCAGGAGGCCTCCATATACATTACACTGTCGGCCAATCCTGACTTGTTCAGATAACGTTAGTCTAATTTTTATGGGGGCCTTAAGCCACAATATACTTTAGATGGCTGCCGACCAAACGATGGTTCAGCCAGCAGCTACAGTGGGGATAATAAGTATTTGATACACTGCCGATTTTGAAAGTTTTCCCACCTACAAAGAATGGAGAGGTCTGTAATTTTTATCGTAGGTACACTTCAACTGTGAGAGACAGAACCTTAATAAAAATCCAGAAAATCACGTATGATTTTTCATATTTCATGCAATAAAATGCAAATATATTATTTGATACAATAGAAAAACAACTTCATATTTGGCCACGTTTGCTCACATTGCAGCAAGGATTTTGGTCCACTCCTCCATACAGATCTTCTCCAGATCTTTCAGGTTTTGGGGCTGTTGCTGGGCAACATTGAGTTTCAGCTCCCTCCAAAGATTTTCTATTGGGTTCAGGTCTGGAGACTGGCTAGGCCACTCCAGGACCTTGAAATGCTTCTTATGGAGCTGCTCCTTGGTTGCCCTGACTGTGTTGGGTCATTGTCATGTTGGAAGACCCAGTCACGACCCATCTTCAATGCTCTTACTGAGGGAAGGAGGTTGTTGGTCAAAATCTCACGATACATGACCTCATCCGTCCTTCCTTCAATACGGTGCAGTTGTCCTGTCCCCTTTGCAGAAAAGCATCCCCAAAGTTTGATTTTTCACCCATCATGCTTCACTGTTGGGATGGTGTTCTAGGGGTTGTACTCTCTTCAGGTCATTGACCACGTCCTCCCGTGTAGTTTGTGGGCTGATTCCTGACCTTTCTCAGAATCATCCTTACCCCACAAGACGAGATCTTGCCTGGAGCCCCAGACCGAGGAAGATTGATAGTCATCTTGTGTTTCTTCCGACTATTAATAATTGTGCCAACAGTTGTTGCCTTCTCACCAAGCTGCTTGCCTATTGTCCTGTAGCCCATCCCAGCCTTGTGCAGGTCTACAATTTTGTCCCTGGTGTCCTTTGATAGCTCTTTGGTCTTGGCCATGATGGAGAGGTTGGTGATTGATTGTGTGGACAGGAGTCTTTTATACAGGTAAGGAGTTCAAACAGGTGCAATTAATACAGGTAATGAGTGCAGAGTAGGATGGCTTCTTAAATAAAAACTAACAGGTCTGTGAGAGCCAGAATTCTTGCTGGTTGGTAGGTGATCACATACTTATTTCATGCAATAAAATGTAATTATGTAAAAATCATATAATGTGATTTTCTGTGTTGTTTGTTTTTTTGTTTTTTTTCAGATTCTGTCTCTCACAGGTGAAGTGTACCTTCAATAAAAATTACAGACCTCTCCATTCTTTGTAGGTGGGAAAACTTGCAAAATCGGCAGTGTATCAAAGACTTATTTTCCCCTCTGTATCTCCTTGGGGGACATCAAGGCATTACAAGCTTCTCGTATATGCTGCATATGGGCTGACAAATGGCATACAATTCCAGGCAGGGTTCTGCGGGCTAGTCGGCCTTTGGGTGTATTGGCAGCCCTAACTATTATTTACAATCATTTTGCTGCTAATCTATGAAGGAAACCTGTGTGGACCACTCTTCCGGCATTTGTCAAGTGGACCAAAATTGAGAAACTCTGGCTGACACCTATATATCCCAACTCATTGCGTTGGTCTGGCCCTCATTCTCTCCATCTGAGACTTCTCTTAGGTCCTACGTTATTCACAAGGAACGTGTAGAGACCATGTTCCAAAAAATTCCCTCTCCAAAAGCCCACAAAGCGAATCTCATTTAGCCCAAATAACCAATATAAGTTGCTTATGTAGTTGCATCATGTACTGACCTACTTAATGAATGTAACCAGCCATACCGTCTGCTACTTGCAGGTGTAATAGATTCTTGATTACTGGTAAGATGGGCAAATTTGACTTTGTCTGGTCGCTTTGGGATTGGGACTTTGTAATATATCTTAATAGAGAAATCAATTTCTTTCTCCTGCTGCACTGATCATTCCTTCTCAATTCACAGGTAGAATCTGTCTTCAGTGAATAGACTTTCCCATTACTGAAATAAGAGATGACAGTTAGTGCTCATAAAGTTCTATGGAGAACTGTAACTGTGGTTTTAGAACTTGCAGCAGAATTTCTGTGTTTGTCTCTAGCTCCTCCCCGCTCCATAGAATTTTGAGCACCAACTGTCATCTCTTATCTCAGTAATGGGAAAGTCTATGTCCACTGAATACAGATTTTACCCATGAATTGAAAGTGAGAGATCAGTCCAGGAGGAGAGAGAATCAGATTTCTCTAGAAGATATATTATAGAGTTGCTTATTCTCATGTGTAATATTGATTTATGAAATAAAAATGATAGACGTTACTCTTTAATAATGGATGAAATGCTTTTTATGTTGGGTAACATGACTGTACGTTTCGCACTTTCTATATGAACCATACTATACTTTGCTGATTGGATTTCTGACATGGATTAATGTAAAAAAAAAATCAAGTACTTTCTTCCTTTATGTATAAAGTTTTAATAATAATCACAGCTAAACAAAATTCAATAAAGTGAAAAGTTTGGTGTTTATTCTGTTGGAGAGAAGGCTGTAGGATTTGTTATGACTTCATGTCCATATAGACAAAATTATGGCTGACTTATCTGTATGATAGGCGATCAGTATGAGATCAGTGGGTGTCTGACACCCGGCATCCCCCCCGATCAGCTGATATCTACTGCACAGATCTCCACCAAACTCATATGGATCACCCATCTCACAGATAGCTCATCAATAGTTTCGTCCTGGACAACTTCTTTAAAGAGTTTTCTGGTTTCGGAAAGCATCTGTCTCCCGGTTGCAATTAAAAAAATAAAATAATAGTGTTTTTCTAACCTCCCTGGGTCCAGCTCTGAGTCTCTGCCGCTGCCCCTGCTGTTTATTATTGTTGTCTTACACTGCTGATATCACTCTGTCCAAGTTAGTAGCATGATCACGTGGCTGCAGCACTGCTGACGTGACATAATGATAACAGACACCGGGAGACGCACCGGACCTGGGGAGGGTGAGTAACGTATAGGGTTTTTGTTTGTTTTTGTTTTCATTCAATGCAAACTGCACTTGGAGTACAGGGGTTTTCTGGAACCGAAATTTCATTTTAAATGAAAAACCTGCAAACAGCAATGTGTTTCAAAACTGCATGAATTGAAGCATTAACAGTGGATTTAGGCAGAATTCCATTTTTGAGTTCCCAAAAATTGCTGGGAAACTAAAAGGCGATTCCACAACTACCCCCCCCCCTTACATACACATTTAGTGCAGCCTTACATTCAGTATTTCTTTTGAGAAGAGGAGACTTTTTCCCAAAGCCCATCGCAGGGATGCAGGAGAGGGGATCTCCAATTTTAATTGTTCAAATAAAATTCAAGTTTTATCTGGATCTGAAACATCTACTTATTTCCAATCACCGCCGACTTCTTCTGAGAAGGCGGGCACGAAGTATCGCCCCGCTCCTGCAGCAGCCGCTGTCGACCTCCTGATGCTGTGGCCACGCTCCTGCCTCCGTCGACCTCCTGGAGCTTTGACCCCGCTCCTGCCGCAGCCGCCAACCTCCTGAAGCTGTGACCTCGCTCCTGCCACTGTCGACCTCCTGAAGCTGTGACCCCGCTCCTGCCACTGTCGACCTCCTGAAGCTGTGACCCCGCTCCTGCCACTGTCGACCTCCTGAAGCTGTGACCCCGCTCCTGCCGCAGCCGCCAACCTCCTGAAGCTGTGACCCCGCTCCTGCCACTGTCGACCTCCTGAAGCTGTGACCCCGCTCCTGCCACTGTTGACCTCCTGGAGCTTTGACCCCGCTCCTGCCGCAGCCGCCAACCTCCTGAAGCTGTGACCCCGCTCCTGCCACTGTCGACCTCCTGAAGCTGTGACCCCGCTCCTGCCACTGTTGACCTCCTGAAGCTGTGACCCCGCTCCTGCCACTGTTGACCTCCTGAAGCTGTGACCTCGCTCCTGCCACTGTCGACCTCCTGAAGCTGTGACCCCGCTCCTGCCACTGTCGACCTCCTGAAGCTGTGACCCCGCTCCTGCCACTGTTGACCTCCTGAAGCTGTGACCCCGGTCCTGCCACTGTCGACCTCCTGAAGCTGTGACCTCGCTCCTGCCACTGTCGACCTCCTGAAGCTGTGACCCCGCTCCTGCCACTGTCGACCTCCTGAAGCAGTGACCTCGCTCCTGCCGCCGTCGACCTCCTGAAGCTGTGACCCCGCTCCTGCCACAGCCACCGACCTCCTGAAGCTGTGACCTCACTCCTGCCACCGTCGACCTCCTGGAGCTGTGACCCCGCTCCTGCCTCCGTCGACGTCCTGAAGCTGTGAACCTGCTCCTGCCGCATCCGCCGACCTCCTGAAGCTGTGACTCCGCTCCTGCCACAGCTGCCGACCTCCTGAAGCTGTGACCCCGCTACTGCCGCAGTCACTGTCGAACTCCTGAAGCTGTGACCCCGCTCCTGCCGCCGTCAGCCTCCTGAAGCTGTGACCCCGCTCCTGCCCCCGTCGACCTCCTGAAGCTTTGACCCGCTCCTGCGGCAGCCGCCGACCTCCTGAAGCTGTGACCCCGCTCCTGCCGCAGTCACTGTCGACCTCCTGAAGCTGTGACCCCGCTCCTGCCTCCGTTGACCTCCTGAAGCTGTGACCACGCTCCAGCCGCACCCGCCGACCTCCTGAAGCTGTGACCCCGCTCCTGCCGCAGTCGCTGTCGACCTGAAGCTGTGGTCCCGCTCCTGCCGCCGTCAACCACCTGAAGCTGTGACCCCGCTCCTGCCGCTGTCGACCTCCTGAAGCTGTGACCCCGCTCCTGCCGCCGTCGACCTCCTGAAGCTGTGACCCCTCTCCTGCCGCAGCCGCCGACCTCCTGAAGCTGTGACCCCGCTCCTGCCGCCGTCGACCTCCTGAAGCTGTGACCCCGCTCCTGCCGCCGTGGAACTCCTGAAGCTGTGACCCCGCTCCTACCGCAGCCACCGACCTCCTGAAGCTGTGACCTCACTCCTCCAACCGTCGACCTCCTGAAGCTGTGACCCCGCTCCTGCCTCCGTCGACCTCCTGAAGCTGTGACCCCGCTCCTGCCGCAGCCGCCGACCTCCTGAAGCTGTGACTCCGCTCCTGCCGCAGTCACTGTCGACCTCCTGAAGCTGTGACCCCACTCCTGCCTCCGTCGACCTCCTGAAGCTGTGACCACGCTCCTGCCGCACCCGCTGACCTCCTGAAGCTGTGACCCCGCTACTGCCGCAGTCACTGTCGAACTCCTGAAGCTGTGACCCCGCTCCTGCCGCCGTCAGCCTCCTGAAGCTGTGACCCCGCTCCTGCCCCCGTCGACCTCCTGAAGCTTTGACCCGCTCCTGCCGCAGCCGCCGACCTCCTGAAGCTGTGACCCCGCTCCTGCCGCAGTCACTGTCGACCTCCTGAAGCTGTGACCCCGCTCCTGCCTCCGTCGACCTCCTGAAGCTGTGACCACGCTCCTGCCGCACCCGCCGACCTCCTGAAGCTGTGACCCCGCTCCTGCCGCAGTCGCTGTCGACCTGAAGCTGTGGTCCCGCTCCTGCCGCCGTCAACCACCTGAAGCTGTGACTCCGCTCCTGCCGCTGTCGACCTCCTGAAGCTGTGACCCCGCTCCTGCCGCCGTCGACCTCCTGAAGCTGTGACTCCTCTCCTGCCGCAGCCGCCGACCTCCTGAAGCTGTGACCCCGCTCCTGCCGCCGTCGACCTCCTGAAGCTGTGACCCCGCTCCTGCCGCCGTCGACCTCCTGAAGCTGTGACCCCGCTCCTGCCGCCGTCGAACTCCTGAAGCTGTGACCCCGCTCCTACCGCAGCCACCGACCTCCTGAAGCTGTGACCTCACTCCTCCAACCGTCGACCTCCTGAAGCTGTGACCCCGATCCTGCCTCCGTCGACCTCCTGAAGCTGTGACCCCGCTCCTGCCGCAGCCGCCGACCTCCTGAACCTGTGACGCCGCAGCTGCCGACCTCCTGAAGTTGGGACCCCGCTCCTGCCGCAGTCGACCTCCTGAAGCTGTGACCCCGCTCCTGCCGCACCCGCCGACCTCCTGAAGCTGTGACCCCGCTCCTGCCGCAGTTGCTGTCGACCTGAAGCTGTGGCCCCGCTCCTGCCGCGGTCAACAACCTGAAACTGTGACACCGCTCCTGCCGCCTCCTACCTCCTGAAGCTGTGAACCCGCTCCTGCTGCAGCCGCCGACCTCCTGAAGCTGTGACCCTGCTCCTGCCGCAGCCGCCAACCTCCTGAAGCTGTGACCCCGCTCCTGCCACCATTGACCTCCTGAAGCTGTGACCCCGCTCCTGCCGCCGTCGACCTCCTGAAGCTGTGACCCCGCTCCTGTCGCAGCCACCGACCTAAAGCTATGACCTCACTCCTGCCACCGTCGACCTCCTGAAGCCGTGACCCCGCTCCTGCCTCCGTCGACTTCCTGAAGCTATGACCCCGAACCTGCCACAGCCTCCGACCTCCTGAAGCTGTGACCCCGCTCCTGCCACAGCTGCCGACCTCCTGAAGCTGTGACCCCGCTCCTGCCGCAGTCACTGTCGACCTACTGAAGCTGTGACCCCGCTCCTGCCTCCGTCGACCTCCTGAAGCTGTGACCCCGCTCCTGCCGCACCCGCCGACCTCCTGAAGCTGTGACCCCGCTCCTGCCACAGTCACTGTCGACCTGAAGCTGTGGCCCAGCTCCTGCCGCCGTCGACCTCCTGAAGCTTTGACCCCGCTCCTGCCACAGCCGACCTCCTGAGGCTGTGACCCCGCTCCTGCCGCCGTCGACCTCCTGAAGCTGTGACCCCGCTCCTGCTGCAGCCGCGGAACTCCTGAAGCTGTGACCGGCTCCTGCCGCAGCTGCCGACCTCCTGAAGCTTTTACCCCCCTCCTGCCGCAGCCGCCGACCTCCTGAAGCTGTGACTCCGCTCCTGCCGCCGTCGACCTCCTGAAGCTGTGACCCCGCTCCAGCCACCGTCGACCTCCTGAAGCTTTGACCCCCTCCTGCCGCAGCCGCCAACCTTCTGAAGCTGTGACGCTGCTCCTGCTGCCGTCGACCTCCTGAAGCTGTGACCCCGCTCCTGCCGCAGTTGCTGTCGACCTGAAGCTGTGGCCCCGCTCCTGCCGCGGTCAACAACCTGAAGCTGTGACACCGCTCCTGCCGCCGCCTACCTCCTGAAGCTGTGAACCCGCTCCTGCTGCAGCCGCCGACCTCCTGAAGCTGTGACCCTGCTCCTGCCGCAGCCGCCAACCTCCTGAAGCTGTGACCCCGCTCCTGCCACCATTGACCTCCTGAAGCTGTGACCCCGCTCCTGCCGCCGTCGACCTCCTGAAGCTGTGACCCCGCTCCTGTCGCAGCCACCGACCTAAAGCTGTGACCTCACTCCTGCCACCGTCGACCTCCTGAAGCCGTGACCCCGCTCCTGCCTCCGTCGACTTCCTGAAGCTATGACCCCGAACCTGCCACAGCCTCCGACCTCCTGAAGCTGTGACCCCGCTCCTGCCACAGCTGCCGACCTCTTGAAGCTGTGACCCCGCTCCTGCCGCAGTCACTGTCGACCTACTGAAGCTGTGACCCCGCTCCTGCCTCCGTCGACCTCCTGAAGCTGTGACCCCGCTCCTGCCGCACCCGCCGACCTCCTGAAGCTGTGACCCCGCTCCTGCCACAGTCACTGTCGACCTGAAGCTGTGGCCCAGCTCCTGCCGCCGTCGACCTCCTGAAGCTTTGACCCCGCTCCTGCCACAGCCGACCTCCTGAGGCTGTGACCCCGCTCCTGCCGCCGTCGACCTCCTGAAGCTGTGACCCCGCTCCTGCTGCAGCCGCGGAACTCCTGAAGCTGTGACCGGCTCCTGCCGCAGCCGCCGACCTCCTGAAGCTTTTACCCCCCTCCTGCCGCAGCCGCCGACCTCCTGAAGCTGTGACTCCGCTCCTGCCGCCGTCGACCTCCTGAAGCTGTGACCCCGCTCCAGCCACCGTCGACCTCCTGAAGCTTTGACCCCCTCCTGCCGCAGCCGCCAACCTTCTGAAGCTGTGACGCTGCTCCTGCCGCCGTCGACCTCCTGAAGCTGTGACCCCGCTCCTGCCACAGTCGCTGTCGACCTGAAGCTGTGGCCCAGCTCCTGCCGCCGTCGACCTCCTGAAGCTTTGACCCCGCTCCTGCCACAGCCGACCTCCTGAGGCTGTGACCCCGCTCCTGCCGCCGTCGACCTCCTGAAGCTGTGACCCCGCTCCTGCTGCAGCCGCCGAACTCCTGAAGCTGTGACCCGCTCCTGCCGCAGCCGCCGACCTCCTGAAGCTGTGACCCCGCTCCTGCCGCCGTCGACCTCCTGAAGCTTTTACCCCCCTCCTGCCGCAGCCGCCGACCTCCTGAAGCTGTGACTCCGCTCCTGCCGCCGTCGACCTCCTGAAGCTGTGACCCCGCTCCAGCCACCGTCGACCTCCTGAAGCTTTGACCCCCTCCTGCCGCAGCCGCCAACCTTCTGAAGCTGTGACGCTGCTCCTGCCGCCGTCGACCTCCTGAAGCTGTGACCCCGCTCCTGCCGCAGCCAACGACCTGAAGCTGAGACCTCACTCCTGCCACCGTCGACCTCCTGAAGCCGTGACCCCGCTCCTGCCTCCGTCGACTTCCTGAAGCTATGACCCCGAACCTGCCGCAGCCGCCGACCTCCTGAAGCTGTGACCCGCTCCTGCCGCAGTCACTGTCGACCTACTGAAGCTGTGACCCCGCTCCTGCCTCCGTCGACCTCCTAAAGCTGTGAACCCGCTCCTGCCGCTCCCGCCGACCTCCTGAAGCTGTGACCCCGCTCCTGCCGCAGTCGCTGTCGACCTGAAGCTGTGGCCCCGCTCCTGCCGCCGTCAACCACCTGAAGCTGTGACCCCGCTCCTGCCGCCGTCGACCTCCTGAAGCTTTGACCCCGTTCCTGCCGCTGTTGACCTCCTGAAGCTTTTACCCCCCTCCTGCCGCAGCCGCCGACCTCCTGAAGCTGTGACTCCGCTCCTGCTGCCGTCGATCTCCTGAAGCTGTGACCCCGCTCCAGCCACCGTCGACCTCCTGAAGCTTTGCCCCCTCCTGCCGCAGCCGCCAACCTTCTGAAGCTGTGACGGTTCTCCTGCCGCCGTCGACCTCCTGAAGCTGTGACCCCGCTCCTGCCGCAGCCGCTGACGTCCTGAAGCTGTGACCCCACTCCTGCCACCGTCGACCTCCTGAAGCTGTGATCCCGCTCCTGCCGCAGCCGCCGACCTCCTGAAGCTGTGACCCCGCTCCTGCCGCCGTCGACCTCCTGAAGCTGTGACCCCGCTCCTGCCACAGCCGCCGACCTCCTGAAGCTGTGACCCCGCTCCTGCCGCCGTCGACCTCCTGAAGCTGTGACCCCGCTCCTGCTGCCGTCGACCTCCTGAAGCTGTGACCCCCCTCCTGTCGCCGTCGACCTCCTGAAGCTTTGACCCCCCTCCTGCCGCAGCGGCCGACCTCCTGAAGCTGTGACCCCGCTCCTGCCGCCGTCGACCTCCTGAAGCTGTGACCCCCCTCCTGTCGCCGTCGACCTCCTGAAGCTTTGAACCCCCTCCTGCCGCAGCGGCCGACCTCCTGAAGCTGTGACCCCGCTCCTGCAGCCGTCGACCTCCTGAAGCTGTGACCCCGCTCCTGCCACCGTCGACCTCCTGAAGCTTTGACCCCCTCCTGCCGCAGCCGCCAACCTTCTGAAGCTGTGACGCTGCTCCTACCGCCGTCGACCACCTGAAGCTGTGACCCCGCTCCTGCCTCCGTCGACCTCCTGAAGCCGTGACCCCGCTCCTGCCTCCGTCGACTTCCTGAAGCTAAGACCCCGAACCTGCCGCACCCGCCGACCTCCTGAAGCTGTGACCCTGCTCCTGCCGCCGTCGACCTCCTGAAGCTGTGACCCCGCTCCTGTCACAGCTGCCGACCTCCTGAAGCTGTGACCCCGCTCCTGCCGCAGTCACTGTCGACCTCCTGAAGTTGTGACCCCGCTCCTGCTGTCGTCGACCTCCTGAAGCTTTCACCCCGATCCTGCCGCAGCTGCTGACCTCCTGAATCTGTGACCCCGCTCCTGCCGCAGTCGCTGTCGACTTCCTGAAGCTGTGACCCCGCTCCTGCCGTCGTCAACCTACTGAAGCTGTGACCCCGCTCCTGCCACCGTCGACCTCCTGAAGCTTTGACCCCGCTCCTGCCGCAGCCACCGACCTCCGGAAGCTGTGACCCCGCTCCTGCCGGAGCCACCGACCTCCTGAAGCTGTGACCTCACTTCTGCCACCGTCGACCTATTGAAGCTGTGACCCCACTTCTGCCTCCGTCGACCTCCTGAAGCTGTGACCCCTCTCCTGCCGCCGTCGACCTCCTGAAGCTGTGACCCCGCTCCTGCCTCAGTCACTGTCGACCTCCTGAAGCTGTGACCCCACTCCTGCCGCCGTCGACCTCCTGAAGCTTTGACCCCCCTCCTGACGCAGCCGCCGACCTCCTGAAGCTGTGACCCCGCTCCTGCCGCCGTCGACCTCCTGAAGCTGTTACCCAGCTCCTGCCGCAGCTGCCGACCTCCTGAAGCTGTGACCACACTCCTGCCGTAGCCGCCGACCTCCTGAAGCTTTGACCCCGCTCCTGCCACCGTCGACCTCCTGAAGCTGTGACCCCGCTCCTGCCACCGTCGAACTACTGAAGCTGTGACCCCGCTCCTGCCGCAGCCACCGACCTCCTGAAGCTGTGACCTCACTCCTGCCACCGTCGACCTCCTAAAGCTGTGACCCCGCTCCTGCCTCCGTCGACCTCCTGAAGCTGTGACCCCGCTCCTGCCGCAGACGCCGACCTCCTGAAGCTGTGACCCCGCTCCTGCCGCAGACGCCGAGCTCCTGAAGCTGTGACCCCGCTCCTGCCGCCGTCGAACTCCTGAACCTGTGACGCCGCAGCTACCAACTTCCTGAAGCTGTGACCCCGCTCCTGCCGCAGTCACTGTCGACCTCCTGAAGCTGTGACCCCGCTCCTGCCTCCGTCGACCTCCTGAAGCTGTGACCCCTCTCATGCCGCACCAGCCGACCTCCTGAAGCTGTGACCCCGCTCCTGCCGCAGTCGCTGTCGACCTGAAGCTGTGACCCCGCTCCTGCCGCCGTCGACCTCCTGAAGCTTTGACCCCGCTCCTGCCACAGCCGCCGACCTCCTGAGGCTGTGACCCCGCTCCTGCCACCGTTGACCTCCTGAAGCTGTGACCCCTCTCCTGCCGCAGCCGCCAACCTCCTGAATTTGTGACCCCGCTCCTGCCGCCGTCGACCTCCTGAAGCCGTGACCCCGCTCCTGCCGCCGTCGACCTCCTGAAGCTTTTACCCCCCTCCTGCCGCAGCCGCCGACCTCCTGAAGCTGTGACTCCGCTCCTGCCGCCGTCGACCTCCTGAAGCTGTGACCCCGCTCCTGCCGCAGTCACTGTCGACCTCCTGAAGCTGTGACCCCGCTCCTGCCTCCGTCGACCTCCTGAAGCTGTGACCCCGCTCCTGCCACCGTCGACCTCCTGAAGCTTTGACCCCGCTCCTGCCGCAGCCACCGACCTCCGGAAGCTGTGACCCCGCTCCTGCCCCGTCGACCTCCTGAAGGTGTGACCCGGCTCCTGCCGCAGCCACCGACCTCCTGAAGCTGTGACCTCACTTCTGCCACCGTCGACCTCTTGAAGCTGTGACCCCACTTCTGCCTCCGTCGACCTCCTGAAGCTATGACCCCTCTCCTGCCGCCGTCGACCTCCTGAAGCTGTGACGCCGCAACTGCCGACCTCCTGAAGCTGTGACCCCGCTCCTGCCGCAGTCACTGTCGACCTCCTGAAGATGTGACCCCACTCCTGCCGCCGTCGACCTCCTGAAGCTTTGACCCCCCTCCTGACGCAGCCGCCGACCTCCTGAAGCTGTGACCCCGCTCCTGCCGCCGTCGACCTCCTGAAGCTGTTACCCAGCTCCTGCCGCAGCTGCCGACCTCCTGAAGCTGTGACCACGCTCCTGCCGTAGCCGCCAACCTCCTGAAGCTTTGACCCCGCTCCTGCCACCGTCGACCTCTTGAAGCTGTGACCCCGCTCCTGCCGCCGTCGAACTACTGAAGCTGTGACCCCGCTCCTGCCGCAGCCACCGACCTCCTGAAGCTGTGACCTCACTCCTGACACCGTCGACCTCCTAAAGCTGTGAACCCGCTCCTGCCTCCGTCGTCCTCCTGAAGCTGTGACCCCGCTCCTGCCGCAGACGCCGACCTCCTGAAGCTGTGACCCCGCTCCTGCCGCAGACGCCGACCTCCTGAAGCTGTGACCCCGCTCCTGCCGCCGTCGAACTTCTGAACCTGTGACGCCGCAGCTACCGACTTCCTGAAGCTGTGACCCCGCTCCTGCCGCAGTCACTGTCGACCTCCTGAAGCTGTGACCCCGCTCTTGCCTCCGTCGACCTCCTGAAGCTGTGACCCCTCTCATGCCGCACCAGCCGACCTCCTGAAGCTGTGACCGCGCTCCTGCCGCAGTCGCTGTCGACCTGAAGCTGTGACCCCGCTCCTGCCGCCGTCGACCTCCTGAAGCTTTGACCCCGCTCCTGCCACAGCCGCCGACCTCCTGAGGCTGTGACCCCGCTCCTGCCACCGTTGACCTCCTGAAGCTGTGACCCCGCTCCTGCCGCAGCCGCCAACCTCCTGAAGCTGTGACCCGCTCCTGCCGCAGCCGCCGACCTCCTGAAGTTGTGACCCCGCTCCTGCCGCCGTCGACCTCCTGAAGCCGTGACCCCGCTCCTGCCACCGTCGACCTCCTGAAGCTTTTACCCCCCTCCTGCCGCAGCCGCCGACCTCCTGAAGCTGTGACTCCGCTCCTGCCGCCGTCGACCTCCTGAAGCTGTGACCCCGCTCCTGCAGCAGCCGCCGACCTCTTGAAGCTGTGACCCCGCTCCAGCCACCGTCGACCTCCTGAAGCTTTGACCCCCTCCTGCAGCAGCCGCCAACCTCCTGAAGCTGTGACGCCGCTCCTGCCGCCGTCGACCTACTGAAGCTGTGACACCGCTCCTGCCGCAGCCGCCGACCTCCTGAAGCTGTGACCCCACTCCTGCCACCGTCGACCTCCTGAAGCTGTGACCCCACTCCTGCCGCAGCCGCCGACCTCCTGAAGCTGTGACCCCGCTCCTGCCGCAGTCACTGTCGACCTCCTGAAGCTGTGACCCTGCTCCTGCCTCCGTCGACCTCCTGAAGCTGTGACCCCTCTCCTGCCGCACCAGCCGACCTCCTGAAGCTGTGACCCCGCTCCTGCCGCAGTCGCTGTCGACCTGAAGCTGTGACCCCGCTCCTGCCGCCGTCGACCTCCTGAAGCTTTGACCCCGCTCCTGCCGTCGTCAACCTCCTGAAGCTGTGACCCCGCTCCTGCCACCGTCGACCTCCTGAAGCTTTGACCCCGCTCCTGCCGCAGCCACCGACCTCCGGAAGCTGTGACCCCGCTCCTGCTGCCGTCGACCTCCTGAAGCTGTGACCCCGCTCCTGCCGCAGCCACCGACCTCCTGAAGGTGTGACCTCACTCCTGCCGCCGTCGAAATCTTGAAGCTGTGAACCCACTTCTGCCTCCGTCGACCTCCTGAAGCTGTGACCCCTCTCCTGCCGCCGTCGACCTCCTGAAGCTGTGACCCCCCTCCTGCCGCAGTCACTGTCGACCTCCTGAAGCTGTGACCCCACTCCTGCCGCCGTCGACCTCCTGAAGCTTTGACCCCCCTCCTGCCGAAGCCGCCGACCTCCTGAAGCTGTGACCCCGCTCCTGCCGCAGCTGCCGACCTCCTGAAGCTGTGATCACGCTCCTGCCGTAGCCGCCGACCTCCTGAAGCTGTGACCCCGCTCCTGCCACCGTCGACCTCCTGAAGCTGTGACCCCGCTCCTGCCACCGTCGAACTCCTGAAGCTGTGACCCCCCTCCTGCCGCAGCTGCCGACTTACTGAAGCTGTGACCCCCCTCCTGCCGCAGTCATGGTCGACCTCCT
Source organism: Phyllobates terribilis (assembly GCF_046119375.1). Lineage (NCBI taxonomy): Eukaryota > Metazoa > Chordata > Amphibia > Anura > Dendrobatidae > Phyllobates > Phyllobates terribilis. The sequence continues at coordinate 91,922,026 of NW_027362767.1, read as the reverse complement.
GAAGCTGTGACCCCGCTCCTGCCGCCGTTGACCTCCTGAAGCTGTGACCCCGCTCCTGCCGCCGTCGACCTCCTGAAGCTTTGACCCCCCTCCTGACGCAGCGGCAGACCTCCTGAAGCTGTGACCCCGCTCCTGCCGCAGCCACCGAACTCCTGAAGCTGTGACCTCACTCCTGCCACCGTCGACCTCCTGAAGCTGTGACCCCGATCCTGCCTCCGTCGACCTCCTGAAGCTGTGACCCCGCTCCTGCCGCAGACGCCGACCTCCTGAAGCTGTGACCCCGCTCCTGCCGCCGTCGAACTCCTGAACCTGTGACGCCGCAGCTACCGACTTCCTGAAGCTGTGACCCCGCTCCTGCCGCAGTCACTGTCGACCTCCTGAAGCTGTGACCCCGCTCCTGCCTCCGTCGACCTCCTGAAGCTGTGACCCCTCTCCTGCCGCACCAGTCGACCTCCTGAAGCTGTGACCCCGCTCCTGCCGCAGTCGCTGTCGACCTGAAGCTGTGACCCCGCTCCTGCCGCCGTCGACCTCCTGAAGCTTTGACCCCGCTCCTGCCGCAGCCGCCGACCTCCTGAAGTTGTGACCCCGCTCCTGCCGCCGTCGACCTCCTGAAGCCGTGACCCCGCTCCTGCCACCGTCGACCTCCTGAAGCTTTTACCCCCCTCCTGCCGCAGCCGCCGACCTCCTGAAGCTGTGACTCCGCTCCTGCCGCCGTCGACCTCCTGAAGCTGTGACCCCGCTCCTGCAGCAGCCGCCGACCTCTTGAAGCTGTGACCCCGCTCCAGCCACCGTCGACCTCCTGAAGCTTTGACCCCCTCCTGCAGCAGCCGCCAACCTCCTGAAGCTGTGACGCCGCTCCTGCCGCCGTCGACCTACTGAAGCTGTGACACCGCTCCTGCCGCAGCCGCCGACCTCCTGAAGCTGTGACCCCACTCCTGCCACCGTCGACCTCCTGAAGCTGTGACCCCACTCCTGCCGCAGCCGCCGACCTCCTGAAGCTGTGACCCCGCTCCTGCCGCAGTCACTGTCGACCTCCTGAAGCTGTGACCCTGCTCCTGCCTCCGTCGACCTCCTGAAGCTGTGACCCCTCTCCTGCCGCACCAGCCGACCTCCTGAAGCTGTGACCCCGCTCCTGCCGCAGTCGCTGTCGACCTGAAGCTGTGACCCCGCTCCTGCCGCCGTCGACCTCCTGAAGCTTTGACCCCGCTCCTGCCGTCGTCAACCTCCTGAAGCTGTGACCCCGCTCCTGCCACCGTCGACCTCCTGAAGCTTTGACCCCGCTCCTGCCGCAGCCACCGACCTCCGGAAGCTGTGACCCCGCTCCTGCTGCCGTCGACCTCCTGAAGCTGTGACCCCGCTCCTGCCGCAGCCACCGACCTCCTGAAGCTGTGACCTCACTCCTGCCGCCGTCGAAATCTTGAAGCTGTGAACCCACTTCTGCCTCCGTCGACCTCCTGAAGCTGTGACCCCTCTCCTGCCGCCGTCGACCTCCTGAAGCTGTGACCCCCCTCCTGCCGCAGTCACTGTCGACCTCCTGAAGCTGTGACCCCACTCCTGCCGCCGTCGACCTCCTGAAGCTTTGACCCCCCTCCTGCCGAAGCCGCCGACCTCCTGAAGCTGTGACCCCGCTCCTGCCGCAGCTGCCGACCTCCTGAAGCTGTGATCACGCTCCTGCCGTAGCCGCCGACCTCCTGAAGCTGTGACCCCGCTCCTGCCACCGTCGACCTCCTGAAGCTGTGACCCCGCTCCTGCCACCGTCGAACTCCTGAAGCTGTGACCCCCCTCCTGCCGCAGCTGCCGACTTACTGAAGCTGTGACCCCCCTCCTGCCGCAGTCATGGTCGACCTCCTGAAGCTGTGACCCCGCTCCTGCCGCCGTTGACCTCCTGAAGCTGTGACCCCGCTCCTGCCGCCGTCGACCTCCTGAAGCTTTGACCCCCCTCCTGACGCAGCGGCAGACCTCCTGAAGCTGTGACCCCGCTCCTGCCGCAGCCACCGAACTCCTGAAGCTGTGACCTCACTCCTGCCACCGTCGACCTCCTGAAGCTGTGACCCCGATCCTGCCTCCGTCGACCTCCTGAAGCTGTGACCCCGCTCCTGCCGCAGACGCCGACCTCCTGAAGCTGTGACCCCGCTCCTGCCGCCGTCGAACTCCTGAACCTGTGACGCCGCAGCTACCGACTTCCTGAAGCTGTGACCCCGCTCCTGCCGCAGTCACTGTCGACCTCCTGAAGCTGTGACCCCGCTCCTGCCTCCGTCGACCTCCTGAAGCTGTGACCCCTCTCCTGCCGCACCAGTCGACCTCCTGAAGCTGTGACCCCGCTCCTGCCGCAGTCGCTGTCGACCTGAAGCTGTGACCCCGCTCCTGCCGCCGTCGACCTCCTGAAGCTTTGACCCCGCTCCTGCCACAGCCGCCGACCTCCTGAGGCTGTGACCCCGCTCCTGCCACCGTTGACCTCCTGAAGCTGTGACCCCGCTCCTGCCGCAGCCGCCAACCTCCTGAAGCTGTGACCCCGCTCCTGCCGCCGTCGACCTCCTGAAGCCGTGACCCCGCTCCTGCCGCCGTCGACCTCCTGAAGCTTTTACCCCCCTCCTGCCGCAGCCGCCGACCTCCTGAAGCTGTGACTCCGCTCCTGCCGCCGTCGACCTCCTGAAGCTGTGACCCCACTCCTGCAGCAGCCGCCGACCTCTTGAAGCTGTGACCCCGCTCCAGCCACCGTCGACCTCCTGAAGGTTTGACCCCCTCCTGCAGCAGCCGCCAACCTCCTGAAGCTGTGACGCCGCTCCTGCCGCCGTCGACCTACTGAAGCTGTGACACCGCTCCTGCCGCAGCCGCCGACCTCCTGAAGCTGTGACCCCACTCCTGCCACCGTCGACCTCCTGAAGCTGTGACCCCACTCCTGCCGCAGCCGCCGACCTCCTGAAGCTGTGACCCCGCTCCTGCCGCAGTCACTGTCGACCTCCTGAAGCTGTGACCCTGCTCCTGCCTCCGTCGACCTCCTGAAGCTGTGACCCCTCTCCTGCCGCACCAGCCGACCTCCTGAAGCTGTGACCCCGCTCCTGCCGCAGTCGCTGTCGACCTGAAGCTGTGACCCCGCTCCTGCCGCCGTCGACCTCCTGAAGCTTTGACCCCGCTCCTGCCACCGTCGACCTCCTGAAGCTTTGACCCCGCTCCTGCCGCAGCCACCGACCTCCGGAAGCTGTGACCCCGCTCCTGCCGCCGTCAACCTCCTGAAGCTGTGACCCCGCTCCTGCCGCAGCCACCGACCTCCTGAAGCTGTGACCTCACTCCTGCCACCGTCGAAATCTTGAAGCTGTGAACCCACTTCTGCCTCCGTCGACCTCCTGAAGCTGTGACCCCTCTCCTGCCGCCGTCGACCTCCTGAAGCTGTGACCCCCCTCCTGCCGCAGTCACTGTCGACCTCCTGAAGCTGTGACCCCACTCCTGCCGCCGTCGACCTCCTGAAGCTTTGACCCCCCTCTTGCCGAAGCCGCCGACCTCCTGAAGCTGTGACCCCGCTCCTGCCGCAGCTGCCGACCTCCTGAAGCTGTGATCACGCTCCTGCCGTAGCCGCCGACCTCCTGAAGCTGTGACCCCGCTCCTGCCACCGTCGACCTCCTGAAGCTGTGACCCCGCTCCTGCCACCGTCGAACTCCTGAAGCTGTGACCCCCCTCCTGCCGCAGCTGCCGACTTACTGAAGCTGTGACCCCCCTCCTGCTGCAGTCACTGTCGACCTCCTGAAGCTGTGACCCCGCTCCTGCCGCCGTTGACCTCCTGAAGCTGTGACCCCGCTCCTGCCGCCGTCGACCTCCTGAAGCTTTGACCCCCCTCCTGACGCAGCGGCAGACCTCCTGAAGCTGTGACCCCGCTCCTGCCGCAGCCACCGAACTCCTGAAGCTGTGACCTCACTCCTGCCACCGTCGACCTCCTGAAGCTGTGACCCCGATCCTGCCTCCGTCGACCTCCTGAAGCTGTGACCCCGCTCCTGCCGCAGCCGCCGACTTCCTGAAGCTGTGACCCCGCTCCTTCCGCAGCCATCGACCTCCTGAAGCTGTGACCGCGCTCCTGCCGCAGCCATCGACCTCCTGAAGCTGTGAACCCGCTCCTGCCACCGTCAACCTCCTGAATCTTTGACCCCCCTCCTGCCACAGCTGCCGACCTCCTGAATCTGTGACCCCGCTCTTTCCTCCTTCGACCTCCTGAAGCTGTGACCCCGCTCATGCCACAGCCGCCGACCTCCTGAAGCTGTGACCCCTCTCTTGCCACCGTCGACCTCCTGAAGCTGTGACCCCGCTCCTGCCTCCATCAACCTCCTGAATCTTTGACCCCGCTCCTGCCGCAGCCGCCGTCCTCCTGAATCTGTGACCCAGCTCCTGCCGCCGTCGACCTCTTGAAGCTGTGACCCCCCCTCCTGCCGCAGCTACCGACTTACTGAAGCTGTGACCCTGCTCCTGCCGCAGTCACTGTCGACCTCCTGAAGCTGTGACCCCGCTCCTGCCGCCGTCGACCTCCTGAAGCTGTGACCCCGCTCCTGCCGTCGTCGAGCTCCTGAAGCTATGACCCCCCTTCTCACGCAGCGGCAGACCTCCTGAAGCTGTGACCCCGCTCCTGCCGCCGTCGACCTCCTGAAGCTGTGACCCCGCTCCTGCCGCAGCCGCCGACCTCCTGAAGCTGTGACCCCATTCCTGTCGCAGCCGCCTACCTCCTGAAGCTGTGACCCCGCTCCTGCCGCAGCCGCCAACCTCCTGAAGCTGTGACCCCGCTCCTGCCACAGCCGCCGACCTCCTGAAGCTGTGATCCCGCTCCTGCCGCCGTCGACCTCCTGAAGCTGTGACCCCCCTCCTGCCGCAGCTGCCGACTTACTGAAGCTGTGACCCTGCTCCTGCCGCAGTCACTGTCGACCTCCTGAAGCTGTGACCCCGCTCCTGCCGCTGTTGACCTCCTGAAGCTGTGACCCCGCTCCTGCCGCCGTCGACCTCCTGAAGCTGTGACCCCCCTCCTGCCGCAGCTGCCGACTTACTGAAGCTGTGACCCTGCTCCTGCCGCAGTCACTGTCGACCTCCTGAAGCTGTGACCCCGCTCCTGCCGCTGTTGACCTCCTGAAGCTGTGACCCCGCTCCTGCCGCCGTCGACCTCCTGAAGCTTTGACCCCCCTCCTGACGCAGCGGCAGACCTCCTGAAGCTGTGACCCCGCTCCTGCCGCAGCCACCGAACTCCTGAAGCTGTGACCTCACTCCTGCCACCGTCGACCTCCTGAAGCTGTGACCCCGATCCTGCCTCCGTCGACCTCCTGAAGCTGTGACCCCGCTCCTGCCGCAGATGCCGACCTCCTGAAGCTGTGACCCCGCTCGTGCCGCCGTCGAACTCCTGAACCTGTGACGCCGCAGCTACCGACTTCCTGAAGCTGTGACCCCGCTCCTGCCGCAGTCACTGTCGACCTCCTGAAGCTGTGACCCCGCTCCTGCCTCCGTCGACCTCCTGAAGCTGTGACCCCTCTCCTGCCGCACCAGTCGACCTCCTGAAGCTGTGACCCCGCACCTGCCGCAGTCGCTGTCGACCTGAAGCTGTGACCCCGCGCCTGCCGCCGTCGACCTCCTGAAGCTTTGACCCCGCTCCTGCCACAGCCGCCGACCTCCTGAGGCTGTGACCCCGCTCCTGCCACCGTCGACCTCCTGAAGCTGTGACCCCGCTCCTGCCGCAGCCGCCGACCTCCTGAAGCTGTGTCCCGCTCCTGCCGCAGCCGCCGACCTCCTGAAGCTGTGACCCCGCTCCTGCCGCCGTCGACCTCCTGAAGCTGTGACCCCGCTCCTTTCGCCGTTGAACTCCTGAAGCTTTGACCCCCCTCCTGCCGCAGCGGCCGACCTTCTGAAGCTGTGACCCCGCTCCTGCCGCCGTCGACCTCCTGAAGCTGTGACCCCGCTCCTGCCGCAGCCGCCGACCTCCTGAAGCTGTGACCCCGCTCCTGTCGCAGCCTCTAACCTTCTGAAGCTGTGACCCCGCTCCTGCCGCAGCTACCGACCTCCTGAAGCTGTGACCCCGCTCCTGCCGCCGTCGACCTCCTGAAGCTTTGACCCCAGTCCTGCCGCCGTCGACCTCCTGAAGCTGTGACCCCGCTCCTGCCGCCGTCGACCTCCTGAAGCTTTGACCCCGCTCCTGCCGCAGCCGCAGACCTCCTGAAGCTGTTACCCCGCTCCTGCCACCGTCGACCTCCTGAAGCTTTGACCCCACTTCTGCTGGCGTCAACCTCCTGAACCTGTGACCCCGCTCTTGCCTCCGTCGACCACCTGAAGCTGTGACCCCGCTCCTGCCGCAGCCGCCGACCTACTGAAGCTGTGACCCCGATCCTGCCGCCGCCGACCCCCTGAAGCTGTGACGCCGCAGCTGCCGACCTCATGAAGCTGTGACCCCGCTCCTGCCGCAGTCACTGTCGACCTCCTGAAGCTGTGACCCCGCTCCTGCCGCAGCCGCCGACTTCCTGAAGCTGAGACCCCGCTCCTTCCGCAGCCATCGACCTCCTGAAGCTGTGACCGCGCTCCTGCCGCAGCCGCCGACTTCCTGAAGCTGTGACCCCGCTCCTTCCGCAGCCATCGACCTCCTGAAGCTGTGACCCCGCTCCTGCCGCCTTCGACCTCCTGAAGCTGTGAACCCGCTCCTGCCACCGTCAACCTCCTGAAGCTTTGACCCCCTCCTGCCACAGCTGCCGACCTCCTGAATCTGTGACCCCGCTCCTTCCTCCTTCGACCTCCTGAAGCTGTGACCCCGCTCATGCCACAGCCGCCGACCTCCTGAAGCTGTGACCCCTCTCTTGCCACCGTCGACCTCCTGAAGCTGTGACCCCGCTCCTGCCTCCATCAACCTCCTGAATCTTTGACCCCGCTCCTGCCGCAGCCGCCGTCCTCCTGAATCTGTGACCCCGCTCCTGCCGCCGTCGACCTCCTGAAGCTGTGACCCCCCCTCCTGCCGCAGCTGCCGACTTACTGAAGCTGTGACCCTGCTCCTGCCGCAGTCACTGTCGACCTCCTGAAGCTGTGACCCCGCTCCTGCCGCCGTCGACCTCCTGATGCTGTGACCCCGCTCCTGCCGTCGTCGAGCTCCTGAAGCTTTGACCCCCCTTCTGACGCAGCGGCAGACCTCCTGAAGCTGTGACCCCGCTCCTGCCGCCGTCGACCTCCTGAAGCTGTGACCCCGCTCCTGCCGCAGCCGCCGACCTCCTGAAGCTGTGACCCCATTCCTGTCGCAGCCGCCTACCTCCTGAAGCTGTGACCCCGCTCCTGCCGCAGCCGCCAACTTCCTGAAGCTGTGACCCCGCTCCTGCCACAGCCGCCGACCTCCTGAAGCTGTGACCCCGCTCCTGCCGCCGTCGACCTCCTGAAGCTGTGACCCCCTTCCTGCCGCAGCTGCCGACTTACTGAAGCTGTGACCCTGCTCCTGCCGCAGTCACTGTCGACCTCCTGAAGCTGTGACCCCGCTCCTGCCGCCGTTGACCTCCTGAAGCTGTGACCCCGCTCCTGCCGCCGTCGACCTCCTGAAGCTTTGACCCCCCTCCTGACGCAGCGGCAGACCTCCTGAAGCTGTGACCCCGCTCCTGCCGCCGTCGACCTCCTGAAGCTGTGACCCCGCTCCTGCCACAGCCGTTGACCTCCTGAAGGTGTGACCCCGCTCCTGCCGCAGCCGCCGACCTCCTGAATCTGTGACCCCATTCCTGCCACCGTCGACCTCCAGAAGCTGTGACCCTGCTCCTGCCTCCATCGACCTCCTGATACTTAGACCCCGCTCCTGCCGCTGCCGCCGACCTCCTGAAGCTGTAACCCGCTCCTGCCGCCGTCGACCTCCTGAAGATGTGACCCCGCTCCTGCCGCCGCCTACCTCCTGAAGCTGTGAACCCGCTCCTGCTGCAGCCGCCGACCTCCTGAAGCTGTGACCCTGCTCCTGCCGCAGCCGCCAACCTCCTGAAGCTGTGACCCCGCTCCTGCCACCATTGACCTCCTGAAGCTGTGACCCCGCTCCTGCCGCCGTCGACCTCCTGAAGCTGTGACCCCGCTCCTGTCGCAGCCACCGACCTAAAGCTGTGACCTCACTCCTGCCACCGTCGACCTCCTGAAGCCGTGACCCCGCTCCTGCCTCCGTCGACTTCCTGAAGCTATGACCCCGAACCTGCCACAGCCTCCGACCTCCTGAAGCTGTGACCCCGCTCCTGCCACAGCTGACGACCTCCTGAAGCTGTGACCCCGCTCCTGCCACAGTCACTGTCGACCTACTGAAGCTGTGACCCCGCTCCTGCCTCCGTCGACCTCCTGAAGCTGTGACCCCGCTCCTGCCGCACCCGCCGACCTCCTGAAGCTGTGACCCCGCTCCTGCCACAGTCACTATCGACCTGAAGCTGTGGCCCAGCTCCTGCCGCCGTCGACCTCCTGAAGCTTTGACCCCGCTCCTGCCACAGCCGACCTCCTGAGGCTGTGACCCCGCTCCTGCCGCCGTCGACCTACTGAAGCTGTGACCCCGCTCCTGCTGCAGCCGCGGAACTCCTGAAGCTGTGACCGGCTCCTGCCGCAGCCGCCGACCTCCTGAAGCTTTTACCCCCCTCCTGCCGCAGCCGCCGACCTCCTGAAGCTGTGACTCCGCTCCTGCCGCCGTCGACCTCCTGAAGCTGTGACCCCGCTCCAGCCACCGTCGACCTCCTGAAGCTTTGACCCCCTCCTGCCGCAGCCGCCAACCTTCTGAAGCTGTGACGCTGCTCCTGCCGCCGTCGACCTCCTGAAGCTGTGACCCCGCTCCTGCCACAGTCGCTGTCGACCTGAAGCTGTGGCCCAGCTCCTGCCGCCGTCGACCTCCTGAAGCTTTGACCCCGCTCCTGCCGCCGTCGACCTCCTGAAGCTGTGACCCCGCTCCTGCTGCAGCCGCCGAACTCCTGAAGCTGTGACCCGCTCCTGCCGCAGCCGCCGACCTCCTGAAGCTGTGACCCCGCTCCTGCCGCCGTCGACCTCCTGAAGCTTTTACCCCCCTCCTGCCGCAGCCGCCGACCTCCTGAAGCTGTGACTCCGCTCCTGCCGCCGTCGACCTCCTGAAGCTGTGACCCCGCTCCTGTCGCAGCCACCGACCTAAAGCTGTGACCTCACTCCTGCCACCGTCGACCTCCTGAAGCCGTGACCCCGCTCCTGCCTCCGTCGACTTCCTGAAGCTATGACCCCGAACCTGCCACAGCCTCCGACCTCCTGAAGCTGTGACCCCGCTCCTGCCACAGCTGCCGACCTCCTGAAGCTGTGACCCCGCTCCTGCCGCAGTCACTGTCGACCTACTGAAGCTGTGACCCCGCTCCTGCCTCCGTCGACCTCCTGAAGCTGTGACCCCGCTCCTGCCGCACCCGCCGACCTCCTGAAGCTGTGACCCCGCTCCTGCCACAGTCACTGTCGACCTGAAGCTGTGGCCCAGCTCCTGCCGCCGTCGACCTCCTGAAGCTTTGACCCCGCTCCTGCCACAGCCGACCTCCTGAGGCTGTGACCCCGCTCCTGCCGCCGTCGACCTCCTGAAGCTGTGACCCCGCTCCTGCTGCAGCCGCCGAACTCCTGAAGCTGTGACCCGCTCCTGCCGCAGCCGCCGACCTCCTGAAGCTGTGACCCCGCTCCTGCCGCCGTCGACCTCCTGAAGCTTTTACCCCCCTCCTGCTGCAGCCGCCGACCTCCTGAAGCTGTGACTCCGCTCCTGCCGCCGTCGACCTCCTGAAGCTGTGACCCCGCTCCAGCCACCGTCGACCTCCTGAAGCTTTGACCCCCTCCTGCCGCAGCCGCCATCCTTCTGAAGCTGTGACGCTGCTCCTGCCGCCGTCGACCTCCTGAAGCTGTGACCCCGCTCCTGCCGCAGCCAACGACCTGAAGCTGAGACCTCACTCCTGCCACCGTCGACCTCCTGAAGCCGTGACCCCGCTCCTGCCTCCGTCGACTTCCTGAAGCTATGACCCCGAACCTGCCGCAGCCGCCGACCTCCTGAAGCTGTGACCCGCTCCTGCCGCAGTCACTGTCGACCTACTGAAGCTGTGACCCCGCTCCTGCCTCCGTCGACCTCCTAAAGCTGTGAACCCGCTCCTGCCGCTCCCGCCGACCTCCTGAAGCTGTGACCCCGCTCCTGCCGCAGTCGCTGTCGACCTGAAGCTGTGGCCCCGCTCCTGCCGCCGTCAACCACCTGAAGCTGTGACCCCGCTCCTGCCGCCGTCGACCTCCTGAAGCTTTGTCCCCGTTCCTGCCGCTGTTGACCTCCTGAAGCTTTTACCCCCCTCCTGCCGCAGCCGCCGACCTCCTGAAGCTGTGACTCCGCTCCTGCTGCCGTCGACCTCCTGAAGCTGTGACCCCGCTCCAGCCACCGTCGACCTCCTGAAGCTTTGACCCCCTCCTGCCGCAGCCGCCAACCTTCTGAAGCTGTGACGGTTCTCCTGCCGCCGTCGACCTCCTGAAGCTGTGACCCCGCTCCTGCCGCAGCCGCTGACGTCCTGAAGCTGTGACCCCACTCCTGCCACCGTCGACCTCCTGAAGCTGTGATCCCGCTCCTGCCGCAGCCGCCGACCTCCTGAAGCTGTGACCCCGCTCCTGCCGCCGTCGACCTCCTGAAGCTGTGACCCCGCTCCTGCCACAGCCGCCGACCTCCTGAAGCTGTGACCCCGCTCCTGCCGCCGTCGACCTCCTGAAGCTGTGACCCCGCTCCTGCTGCCGTCGACCTCCTGAAGCTGTGACCCCCCTCCTGTCGCCGTCGACCTCCTGAAGCTTTGACCCCCCTCCTGCCGCAGCGGCCGACCTCCTGAAGCTGTGACCCCGCTCCTGCCGCCGTCGACCTCCTGAAGCTGTGACCCCCCTCCTGTTGCCGTCGACCTCCTGAAGCTTTGAACCCCCTCCTGCCGCAGCGGCCGACCTCCTGAAGCTGTGACCCCGCTCCTGCAGCCGTCGACCTCCTGAAGCTGTGACCCCGCTCCTGCCACCGTCGACCTCCTGAAGCTTTGACCCCCTCCTGCCGCAGCCGCCAACCTTCTGAAGCTGTGACGCTGCTCCTGCCGCCGTCGACCTCCTGAAGCTGTGACCCCGCTCCTGCCTCCGTCGACCTCCTGAAGCCGTGACCCCGCTCCTGCCTCCGTCGACTTCCTGAAGCTAAGACCCCGAACCTGCCGCACCCGCCGACCTCCTGAAGCTGTGACCCCGCTCCTGCCGCCGTCGACCTCCTGAAGCTGTGACCCCGCTCCTGCCACAGCTGCCGACCTCCTGAAGCTGTGACCCCGCTCCTGCTGTCGTCGACCTCCTGAAGCTTTCACCCCGATCCTGCCGCAGCTGCTGACCTCCTGAATCTGTGACCCCGCTCCTGCCGCAGTCGCTGTCGACTTCCTGAAGCTGTGACCCCGCTCCTGCCGTCGTCAACCTCCTGAAGCTGTGACCCCGCTCCTGCCACCGTCGACCTCCTGAAGCTTTGACCCCGCTCCTGCCGCAGCCACCGACCTCCGGAAGCTGTGACCCCGCTCCTGCCGCCGTCGACCTCCTGAAGGTGTGACCCCGCTCCTGCCGGAGCCACCGACCTCCTGAAGCTGTGACCTCACTTCTGCCACCGTCGACCTATTGAAGCTGTGACCCCACTTCTGCCTCCGTCGACCTCCTGAAGCTGTGACCCCTCTCCTGCCGCCGTCGACCTCCTAAAGCTGTGACGCCGCAACTGCCGACCTCCTGAAGCTGTGACCCCGCTCCTGCCGCAGTCACAGTCGACCTCCTGAAGCTGTGACCCCACTCCTGCCGCCGTCGACCTCCTGAAGCTTTGACCCCCCTCCTGACGCAGCCGCCGACCTCCTGAAGCTGTGACCCCGCTCCTGCCGCCGTCGACCTCCTGAAGCTGTTACCCAGCTCCTGCCGCAGCTGCCGACCTCCTGAAGCTGTGACCACGCTCCTGCCGTAGCCGCCGACCTCCTGAAGCTTTGACCCCGCTCCTGCCACCGTCGACCTCCTGAAGCTGTGACCCCGCTCCTGCCACCGTCGAACTACTGAAGCTGTGACCCCGCTCCTGCCGCAGCCACCGACCTCCTGAAGCTGTGACCTCACTCCTGCCACCGTCGACCTCCTAAAGCTGTGACCCCGCTCCTGCCTCCGTCGACCTCCTGAAGCTGTGACCCCGCTCCTGCCGCAGACGCCGACCTCCTGAAGCTGTGACCCCGCTCCTGCCGCAGACGCCGACCTCCTGAAGCTGTGACCCCGCTCCTGCCGCCGTCGAACTCCTGAACCTGTGACGCCGCATCTACCAACTTCCTGAAGCTGTGACCCCGCTCCTGCCGCAGTCACTGTCGACCTCCTGAAGCTGTGACCCCGCTCCTGCCTCCGTCGACCTCCTGAAGCTGTGACCCCTCTCATGCCGCACCAGCCGACCTCCTGAAGCTGTGACCCCGCTCCTGCCGCAGTCGCTGTCGACCTGAAGCTGTGACCCTGGTCCTGCCGCCGTCGACCTCCTGAAGCTTTGACCCCGCTCCTGCCACAGCCGCCGACCTCCTGAGGCTGTGACCCCGCTCCTGCCACCGTTGACCTCCTGAAGCTATGACCCCTCTCCTGCCGCAGCCGCCGACCTCCTGAATTTGTGACCCCGCTCCTGCCGCCGTCGACCTCCTGAAGCCGTGACCCCGCTCCTGCCGCCGTCGACCTCCTGAAGCTTTTACCCCCCTCCTGCCGCAGCCGCCGGCCTCCTGAAGCTGTGACTCCGCTCCTGCCGCCGTCGACCTCCTGAAGCTGTGACCCCGCTCCTGCAGCAGCCGCTGACCTCTTGAAGCTGTGACCCCGCTCCAGCCACCGTCGACCTCCTGAAGCTTTGACCCCCTCCTGCAGCAGCCGCCAACCTCCTGAAGCTGTGACGCCGCTCCTGCCGCCGTCGACCTACTGAAGCTGTGACCCCGCTCCTGCCGCAGCCGCCGACCTCCTGAAGCTGTGACCCCACTCCTGCCACCGTCGACCTCCTGAAGCTGTGACCCCACTCCTGCCGCAGCCGCCGACCTCCTGAAGCTGTGACCCCACTCCTGCCGCAGTCACTGTCGACCTCCTGAAGCTGTGACCCCGCTCCTGCCTCCGTCGACCTCCTGAAGCTGTGACCCCTCTCCTGCCGCACCAGCCGACCTCCTGAAGCTGTGACCCCGCTCCTGCCGCAGTCGCTGTCGACCTGAAGCTGTGACCCCGCTCCTGCCGCCGTCGACCTCCTGAAGCTTTGACCCCGCTCCTGCCGTCGTCAACCTCCTGAAGCTGTGACCCCGCTCCTGCCACCGTCGACCTCCTGAAGCTTTGACCCCGCTCCTGCCGCAGCCACCGACCTCCTGAAGCTGTGACCCCGCTCCTGCCGCCGTCGACCTCCTGAAGCTGTGACCCCGCTCCTGCCGCAGCCACCGACCTCCTGAAGCTGTGACCTCACTCCTGCCACCGTCGACCTCTTGAAGCTGTGACCCCACTTCTGCCTCCGTCGACCTCCTGAAGCTGTGACCCCTCTCCTGACGCCATCGACCTCCTGAAGCTGTGACCCACCGCCTGCCGCAGTCACTGTCGACCTCCTGAAGCTGTGACCCCACTCCTGCCGCCGTCGACCTCCTGAAGCTTTGACCCCCCTCCTGCCGAAGCCGCCGACCTCCTGAAGCTGTGACCCCGCTCCTGCCGCAGCTGCCGACCTCCTGAAGCTGTGATCACGCTCCTGCCGTAGCCGCCGACCTCCTGAAGCTGTGACCCCGCTCCTGCCACCGTCGACCTCCTGAAGCTGTGACCCCGCTCCTGCCACCGTCGAACTCCTGAAGCTGTGACCCCGCTCCTGCCGCAGCCACCGAACTCCTGAAGCTGTGACCTCACTCCTGCCACCGTCGACCTCCTGAAGCTGTGACCCCGCTCCTGCCTCCGTCGACCTCCTGAAGCTGTGACCCCGCTCCTGCCGCAGTCACTGACGACCTCCTGAAGCTGTGACCCCGCTCCTGCCTCCGTCGACCTCCTGAAGCTGTGACCACGCTCCTGCCGCACACGCCGACCTCCTGAAGCTGTGACCCCGCTCCTGCCGCAGTCGCTGTCGACCTGAAGCTGTGGTCCCGCTCCTGCCGCCGTCAACCACCTGAAGCTGTGACCCCGCTCCTGCCTCCGTCGACCTCCTGAAGCTGTGACCACGCTCCTGCCGCACCCGCCGACCTCCTGAAGCTGTGACCCCGCTCATGCCGCAGTCGCTGTCGACCTGAAGCTGTGGTCCCGCTCCTGCCGCCGTCAACCACCTGAAGCTGTGACCCCTCTCCTGCCGCAGCCGCCGACCTCCTGAAGCTGTGACCCCGCTCCTGCCGCCGTCGACCTCCTGAAGCTGTGACCCCGCTCCTGCCGCCGTCGAACTCCTGAAGCTGTGACCCCGCTCCTACCGCAGCCACCGACCTCCTGAAGCTGTGACCTCACTCCTCCAACCGTCGACCTCCTGAAGCTGTGACCCCGCTCCTGCCTCCGTCGACCTCCTGAAGCTGTGACCCCGCTCCTGCCGCAGCCGCCGACCTCCTGAAGCTGTGACTCCGCTCCTGCCACAGCTGCCGACCTCCTGAAGCTGTGACCCCGCTACTGCCGCAGTCACTGTCGAACTCCTGAAGCTGTGACCCCGCTCCTGCCGCCGTCAGACTCCTGAAGCTATGACCCCGCTCCTGCCCCCGTCGACCTCCTGAAGCTTTGACCCGCTCCTGCCACAGCCGCCGACCTCCTGAAGCTGTGACCCCGCTCCTGCCGCAGTCACTGTCGACCTCCTGAAGCTGTGACCCCGCTCCTGCCTCCGTCGACCTCCTGAAGCTGTCACCCCGCTCCTGCCGCAGTCACTGTCGACCTCCTGAAGCTGTGACCCCGCTCCTGCCTCCGTCGACCTCCTGAAGCTTTGACCCCGCTCCTGCCACAGCCGACCTCCTGAGGCTGTGACCCCGCTCCTGCCGCCGTCGACCTCCTGAAGCTGTGACCCCGCTCCTGCTGCAGCCGCCGAACTCCTGAAGCTGTGACCCGCTCCTGCCGCAGCCGCCGACCTCCTGAAGCTGTGACCCCGCTCCTGCCACCGTCGACCTCCTGAAGCTTTTACCCCCCTCCTGCCACAGCCGCCGACCTCCTGAAGCTGTGACTCCGCTCCTGCCGCCGTCGACCTCCTGAAGCTGTGACCCCGCTCCAGCCACCGTCGACCTCCTGAAGCTTTGACCCCCTCTTGCCGCAGCCGCCAACCTTCTGAAGCTGTGACGCTGCTCCTGCCGCCGTCGACCTCCTGAAGCTGTGACCCCGCTCCTGCCGCAGCCACCGACCTGAAGCTGAGACCTCACTCCTGCCACCGTCGACCTCCTGAAGCCGTGACCTCGCTCCTGCCTCCGTCGACTTCCTGAAGCTATGACCCCGAACCTGCCGCAGCCGCCGACCTCCTGAAGCTGTGACCCCGCTCCTGCCGCCGTCGACCTCCTGAAGCTGTGACCCCGCTCCTGCCACAGCTGCCGACCTCCTGAAGCTGTGACCCCGCTCCTGCCGCAGTCACTGTCGACCTACTGAAGCTGTGACCCCCGGTCCTGCCTCCGTCGACCTCCTGAAGCTGTGAACCCGCTCCTGCCGCTCCCGCCGACCTCCTGAAGCTGTGACCCCGCTCCTGCCGCAGTCGCTGTCGACCTGAAGCTGTGGCCCCGCTCCTGCCGACGTCAACCACCTGAAGCTGTGACCCCGCTCCTGCCTCCGTCGACCTCCTGAAGCTTTGACCCCGCTCCTGCCGCTGTCGACTTCCTGAAGCTTATACCCCCCTCCTGCCGCAGCCGCCGACCTCCTGAAGCTGTGACTCCGCTCCTGCTGCCGTCGACCTCCTGAAGCTGTGACCCCGTTCCAGCCACCGTCGACCTCCTGAAGCTTTGACCCCCTCCTGCCGCAACCGCCAACCTTCTGAAGCTGTGACGGTTCTCCTGCCGCCGTCGACCTCCTGAAGCTGTGACCCCGCTCCTGCCACAGCCGCTGACGTCCTGAAGCTGTGACCCCACTCCTGCCGCAGTCGCTGTCGACTTCCTGAAGCTGTGACCCCGCTCCTGCCGTCGTCAACCTCCTGAAGCTGTGACCCCGATCCTGCCGCAGCCGCTGACCTCCTGAATCTGTGACCCCGCTCCTGCCGCAGTCGCTGTCGACTTCCTGAAGCTGTGACCCCGCTCCTGCCGTCGTCAACCTCCTGAAGCTGTGACCCCGCTCCTGCCACCGTCGACCTCCTGAAGCTTTGACCCCGCTCCTGCCGCAGCCACCGACCTCCGGAAGCTGTGACCCCGCTCCTGCCCCGTCGAGCTCCTGAAGGTGTGACCCGGCTCCTGCCGCAGCCACCGACCTCCTGAAGCTGTGACCTCACTTCTGCCACCGTCGACCTCTTGAAGCTGTGACCCCACTTCTGCCTCCGTCGACCTCCTGAAGCTATGACCCCTCTCCTGCCGCCGTCGACCTCCTGAAGCTGTGACGCCGCAACTGCCGACCTCCTGAAGCTGTGACCCCGCTCCTGCCGCAGTCACTGTCGACCTCCTGAAGATGTGACCCCACTCCTGCCGCCGTCGACCTCCTGAAGCTTTGACCCCCCTCCTGACGCAGCCGCCGACCTCCTGAAGCTGTGGCCCCGCTCCTGCCGCCGTCGACCTCCTGAAGCTGTTACCCAGCTCCTGCCGCAGCTGCCGACCTCCTGAAGCTGTGACCACGCTCCTGCCGTAGCCGCCGACCTCCTGAAGCTTTGACCCCGCTCCTGCCACCGTCGACCTCTTGAAGCTGTGACCCCGCTCCTGCCACCGTCGAACTACTGAAGCTGTGACCCCGCTCCTGCCGCAGCCACCGACCTCCTGAAGCTGTGACCTCACTCCTGACACCGTCGACCTCCTAAAGCTGTGAACCCGCTCCTGCCTCCGTCGTCCTCCTGAAGCTGTGACCCCGCTCCTGCCGCAGACGCCGACCTCCTGAAGCTGTGACCCCGCTCCTGCCGCAGACGCCGACCTCCTGAAGCTGTGACCCCGCTCCTGCCGCCGTCGAACTTCTGAACCTGTGACGCCGCAGCTACCGACTTCCTGAAGCTGTGACCCCGCTCCTGCCACAGTCACTGTCGACCTCCTGAAGCTGTGACCCCGCTCTTGCCTCCGTCGACCTCCTGAAGATGTGACCCCTCTCATGCCGCACCAGCCGACCTCCTGAAGCTGTGACCCCGCTCCTCCCGCAGTCGCTGTCGACCTGAAGCTGTGACCCCGCTCCTGCCGCCGTCGACCTCCTGAAGCTTTGACCCCGCTCCTGCCACAGCCGCCGACCTCCTGAGGCTGTGACCCCGCTCCTGCCACCGTTGACCTCCTGAAGCTGTGACCCCGCTCCTGCCGCAGCCGCCAACCTCCTGAAGTTGTGACCCGCTCCTGCCGCAGCCACCGACCTCCTGAAGTTGTGACCCCGCTCCTGCCGCCGTCGACCTCCTGAAGCCGTGACCCCGCTCTTGCCGCCGTCGACCTCCTGAAGCTTTTACCCCCCTCCTGCCGCAGCCGCCGACCTCCTGAAGCTGTGACTCCGCTCCTGCCGCCGTCGACCTCCTGAAGCTGTGACCCCGCTCCTGCAGCAGCCGCCGACCTCTTGAAGCTGTGACCCCGCTCCAGCCACCGTCGACCTCCTGAAGCTTTGACCCCCTCCTGCAGCAGCCGCCAACCTCCTGAAGCTGTGACGCCGCTCCTGCCGCCGTCGACCTACTGAAGCTGTGACACCGCTCCTGCCGCAGCCGCCGACCTCCTAAAGCTGTGACCCCACTCCTGCCACCGTCGACCTCCTGAAGCTGTGACCCCACTCCTGCCGCAGCCGCCGACCTCCTGAAGCTGTGACCCCGCTCCTGCCGCAGTCACTGTCGACCTCCTGAAGCTGTGACCCTGCTCCTGCCTCCGTCGACCTCCTGAAGCTGTGACCCCTCTCCTGCCGCACCAGCCGACCTCCTGAAGCTGTGACCCCGCTCCTGCCGCAGTCGCTGTCGACCTGAAGCTGTGACCCCGCTCCTGCCGCCGTCGACCTCCTGAAGCTTTGACCCCGCTCCTGCCGTCGTCAACCTCCTGAAGCTGTGACCCCGCTCCTGCCACCGTCGAACTCCTGAAGCTTTGACCCCGCTCCTGCCGCAGCCACCGACCTCCGGAAGCTGTGACCCCGCTCCTGCTGCCGTCGACCTCCTGAAGCTGTGACCCCGCTCCTGCCGCAGCCACCGACCTCCTGAAGCTGTGACCTCACTCCTGCCGCCGTCGAAATCTTGAAGCTGTGAACCCACTTCTGCCTCCGTCGACCTCCTGAAGCTGTGACCCCTCTCCTGCCGCCGTCGACCTCCTGAAGCTGTGACCCCCCTCCTGCCGCAGTCACTGTCGACCTCCTGAAGCTGTGACCCCACTCCTGCCGCCGTCGACCTCCTGAAGCTTTGACCCCCCTCCTGCCGAAGCCGCCGACCTCCTGAAGCTGTGACCCCGCTCCTGCCGCAGCTGCCGACCTCCTGAAGCTGTGATCACGCTCCTGCCGTAGCCGCCGACCTCCTGAAGCTGTGACCCCGCTCCTGCCACCGTCGACCTCCTGAAGCTGTGACCCCGCTCCTGCCACCGTCGAACTCCTGAAGCTGTGACCCCCCTCCTGCCGCAGCTGCCGACTTACTGAAGCTGTGACCCCCCTCCTGCCGCAGTCATGGTCGACCTCCTGAAGCTGTGACCCCGCTCCTGCCGCCGTTGACCTCCTGAAGCTGTGACCCCGCTCCTGCCGCCGTCGACCTCCTGAAGCTTTGACCCCCCTCCTGACGCAGCGGCAGACCTCCTGAAGCTGTGACCTCACTCCTGCCACCGTCGACCTCCTGAAGCTGTGACCCCGATCCTGCCTCCGTCGACCTCCTGAAGCTGTGACCCCGCTCCTGCCGCAGACGCCGACCTCCTGAAGCTGTGACCCCGCTCCTGCCGCCGTCGAACTCCTGAACCTGTGACGCCGCAGCTACCGACTTCCTGAAGCTGTGACCCCGCTCCTGCCGCAGTCACTGTCGACCTCCTGAAGCTGTGACCCCGCTCCTGCCTCCGTCGACCTCCTGAAGCTGTGACCCCTCTCCTGCCGCACCAGTCGACCTCCTGAAGCTGTGACCCCGCTCCTGCCGCAGTCGCTGTCGACCTGAAGCTGTGACCCCGCTCCTGCCGCCGTCGACCTCCTGAAGCTTTGACCCCGCTCCTGCCACAGCCGCCGACCTCCTGAGGCTGTGACCCCGCTCCTGCCACCGTTGACCTCCTGAAGCTGTGACCCCGCTCCTGCCGCAGCCGCCAACCTCCTGAAGCTGTGACCCGCTCCTGCCGCAGCCGCCGACCTCCTGAAGTTGTGACCCCGCTCCTGCCGCCGTCGACCTCCTGAAGCCGTGACCCCGCTCCTGCCGCCGTCGACCTCCTGAAGCTTTTACCCCCCTCCTGCCGCAGCCGCTGACCTCCTGAAGCTGTGACTCCGCTCCTGCCGCCGTCGACCTCCTGAAGCTGTGACCCCGCTCCTGCAGCAGCCGCCGACCTCTTGAAGCTGTGACCCCGCTCCAGCCACCGTCGACCTCCTGAAGCTTTGACCCCCTCCTGCAGCAGCCGCCAACCTCCTGAAGCTGTGACGCCGCTCCTGCCGCCGTCGACCTACTGAAGCTGTGACACCGCTCCTGCCGCAGCCGCCGACCTCCTGAAGCTGTGACCCCACTCCTGCCACCGTCGACCTCCTGAAGCTGTGACCCCACTCCTGCCGCAGCCGCCGACCTCCTGAAGCTGTGACCCCGCTCCTGCCGCAGTCACTGTCGACCTCCTGAAGCTGTGACCCTGCTCCTGCCTCCGTCGACCTCCTGAAGCTGTGACCCCTCTCCTGCCGCACCAGCCGACCTCCTGAAGCTGTGACCCCGCTGCTGCCGCAGTCGCTGTCGACCTGAAGCTGTGACCCCGCTCCTGCCGCCGTCGACCTCCTGAAGCTTTGACCCCGCTCCTGCCGTCGTCAACCTCCTGAAGCTGTGACCCCGCTCCTGCCACCGTCGACCTCCTGAAGCTTTGACCCCGCTCCTGCCGCAGCCACCGACCTCCGGAAGCTGTGACCCCGCTCCTGCCGCCGTCAACCTCCTGAAGCTGTGACCCCGCTCCTGCCGCAGCCACCGACCTCCTGAAGCTGTGACCTCACTCCTGCCACCGTCGAAATCTTGAAGCTGTGAACCCACTTCTGCCTCCGTCGACCTCCTGAAGCTGTGACCCCTCTCCTGCCGCCGTCGACCTCCTGAAGCTGTGACCCCCCTCCTGCCGCAGTCACTGTCGACCTCCTGAAGCTGTGATCACGCTCCTGCCGTAGCCGCCGACCTCCTGAAGCTGTGACCCCGCTCCTGCCGCAGCTGCCGACCTCCTGAAGCTGTGATCACGCTCCTGCCGTAGCCGCCGACCTCCTGAAGCTGTGACCCCGCTCCTGCCACCGTCGACCTCCTGAAGCTGTGACCCCGCTCCTGCCACCGTCGAACTCCTGAAGCTGTGACCCCCCTCCTGCCGCAGCTGCCGACTTACTGAAGCTGTGACCCCCCTCCTGCCGCAGTCACTGTCGACCTCCTGAAGCTGTGACCCCGCTCCTGCCGCCGTTGACCTCCTGAAGCTGTGACCCCGCTCCTGCCGCCGTCGACCTCCTGAAGCTTTGACCCCCCTCCTGACGCAGCGGCAGACCTCCTGAAGCTGTGACCCCGCTCCTGCCGCAGCCACCGAACTCCTGAAGCTGTGACCTCACTCCTGCCACCGTCGACCTCCTGAAGCTGTGACCCCGATCCTGCCTCCGTCGACCTCCTGAAGCTGTGACCCCGCTCCTGCCGCAGCCGCCGACTTCCTGAAGCTGTGACCCCGCTCCTTCCGCAGCCATCGACCTCCTGAAGCTGTGACCGCGCTCCTGCCGCAGCCGCCGACTTCCTGAAGCTGTGACCCCGCTCCTTCCGCAGCCATCGACCTCCTGAAGCTGTGACCCCGCTCCTGCCGCCTTCGACCTCCTGAAGCTGTGAACCCGCTCCTGCCACCGTCAACCTCCTGAATCTTTGACCCCCCTCCTGCCACAGCTGCCGACCTCCTGAATCTGTGACCCCGCTCTTTCCTCCTTCGACCTCCTGAAGCTGTGACCCCGCTCATGCCACAGCCGCCGACCTCCTGAAGCTGTGACCCCTCTCTTGCCACCGTCGACCTCCTGAAGCTGTGACCCCGCTCCTGCCTCCATCAACCTCCTGAATCTGTGACCTCGCTCCTGCCGCCGTCGACCTCTTGAAGCTGTGACCCCCCCTCCTGCCGCAGCTGCCGACTTACTGAAGCTGTGACCCTGCTCCTGCCGCAGTCACTGTCGACCTCCTGAAGCTGTGACCCCGCTCCTGCCGCCGTCGACCTCCTGAAGCTGTGACCCCGCTCCTGCCGTCGTCGAGCTCCTGAAGCTATGACCCCCCTTCTGACGCAGCGGCAGACCTCCTGAAGCTGTGACCCCGCTCCTGCCGCCGTCGACCTCCTGAAGCTGTGACCCCGCTCCTGTCGCAGCCGCCGACCTCCTGAAGCTGTGACCCCATTCCTGTCGCAGCCGCCTACCTCCTGAAGCTGTGACCCCGCTCCTGCCGCAGCCGCCAACCTCCTGAAGCTGTGACCCCGCTCCTGCCACAGCCGCTGACCTCCTGAAGCTGTGATCCCGCTCCTGCCGCCGTCGACCTCCTGATGCTGTGACCCCCCTCCTGCCGCAGCTGCCGACTTACTGAAGCTGTGACCCTGCTCCTGCCGCAGTCACTGTCGACCTCCTGAAGCTGTGACCCCGCTCCTGCCGCTGTTGACCTCCTGAAGCTGTGACCCCGCTCCTGCCGCCGTCGACCTCCTGAAGCTTTGACCCCCCTCCTGACGCAGCGGCAGACCTCCTGAAGCTGTGACCCCGCTCCTGCCGCAGCCACCGAACTCCTGAAGCTGTGACCTCACTCCTGCCACCGTCGACCTCCTGAAGCTGTGACCCCGATCCTGCCTCCGTCGACCTCCTGAAGCTGTGACCCCGCTCCTGCCGCAGACGCCGACCTCCTGAAGCTGTGACCCCGCTCGTGCCGCCGTCGAACTCCTGAACCTGTGACGCCGCAGCTACCGACTTCCTGAAGCTGTGACCCCGCTCCTGCCGCAGTCACTGTCGACCTCCTGAAGCTGTGACCCCGCTCCTGCCTCCGTCGACCTCCTGAAGCTGTGACCCCTCTCCTGCCGCACCAGTCGACCTCCTGAAGCTGTGACCCCGCACCTGCCGCAGTCGCTGTCGACCTGAAGCTGTGACCCCTCTCCTGCCGCACCAGTCGACCTCCTGAAGCTGTGACCCCGCGCCTGCCGCCGTCGACCTCCTGAAGCTTTGACCCCGCTCCTGCCACAGCCGCCGACCTCCTGAGGCTGTGACCCCGCTCCTGCCACCGTCGACCTCCTGAAGCTGTGACCCCGCTCCTGCCGCAGCCGCCGACCTCCTGAAGCTGTGTCCCGCTCCTGCCGCAGCCGCCGACCTCCTGAAGCTGTGACCCCGCTCCTGCCGCCGTCGACCTCCTGAAGCTGTGACCCCGCTCCTGTCGCCGTTGAACTCCTGAAGCTTTGACCCCCCTCCTGCCGCAGCGGCCGACCTCCTGAAGCTGTGACCCCGCTCCTGCCGCCGTCGACCTCCTGAAGCTGTGACCCCGCTCCTGCCGCAGCCGCCGACCTCCTGAAGCTGTGACCCCGCTCCTGTCGCAGCCTCTAACCTTCTGAAGCTGTGACCCCGCTCCTGCCGCAGCTACCGACCTCCTGAAGCTGTGACCCCGCTCCTGCCGCCGTCGACCTCCTGAAGCTTTGACCCCAGTCCTGCCGCCGTCGACCTCCTGAAGCTGTGACCCCGCTCCTGCCGCCGTCGACCTCCTGAAGCTTTGACCCCGCTCCTGCCGCAGCCGCCGACCTCCTGAAGCTGTTACCCTGCTCCTGCCACCGTCGACCTCCTGAAGCTTTGACCCCACTTCTGCTGGCGTCAACCTCCTGAACCTGTGACCCCGCTCTTGCCTCCGTCGACCACCTGAAGCTGTGACCCCGCTCCTGCCGCAGCCGCCGACCTACTGAAGCTGTGACCCCGATCCTGCCGCCGCCGACCCCCTGAAGCTGTGACGCCGCAGCTGCCGACCTCATGAAGCTGTGACCCCGCTCCTGCCGCAGTCACTGTCGACCTCCTGAAGCTGTGACCCCGCTCCTGCCGCAGCCGCCGACTTCCTGAAGCTGAGACCCCGCTCCTTCCGCAGCCATCGACCTCCTGAAGCTGTGACCGCGCTCCTGCCGCAGCCGCCGACTTCCTGAAGCTGTGACCCCGCTCCTTCCGCAGCCATCGACCTCCTGAAGCTGTGACCCCGCTCCTGCCGCCTTCGACCTCCTGAAGCTGTGAACCCGCTCCTGCCACCGTCAACCTCCTGAAGCTTTGACCCCCTCCTGCCACAGCTGCCGACCTCCTGAATCTGTGACCCCGCTCCTTCCTCCTTCGACCTCCTGAAGCTGTGACCCCGCTCATGCCACAGCCGCCGACCTCCTGAAGCTGTGACCCCTCTCTTGCCACCGTCGACCTCCTGAAGCTGTGACCCCGCTCCTGCCTCCATCAACCTCCTGAATCTTTGACCCCGCTCCTGCCGCAGCCGCCGTCCTCCTGAATCTGTGACCCCGCTCCTGCCGCCGTCGACCTCCTGAAGCTGTGACCCCCCCTCCTGCCGCAGCTGCCGACTTACTGAAGCTGTGACCCTGCTCCTGCCGCAGTCACTGTCGACCTCCTGAAGCTGTGACCCCGCTCCTGCCGCCGTCGACCTCCTGAAGCTGTGACCCCGCTCCTGCCGTCGTCGAGCTCCTGAAGCTTTGACCCCCCTTCTGACGCAGCGGCAGACCTCCTGAAGCTGTGACCCCGCTCCTGCCGCCGTCGACCTCCTGAAGCTGTGACCCCGCTCCTGCCGCAGCCGCCGACCTCCTGAAGCTGTGACCCCATTCCTGTCGCAGCCGCCTACCTCCTGAAGCTGTGACCCCGCTCCTGCCGCAGCCGCCAACCTCCTGAAGCTGTGACCCCGCTCCTGCCACAGCCGCCGACCTCCTGAAGCTGTGACCCCCTTCCTGCCGCAGCTGCCGACTTACTGAAGCTGTGACCCTGCTCCTGCCGCAGTCACTGTCGACCTCCTGAAGCTGTGACCCCGCTCCTGCCGCCGTTGACCTCCTGAAGCTGTGACCCCGCTCCTGCCGCCGTCGACCTTCTGAAGCTTTGACCCCCCTCCTGACGCAGCGGCAGACCTCCTGAAGCTGTGACCCCGCTCCTGCCGCCGTCGACCTCCTGAAGCTGTGACCCCGCTCCTGCCACAGCCGTTGACCTCCTGAAGCTGTGACCCCGCTCCTGCCGCAGCCGCCGACCTCCTGAATCTGTGACCCCATTCCTGCCACCGTCGACCTCCAGAAGCTGTGACCCTGCTCCTGCCTCCATCGACCTCCTGATACTTAGACCCCGCTCCTGCCGCTGCCGCCGACCTCCTGAAGCTGTAACCCGCTCCTGCCGCCGTCGACCTCCTGAAGATGTGACCCCGCTCCTGCCGCAGCTGCCGGCTTACTGAAGCTGTGACCCCACTCCTGCTGCAGTCACTATCGACCTCCTGAAGCTGTGACCCCGCTCCTGGTGCCGTCGACCTCCTGATGCTGTGACCCCGCTCCTGCCGCAGCCGCCAACCTCCTGAAGCTGTGACCCCGCTCCTGCCACCGTCGACCTCCTGAAGCTGTGACCCCACTCCTGCCTCCGTCGACCTCCTGAAGCTGTGACACCGCTCCTGCCGCAGCCGCCGACCTCCTGAAGCTGTGACCCCGCTCCTGCCGCCGTCGACCTCCTGAAGCTGTGACCCCGCTCCTGCTGCAGTCACTGTCGACCTCCTGAAGCTGTGACCCAGCTCTTGCTGCCGTCGACCTCCTGAAGCTTTCACCCCGCTCCTGCCGCAGCCGCCGACCTCCTGAAGCTGTGACCCCTCTCCTTCCGCAGTCGCCGTCGACCTCCTGAAGCTGTGACCCCGCTGCTGC
This sequence comes from Phyllobates terribilis, assembly GCF_046119375.1. Taxonomy (NCBI): domain Eukaryota; kingdom Metazoa; phylum Chordata; class Amphibia; order Anura; family Dendrobatidae; genus Phyllobates; species Phyllobates terribilis. The sequence continues at coordinate 91,896,989 of NW_027362767.1, read as the reverse complement.
CGCCGTCTACCTCCTGAAGCTGTGACCCCGCTCCTGCTGCCGTCGACCTCCTGAAGCTGTGACCCCGCTCCTGCCGCAGCCGCCGACCTCCTGAAGCTGTGACCCCGCTCCTGCCACCGTCGACCTTCTGAAACTGTGACCCCGTTCCTGCCGCCATCGACCTCCTGAGGCTTTGACCCCCCTCGTGCCGCAGCCGCCGACCACCTGAAGCTGTGACCCCACTCCTGCCGCCGTCGACTTCCTGAAGCTGTGACCCCGCTCATGCCGCAGCCGCCGACCTCCTGAAGCTGTAACCCGCTCCTGCCGCCGTCGACCTCCTGAAGCTGTGACCCCGCTCCTGCCACAGCTCCCGGCTTACTGAAGCTGTGACCCCACTCCTGCTGCAGTCACTGTCGACCTCCTGAAGCTGTGACCCCGCTCCTGGTGCCGTCGACCTACTGAAGCTGTGACCCCGCTCCTGCCGCAGCCGCCAACCTCCTGAAGCTGTGACCCCGCTCCTGCCACCGTCGACCTCCTGAAGCTGTGACCCCACTCCTGCCTCCGTCGACCTCCTGAAGCTGTGACCCCGCTCCTGCCGCAGCCGCCGACCTCCTGAAGCTGTGACCCCGCTCCTGCCACCGTCGACCTCCTGAAGCTGTGACCCCGCTCCTGCCGCAGTCACTGTCGACCTCCTGAAGTTGTGACCCCGCTCTTGCTGCCGTCGACCTCCTGAAGCTGTGACCCCGCTCCTGCCGCAGCTGCCAACCTCCTGAAGCTGTGACCCCGCTCCTGCCACCGTCGACCTCCTGAAGCTGTGACCCCACTCCTGCCTCCGTCGACCTCCTGAAGCTGTGACCCCGCTCCTGCCGCAGCCGCCGACCTCCTGAAGCTGTGACCCCGCTCCTGCCACCGTCGACCTCCTGAAGCTGTGACCCCACTCCTGCCTCCGTCGACCTCCTGAAGCTGTGACCCCGCTCCTGCCGCAGCCGCCGACCTCCTGAAGCTGTGACCCCTCTCCTGCCGCAGTCGCCGTCGACCTCCTGAAGCTTTGACCCCAGTCCTGCCGCCGTCGACCTCCTGAAGCTGTGACCCCGCTCCTGCCGCCGTCGACCTCCTGAAGCTTTGACCCCGCTCCTGCCGCAGCCGCCGACCTCCTGAAGCTGTTACCCCGCTCCTGCCACCGTCGACCTCCTGAAGCTTTGACCCCACTTCTGCCGGCGTCAACCTCCTGAACCTGTGACCCCGCTCTTGCTTCCGTCGACCACCTGAAGCTGTGACCCCGCTCCTGCCGCAGCCGCCGACCTACTGAAGCTGTGACCCCGATCCTGCCGCCGCCGACCCCCTGAAGCTGTGACGCTGCAGCTGCCGACCTCATGAAGCTGTGACCCCGCTCCTGCCGCAGTCACTGTCGACCTCCTGAAGCTGTGACCCCGCTCCTGCCGCAGCCGCCGACTTCCTGAAGCTGTGACCCCGCTCCTTCCGTAGCCATCGACCTCCTGAAGCTGTGACCGCGCTCCTGCCGCAGCCGCCGACTTCCTGAAGCTGTGACCCCGCTCCTTCCGCAGCCATCGACCTCCTGAAGCTGTGACCCCGCTCCTGCCGCCTTCGACCTCCTGAAGCTGTGAACCCGCTCCTGCCACCGTCAACCTCCTGAATCTTTGACCCCCATCCTGCCACAGCTGCCGACCTCCTGAATCTGTGACCCCGTTCCTTCCTCCTTCGACCTCCTGAAGCTGTGACCCCGCTCATGCCACAGCCGCCGACCTCCTGAAGCTGTGACCCCTCTCTTGCCACCGTCGACCTCCTGAAGCTGTGACCCCGCTCCTGCCTCCATCAACCTCTTGAATCTTTGACCCCGCTCCTGCCGCAGCCGCCGTCCTCCTGAATCTGTGACCCCGCTCCTGCCGCCGTCGACCTCCTGAAGCTGTGACCCCCTCTCCTGCCGCAGCTGCCGACTTACTGAAGCTGTGACCCTGCTCCTGCCGCAGTCACTGTCGACCTCCTGAAGCTGTGACCCCGCTCCTGCCGCCGTCGACCTCCTGAAGCTGTGACCCCGCTCCTGCCGTCGTCGAGCTCCTGAAGCTATGACCCCCCTTCTGACGCAGCGGCAGACCTCCTGAAGCTGTGACCCCGCTCCTGCCGCCGTCGACCTCCTGAAGCTGTGACCCCGCTCCTGCCGCAGCCGCCGACCTCCTGAAGCTGTGACCCCATTCCTGTCGCAGCCGCCTACCTCCTGAAGCTGTGACCCCGCTCCTGCCGCAGCCGCCAACCTCCTGAAGCTGTGACCCCGCTCCTGCCACAGCCGCCGACCTCCTGAAGCTGTGATCCCGCTCCTGCCGCCATCGACCTCCTGAAGCTGTGACCCCCCTCCTGCCGCAGCTGCCGACTTACTGAAGCTGTGACCCTGCTCCTGCCGCAGTCACTGTCGACCTCCTGAAGCTGTGACCCCGCTCCTGCCGCCGTTGACCTCCTGAAGCTGTGACCCCGCTCCTGCCGCCGTCGACCTCCTGAAGCTTTGACCCCCCTCCTGACGCAGCGGCAGACCTCCTGAAGCTGTGACCCCGCTCCTGCCGCAGCCACCGAACTCCTGAAGCTGTGACCTCACTCCTGCCACCGTCGACCTCCTGAAGCTGTGACCCCGATCCTGCCTCCGTCGACCTCCTGAAGCTGTGACCCCGCTCCTGCCGCAGACGCCGACCTCCTGAAGCTGTGACCCCGCTCCTGCCGCCGTCGAACTCCTGAACCTGTGACGCCGCAGCTACCGACTTCCTGAAGCTGTGACCCCGCTCCTGCCGCAGTTACTGTCGACCTCCTGAAGCTGTGACCCCGCTCCTGCCTCCGTCGACCTCCTGAAGCTGTGACCCCTCTCCTGCCGCACCAGTCGACCTCCTGAAGCTGTGACCCCGCTCCTGCCGCAGTCGCTGTCGACCTGAAGCTGTGACCCCGCGCCTGCCGCCGTCGACCTCCTGAAGCTTTGACCCCGCTCCTGCCACAGCCGCCGACCTCCTGAGGCTGTGACCCCGCTCCTGCCACCGTCGACCTCCTGAAGCTGTGACCCCGCTCCTGCCGCAGCCGCCGACCTCCTGAAGCTGTGTCCCGCTCCTGCCGCAGCCGCCGACCTCCTGAAGCTGTGACCCCGCTCCTGCCGCCGTCGACCTCCTGAAGCTGTGACCTCGCTCCTGTCGCCGTTGAACTCCTGAAGCTTTGACCCCCCTCCTGCCGCAGCCGCCGACCTCCTGAAGCTGTGACCCCGCTCCTGTCGCAGCCTCTAACCTTCTGAAGCTGTGACCCCGCTCCTGCCGCAGCTACCGACCTCCTGAAGCTGTGACCCCGCTCCTGCCGCCGTCGACCTCCTGAAGCTTTGACCCCAGTCCTGCCGCCGTCGACCTCCTGAAGCTGTGACCCCGCTCCTGCCGCCGTCGACCTCCTGAAGCTTTGACCCCGCTCCTGCCGCAGCCGCCGACCTCCTGAAGCTGTTACCCCGCTCCTGCCACCGTCGACCTCCTGAAGCTTTGACCCCACTTCTGCTGGCGTCAACCTCCTGAACCTGTGACCCCGCTCTTGCCTCCGTCGACCACCTGAAGCTGTGACCCCGCTCCTGCCGCAGCCGCCGACCTACTGAAGCTGTGACCCCGATCCTGCCGCCGCCGACCCCCTGAAGCTGTGACGCCGCAGCTGCCGACCTCATGAAGCTGTGACCCCGCTCCTGCCGCAGTCACTGTCGACCTCCTGAAGCTGTGACCCCGCTCCTGCCGCAGCCGCCGACTTCCTGAAGCTGGGACCCCGCTCCTTCCGCAGCCATCGACCTCCTGAAGCTGTGACCGCGCTCCTGCCGCAGCCGCCGACTTCCTGAAGCTGTGACCCCGCTCCTTCCGCAGCCATCGACCTCCTGAAGCTGTGACCCCGCTCCTGCCGCCTTCGACCTCCTGAAGCTGTGAACCCGCTCCTGCCACCGTCAACCTCCTGAAGCTTTGACCCCCTCCTGCCACAGCTGCCGACCTCCTGAATCTGTGACCCCGCTCCTTCCTCCTTCGACCTCCTGAAGCTGTGACCCCGCTCATGCCACAGCCGCCGACCTCCTGAAGCTGTGACCCCTCTCTTGCCACCGTCGACCTCCTGAAGCTGTGACCCCGCTCCTGCCTCCATCAACCTCCTGAATCTTTGACCCCGCTCCTGCCGCAGCCGCCGTCCTCCTGAATCTGTGACCCCGCTCCTGCCGCCGTCGACCTCCTGAAGCTGTGACCCCCCCTCCTGCCGCAGCTGCCGACTTACTGAAGCTGTGACCCTGCTCCTGCCGCAGTCACTGTCGACCTCCTGAAGCTGTGACCCCGCTCCTGCCGCCGTCGACCTCCTGAAGCTGTGACCCCGCTCCTGCCGTCGTCGAGCTCCTGAAGCTTTGACCCCCCTTCTGACGCAGCGGCAGACCTCCTGAAGCTGTGACCCCGCTCCTGCCGCCGTCGACCTCCTGAAGCTGTGACCCCGCTCCTGCCGCAGCCGCCGACCTCCTGAAGCTGTGACCCCATTCCTGTCGCAGCCGCCTACCTCCTGAAGCTGTGACCCCGCTCCTGCCGCAGCCGCCAACCTACTGAAGCTCTGACCCCGCTCCTGCCACAGCCGCCGACCTCCTGAAGCTGTGACCCCGCTCCTGCCGCCGTCGACCTCCTGAAGCTGTGACCCCGCTCCTGCCACAGCCGTTGACCTCCTGAAGCTGTGACCCCGCTCCTGCCGCAGCCGCCGACCTCCTGAATCTGTGACCCCATTCCTGCCACCGTCGACCTCCAGAAGCTGTGACCCTGCTCCTGCCTCCATCGACCTCCTGATACTTAGACCCCGCTCCTGCCGCTGCCGCCGACCTCCTGAAGCTGTAACCCGCTCCTGCCGCCGTCGACCTCCTGAAGATGTGACCCCGCTCCTGCCGCAGCTGCCGGCTTACTGAAGCTGTGACCCCACTCCTGCCGCAGTCACTATCGACCTCCTGAAGCTGTGACCCCGCTCCTGGTGCCGTCGACCTCCTGATGCTGTGACCCCGCTCCTGCCGCAGCCGCCAACCTCCTGAAGCTGTGACCCCGCTCCTGCCACCGTCGACCTCCTGAAGCTGTGACCCCACTCCTGCCTCCGTCGACCTCCTGAAGCTGTGACCCCGCTCCTGCCGCAGCCGCCGACCTCCTGAAGCTGTGACCCCGCTCCTGCCGCCGTCGACCTCCTGAAGCTGTGACCCCGCTCCTGCCGCAGTCACTGTCGACCTCCTGAAGCTGTGACCCAGCTCTTGCTGCCGTCGACCTCCTGAAGCTTTCACCCCGCTCCTGCCGCAGCCGCCGACCTCCTGAAGCTGTGACCCCTCGCCTTCCGCAGTCGCCGTCGACCTCCTGAAGCTGTGACCCCGCTCCTGCCGCCGTCTACCTCCTGAAGCTGTGACCCCGCTCCTGCTGCCGTCGACCTCCTGAAGCTGTGACCCCGCTCCTGCCGCAGCCGCCAACCTCCTGAAGCTGTGACCCCGCTCCTGCCACCGTCGACCTTCTGAAACTGTGACCCCGCTCCTGCCGCCATCGACCTCCTGAGGCTTTGACCCCCCTCGTGCCGCAGCCGCCGACCACCTGAAGCTGTGACCCCACTCCTGCCGCCGTCGACTTCCTGAAGCTGTGACCCCGCTCATGCCGCAGCCGCCGACCTCCTGAAGCTGTAACCCGCTCCTGCCGCCGTCGACCTCCTGAAGCTGTGACCCCGCTCCTGCCACAGCTCCCGGCTTACTGAAGCTGTGACCTCACTCCTGCTGCAGTCACTGTCGACCTCCTGAAGCTGTGACCCCGCTCCTGGTGCCGTCGACCTCCTGAAGCTGTGACCCCGCTCCTGCCGCAGCCGCCAACCTCCTGAAGCTGTGACCCCGCTCCTGCCACCGTCGACCTCCTGAAGCTGTGACCCCACTCCTGCCTCCGTTGACCTCCTGAAGCTGTGACCTCGCTCCTGCCGCAGCCGCCGACCTCCTGAAGCTGTGACCCCGCTCCTGCCACCGTCGACCTCCTGAAGCTGTGACCCCGCTCCTGCCGCAGTCACTGTCGACCTCCTGAAGTTGTGACCCCGCTCTTGCTGCCGTCGACCTCCTGAAGCTGTGACCCCGCTCCTGCCGCAGCCGCCGACCTCCTGAAGCTGTGACCCCTCTCCTGCCGCAGTCGCCGTCGACCTCTTGAAGCTGTGACCCCGCTCCTGCCGCCGTCTACCTCCTGAAGCTGTGACCCCGCTCCTGCTGCCATCGACCTCCTGAAGCTTTAACCCCGCTCCTGCCACAGCCGCCGACCTCCTGAAACTGTGACCCCGCTCCTGCCGCCGTTGACCTCCTGAAGCTGTGACCCCGCTCCTGCCGCAGCCGCCGACCTCCTGAAGTTGTGACCCCGCTCCTGCCGCAGTCACCGACCTCCTGAAGCTGTGACCCCGCTCCTGCCGCAGCCGCCGACCTCCTGAAGCTGTGACCCCTCTCCTGCCGCAGTCGCCGTCGACCTCTTGAAGCTGTGACCCCGCTCCTGCCGCCGTCGACCTCCTGAAGCTGTGACCCTGCTCCTGCCGCAGCCGCCAACCTCCTGAAGTTGTGACCCCGCTCCTGCCGCAGTCACCGACCTCCTGAAGCTGTGACCCAGCTCCTGCCGCCGTCGACCTCCTGAAGCTGTGACCCCGCTCCTGCCACCGTCGACCTCCTGAAGCTTTGACCCCCCTCCTGCCGCAGCCGGCGACCTCCTGAAGCTGTGACCCCGCTCCTGCTGCCGTCGACCTCCTGAAGCTGTGACCCCGCTCCTGCCGCAGCCTCCGACCTTTTGAAGCTGTGACCCCACTCCTGCCGCAGTCACTGACGACCTCCTGAAGCTATGACCCCGCTCCTGCTGCCGTCGACCTCCTGAAGCTGTGACCCCCCTCCTGCCACCGTCGACCTCCTGAAGCTGTGACCCCGCTCCTGCCTCCCTCGACCTCCTGAAGCTGTGACTCCGATCCTGCCGCAGCCGCCGACCTCCTGAAGCTGTGACCCCGCTCCTGCCGCCGTCGACCTCCTGAAGCTGTGACCCCGCTCCTGCCGCAGTCACTGTCGACCTCCTGAAGCTGTGACCCCGCTCCTGCCGCCGTCGACCTCCTGAAGCTGTGACCCCGCTCCTGCCGCAGCCACCGACCTCCTGAAGCTGTGATTCCACTCCTACCACCGTCGACCTCCTGAAGCTGTGACCCCGCTCCTGCCTCCGTCGACCTCCTGAAGCTGTGACCCCGCTCTTGTCGCAGCCACCGACCTCCTGAAGCTGTGACCCCGCTCCTCCCACAGCCGGCGACCTCCTGAAGCTGTGACCCCGCTCCTGCCGCCGTCGACCTCCTGAAGCTGTGACCCCGCTCCTGCCACAGCTGCCGACCTCCTGAAGCTGTGACCCCCGCTCTTGCTGCTGTCGACCTCCTGAAGCTTTCACCCCGCTCCTGCCTCAGCCGGCGACCTCCTGAAGCTGTGACCCCGCTCCTGCCACAGTCGCTGTCGACCTCCTGAAGCTCTGACCCTGCTCCTGCTGCCGTCGACCTCCTGAAACTGTGACCCCTTTCCTGCCGCCGTCAACCTCCTGAAGCTGTGACCCCGCTCCTGCCGCAGCCGCCGACTTCCTGAAGCTGTGACCCCGCTCCTGCCACCGTCGACTTCCTGAAGCTGTGACCCCGCTCCTGCCTCCGTCGACCTCCTGAAGCTTTGACCCCGCTCGTGCTGCAGCCGCCGACCTCCTTGAGCTGTGACCCTGCTCCTGCCGCCGTCGACCTCCTGAAGCGGTGACCCCGCTCCTGCCGCAGTCACTGTCGACCTCCTGAAGCTGTGACCCCGCTCCTGCCGCCGTCGACCTCCTGAAGCTGTGACCCCGCTCCTGCCGCAGCCACCGACCTCCTGAAGCTGTGACCCCGCTCCTTCCGCCGTCGACCTCCTGAAGCTGTGACCCCGCTCCTGCCCCCGTCGACCTCCTGAAGCTGTGACCCCGCTCCTGCCACAGCTGCCGACCTCCTGAAGCTGTGACCCCGCTCCTGCCGCAGTCACTGTCGACCTCCTGAAGCTGTGACCCCGCTCTTGCTGCTGTCGACCTCCTGTAGCTTTCACCCCGCTCCTGCCGCAGCTGCCGACCTCCTGAAACTGTGACCCCGCTCCTGCCACAGTCGCTGTCGACCTCCTGAAGCTGTGACCCTGCTCCTGCTGCCATCGACCTCCTGAATCTGTGACGCCTCTCCTGCCGCCGTCAACCTCCTGAAGCTGTGACCCCGCTCCTGCCACCGTCGACTTCCTGAAGCTGTGACCCCGCTCCTGCCTCCGTCGACCTCCTGAAGCTTTGACCCCGCTCGTGCCGCAGCCGCCGACCTCCTGAAACTGTGACCCCGCTCCTGCCACAGTCGCTGTCGACCTCCTGAAGCTGTGACCCTGCTCCTGCTGCCATCGACCTCCTGAATCTGTGACGCCACTCCTGCCGCCGTCGACCTCCTGAAGCTGTGACCCCGCTCCTGCCGCCGTCGACCTCCTGAAGCTGTGACCCCGCTCCTGCCGCAGACACTGTCGAGCTCCTGAAACTGTGACCCAGCTCTTGCTGCCGTCGACCTCCTGAAGCTTTCACCCCGCTCCTGCCGCAGCCGCCGACCTCCTGAAGCTGTGACCCCGCTCCTGCCGCAGTCGCTGTCGACCTCCTGAAGCTGTGACCCCGCTCCAGCCACCGTCGACCTCCTGAAGCTGTGACCCCGCTCCTGCCGCCGTCGACCTCCTGAAGCTTTGACCCCCCTCCTGCCGCAGCCGCCGACCTCCTGAAGCTGTGATCCCGCTCTTGCCGCCGTCGACCTCCTGAAGCTGTGACCCCGCTCCTGCCACAGTCGACCTCCTGAAGCTGTGACCCCGCTCATGCCGCCGTCGACCTCCTGAAGCTTTGACCCCACTCCTGCCGCAGCCGCCGACCTCCTGAAGCTGTGCCCCGCTCCTGCCGTCGTCGACCTCCTGAAGCTGTGACTCCGCTCCTGCCGCCGTCGACCTCCTGAAGATGTGACCCAGCTCCTGCCGCAGTCACTGTCGACCTCCTGAAGCTGTGACCCCACTCCTGCCGCCGTCGACCTCCTGAAGCTGTGACCCCGCTCCTGCCGCCGTCGACCTCCTGAAGCTGTGACCCCGCTCCTGCCGCAGACACTGTCGAGCTCCTTAAACTGTGACCCAGCTCTTGCTGCCGTCGACCTTCTGAAGCTTTCACCCCGCTCCTGCCGCAGCCACCGACCTCCTGAAGCTGTGACCCCGCTCCTGCCGCAGTCGCTGTCGACCTCCTGAAGCTGTGACCCCGCTCCAGCCACCGTCGACCTCCTGAAGCTGTGACCCCGCTCCTGCCGCCGTCGACCTCCTGAAGCTTTGACCCCCCTCCTGCCGCAGCCGCCGACCTCCTGAAGCTGTGACCCCGCTCCTGCCGCCGTCGACCTCCTGAAGCTGTTACCCCACTCCTGCTGCAGCCACCGACCTCCTGCAGCTGTGACCCCGCTCCTGCCACCGTCGACCTCCTGAAGCTGTGACCCCGCTCCTGCCTCCGTTGACCTCCTGAAGATTTGACCCCGCTCCTGCCGCAGCCGCCGACCTCCTGAAGCTATGACCCCGCTCCTGCCACCGTTGACCTCCTGAAGCTGTGACCCCGCTCCTGCCGCAGCTGCCGACTTCCTGAGGCTGTGACCCCGCTCCTGCCGCAGTCACAGTCGACCTCCTGAAGCTGTGACCCCGCTCCTGCTGCCGTCGACCTCCTGAAGCTGTGACCCCGCTCCTGCCGCAGCCGCCGACCTCCTGAAGCTGTGACCCCGCTCCTGCCGCAGTCGCTGTCGACCTCCTGAAGCTGTGACCCCGCTCCTGCCACCGTCGACCTCCTGAAGCTGTGACCCCGCTCCTGCGGCAGCCACCGACCTCCTGAAGCTGTGACCCCGCTCCTTCCGCCGTCGACCTCCTGAAGCTGTGTCCCCGCTCCTGCCACAGCTGCCGACCTCCTGAAGCTGTGACCCCGCTCCTGCCGCAGTCACTGTCGACCTCCTGAAGCTGTGACTCCGCTCTTGCTGCCGTCGACCTCCTGAAGCTTTGACCCCACTCCTGCCGCAGCCGCAGACCTCCTGAAGCTGTGACCCCGCTCCTGCCGTCGTCGACCTCCTGAAGCTGTGACCCCGCTCCTGCCGCCGTCGACCTCCTGAAGCTGTGACCCCGCTCCTGCCACAGTCACTGTCGACCTCCTGAAGCTGTGACCCTGCTCCTGCCGCCGTCGACCTCCTGAAGCTGTGACGCCGCTCCTGCCGCAGCCACCGACCTCCTGAAGCTGTGATTCCACTCCTACCACCGTCGACCTCCTGAAGCTGTAACCCCACTCCTGCCTCCGTCGACCTCCTGAAGCTGTGACCCCGCTCCTGCCGCAGCCACCGACCTCCTGAAGCTGTGACCCCGTTCCTTCCGCCGTTGACCTCCTGAAGCTGTGACCCCGCTCCTGCCGCCGTCGACCTCCTGAAGCTGTGACCCCGCTCCTGCCACAGCTGCCGACCTCCTGAAGCTGTGACCCCGCTCCTGCCGCAGTCACTGTCGACCTCCTGAAGCTGTGACCCCGCTCTTGCTGCCGTCCACCTCCTGAAGCTTTCACCCCGCTCCTGACGCAGCCGCCGACCTCCTGAAGCTGTGACCCCGCTCCTGCCACAGTCGCTGTCGACCTCCTGATGCTGTGACCCTGCTCCTGCCACCGTCGACCTCCTGAATCTGTGACCCCGCTCCTGCCGCCTTCGACCTCCTGAAGCTGAGATCCCGCTCCTTCCGCAGCTGCCGACCTCCTGAAGCTGTGACCCCGCTCCTGCCACCGTCGACCTCCTGAAGCTGTGACCCCGCTCCTGCCTCCGTCGACCTCCTGAAGCTTTGACTCCGCTCCTGCCGCAGCCGCCGACCTCCTGAAGCTGTGACCCCGCTCCTGCCGCCGTCGACCTCCTGAAGCTGTGACCCCACTCCTGCCGCAGCTGCCGACTTCCTGAAGCTGTGACCCCGCTCCTGCCGCAGTCACTGTCGACCTTCTGAAGCTGTAACCCCGCTCCTGCTGCCGTCGACCTCCTGAAGCTGTGAACCCCGCTCCTGCCGCAGCCGCCGACCTCCTGAAGCTGTGACCCCGCTCCTGCCACAGTCGACCTCCTGAAGCTGTGACCCCGCTCCTGCCGCCCTCGACCTCCTGAAGCTTTGACCCCACTCCTGCCGTCGTCGACCTCCTGAAGCTGTGACCCCGCTCCTGATGCCGTCGACCTTCTGAAGCTGTGACCCCGCTCCTGCCGCAGTCACTGTCGACCTCCTGAAGCTGTGACCCCGCTCCTGCCTCCGTCGACCTCCTGAAGCTGTGACCCCGCTCCTGTCGCAGCCAGCGACCTCCTAAAGCTGTGACCCCAGTCCTGCCGCCGTCGACCTCCTGAAGCTGTGACCCCGCTCCTGCCGCCGTCGACCTCCTGAAGCTTTGACCCCGCTCCTGCCGCAGCCGCCGACCTCCTGAAGCTGTTACCCAGCTCCTGCCACCGTCGACCTCCTGAAACTTTGACCCCACTTCTGCCGGCGTCAACCTCCTGAATCTGTGACCCCGCTCTTGCCTCCGTCGACCACCTGAAGCTGTGACCCCGCTCCTGCCGCAGCCGCCGACCTACTGAAGCTGTGACCCCGATCCTGCCGCCGCCGACCTCCTGAAGCTGTGACGCCGCAGCTGCCGACCTCATGAAGCTGTGACCCCGCTCCTGCCACAGTCACTGTCGACCTCCTGAAGCTGTGACCCCGCTCCTGCCGCAGCCGCCGACTTCCTGAAGCTGTGACCCCGCTCCTTCCGCAGCCATCGACCTCCTGAAGCTGTGACCACGCTACTGCCGCCTTCGACCTCCTGAAGCTGTGAACCCGCTCCTGCCACCGTCAACCTCCTGAAGCTTTGACCCCCCTCCTGCCACAGCTGACGACCTCCTGAGTCTGTGACCCCGCTCCTGCCTCCTTCGACCTCCTGAAGCTGTGACCCCGCTCATGCCACAGCCGCCGACCTCCTGAAGCTGTGACCCCGCTCTTGCCACCGTCGACCTCCTGAAGCTGTGACCCCGCTCCTGCCTCCATCAACCTCCTGAATCTTTGACCCCGCTCCTGCCGCAGCCGCCGTCCTCCTGAATCTGTGACCCCGCTCCTGCCGCCGTCGACCTCCTGAAGCTGTGACCCCCCCTCCTGCCGCAGCTGCCGACTTACTGAAGCTGTGACCCTGCTCCTGCCGCAGTCACTGTCGACCTCCTGAAGCTGTGACCCCGCTCCTGCCGCCGTCGACCTCCTGAAGCTGTGACCCCGCTCGTGCCGTCGTCGACCTCCTGAAGCTTTGACCCCCCTCCTGACGCAGCGGCAGACCTCCTGAAGCTGTGACCCCGCTCCTGCCGCCGTCGACCTCCTGAAGCTGTGACCCCGCTCCTGCCGCAGCCGCCGACCTCCTGAAGCTGTGACCCCATTCCTGTCGCAGCCGCCTACCTCCTGAAACTGTGACCCCGCTCCTGCCGCAGCCGCCAACCTCCTGAAGCTGTGACCCCGCTCCTGCCACAGCCGCCGACCTCCTGAAGCTGTGACCCCGCTCCTGCCGCCGTCGACCTCCTGAAGCTGTGACCCCCCTCCTGCCGCAGCTGCCAACTTACTGAACCTGTGACCCTGCTCCTGCCGCAGTCACTGTCGACCTCCTGAAGCTGTGACCCCGCTCCTGCCGCCGTTGACCTCCTGAAGCTGTGACCCCGCTCCTGCCGCCGTCGACCTCCTGAAGCTTTGACCCCCCTCCTGACGCAGCGGCAGACCTCCTGAAGCTGTGACCCCGCTCCTGCCGCCGTCGACCTCCTGAAGCTGTGACCCCGCTCCTGCCACAGCCGTTGACCTCCTGAAGCTGTGACCCCGCTCCTGCCGCAGCCGCCGACCTCCTGAATCTGTGACCCCATTCCTGCCACCGTCGACCTCCAGAAGCTGTGACCCTGCTCCTGCCTCCATCGACCTCCTGATGCTTAGACCCCGCTCCTGCCGCACCTGCCGACCTCCTGAAGCTGTGACCCCGCTCCTGCCGCAGTCACTGTCGAGCTCCTGAAGCTGTGACCCCGCTCTTGCTGCCATCGACCTCCTGAAGCTTTCACCCCGCTCCTGCCGCAGGCACCGACCTCCTGAAGCTGTGACCCCGTTCCTGCCGTAGTCGCTGTCGACCTCCTGAAGCTGTGACCCCGATCCTGCCACCGTCGACCGCCTTTAGCTGTGACCCCGCTCCTGCTGCTGTCGACCTACTGACGCTTTGACTCCCTTCCTGCCGCAGCCGCCGACCTCCTGAAGCTGTGACCCCGCTCCTGCCGCCGTCGACCTCCTGAAGCTGTGACCCCGCTCCTGCCGCAGACGCCGACCTCCTGAAGCTGTGACCCCGCTCCTGCCACCGTCGACCTCCTGAAGCTGTGACCCCGTTCCTGCCTCCGTCGACCTCCTGAAGCTTTGACCCCGCTCCTGCCGCAGCCGCCGACCTCCTGAAGCTGTGACCCCGCTCCTGCCGCCTTCGACCTCCTGAAGCTGTGACCCCGCTCCTGCCACAGCTGCCGACTTCCTGAAGCTGTGACCCCGCTCCTGCCGCAGTCACAGTCGACCTCCTGAAGCTGTGACCCCTCTCCTGCTGCCGTCGACTTCCTGAAGCTGTGACCCCGCTCCTGCCGAAGCCGCCGACCTCCTGAAGCTGTGACCCCACTCCTGCCGCAGTCGCTGTCGACCTCCTGAAGCTGTGACCCCGCTCCTGCCGTCGTCGACCTCCTGAAGCTGTGACCCCGCTCCTGCTGCCGTCGACTTCCTGAAGCTGTGACCCCGCTCCTGCCACCGTCGACCTCCTGAAGCTTTGACCCCACTCCTGCCGCAGCCGCCGACCTCCTGAAGCTTTGACCCCACTCCTGCCGCAGTCGCTGTCGACCTCCTGAAGCTGTGACCCCGCTTCTGCAGCCGTCAACCTCCTGAAGCTTTGACCCCGCTCCTGCCGCAGTTGCTGTCAACCTCCTGAAGCTGTGACTCCGCTCCTGCCGCAGCCGTCGACCTCCTGAAGCTGTGACCCCGCTCCTGCTATAGCCGCTGTCGACCTCCTGAAGCTGTGACCCCGTTCCTGCCGCAGCCGCTGCCGCTGACCTCATGAAGCTGTGACTCCGCTCCACCACCGCCGCACGAAAGTAAAACACCGTATCTTCGGATTATAAGACGTACCACCTTTTTCCTCCAAAATTTGGGGAGCATCTGCTGCATGTGACACAGGCTCAGCTCCTGATCCGGCTGCACACAGGCAGACCCTACATGAAGATGTACAGTTCTTTCCATATGTGACAAGGGAATAAAGAGAACCTGTCTCTTAATGCTGCGCAAACCACGGGCAGCATGAATCAAAGCTTGGATGCACGACTGCAGAAAATATAGTTTGAAGATCTAGTGCCTTAATAGCAGACTAGTTAGGCACTGGCCCAGGCCTGCTACTCCCCACACCGCTGCAGGTGATTGACAGGTATCTTCCTACACATGCATGATGCCCTCAAGAAATGCAGTATTTTTCAGAGGTTTCAGTGATGGAAATGTCTGCTATTTTTAGTGCATTATCTGCTATCCAACCAACAACCTTTTCACACTCCTCTGGCTTCAATAGTGTTGTTCGTGGCCCCCTAGAAATTGGGACAGGAAGGTAGGTCGACATGACGTGGGTGTTTGTTGTGCTCCCTCAGCAGGCACGGTTTCATCTTGCCCACGGTCTCGGCCACTACGTGAGCGATCAGCATCACGACCATTGCCCCGTCCCTGGACACGCGCCTTGCCCATTTTAAATGGACTATAATATTTTGCAGCTTGCAAAAAAAAATCAAGATTAATACCGCAGTATTTGATCACGTCTGATGACCAATTCTTTTGGGCAGTGCCGGTATAGCGATGCTATTGGTCAGTGAACAAGTGTGAATATATTTTGGACACACAAATAGCAGACTTTAAATGGAGTATAATCTTTTGCAGCTTGCAAAAAAAATCATGAATATCATGATTAATACTGCCGTAATATCGGATCACCTGAGATGATGGACAAGTTTTTCTGCTTGCATAATATAGCAATCAACCAAATCTGGCTGTAGGCTGCTAACATGAAATGGAGCCGTAAAAATGGTGTATTGTATTGCTTTTCACCAAAATTAGCAGGATTAAGAGCAAAAAGAATATTAGCCCTGATATCTAGGACTATGGATATCAGTAACATCAGCAGAAATAACGTGCAATGGACCCTATTCTGTACTATACTAGGTTTCCACAAACTCTGCCTAACTAGTGCTGTCAGCAGGACTAATATTTATCAGAATGAGCCCTTACAAGGCCTGTTAGGGTAGATTAATAATAGTAGTGTGGAATCCCTGTTTAAAATAACCACCAAATCTCTCCCTGACGCAGCAGCTCTCCCTATTCTGCCTGATTCCGGGGTACACTGTGACGAGCATGGCGGCGCCAGGTCTTACAGTGGGCCCGGAAAGTATTCAGACCCCTTTAAATTTTTCACTCTTTGTTTCATTGCAGCCCTTTGGTAAATTCTAAAAAGTTCATTTTTTTCTCATTAAAGTACACTCTGCACCCCATCTTGACTGAAAAAAACAGAAATGTAGAAATGTTTGCAAATTTATTAAAAAAGAAAAACTGAAATATCACATGGTCATAAGTATTCAGACCCTTTGCTCAGACACTCATATTTAAGTCACATGCTGTCCATTTCCTTATGATCTTCCTTGAGATGGTTCTACTCCTTCATTGGAGTCCAGCTGTGTTTAGTTAAACTGATAGGACTTGATTTGGAAAGGCACACACCTGTCTATATAAAATCTCACAGCTCACAGTTCATGTCAGACCTAATGAGGATCATGAGCTCAAAGGAACTGCCCAAGGAGCTCAGAGACAGAATTGTGGCGAGGCACAGATCTGGCCAAGGTTACAAAAGAATGTCTGCATTACTCAAGGTTCCTAAGAGCACAGTGGACTCCATAATCCTTAAATGGAAGAAGTTTGGGACCACCAGAAGTCTTCCTAGACCTGGCCGTCCAGCCAAACTGAGCAATCGTGGGAGAAGAGCCTTGGTGAGAGAGGTAAAGAAGAACCCCCGGATCACTGTGGCAGAGCTCCAGAGATGCAGTAGGGAGATGGGAGAAAGTTCCACAAAGTCAACTATCACTACAGCCCTCCACCAGTCGAGCCTTTATGGCAGAGTGGCCCCACGGAAGCCTCTCCTCAGTGCAAGACTTACTCAATACTGAGCAAAGGGTCTGAATACTTATGACCATGTGATATTTCAGTTTGGTTTTTTTTTAATAAATGTGCAAAAATGTCTACGTTTGTTGTTTTTTTTCAGTCAAGATGGAGTGCAGAGTGTACATTAATGAGAAAAAAATTAACTTTTTAGAATTTACTAAATGACTGCAATGAAACAAAGAGTGAAATATTTAAAGGGGTCTGAATACTTTCCGTACCCACTGTATATACACCTGAAGATGCTGTGCGGCCAGCCAATCACTGTAATGCCCACAATCAACATGGCTGCGGCATTACAGTGCGTGGCAGGAAATCCCCACATGGTAATTGGCTGCCTAATATGGACCAAACATGCAGGGCGGGGACCCGAGCTCCCGCCCGAACATTCAAAAAATACTCGCCAAGTAAGGAGCATCTCGAGCACTGTGATGTTCGGGCGAGTACTAACGAGCATGCTCACTTATCACTAGTAAGTACACAATAAATGTAAAAATGCAAAACACTTTGCACATATTCCATGTTCATTCCATAACAAGCACAGAGAATATTATATACAGTAAATTATTATATGTTCTTTCTTTTTTATTCCTTTTCTTCATTCTTTTTAGTACGTCCCTTCCTTATACACAAAAAAAAGGACAACTGAGTCATAAAGAGCTTTATTCGGGAGCTTCGCAGACATTGCAGGAGGGAGGTCAATTTTGCTGTAATTGCACAGAGTTTTAAAAGTGATTTTTCGCCATTTTTGGGGAGGAGATGAGCTGGGGTTAAGAGCTGGGAATAGGAGCCGGAGTCAGGAGCTGGATGGTAGGAGTCGGGAATAGGAGCTGGGGTCAGGAGCTGGAGGTAGGAGCTGGGGTCAGGAGCTGGAGGTAGGAGCTGGGGTTAGGAGCTGGAGGTAGGAACTGGGGTCAGGAGCTGGAGGTAGGAGCTGGGGTCAGGAGCTGGAGGTAGGAGCTGGGGTCAGGAGCTGGAGGTAGGAGCTGGGGTTAGGAGCTGGAGGTAGGAACTGGGGTCAGGAGCTGGAGGTAGGAGCTGGGGTTAGGAGCTGGAGGTAGGAGCTGGGGTCAGGAGCTGGAGGTAGGAGCTTGGGGTCAGGAGCTGGAGGTAGGAGCTGGGGGTCAGGAGCTGGGGGTTAGGAGCTGGGGGTTAGGAGCTGGGGGTTAGGAGCTGGGGTCAGGAGCTGGGTGGTAGGAGCCGGGAATAGGAGCTGGGGATAGGAGCTGCGGTCAGGAGCTGGAGGTAGGAGCTAGGGTCAGAAGCTGGAGGTAGGAGCTGGGGATAGGAGCTGGGGGTCAGGAGCTGGGGGTTAGGAGCTGGGGATAGGAGCTGGGGTCAGGAGCTGGGTGGTAGGAGCCGGGAATAGGAGCTGGGGATAGGAACTGGGTGGTAGGAGCTGGGGGTTAGCAGCTGGGGATAGGAGCTGGGTGGTAGGAGCTGGGTGGTAGGAACTGGGAATAGGAGCTGGGGTCAGGAGCTGGAGGTAGGAGCTGGGGGTCAGGAGCTTGGGGTTAGGAGCTGGGGGTCAGGAGCTTGGTGGTAGGAGCTGGGGTCAGGAGCTGGATGGTAGGAGCCGGGAATAGGAGCTGGGGTCAGGAGCTGGGTGGTAGGAGCCGGGAATAGGAGCTGGGGTCAGGAGCTGGGGATAGGAGCTGGGGTCAGGAGCAGGGGGTTAGGAGCTGGGGATAGGAGCTGGTGTCAGGAGTTGGGGGGTATGAGCTGGGGACATGAGCTGGGGGTTAGGAGCAGGGGTTCAGGAGCTGGGGGGTATGAAATGGGGGTTAGGAGCTGGGGGTCAGGAGCTGGGAGTTAGGAGCTGGGGATAGGAGCTGGGGGTTAGGAGCTGGGGGGTATGAGCTGGGGATAGGCGCTGGAGATAGGAGCTGGGGTCAGGAGCTGCAGTCAGGAGCTGAGGATAGAAGCTGCAGTCAGGAGCTGAGGATAGGAGCTGGGGTCAGGAGCTGCAGCAGGAGCTGAGGATAGGAGCTGGGTGGTAGGAGCTGGGGGTCACGAATTGGGGGGTATGAGTTGGGGGGTTAGGAGTTGGAGGGTATGAGTTGGGGGTTAGGAGTTGGGGGGTATGAGCTGGGGGTATGAGTTGGGGGGTATGAGCTGGGGGTTAGGAGCTGGGGATAGGAGCTGAGGTCAGGAGCTGGGTATAGGACATGAGGTCAGGAGCTGGGGTCAGGAGTCGGGGGTAGGAGCTGAGGTCAGGAGCTGGGGTCGGGGGTCAAGAGTCGGGGGTAGGAGCTGGGGGTTAGGAGCTGGGGATAGGAGCCAGGGTCAGGAGCTGGGTGATAGGAGCTGGGGTCAGGAGCTGGGGGTTAGGAGCTGGGGATAGGAGCCAGGGTCAGGAGCTGGGGGTTAGGAGCTGGGGATAGGAGCTAGGGTCAGGAGCTGGGGGTCAGGAGATAGGGGTCAAGAGCTGGGGTCAGGAGCTGGGGGTTAAGAGCTGGGGTCAGGAGCTGGGAGTTAGAAGCCAGGATCAGGAGTTGTGCGTTAGGAGCTGGGGTCAGGAGCTGCAGTCAGGAGCTGGGGTCAGGAGCTGGGGTCAGGAGCTGCAGTCAGGAGCTGGGGATAGGAGCCGGGGTCAGCAGCTGGGGATAGGAGCTGGGGGTAGGAGCTGGGGGTCGGCAGCCGGGTGGTAGCAGCAGGGGGTCAGGAGCTGGGGATAGGAGCTGGGGTCAGGAGCTGGGGATAGGAGCTGGGGGTTAGGAGCTGGGGGTTAGGAGCTGGGGATAGGAGCTGGGGGTTAGGAGCTGGGGGTTAGGAGCTGGGGGGTATGAGCTGGGGATAGGAGCTGGAGATAGGAGCTGGCGGTTAGGAGCTGGGGTCAGGAACTGCAGTCAGGAGCTGGGGATAGGAGCTGCAGTCAGGAGCTGGGGATAGGAGCTAGGGTCAGGAGCTGCAGTCAGGATCTGGGGATAGGAGCTGGGGTTAGGAGCTGGGGTCAGGAGCTGCAGTCAGGAGCTGGGGCTAGGATCTGGGGTCAGGAGCTGCAGTCAGGAGCTGGGGATAGGAGCCAGGGTCAGGAGCTGGGTATAGGAGCTGAGGTCAGGAGCTGGGGTCAGTAGTCGGGGGTAGGAGCTGAGGTCAGGAGCTGAGGTCAGGAGCTGGGGTCGGGGGTCAGGAGTCAGGGGTAGGAGCTGAGCTCAGGAGCTGGGTATAGGAGCTGGGGTCAAGAGTCGGGGGTAGGAGCTGAGGTCAGGAGCTGGGGTCAGGAATCGGGGGTAGGAGCTGAGGTCAAGAGCTGGGATCGGGAGTCGGAGCTGAGGTCAGGAGCTGGGGTCAGGAGCTGGGGTCAGGAGCTGGGGTCAGGAGCCGGGGGTCAGGAGTCGGGGGTAGGAGCTGAGGTCAGGAGCTGGGTATAGGAGTCGGGGGTAGGAGCTGAGGTCAGGAGTCGGGAGTCAGAAGTCGGGGGTAGGAGCTGAGGTCAGGAGCTGGGGTCAGGAGTCGGGGGGTAGGAGCTGAGGTCAGGAGCTGGATATAGGAGCTGGGGTCAGGAGCTGAGGTCAGGAGCTGGAGGTAGGAGCTGGGGGTCAGGAGCTTGGGGTTAGGAGCTGGGGGTCAGGAGCTTGGTGGTAGGAGCTGGGGTCAGGAGCTGGATGGTAGGAGCCGGGAATAGGAGCTGGGGTCAGGAGCTGGGTGGTAGGAGCCGGGAATAGGAGCTGGGGTCAGGAGCTGGGGATAGGAGCTGGGGTCAGGAGCAGGGGGTTAGGAGCTGGGGATAGGAGCTGGTGTCAGGAGTTGGGGGGTATGAGCTGGGGACATGAGCTGGGGGTTAGGAGCAGGGGTTCAGGAGCTGGGGGGTATGAAATAGGGGTTAGGAGCTGGGGGTCAGGAGCTGGGAGTTAGGAGCTGGGGATAGGAGCTGGGGGTTAGGAGCTGGGGGGTATGAGCTGGGGATAGGCGCTGGAGATAGGAGCTGGGGTCAGGAGCTGCAGTCAGGAGCTGAGGATAGAAGCTGCAGTCAGGAGCTGAGGATAGGAGCTGGGGTCAGGAGCTGCAGCAGGAGCTGAGGATAGGAGCTGGGTGGTAGGAGCTGGGGGTCACGAATTGGGGGGTATGAGTTGGGGGGTTAGGAGTTGGAGGGTATGAGTTGGGGGTTAGGAGTTGGGGGGTATGAGCTGGGGGTATGAGTTGGGGGGTATGAGCTGGGGGTTAGGAGCTGGGGATAGGAGCTGAGGTCAGGAGCTGGGTATAGGACATGAGGTCAGGAGCTGGGGTCAGGAGTCGGGGGTAGGAGCTGAGGTCAGGAGCTGGGGTCGGGGGTCAAGAGTCGGGGGTAGGAGCTGGGGGTTAGGAGCTGGGGATAGGAGCCAGGGTCAGGAGCTGGGTGATAGGAGCTGGGGTCAGGAGCTGGGGGTTAGGAGCTGGGGATAGGAGCCAGGGTCAGGAGCTGGGGGTTAGGAGCTGGGGATAGGAGCTAGGGTCAGGAGCTGGGGGTCAGGAGATAGGGGTCAAGAGCTGGGGTCAGGAGCTGGGGGTTAAGAGCTGGGGTCAGGAGCTGGGAGTTAGAAGCCAGGATCAGGAGTTGTGCGTTAGGAGCTGGGGTCAGGAGCTGCAGTCAGGAGCTGGGGTCAGGAGCTGGGGTCAGGAGCTGCAGTCAGGAGCTGGGGATAGGAGCCGGGGTCAGCAGCTGGGGATAGGAGCTGGGGGTAGGAGCTGGGGGTCGGCAGCCGGGTGGTAGCAGCAGGGGGTCAGGAGCTGGGGATAGGAGCTGGGGTCAGGAGCTGGGGATAGGAGCTGGGGGTTAGGAGCTGGGGGTTAGGAGCTGGGGATAGGAGCTGGGGGTTAGGAGCTGGGGGTTAGGAGCTGGGGGGTATGAGCTGGGGATAGGAGCTGGAGATAGGAGCTGGCGGTTAGGAGCTGGGGTCAGGAACTGCAGTCAGGAGCTGGGGATAGGAGCTGCAGTCAGGAGCTGGGGATAGGAGCTAGGGTCAGGAGCTGCAGTCAGGATCTGGGGATAGGAGCTGGGGTTAGGAGCTGGGGTCAGGAGCTGCAGTCAGGAGCTGGGGCTAGGATCTGGGGTCAGGAGCTGCAGTCAGGAGCTGGGGATAGGAGCCAGGGTCAGGAGCTGGGTATAGGAGCTGAGGTCAGGAGCTGGGGTCAGTAGTCGGGGGTAGGAGCTGAGGTCAGGAGCTGAGGTCAGGAGCTGGGGTCGGGGGTCAGGAGTCAGGGGTAGGAGCTGAGCTCAGGAGCTGGGTATAGGAGCTGGGGTCAAGAGTCGGGGGTAGGAGCTGAGGTCAGGAGCTGGGGTCAGGAATCGGGGGTAGGAGCTGAGGTCAAGAGCTGGGATCGGGAGTCGGAGCTGAGGTCAGGAGCTGGGGTCAGGAGCTGGGGTCAGGAGCTGGGGTCAGGAGCCGGGGGTCAGGAGTCGGGGGTAGGAGCTGAGGTCAGGAGCTGGGTATAGGAGTCGGGGGTAGGAGCTGAGGTCAGGAGTCGGGAGTCAGAAGTCGGGGGTAGGAGCTGAGGTCAGGAGCTGGGGTCAGGAGTCGGGGGGTAGGAGCTGAGGTCAGGAGCTGGGTATAGGAGCTGGGGTCAGGAGCTGAGGTCAGGAGCTGGGTATAGGAGCTGAGGTCAGGAGTTGGGGGTAGGAGCTGGGGTCAGGAGCTGGGTATAGGAGCTGGGGTCAGGAGTCGGAGTAGGAGCCGGGGTCAGGAGCTGTGGGTATAGGAGCCGGGGTTATTTTGCCTATAGACATATTTTCTACACTTGGGCAGGAAATAAGTTTTCTGCACATTTGAGGAATCTGGTATTAAAGCTCTCA
Source organism: Phyllobates terribilis (assembly GCF_046119375.1). NCBI lineage: Eukaryota > Metazoa > Chordata > Amphibia > Anura > Dendrobatidae > Phyllobates > Phyllobates terribilis. The sequence goes on along the minus strand of NW_027362767.1, from coordinate 91,874,949 downwards.
AAATGAACGCAGCTAAGGCGCCATGATTTTTCACTCTTTGTTTCATTGCAGCCCTTTGGTAAATTCTAAAAAGTTCATTTTTTTCTCATTAAAGTACACTCTGCACCCCATCTTGACTGAAAAAAACAGAAATGTAGAAATTTTTCCAAATTTATTAAAAAAGAAAAACTGGAATATCACATGGTCATAAGTATTCAGACTCTTTGCTCAGACACTCATATTTAAGTCACATGCTGTCCATTTCCTTGTGATCCTCCTTGAGATGGTTCTACTCCTTCATTGGAGTCCAGCTGTGTTTAATTAAACTGATAGGACTTGATTTGGAAAGGCACACACCTGTCTATAGAAGACCTCACAGCTCACAGTGCATGTCAGACCAAATGAGAATCATGAGCTCAAAGGAACTGCCCAAGGAGCTCAGAGACAGAATTGTGACGAGGCACAGATCTGGCCAAGGTTACAAAAGAATGTCTGCATTGCTCAAGGTTCCTAAGAGCACAGTGGACTCCATAATCCTTAAATGGAAGACATTTGGGACCACCAGAAGTCTTCCTAGACCTGGCCGTCCAGCCAAATTGAGCAATCGTGGGAGAAGAGCCTTGGTGAGAGAGGTAAAGAAGAACCCCAAGATCACTGGGGCTGAGCTCCAGAGATGCAGTAGGGAGATGGGAGAAAGTTCCACAAAGTCAACTATCACTACAGCCCTCCACCAGTCGGGCCTTTATGGCAGAGTGGCCCCACGGAAGCCTCTCCTCAGTGCAAGACTTACTCAATACTGAGCAAAGGGTCTGAATACTTATGACCATGTGATATTTCAGGTTTTTTTTTTTTTAATAAATTAGCAAAAATGTCTACATTTGTTGTTTTTTTTTCAGTCAAGATGGAGTGCAGAGTGTACATTAATGAGAAAAAAATTAACTTTTTAGAATTTACTAAATGACTGCAATGAAACAAAGAGTGAAATATTTAAAGGGGTCTGAATACTTTCCGTACCCACTGTATATACACCTGAAGATGCTGTGCGGCCAGCCAATCACTGTAATGCCCACAATCAACATGGCTGCGGCATTATAGTGCGTGGCAGGAAATCCCCACATGGTAATTGGCTGCCTAATATGGACCAAACATGCAGGGCGGGGACCCGAGCTCCCGCCCGAACATTCAAAAAATACTCGCCAAGTAAGGAGCATCTCGAGCACTGTGATGTTCGGGCGAGTACTAACGAGCATGCTCACTTATCACTAGTAAGTACACAATAAATGTAAAAATGCAAAACACTTTGCACATATTCCATGTTCATTCCATAACAAGCACAGAGAATATTATATACAGTAAATTATTATATATTCTTTCTTTTTTATTCCTTTTCTTCATTCTTTTTAGTAAGTCCCTTGCTTATACACAAAAAAAAGGACAAATGAGTCATAAAGAGCTTTATTCGGGAGCTTCGCAGACATTGCAGGAGGGAGGTCAATTTTGCTGTAATTGCACAGAGTTTTAAAAGTGATTTTTCGCCATTTTTGGGGAGGAGATGAGCTGGGGTTAAGAGCTGGGGTAAGGAGCTGGGGGTTAGCAGCTGTGGATAGGAGCCGGAGTCAGGAGCTGGGTGGTAGGAGCCGGGAATAGTAGCTGGTGTCAGGAGCTGGAGGTAGGAGCTGGGGATAGGAGCTGGGGGTCAGGAGTTGGGGGTTAGGAGCTGGGGTCAGGAGCTGGGTGGTAGGAGCCGGGAATAGGAGCTGGGATCAGGAGCTGGAGGTAGTGTGACGCCCAGCTGCGCTTGGTATCACAGATCCTAGAAGAGTGCATTGATGGATTCCTCCACAAGAGGTCCCCATAACCATTCACACATCTCCACCTTCCACCTCAGACCAGCAGAGGGAGCCCGTTAGGGAGATAAATAGGGAAGGTGGAGCCAGGCAGCAGTTAGTCTAGTCTGGAGTCGAGAGTGAGTCTAGAGTCTAGTCTATTCTGGTTTAGCAGTGAGTCCAGTACAGTCTGAGAAGAGTTACCTCAGAGGACAAAAGCCTGTTCCAGCTCCTGCAATTGCTATCCTGCAGTGGAGCTTATCCAGATCAAGACTCAGTGTAGCTCAGAGAAGTGAGCTTTAGGTGTGTCGGCGCCATAAGATCGGTGAAGCGCGGCGAGCTGCCGTTAGTGTGAGTAGCCTAGTGAGGGCCCGAGTAGGCCGAAGGCGAGTGGAGAGTTAGTACATAGGGGGCAGAGGAGCTTAACTAGCTCACCCCGAAGATTTACCGGACACCGGGTCCGAAGCTTACCGGGGTCTCTATGACCCAGTAAGACATAACCGGAATCCCTGGAGAACTACAAGTCCCAGGATCGCTAAAGTGCTGATACGTAACAGAGCCGGGAGACACATAGGCCCCGCAAGCTGAGGAGCGTGTACTCCAAGAAAAGGCCCTACCACAAGGTCAGCCAGCGCAGGACAGAGACAAAGTTAGGCCTAGCTCCAGGCAGGTCAGAAACTTACTACGCAGAGGCAAGAAACAGGAGGCCCTACACCCGCTCATTGGGGAGGATCCTGACATGCACCCTTCACCCTACAGTGCTCTGGGACGTGCCTGAATTTCCATCAGTAAAAGGTACTGAAGTGACTATCGTGTCTGTCCCTGTTCTTGCTCTGACCCGGCTGGGTCTCGCCTGTCCTGCATTCCCCTTTCCGTACGCTGCCCTGAGGCCTAGCTCCACCTGTGGGGAGCTATACCATCGAGCTGCCTAATCATCGGCCTCAATGGACTGCGCAGCGCTGGTGATTCTCACCAGAAGCCACAGGTGGCGTCACGTACTTTTATAAAACTAAATAAACAACTATCAACGCTTTTCAAAGAGAGACCCCAGGGTACGGGCCTGGGAGCCGACCACCGCGACATCCCCAAGGCAAGGCTAAAGGCCCGGGTACCGAGTAATCCCCATCCCCCTGGACTAGTCATCTCTCCTGGCGTCACGAACAGGATAGCGTGCCCGCTGCAACGACGAAGTGTTACGCCCGTTGCCACCGGGTACTGTGCGCCTTTATTCTGAACTGTGTACGTAAAGTTGTGGTGAAGATTGCCGCCATTGTTGGGCGCCGAGCGAGAAGAAGGGCGTAACCGCGAGAAAATTAGGGGCGTACCTGCAAAAGAGCGCAAAGCCCCGGACACGCCCCACGCCTCGACGTCAAACCAAGAAGCGCCATGTCCTGTAAGGGGTGTTGCTGAACGCTCTGACGTAGGACGCAGGCGACGCGAGGTCCTGAAGACGACCGTCACCTGCAGAGCTGCGGCCTACCGGAAGAAAAACTAGAAGGTAGGCCACGTTTAACTAGGTGGGCGCCAGAATGTCCGACGAACAGCAGAACGCCGACATGCCATGAGGAATTCATGAGGAATTGAGGGTAAACTGATTAAATTTGCTGATGACACAAAGCTAGGAGGGATAGCTAATACTAGAGAAGAGAGAGAGAGGATTCAAAAAGACCTAAATAAACTGGAGCAGTGGGCAGCAACCAACAGAATGGTTTTTAACAGGGAAAAATGCAAAGTACTACATCTGGGCAATAAAAATGAAAAAAGCATATACAGAATGGGAGGAATAGAGCTAAGCAACAGTACATGTGAAAAAGACTTAGGTATACTAATAGATCATAGACTGAACATGAGTCAACAGTGTGATGCAGCAGCAAAAAAGGCAAATACAATTCTGGGATGTATTAACAGAAGCATACAGTCTAGATCACGTGAAGTCATTATCGGTCTTTACTCCTCTTTGGTCAGACCTCATCTGGAATACTGTGTACAGTTTTGGGCACCACATTTTAAAAAAGACATAGACAAACTGGAGCAAGTTCAGAGAAGAGCGACCAGAATGGTGACTGGTCTGCAAACCATGTCCTATGAGGAACGGTTGCAGGATTTGGGAATGTTTAGCTTGCAAAAAAGAAGACTGAGAGGAGACTTAATAGCTGTCTACAAATATGTCAAGGGCTGTCACATTGTAGAAGGATCATCTTTATTCTCATTTGCACAAGGAAAGACTAGAAGCAATGGGATGAAACTAAATGGGAGGAGACACAGATTAGATATTAGAAAAAACTTTTTGACAGTTAGGGTGATTAATGAGTGGAACAGGCTGCCACGAGAGGTGGTGAGTTCCCCTTCAATGGACGTCTTCAAACAGAGGCTGGACAGACATCTGTCTGAGATGATCTAGTGAATCCTGCTTTGAGCAGGGGGTTGGACCAGATGACCCAGGAGGTCCCTTCCAACTCTACCATTCTATGATTCTATGATTCTATGCCGGTCAACGTCCCTGAGGTTCAACCCGCGCCCGATGATGAGCAGGCCGAAGCAGCCGCTCCACCAGCAGCGCCTGTAACCCCTGTCATTCCCATGACTCTGCCGTACATTCCTGGAGCAAAGTGGCTCCCCCAGTACAACGGCAAACCAGATACCCTGTCTGGATTCAAACGGAAGATATGTGGTATCTTGGATATATACTCCATGACAGATAAACAAAGAGCCGCTGTCGTATTAGGACAACTGACCGGTGCTGCGGAACGGGAAGTGGAAACATGGTCGGCCGCAGACCAGGAGTCAGTGTCCACGATATTCCAAAAACTACAGACTGTCTTTGAGGATCTTACTGAGGCGGACCTCCGGATGAGGTTCTACAGCTGTTCCCAACAGCCGGAGGACAATGTTCGGGACTACGCCTGGCGTCTACAGGGGGCCCTGCGGGCTCTTAAACAGGTCAGTCCAACCAGCATTGAAGATGAGAACAAAATGCTGAAAGACCAGTTTGTCCGGGAACTGAGGTCTCCAGAGGAGAGCAGGACTGTGCGCTGGTGGTCCCTGGATCATCCAGATGCCACCTTTGGCAACCTTAAGGACATGGCTATAAAAGGACTGCAGCCCCTGGAAACAAATGCTACCAACGTTACCAGGGTGGGGCTACCCCAGTACCTGCTACACCCACCTTTTCCCCAGTGGCTGCTGAAGCTAAGGTTCCAGCAACGTCCCCTAGAGAACTGGACAGTCTGCGCTCTGAAGTGCGTCAGTTGAGCAAAACTCTGACCACGGTGCTGAGTGCTCTGCAGCTGCGGACGGAGCCCGAGGAAGGAGGGAAGATCCTGTTAGCCGATAGCCCTGAGCATGTCCCCTGGATGCGAAGGAGAAGGAGGCCAACATCACCCTCTTCGAGGATCAGCGACCAGCGCCGTCCACAGAAGGACCCTGCCTGCTACTGCTGCCGCAAGACCGGACACATCACCCAGAATTGTCCTTTAAACGAGAAAACCCTGGGTCCGAGGGCCGACACCCAGGAGTAAACTCACCAGGCCCATCAGACTGGTACAACAGGTTCGTCGGAGGAAGACCTTTCCTGTCCATTGAACTGGACGGGATCCTGACGCACGCCCTGCTGGACACGGGATCTCAGGTAACCATCATGCCTGACGTCCTCTACAAGAGGTTCTGGTCCATGGACGACCTACGTCCGCCAGCTCCAAATCTTTCTGTATATGCCTCAAACGGACTCCCCCTTAACCTACTCGGGGTTAAGAATGTGACTGTAAAGGTGGGGAGAGTGGAGCTGAAGGACCAAGGGCTAATTATAGTAGAGACTAATCCTGATGACACCAATCCGTATATGGTACTAGGCACTAACATTGTTGGTAATTGTTTGGGAGAAGTTGTGTTCTTTGTGTTCTTGCTCCAACAGATAGCCGACACTGCCAGGCTGAGACAGAGGAGGGCACTGCAGAGGGAAATCCGAGTCCTGATGTATCAACAGCAAGTAAGGTTAACAGACGGTGAAATCGGTAACGTGCGGGTAACAGACCCCATACCCATTGTCATCCCCCCAATGAGTGAAATGCTCATCTGGTGTAGAGCTGCTATAGGTCTTAGAGGACAGAGCTACCAGGCGGTAGTAGAACCCCTTTGCTCCGAGCATAGACCCACGCTCTTAACCGCCAGGGGAGTGGTAGATGTACGCAATGGGAGGGTGCCCGTCCGTCTTCTCAACTTAGGGGAAGATGAGGTCAGACTGCCACGTTATTCCACTGTTGCCAAATTACATGCTGTCAATAACAACTGCATTCACGAGGCGGAGTCCTTAACCTCACCAGATAAAGTGGAGGATAATGACCCTGCAACCCAGGTGGAGGATTGGTGTCAACAGCTCCATGTTGGGACAGACACCACTCCTGCCCATCAAAAATAGGGTGTACACCGGGTGGTTCAAGAATACTCGCAGGTGTTCAGTAAGCATCCACTTGACTTCGGGAAGATTAAGGGGGTTCAACATCATATCCCCACAGGCGACCATCCCCCAATCAAAGAACGTTATAGGCCAATACCACCAGCACACCACCAGAAGGCAAAGGAAATGTTGCAAGACATGAGGAAGGCAGGAGTAATAAGGGATAGTTGTAGTCCCTGGGCAGCTCCCCTAGTGCTGGTTAGGAAAAAGGACGGGAGCATGAGAATGTGTGTAGATTACCGTCAAGTAAATTGCATCACACATAAAGATGCATACCCTTTACCACGCATAGAGGAGTCCCTAGCTGCCTTAAAGTCTGCAAATTACTTTTCCACCCTTGACCTCACTAGTGGGTACTGGCAAGTAGCTGTGGCTGAGGAGGATCGGGAGAAAACGGCCTTCACCACCCCCATGGGACTCTGCGAGTTCAACAGTATGCCGTTTGGACTCTGCAATGCCCCCGGAACCTTCCAGAGATTGATGGAGTGCTGCCTGGGACACCGCAACTTCGAGACGGTGTTACTTTACCTGGACGATGTGATAGTGTACCCAAGAACGTACGAGGACCACTTGAAACACCTGGCAGAGGTATTTGAGTCACTGTCCCGGTACGGGATGAAGTTGAAGCCCTCAAAGTGCCACCTGCTCAAGAGAAAGGTACAGCACCTGGGGCACATTGTCAGTCCGGAAGGGGTAGCACCAGACCCGGAGAAGGTCACAGCCATCCAGAAGTGGCCGGAGCCGAAGCACCTCAAGGATGTGCGTCAGTTCTTGGGACTAGTAGGATTCTACCGGAGGTTCGTAAAGGACTACACCAAGAAAGCAGCTCCTCTGCAAGACCTCCTGGTAGGGCAGTCCCCCAAAGGCAGAAATCCCCCATTCCACTGGGGTAAGGAGCAAGCCGAGTCATTTCAGGAGATGAAGGAGATCCTGACAGGCGATGAGATCCTAGCCTACCCTGACTACAGCCAACCGTTCCTGCTGTATACAGATGCCAGCAACGAAGGACTGGGCGGTGTCCTAAGTCAGAAGCAGAATGGCCAAGAGAAGGTAATCGCATACGCAAGCAGGAAGCTCCGCCCGACTGAGAGGAACCCAGAGAACTATAGCTGCTTTAAATTGGAGTTCCTGGCCTTGGTCTGGGCCATCACTGAAAGGTTCAAGCACTATCTGGCCTCCAGTAAGTTCACTGCCTTCACTGATAACAACCCCTTGACCCATCTTGAAACAGCTAAGCTCGGAGCACTGGAACAACGATGGATGGCTCGGCTGTCAAACTACCAATTTACAATTAAATACCGGGCGGGCCGCAAGAACGCCAACACCGATGCCCTGTCCAGGATGCCTCACCAATCAGACACCGAAGAAGAAGTGGATGACCTGGAAGAGATAGAGCTACCTGCCTTTCACCGGAATGGGATGATCCAAGAGCAACGAGCCTCCAGGAGGCAGCGTAAAAAGACGTTAAACCCCCTGCCTCATCACAGCTGGAAAGAGACCCAGGACAGTGACCCGGTTGTCAGCCTCATCAAGGAGATGATAACCCAAGAGGGTGCCTCCCTGGAGAAGGAAGCGTCTCTGCAAGCAAAGCAGCTGTGGAACGAGAGAAGCCGGCTGTTTATCTACCATGAGAAGCTGTGCCGGAGGTACGTTAATCCAAAAACCCATGAGATGGTATGGCAGATAGTGGTCCCGAAGACAGACATCCAGATGGTATTAGAAGCTTACCACGATCAGGTGGGGCACTTTGGCTGGAAAAAGCTAGAGACCCTGCTGAAATGTCGATTCTACTGGGTAGGAATGCGCAGCTCCATTGAGAGGTGGTGCCGGGACTGTGGACCCTGTGGCCTAAGAAGAAAAGACTTCAGCAGCCAGAAGGCACCCCTGCAACCCATCAAGACGACTCGACCCCTGGAGATCGTGGCCCTGGACCATGTCAAGTTGTCTCCCAGCAGGTCAGGGTACTCTTATGCTCTGACCATGGTGGATCACTACTCACGTTTCCTGGTGGTCGCCCCCGTCAAAGACCTGACGGCAGAAACAGCAGCAAAGACGTTCCAAGCGTACTTCTGTAGACCCCATGGTTACCCTGAGCAGGTACTGACGGACCAAGGCCCGGCCTTTGAGGCTGAGTTGTTCTAGGAGTTCTGCCATTTGTATGGGTGTAAGAAGATAAGAACTACACCGTACCACCCACAAACAAACGGTCTTTGCGAAAAGATGAACAACATCATCATCGACCTGCTAAAGACCATACCACTTGAGGAGAGAAATCAGTGGCCAGACCTACTACCTGATCTAGTGGATCTGTATAATCATATACCAGTAAGTTCCACCAATTGCACTCCGGCATACCTCATGCGGGCAAGGCCAGGAAAGCTGCCCATGGATCTGGAGCTTGGTGTTGTTGAGCCTGAAGCTGATATGATCACTGAGGACTGCGACACGACCAGACAAGAACAGTACAGAAGAGTACAAGCCTGTGTCGAGTACAGTCTCACTCGGGTGAGAGAAAAGCAGGAGGCGCACTACAACAAAAATGCACCCGCAGAACCCTTCACACCTGGTGAAACAGTATTGAAAAGGAAAAGACGAAACCACAAACTTGATGACCAGTGGGAAAAAGAACCCTACACTGTGTTACCGTCAACGTTTGACAATAAGAAGACATGCATAATCAGTCGAGACGGAGGAAAAACGTCTACAACAGTGTCCAGGGACCACCTAAAGTTGTGTCCAGACTTACTGAAACCCCAAGAAGAAGTGCCTCTTACTATCCCGGAATAACGTAAAGAAACAGTGATCCACACTGACTTAGGGGACTTTCCAGCAGATTGGCCTCAAATAGGAGGAGCAATAATCATCCCAGTACTCCAATTCTACGAACAGCCAGAAAACCTTCCACAGCAAGTTGAACCTGTAAGTGCTGCAGAAGAGCCAGCTCAAGAAGTATCCCCGGATGAAGGATCCCCGGTAGGAGCAGAGCAAGAGGGCCCAGCCAATGGTGAACTTGCCAGTCCAAGAGAGAGGTTAAGGCAGTTTTACAACATGGTCACACGTAGAACAGGTAGGGTAACTGACAATGCAGACTCTGATACCCCACAGACCACCGCACTACGCAGATCAACACGTAGCACGAGAGGTAAACCCCCTGTGAGGTACACTCAGTAAATAGTTAACTTTCTGAAAATGTAGATAGTTACCCCTGGGGTATTAAATTAAAATGTACTGTATTATTGTGTATTTTCATGTATAATGTATGCCTTTATTAATTTTTGCTTTACCTCATTAATTTCTTTATTGCTTACCTAAGAACTTCGTGGCTGAGGACTGTGTGCAGCCCAAAAACTGCTTCTTGTATATAATTGCGCTCCCTGGAGTGCCCCTTTAGGTGACCTCAGAAGTAAAACCTGTCGGGAGTGGCTCTATTGGAGGTCCAACTCGGGATCTTCATGCCCTGCAGCCACCCCAGGGCCTACGTTGAGGGTTTGGGACAGGTCCCTCAAACCACCAAGTACTCTACCCTGTGAGATGGGCATCCTTCTTGGGAACCTCACCATAGGAGACTCGAATTCTGAGGACACTCTGTATTTGTTTATATTGTTATGTAACGTTTAAGCTTGGTGCCTCCCATAAAGGGAAGATTGTTCTTATTGTTATTGCATTGTTCATGTTTCCTATTGTTATTATTTTATAAAATGTACTTCAGCCCGGGAGTGCTAAGCTTAACTAGGGGGGAATGTGACGCCCAGCTGCGCTTGGTATCACAGATCCTAGAAGAGTGCATTGATGGATTCCTCCACAAGAGGTCCCCATAACCATTCACACATCTCCACCTTCCACCTCAGACCAGCAGAGGGAGCCCGTTAGGGAGATAAATAGGGAAGGTGGAGCCAGGCAGCAGTTAGTCTAGTCTGGAGTCGAGAGTGAGTCTAGAGTCTAGTCTATTCTGGTTTAGCAGTGAGTCCAGTACAGTCTGAGAAGAGTTACCTCAGAGGACAAAAGCCTGTTCCAGCTCCTGCAATTGCTATCCTGCAGTGGAGCTTATCCAGATCAAGACTCAGTGTAGCTCAGAGAAGTGAGCTTTAGGTGTGCCGGCACCATAAGCGCGGTGAAGCGCGGCGAGCTGCCGTTAGTGTGAGTAGCCTAGTGAGGGCCCGAGTAGGCCGAAGGCGAGTGGAGAGTTAGTACATAGGGGGCAGAGGAGCTTAACTAGCTCACCCCGAAGCTTTACCGGACACTGGGTCCGAAGCTTACCGGGATCTCTATGACCCAGTAAGACATAACCGGAATCCCTGGAGAACTACAAGTCCCAGGATCGCTAAAGTGCTGATACGTAACAGAGCCGGGAGACACATAGGCCCCGCAAGCTGAGGAGCGTGTACTCCAAGAAAAGGCCCTACCACAAGGTCAGCCAGCGCAGGACAGAGACAAAGTTAAGCTCCAGGCAGGTCAGAAACTTACTACGCAGAGGCAAGAAACAGGAGGCCCTACACCCGCTCATTGGGGAGGATCCTGACATGCACCCTTCACCCTACAGTGCTCCGGGACGTGCCTGAATTTCCATCAGTAAAAGGTACTGAAGTGACTATCGTATCTGTCCCTGTTCTTGCTCTGACCTGGCTGGGTCTCGCCTGTCCTGCATTCCCCTTTCCGTACGCTACCCTGAGGCCTAGCTCCACCTGTGGGGAGCTATACCATCGAGCTGCCTTATCATCGGCCTCAGTGGACTGCGCAGCGCTGGTGATTCTCACCAGAAGCCACAGGTGGCGTCACAAACTTTTATAAAACTAAATAAACAACTATCAACGCTTTTCAAAGAGAGACCCCAGGGTACGGGCCTGGGAGCCGACCACCGCGACATCCCCAAGGCCAGGCTAAAGGCCCGGGTACCGAGTAATCCCCTTCCCCCTGGGCTAGTCAGTAGGAGCTGGAGGTAGGAGCTGGGGATAGATGCTGGGGTCAGGAGCTGGGGGTTAGCAGCTGGAGATAGGAGCTGGGTGGCAGGAGCTGGGTGGTAGGAGCCGGGAATAGGAGCTGGGGTCAGTAGCTGGAGGTTAGGAGCTGGGGGTCAGGAGCGGGGTGGTAGGAGCTGGGGATAAGAGCTGGGGTCAGGAGCTGGGTGGTAGGAGCCGGGAATAGGAGCTGGGGATAGGAGCTGGGGTCAGGAGCTGGGGGGTATGAGCTGGGGATAGGAGCTGGGGATAGGAGCTGGGGGTTAGGAGCTGGGGATAGGAGCTGGGGGTTAGGAGCTGGGGGTTAGGAGCTGGGGAGTATGAGCTGGGGATAGGAGCTGGAGATAGGAGCTGGGGTCAGGAGCTGCAGTCAGGAGCTGAGGATAGGAGCTGGGGTCAGGAGCTGCAGTCAGGAGCTGGGGATAGGAGCTGGGTGGTAGGGGCTGGGGGTCAGGAGTTGGGGGGTATGAGTTGGGGGGTTAGGAGTTGGGGGTTAGGAGTTATGGGTATGAGTTGGGGGTTAGGAGTTATGGGTATGAGTTGGGGGGTATGAGTTGGGGGTTAGGAGTTATGGTTATGAGTTGGGGGTTAGGAGTTATGGGTATGAGTTGGGGGTTAGGAGTTGGGGGGTATGAGTTGGGGGTTAGGAGTTGGGGGGTATGAGTTGGGGGTTAGGAGTTATGGGTATGAGTTGGGGGTTAGGAGTTGGGGGTTAGGAGTTATGGGTATGAGTTGGGGGTTAGGAGTTGGGGGTTAGGAGTTATGGGTATGAGTTGGGGGTTAGGAGTTGGGGGGTATGAGTTGGGGGTTAGGAGTTATGGGTATGAGTTGGGGGTTAGGAGTTATGGGTATGAGTTGGGGGTTAAGAGTTGGGGGTTAGGAGTTATGGGTATGAGTTGGGGGTTAGGAGTTGGGGGTTAGGAGTTATGGGTATGAGTTGGGGGTTAGGAGTTATGGGTATGAGTTGGGGGTTAGGAGTTATGGGTATGAGTTGGGGGTTAGGAGTTATGGGTATGAGTTGGGGGTTAGGAGTTGGGGGTTAGGAGTTATGGGTATGAGTTGGGGGTTAGGAGTTGGGGGTTAGGAGTTATGGGTATGAGTTGGGGGTTAGGAGTTATGGGTATGAGTTGGGGGTTAGGAGTTATGGGTATGAGTTGGGGGTTAGGAGTTATGGGTATGAGTTGGGGGTTAGGAGTTATGGGTATGAGTTGGGGGTTAGGAGTTGGGGGGTATGAGCTGGGGGTTAGGAGCTGGGGTCAGGAGCTGGGTATAGGAGCTGAGGTCAGGAGTCGGGGGTAGGAACTGAGGTCAGGAGCTGGGGTCGGGGGTAGGAGCTGGGGGTTAGGAGCTGGGGATAGGAGCCAGGGTCAGGAGCTGGGTGATAGGAGCTGGGGTCAGGAGCTGGGGGTTAGGAGCTGGGGATAGGAGCCAGGGTCAGGAGCTGGGGATTAGGAGCTGGGGATAGGAGCCGGGGTCTGGAGCTGGGGGTCAGGAGCTGGGGGTCAAGAGCTGGGGGTTAAGAGCTGGGGGTTAAGAGCTGGGGGTTAAGAGCTGGGGTCAGGAGCTGGGGGTTAGGAGCTGGGGTCAGGAGCTGCAGTCAGGAGCTGGGGTCAGGAGCTGCAGTCAGGAGTTGGGGATAGGAGCCGGGCTCAGGAGCTGGGGGTCGGAAGCCGGGTGGTAGCAGCTGGTGATAGGAGCTGGGGATCAGGAGCTGGGGGGGTATGAGCTGGGGATAGGAGCTGGGGTCAGGAGCTGAGGTTAGGAGCTGGGGTCAGGAGCTGGGGGGTATGAGCTGGGGATAGGAGCTGGGGATAGGAACTGGGGGTCAGGAGCTGGGGATAGGAACTGGGGGTCTGGAGCTGGGGGTTAGGAGCTGGAGGGTCAGGAGCTGGGGGGGTATGAGCTGGGGATAGGAGCTGGGGTCAGGAGCTGAGGTTAGGAGCTGGGGTCAGGAGCTGGGGGGTATGAGCTGGGGATAGGAGCTGGGGGTCAGGAGCTGGGGGTTAGGAGCTGGGGGGTATGAGCTGGGGATAGGAGCTGGGGGTCAGGAGCTGGGGGGTATGAGCTGGGGATAGGAGCTGGGGGTCAGGAGCTGGGGGTTAGGAGCTGGGGGGTATGAGCTGGGGGGTAGGAGCTGGGGGTTAGGAGCTGGGGTCAGGAGCTGCAGTCAGGAGCTGGGGATAGCAGCTGCAATCAGGAGCTGGGGATAGGAGCTAGGGTCAGGAGCTGCAGTCAGGAGCTGGGGATAGGAGCTGGGGTCAGGAGCTGCAGTCAGGAGCTGGGGATAGGAGCTGGGGTCAGGAGCTGCAGTCAGGAGCTGGGGATAGGAGCCAGGGTCAGGAGCTGGGTGGTAGGAGCTGGGGGTTAGGAGTTGGGGGGTATGAGTTGGGGGTTAGGAGTTGGGGGGTATGAGCTGGGGATAGGAGCTGAGGTCAGGAGCTGGGTATAGGAGCTGAGGTCAGGGGTCAGGAGTCAGGGGTAGGAGCTGAGGTCAGGAGCTGGGTATAGGAGCTGGGGTCAGGAGTCGGGGGTAGGAGCTGAGGTGAGGACCTGGGTATAGGAGTCAGGGGTAGGAGATGGGGTCAGGAGCTGGGTATAGGAGCCGGGGTCAGGAGTCGGGGGTAGGAGCTGGGGTCAGGAGCTGGGTATAGGAGCCGGGATCAGGAGCCGGGGTCAGGAGCTGGAGTCAGGAGTTGGGGGTAGGAGCTGAGGTCAGGAGCTGGGTATAGGAGCCGGCGTCAGGAGTAGGGTAGGAGCTGAGGTCAGGAGCTGGGTATAGTAGCCGGCGTCAGGAGCTGAGGTCAGGAGCTGGGTATAGGAGCTGGGGTCAGGAGTCGGGGGTAGGAGCTGAGGTCAGGAGTAGGAGCTGAGGTCAGGAGCTGGGTATAGGAGCCGGGGTCAGGAGTAGGAGCTGGGTATAGGAGCCGGGGTCAGGAGCTGGGTATAGGAGCCGGGATCAGGAGCCGGGGTCAGGAGCCGGAGTCAGGCGTTGGGGGTAGGAGCTGAGGTCAGGAGCTGGGTATAGGAGGCGGGGTTAGGAGCTGAGGTCAGGAGCTGGGGTCAGGAGCTGGGTATAGGAGCCGGGATCAGGAGCCGGAGTCAGGAGCCGGAGTCAGGAGTTGGGGGTAGGAACTGAGGTCAGGAGCTGGGTATAGGAGCCGGGGTTAGGAGCTGGGGTCAGGAGTTGGGGGTAGGAGCTGAGGTCAAGAGCTGGGTATAGGAGCCGGGGTTAGGAGCTGGGTATAGGAGCCGGGGTCAGGAGTAGGAGCTGGGTATAGGAGCCGGGGTCAGGAGCTGGGTATAGGAGCCGGGATCAGGAGCCGGGGTAAGGAGTTGGGGGTAGGAGCTGAGGTCAGGAGCTGGGTATAGGAGCCGGGGTTAGGAGTTGGGGTCGAGTTGGGGGTAGGAGCTGAGGTCAGGAGCTGGGTATAGGAGCAGGGGTTAGGAGCCGGGGTCAGGAGCTGGGTATAGGAGCCGGAGTCAGGAGTTGGGGGTAGGAGCTGAGGTCAGGAGCTGGGTATAGGAGCCGGGATCAGGAGCCGGAGACAGGAGTTGGGGGTAGGAGCTGGGTATAGGAGCCGGGGTTAGGAGCTGGGGTCAGGAGTTGGGGGTAGGAGCTGAGGTCAGGAGCTGGGTATAGGAGCTGGGGTTAGGAGCTGGGGTCAGGAGTTGGGGGTAGGAGCTGAGGTCAGGAGCTGGGTATAGGAGCCGGGGTTAGGAGCTGGGTATAGGAGCCGGGGTCAGGAGTAGGAGCTGGGTATAGGAGCCGGGGTCAGGAGCTGGGTATAGGAGCCGGGGTCAGGAGTTGGGGGTAGGAGCTGAGGTCAGGAGCTGGGTATAGGAGCCGGGGTTAGGAGCTGGGGTCAGGAGTTGGGGGTAGGAGCTGAGGTCAGGAGCTGGGTATAGGAGCAGGGGTTAGGAGCTGGGGTCAGGAGCTGGGTATAGGAGCCGGAGTCAGGAGTTGGGGGTAGGAGCTGAGGTCAGGAGCTGGGTATAGGAGCCGGGATCAGGAGCCGGAGACAGGAGTTGGGGGTAGGAGCTGGGTATAGGAGCCGGGGTTAGGAGCTGGGGTCAGGAGTTGGGGGGTAGGAGCTGAGGTCAGGAGCTGGGTATAGGAGCTGGGGTTAGGAGCTGGGGTCAGGAGTTGGGGGTAGGAGCTGAGGTCAGGAGCTGGGTATAGGAGCCGGGGTTAGGAGCTGGGTATAGGAGCCGGGGTCAGGAGTAGGAGCTGGGTATAGGAGCCGGGGTCAGGAGCTGGGTATAGGAGCTGGGGTCAGGAGTTGGGGGTAGGAGCTGAGGTCAGGAGCTGGGTATAGGAGCCGGGGTTAGGAGCTGGGGTCAGGAGTTGGGGGTAGGAGCTGAGGTCAGGAGCTGGGTATAGGAGCAGGGGTTAGGAGCTGGGGTCAGGAGCTGGGTATAGGAGCCGGAGTCAGGAGTTGGGGGTAGGAGCTGGGTATAGGAGCCGGGATCAGGAGCCGGAGACAGGAGTTGGGGGTAGGAGCTGGGTATAGGAGCCGGGGTTAGGAGCTGGGGTCAGGAGTTGGGGGTAGGAGCTGAGGTCAGGAGCTGGGTATAGGAGCTGGGTATAGGAGCTGAGGTCAGGAGCTGGGTATAGGAGCTGGGGTCAGGAGTTGGGGGTAGTAGCTGAGGTCAGGAGCTGGGGGTAGGAACCGGGGTTAGGAGCTGGGGTCAGGAGTTGGGGGTAGTAGCTGAGGTCAGGAGCTGGGTATAGGAGCCGGGGTTAGGAGCTGGGGTCAGGAGCCGGGGTCAGGAGTTGGGGGTAGTAGCTGAGGTCAGGAGCTGGGTATAGGAGCCGGGGTTAGGAGCTGGGGTCAGGAGCCGGGGTCAGGAGTTGGGGGTAGTAGCTGAGGTCAGGAGCTGGGTATAGGAGCTGGGGTCAGGAGTTGGGGGTAGTAGCTGAGGTCAGGAGCTGGGTATAGGAGCCGGGGTTATTTTGCCTATAGACATATTTTCTACACTTGGGCAGGAAATAAGTTTTCTGCACATTTGAGGAATCTGGTATCAAAGCTCCCAAAATGAACGCGGCTAAGGCGCCATGATCGCACGGAGCGGCCGCGGCTGAGCCCTGTGGTTTCCATGACAACACGCCTCTCCCCGCGCCGCCATCTTGTTCGAGTCATATCCGGGGGTTTTCGGTCGCCATTTCATTCTCGGGAAGCGGCGGTGGCGTTGGTGAGTGTGTGGCTGGTTGGCTGCAGGAGCGGGGCCGCCGGGGAGCAGTCGGTTTGGGGTGAGGGACATTATTTTTGCCTCCCCGGGGCTGGATGTGAGGCTCATGTGATACGTGTGTTCGGTGTCTCCGGGCTGCAGGGATTGGCAGAGCGGGGTAAGCGGAGGGTGTGCACGGTGTGTGGCTGCCTGCAGCCCGCCAGAGCACGCTGGGAGTTGTAATCTGGCCTCAGGCGGATGATGGGCCTGCTCCTTAGCATTGTCTGGAGCCATCCGGGGACACATATGGTCTGTATGGCTGCGGGGTCATGTGGCCCAGGACGGAGCCACCATTGCTTGTGTGTGTTCCCTCCAGAATCACAAGCCCACATGATAGCTCCAGATGCCAAGGAGGCCACTGTACTAATGTCCCTGAGGCCTAATGCAAAAGAAAGGCCGGGATCAACCATTTATAGGCTAGGCCAGGATCAACTACATGTTTTATATACATATAAAACAGCATTTTTAGTGACAAAATGTTTTTTTTTTTACAATTTTGTTTCCCCCAATTAGCTACATACAGTAATATTGTCATACAATTAGCAGCATATAGTCATTATGGCAAACAACTTGTAGTAATGTGCCCCATACCGTTACTCTTCTTGCAGCAAGTAGGGTGCACCTATCCGGGCCCCCCCCCCCTCCCCTTCTTGCAGCAAGTGGGGCGCCCCCATCCGGCTCCCCCCCCCCCCCTTCTTGCAGCAAGTGGGGTGCCCCCATCCGGCCCCCCCCCCCCCTTCTTGCAGCAAGTGGGGCGCCCCCATCCGGCTCCCCCGTCTTGCAGCAAGTAGTGTCCCTGATCCCGTAGTAATGTGCCCCAAACCTTTCCTTTTCTTGGAGTAGCGCCGCCTATTCTTCTCACTTTTCCTCTGTTCTCTCGGCATACTTGTGTGGCCCGCAGACACTGTAGACCCCTTGAAGATCGCGGCCCGGTCCAGGAGCCGCCGATGTCAGCGCTTTATTTCAGTTGAATGTGCGTCTTTGGACCAGCTCTCTGCACAGCAATACCAATGCCAGCCAATCACAGTACAGCCGGTGATATCGGCGTGCCTGCGCATGGCAGTGACGTCATAAGCTGGCACGCCGATGTCAGCTACTGGCGTCTGATTGGCCGGCGGCTGGCATTGGTATTGCTGTGCAGAGAGCTGGTCCAAGGACGGACGCACATTCAACTGAAATAATGCGCGGACGTCGGCGCCTCCTGGAACCAGCCACGATGGTCAAAGGGGTCTATGCTGCCTGTAGGCTGCATGAAGCAGCCTGAGGGGCCGTGTGTTTGAAACCCCTGCTGTAAATCATGTCAGCCTGCCCCTTGTACAGTTTCATCACTGTGGACCCTTTATTTTCAGGACCTATGGGGGTCTTAGAGGTCCAATACCAAGAGTATGTTAAATTGTCACTCCCCCCCCCTTTAAACTGCCCACAATTTTACACTAATGATCCACACCAGACTTTTGTCCTTCAAAAATATGTTCTGTGACACTGGGATATTTTGATCGTTGTCTGCTGACGCAGGGTGTGGTGTTATTGGCTGACCGATTGATCAGTCCGGTCATCGATGCAAAAGGCAATGATTGACTGTTGCTTTCTGGTGGATCACAATCTTCTGCGTATAAACTGCTCTAAAAACAAAGCAAAGTTTAGAAACTACTACTCCCGCGAACCAATCAGTAGAGGGCAGAGACGCTTCCCATCTGATAGCCCAGGTTTACATTACCGACAAGTGGCATTAACCACAAATGGCCAGCATGTTTGCTTGCCGGCGGTGGTCTACACTGGCTGACTGCACTTCAGGTGCACAGAATGACCAGTGCTTGTAGGTTGCATTGTTCTTGACAGCCTGAATCTTGTTTATGGGATGACGTGCTGCCGAGAGCAATGATTTATTGTCATTGTCAATGATTTCTGCAGCATTCCTGGTACACAGAGTGCATCTGTAATGCAGCCGCTTTCTTACTCTGTTGGATGAGAACAGGTAGTAAATAAAGCTTGGGCTTATGAGCGGGTGGTCACCGCCTCCAGGCCAATAGTCCAAAAATTAACAAATTGCATAATGTTTACTGGGACACTTGTTCTGGCCAGGAATTGTTATGGGAAAAGCGTGTGATTTCTGTATGCGGCGGCGCCCCCCTCAGCAGGATAATGTGAGCCCTTTAAAAAATTATATTCCATTGATCCTCTGCTGATGCTCTTGTACCTCTCCTTGAGTTTGCTGCAGCCAATCATTGGCTGCAGCATTTTTTCTTTGATTTTGATAATTTCATGTTTGTTTGTATTTCTTTGCAGCAACATGTAAGATTTTTAATAAGGAGCGAGTTGCAAAGTTGCTTGTTTTTACCAGCACTTTGCAATTTTACTCATTTAATAAGCCCATTTAAAGGAGCATTCCAGTTATGACAAAATATTATAGTAATCACCAGAATAGATACCCCTTCCCTCATTCTCCTTCAACTACAAGATTGCAACCAAGAGAGTTAAAAAAAAAAAAAAAAAAAAGTTCCTATATGGAAGGATATGCCTTGTTGTGGCTGATGGGCACAAACTAATTGATCAATGTGTGCGAAATACCTCAACTTTAGGGAAGAGGCAGTCGGCCATATAACTCGGATGAGGATCACAACGCAATGCTCGGACTGGATGCCAGCTCTCCCGATTTCTATGCAGCTGTCGCACTCGGGTCAGAGATCTGACGGGCCAGTCCAAGCACTGTGTTGTGAGCCTCGTCCGAGTTATACGGCCTGCTGACTCTTTCCTTACTCAGGTGAAAGCCATAGCCGTGTAGCGCTGAGGCCTTCCCACTTTTTGGGTAGATTCCCATGACCGTATTTTTGGGCTGAGTACTGTCTGTGGAAAAAGACTGACCTTACATGGACCAATGTTATTTAATTGACAAATCAGATTTTTTTTTTTTTTTTTGACCAAATGTTTGTGTGCGAAGAGTCTGACCATACATTATTCTCCTGTAAATTGTTGATGACTCGCCTATACAAGTCTGAGCCCGATCCATCAAGGTGTTGGTGTAAGAATGCTGGTGTCGTGGAGCACTTTGAAATGTTGTAAAATTTTTGCACAACTTGAAGTTGCTCAAAAATTTGACTATCTTTTGCCATTTTTACACCAATCCTGGTCAGCTTCTCCAAAGTGAGTGGCGCTGGGATGGTGCGTGGCCAAACCAGCTTGTCAAATTCATTAAAATCTATGCCACTTTAGGGACGAAATTTTCCAGAGATGTACCCCAGTTCCCGACTGGAGTAGCATTTCTGGCAGAGGTGCTCAGCGGTTGTTAGATGAATCTCATTCATTAAAGGGACTCTCAGCAGAGAATGACTGTTCAAACCAAGCACAGGCGCTCTGTGCTTCACGGTGGGGCATTCAGTTATATACACCTTCCCTGCTGCTTGTTTTCTTATATCCGCCATCTTCTGTCCGTATGAAGCCAGAGCTGTCAATCAGATGAGAGTCCATTATGGATCCACTAGATCACCTATGATTTTTACGGATATTTTGCAAGACTTTAACATGGAAAACTGTTTGGTCTTTAAACTGGTGGATAAAAAATGGATGCAAGAGAGATGAGAATCCAGATGAAAAATCATCTTTTTTTCTCTTTTTGTGGATGGAAATTGTCAGTTTTTTATTTGGTCGTGTGAACTTAGCCTTTCCTTGCACAATCTATTAATCTTGCGAACAGTGATTTATTTAGGGAAGACTGCAGCTTCCCTGAGCTCCTGTGGTTTTCAGTCTGAAGGAACGCTGCTTGTGAACGGGGCCATGTAGGTATAGTCTGTATGGCAGTAGTGCAGACCCTTCATATGTCTTGGCGCACACACTGTCCTGGGATTTACCCTCATAATACATCCATTTGCTTCAAAATATGAACACACACATTTATCGGCCATGGGGAACCTCCTTAACTGGAGGCCTTCTGCATACTGCGCTATGGAGTCAGCTTTGCACGGATAACACAGCCCCTCAGTATTTTTCCCCTTGTACACAGGCATACTGTGTACTTTCTCATACTTCTTACACATGTAACATTACTTGGCAGGAGCTAAAAAAGGGGGTATCCGTAAAGGAGTTCTTGTAATTCCTCTTTGTAGTGTAGTGTGCCCACAGCAATAAGCAAAAGAGGGAGTTTTACTGCAAATTCCACTTTGGCCAGCAGATGGCAGTGTGAGGAGAGGCAGCGTCCTTGTGCTCAACTTCATTATCCCAATGTTATTATTTACCATACGAGGTAAGAGTATGGAGGGTACAGGGCGCTCTGTTCTGTGAAGCCTTACCCAGGCATTATGCCACACAGTCTGGATTTGATGTTGTGCGCTCATTAGAATATATAATACCTTTTCCAAGTTACTTATACACTTTTATTATTTACACCATTGTAATGACCCAAATGTACAGTTTCTGAAACAAAGAGCTTAGTTCAGCCCTACCATCTGATTTTGATGACCTATTTAAGAGACCTCTAAAATCACCCAGAAGCGCCTAAGGATAATCATCAGTGCAGTGGTCGAATGCAGTTAGAACATGTTAATTCCTAGATTCGTCCTTACAATGGAGGGAGCCGTAGATGGTTTCCCCATATAAGGCTATGTGCCCACGATGCAGAAATGCTGCATATTTTTTCCGCTTCTCCCTGCGGATTTTACATGCGTTTTTCCCGCCAGGTAGAAGCGTTTGTCAAGCGTTCTTCACATGCATTTCTGCATGCGGGTTATCAAGCGCTTTCCCAAACGATTTCAGCATCACTTGGAAAAGTGCTTGACAACTTGTTCACACTATATAAATCCATGCAACCGGCATATATAGTGTGACCAAGTTAGTTTAAAAAAAAAAAAAGGAATAAGAATGGTGAAAAATAAAGATTATACTCCCCTTCCGATGTCCTCCCAGTGTTTTCTCTGCTGCGTCCGGTGTCTTGGGCGGCTCGCGGTGACAGGTCACATGACTCAATGACTTCATGGCAGATCCTTCACAACACCGCGACCCATACAGCAGACAAGACAGAGGGGAGAAAACACCGGGGGCCATCGGAAGGTGAGTATAATCTCTTTATTTTTTATTTTATTCTTTTTTTTTTTTACAGGTTCTATGGTACCCGGGTCTGGATGAGAGTCTCCTCTTCTCCAGACCCGGGTACCATCCGCACATTGAACCGTGTGATATCCGCTTGTGCAGATGCAGTGATGCCGATGTCACGCGGTCCAATGCAAGTCAATGGCTGCGATTATGCTGGATGTCCGCAAAATTAATGGACATTCTGCGTATTTTTCCGCAATGATAATCCACAGCGGAAATTTACGCAGCATGTGCACAGCACATGCGGATTATCATTGGGAACCATGGGGCACGTATTACCAAGCGTTTTTTAAGCGTTTTCGCTGCGGAAATTCTGCATCAAAAAACGCTTGAAAAACGCATAGTGGGCACGCAGCCTAATTGTGGTTACAGGATGGTTGATATCTATTGGCTGTGTCCCTTCTCATGTGGTCTCCTATTTCTTCTGGGCTTTTTGTGAAATGGCTGCAATCCTCTTCCCTGTGTAAAGAATCTGCTGCTGATTTGTTCTTTTACTTCCCTTGAGTTATCAGTCGCATTGGAGACCGTAATCACATGGGCAAACATTTAAGTTTAGCAGTGGGCTTTAAAGGGGTTGTCACTTTTCATAAAATATTTCCTAATATACACAGTTAAAAAAACAAAAAAGCACTGTTCTTTACTTAACCTTCTCAGATCCAGCACAGTTGCCTTGGTCTCTTGTCTGCACTGTGGCCAAACATAACATCGACATCACTGCAGTCTATCGGTGAGCTCACACCTTGTGCCATCTACATTGGCGGAACCGCTGCGCTCAGTGATCGGCTGCAGCCAAGCGGAGACTCAATGCTGGACCCTAGTTAAGTGGAGAACAGTATGGTGTCTTTTGCAATGAGCTGTGCTTATCAGGGAAAGGTTTTCTGAAAGGGGACAACTTTTAAGTGACCTTCTTTAAACCATTAGAGGCACTTTGCAGTATTCCACTTCAGGGGTCCTGGGTTCAAATCCCACCAAGGACAACATCTGCAAAGAGTTTGTGTGGGTTTCCTCCGGGTTCTCCGGTTTCCTCCCACACTCCAAAGACCTAATGATAGGGGATCTAGATTGTGAGCTCCAATGGGGACAGCGATGATGATGTATGTAAAGCGCTGTGCAATATAAGCGAGTAAAATATACATCAGCTGCCATTGTATTCTGGGAGGTGTAGTTGACGGCTTACCCAAACATCTATCTATATACCTTTCTACTAAGAAATAATTACATGAGGCCACAAGTGAAAATAGATATAATTGTAATCTCCCATCTCAGAGGGATGACATCTGCACAATGTGTGCGGAAACAAAGCTCCTGGGATTTCTGTCTCCTCCGTTGTGGTGAGACTAGGAGTTCACCTTATTATTCCTGGTCTTCGCACTGAAGGGAGAAGACATGCACTATTCTGCTTGGAGCTGGAAACCTGGAAACTATCAGGGTATATGAAACGCAGATGATGATCTAGGGTTGTGCACGTTGGAGACGATAATGACTATACTTGCATATTATATCGCATACGTCTCCTAGAGGATGTCCACTGCTATTTTAGGATTATCAGGTCTCTTTCGCTAGGTGGTCGTCACATTAAATAGAACCAATGTGCTGGATTTCATCTTTCTAGAACATCGCAGATTTCATGTTATTTTTTCTTTTCTCCAGATACGATGAGTGGTTGCAGAGTGTTTATAGGGAGGCTTAGTCCTCATGCTCGTGAAAGAGACGTGGAGAAGTTTTTCAAGGGATATGGACGTATCCGAGAGATTAACTTAAAAAGTGGATTTGGCTTTGTGGTAAGTGTTACTTGTGTTAATTATCCACGTATATGTTACCTTCTTTTTCCTCTAAGTGACTGTTGGATAATTGTCCTCCATGGTAAACCTGACACTCTGGAGAGATGGGAAAAATAGACTTGTTGGCAGAACAACACCCTCACTGTTCCTACCACTCCTTTTCTTGGTATTCATTGTGGAGATGGCAGTACGTGTGAAATTGGGTGAAGATGTGAGTCTTTGACAGAGTAGGAGACCTCATCCAGAACTCAGATTAGTGACTTGTCTTCTGCGCTTTTTGCATCCGTATGATGTTTCAGCACTACATCACATTGCTAATAACACGCCATAATTCTTGTCATATTGGGTCCCCTTCCCAGGACTTCTAAATCCTCTTCGAAAATAAAAAGCGGCTTGTTAAAATCGGTGAAAATTTGTATCTCCTGTTGGAAGGAAGCTACTGAGTAGTGCAGTGAAGCCGCTGTATGCATCCATCATGATCAATTGGGTTTTATTCACACATTATTTGTCAGAAGTAGAATCTGATAAGGGAAAATCTATAATTGAAAGACTCAAATCTGTTCTGGTTTTTGGAGACCCTCCTGGTTTTGCCTTAAGATTCTTGACTAAAAACAAAGATATGTGAATATTTCCTTAAAGGATTGGTCCACAACAAAAGTGGATTTTAATGCTAAATGTCCATCTATTTAACGTGATAATTTAATAGCTTGTCTAATATTAAAAAGTCCCTACCATTCACTTCACTTTACTTGTTTTTTTTTGTTTTTGTTTTCTCCTGTTTAACACTTCCATTTTTATGTTTTTTTTTTGAGAATCCCCAATGCTTTGATACTCAAATGGGACGTCATCAGGGCAAAGGGGCTGCGGTGACTTCCGCAGCCGCTTCCCCGCACTCAAACGAAGTGTCATCGGTGACGTCCTTTTTAGGAGTTTGGCTTGTCCCTGCTCTACTGAACCTGCGTCTGTTGTCCATTCCAACGTATGCTCAGTATGAGCTCCCTTGTCACTGTGCGATATTATTTTTCAATGCGCAGTGACAGTGCGCTCCCTCGCTGGCTCTGAGAAGTGCCAAGCCGACAAGAGCGCACTGTCAGTGCGGATTGAAAAGGTGAGAATGCAACAATGGAGAAGAGGAACTGGTAATGACTTTTTTTAGATTAAAATAGGGATCCAAAACTAAACTCAATTTTAATCCTAAATGTCTAATGTAATCTAATCCATTTTTTATATATTTTAAAGTGCACTTCTTCCATATATTGGGGACCATTAGTTTCATGTGCTGTAATAGCTGATGTTTTGACACAGTGCCGCAATGAGAAATGTAGGTTCCCTGTGCCTGCGTTAGAAATGTAGTTTGTGTTTATTTCCACTTTTCATATTGCCGCACTCCGGCCAGGTTTTAAAATGGGGTGTGGTGTTTATTTTATTAAATGTGGATTTTTAAGCAGATGCACTACAAAAAACGCTTCGGATACTGAGTTTTTTTTTCTTATTTGCATTTCGAAATCCACATCGGTGTGAACATACCCAAAGCATCAGTGAGATTTCCTCTATTATTACTGGAAAATAAAAATGAACTGGCGTATAAGTTGTTATACATACAACATGTAGGAGCATGTTCACACTGGCCATTAAACAGACAAAACCTAAGATAGAAACAAAATGAGTATATACCCTGCTGTAAATAAGTAAAAAGTAATGGTGCATATAAATAACATAAGGTACTAGGTAAACTCTGTTCTTGATTAAAAAAAAAACCCCATAAAAGCCACCCAACAGCGACAAGGTGTACCCCAGCTGGGACGGTCCCTCTGATACTGGGTAGCATTGGATCTTAAGGAACCCCAAACAGGCTACCAAATCTACCATTTATACATTGTTATGATGTACATATTTTGGCTAATCTGAAAAAAAATTACTGTGACAGGTCCTGAAATTCCCAGCAGATCACTGGAGATCTGAGTCCTGAGACCCCCACAGATCACTCAGAATGTCATGTATGCTCCTCCATGAGCATGCTCATAGACTTTCTGTGGGTGTGGAGGAGTAAAGTGCTCCTACTTCCTGTGCAGCACATGTATTTTAAGCGATCAGTCCCACCCATGGCGGTCTGCAGGGATTTTTAGACTCTGTCACTTGTTAGAAAGCAGACAATTTAAATATGCTTTTAATAAATTGACAACTGGGTCTTGGACCATTCTTTCCAGGAGGATGTACTTATTTTCCAATTTATTTAAAGATTATTCAACACTGTTTTCTAATATTTGACAGAGCCTGAAATACCCTGCATACTGCTGTGGGTGGGACCCCCAACTGATCACTCAAAATACTTGCCACACGCGTGCTGCACAGAAAGGAGTACACATGCATGTCTCGTATTTTATGCGATCGGGGGAGGAGGGGGTCTCAGGAACTGGACCCCCTCTGATGTGCTGGGCATTTCCCTTGTAGGACTGGTTTATGCTTGGTGTCTGCACTGATTGCACAGTGTCAGTCTGCAGGGACAAGTGTTTAGTAAAGCAGACTTGTCAGGAGAATGAACAGGCCCTGGTGAACAGGAGGCTGAAGGGTTTTGGTTTCTTTGCATGTATGCGAAGTGCTGATTACATAGGAAACGTTCTGACTAAAGCCATGCATTATAATAATCCACATTCTGTTCTTTCCTTACAATAGGAATTTGAAGACCACAGAGATGCAGATGATGCTGTGTATGAACTGAATGGAAAGGAACTCTGTAATGAAAGGTAAAGACAGCATTATCATGTTAAATGGCCATCTCTCCTCTGTAAAACCTGTAAAAAACTGATCAGGTTACTTAGACGTCATAGATTGTAGCTTGCGAGCAGCAGGGCCTCGCTCCTCTTGGTACCTGTTGAATTATGTGTTTAGTCTCTTATGTCTTTGTCTGTACAAGTCCCCTCTGCAATGTAAAGTGCTGCGGCATATGTTGGCGCTATAGAAATAAATATAAAATATTACTTCGAGGGATTGTTCTGTGAAACTCTTATGGCTTATCCACACGATAGGTAATAGACCTGTGGGGGTCTGACTACTGAAAGCCAGAACTTTTTATCCCCTTTAGTGGAGCGGCAGTGCACCTGTTCAACCACCGCTCCATTCGTTCCCTGTGAGGACTGCCAGAAGTGCCGAGTGTTGTGCTCACTAGTCTCATAGAGAATGAATGGAGCGACGGTTATTATATGCTTTGCTGCTCCATGCAAACAGCGATAAAAGGGCTCTGTATTGGTGATCAGTATGGCTCCTAGCAGTCACTCATCCAGTTATTAGCGATTGGGTTTGTTCACAGGACAACCCCTTAAAGATACAGACTGATATCTGTTGGTTTTATTAACATTGAAAAATACCTGAAACAAATAATCCTACTACAAAGGACTAAGTTTATAGGAGTTGACCACTACTGGACGTACTCCTTAAGAACTGCACTGGAATGTTGCAGAAAGTTAATTAAAAAAAAAAAATAAAATTAAAAAATAACTTGCCTCACATCCTGAGCCTCTTGTCCCCTGCTGGCCTCCTGATATAAACAGTGTCATGTAACCACTGCAGCCAGTCAGCAGCTGCTGATCAACTGCAGTTTTTACAATGCAGTCAGAGCACTCTGGGGCTGTTCTTAAGGGATTGTCCAGTAGTGGAGAACCCCTGTAAAGTAGTTGTTTGGCTAGTGACTTTACATACTGTATTAGAACCTGATATCTGTATTCATCCCCGAACATGACTCCTTGTATGGGACCTCGCTGGTCCACGGTCCATGCTGTGGTCCCTATATAGAAGGCAGTAGTATGAGTCACTCTTTGTAGACTCTGCCCTTATACATCAGCGCAGTCCAGAGAATAGAGCTGACACATTAATAAATGTCAGGGAGAGCACAATGTTGGGAAACCTTTGCAGTACAGACAATATAGACCATCTCACCACATAGCACCCTTGTTCCTATATCTGTATTTCTGAAACCCTCCTGCAGTTCTGATCATGTAACAAAATTAGATTCCTGTGATGCTGTATTCTCTGCTTTTCTCATCCAGGATACAGGTAGATAAATACAAAGGCCATTCGCCTTAAAACAGAATTATATTTGTTATTTCCTAAAGAGTGCCACACACTAAGTGCACACTACAGTGAAAAATAATGCTGTCCCAAAAGCACAGACCGGTCGCTACATACCATAAATGTGCACCTCTTTGGTGTGTAATTACCAAGAAAGTATCAGGCAGTTTTAACCACAAAATAGTAAAATGTATTTTTTAGGAAAGCTGAATGTTATAGCCGAGTGAATCCCATTAAAAGCAAAACCTAAAAGAGAGCGTAAATGGGAATACAAATGGATGGGTGTTTGGGGAATGCTGATCATACTAATGTATTTTGTGTCCAATGATTCAGAGTCACAATAGAACATGCCAGAAATCGAAGAGGAAGAGGAGGGGGCATGATGGGTGGCGGAGGACGTTATCCCATGCGTTTTGGCTATCGACAGTCCAACAGTGGCGGACCCAGGTAATGATATTCTTGGGCAGTATAGTCTTTAAGTATATCCCATGAAAATTCTTCTGATGTGACACCTGTAAGATCACATCGGTGAATTGTCACCTCTGACAAACCCCGATTACTTCAACTAGCCTAGATGATTGTTGGTCAGTAGTTTATTTTTCGCAAATTCTGTAAATACTTAGAGTTTGTCTGGTCTTCTGAGAAGTCCGTAGTCCCACTGTGACCACAGACTTCTGATTCCCGAATAAGGATGCACCAGTGAAGCGAACACAAAAGGACATGTGACTGCAAGTATGCAATTTGCATACAAGTGGTCACATGCCAACTAGACGTGCTCAGCTTCTCTCAATTCACTTGTATTAAAAGGGTTATCCAGGATTTTTTTTTATTATTATTTATTTATTTATTTTTTTAAGTATGGGCCAGAGAACTAACAGGCAGGTAGTTGCTAACTACCTACCCGTTGTGCCCGGTGCCGATGTCTGCTGATGTCATGTCGACAGAGCAGCAGCTTCTCTTCACCTCTGCTCTTTTGATGGGGTGTGACTGCCGATGTCCTAATTGATTGACAGCTGGCGGCCTAACTGCAGGGAGCTGGCTTTCATTCAGCATGACACTTGTAGCCATGCCTCGTGGATAGAGCAGCCCAGAAGAGCTTCTCAGTTGACATGGAGCAGTTGAATCGCGGGCAGGAGAGCCAGCACCGAGTAGAACAAGCAGGTTGTTGCCTCTATTAACAACTACCTGCCTGTTAGTTTTAAGGCTACTAATAATAAAAGTGAAATAGTCCTGGACAACCTCTCTAAGAGAACACACACATCTAGTCGGAATTTGCAAATTGCATACTGGCAC
This sequence comes from Phyllobates terribilis, assembly GCF_046119375.1. Taxonomy (NCBI): domain Eukaryota; kingdom Metazoa; phylum Chordata; class Amphibia; order Anura; family Dendrobatidae; genus Phyllobates; species Phyllobates terribilis. Next base: position 91,846,286 of record NW_027362767.1, on the reverse strand, counting down.
TCACTGACCGCCTGCTGTTACTGGCAAGAACAGTGAATCCTGCAGACATTCACCAGTAGACCGGACAGCCCCTTTAAGACCACCATTCCCATTAGATAGCAGTCTATGGAATGCCTGTTCATCCGACAGCTCTCTCGCCTGACTTCCCCATACACGGGAACGCTTGGCCTAGTATTCCTGTATTTTATGAGAAAGGAGTCTGGCTGTGGCTTATCTCCAGGGAGCACAAAAGTATATCCTGCTGAAATCCAACAGGCCAAATCCTTCTCTCCCCAAAAATCATTTGTTGAGGGAGAGTCAGGAGGCCCCATACACATTAGACTGTACACTGATATTGGCATTTTCAGTCTACTTTAGTGTTGTTGGATTTAATATGCAACCAAGCACTTTTGTCTTTTCAATGGGGAGAGGGGAATAAGTCACTCATTATGGCTGCGCTCCCATTGGAACAAAGAATTAGATACTTTGATATCCAACATGCCCAATCCTTCAGTTCCCTTATATTGCTATGGGGGTGACATAATATATTCTGCCGGTCCCACCAGTCTTCATCTAATGTGTAACGGTCGTCAGATTTTCAGAAGCACACCCCTGTATAGTGCTAGGAGGTTTCGCCTCTGGCACATGAACCCCCTGGACTGCTTTTTCTATATAACGGATCCCCTCTAGTCCTGCGGTCTGGATGTAATAGAGCAGCTTCTCATAGGTTTGTGGGAAAAGATTTAGGCCCTTAGTCATCAGAGATTACGTTAGGAGAGTCCCGCTTGTCTTGATTTTTTTGGGGTCGCAGTAGAGCATTTCATTCAAGCCTCTAATTCTGGACTTAGAAGTTAGTGAGGTGATCTTGGTGTATGATGGCAATGTCTGTATCACAGTCAATCACTGTATAGAGGTCTCTGGACATCGTTGGTAATCTGGATGTGTTCACCAGTGTAACATTTTCTGAATCTTCCCTTTCATTTCTGTGTGTTTGGCAATTTTCTCTTTCATCCTAATACTGACTGCTATTCTTTGCTGCAGAAACAGAAGTATGCAATCTGTAATGTTGTTTTTCACTTACTGTTTGTATTTGGCAGTAGGTATGGACCCCCAGTGCGCACTGAGCATAGAATTATTGTGGAAAACCTCTCCTCACGCGTCAGCTGGCAGGTGGGCATTTTTATATCTTCTACAATGAATTCATGTATAGATTGCCATAAGATTAGGTATTAAAATGTAAATGGTCACAGCAGTACCAAGGATGCTGTGACCAAGGATGCTGTCACTCTTGTACCTGATCATCCACACACAGTTCATTACTAAGGTCTTTGTAAGTGCTGCCACTGAATGGTTTTTTTTTCTTGTATGTAAGTTATTGGCACTGCATGTTCTCCAGCACCCAACTATACAGCAAGGGTGGTATTCAGAAGGAAGGTGTGACTAAAGGATCCCTGTGACCGTTTATTAATGTGTGCTGTGGCTAAAGCTTTGTCTGATACTTGTTATCCATTTGTGGCTGTGTCTTGGCTTATGTAATGATTAGGTACAGAATGAGATGCATAGTTTAACCTCATGGTATTTTTAGTTGCCCTATTGGACTCTGTCAGAGGCTGGAAACGTGTGCACTGTAAGTGAATACATAACCTGACAGTTTCCATAGTTTGTTTGCAAAATAGGAACTGAGGAGTGAGCTAGACATGCTCCCTAATTCACACGGCTGTATCATGGCTGCAATTCGGTTCAACCATGGGTCTCATGAGCCCCCCCCCCCTAACCAAATCACAGGCATATGTGAGCCAGGTAGTTCAGGTCACGAGCACCACAGTTGAACCTGGAATTACAACCAGAATACTGATGAGAAAATATGGCTGCGATACAGTTGTGACTTTTCCCTTACTGTCGCTCTGTTGGGGGTTTGACTCGTCACTCAGGTTATTATTGACCCACGAGCTCAGTGTTAACAGGATATGTGATCAATGCGGTGACTGCTGGACAGAGTCTTGGATGTAGCGGAGCAATGTTGACAAGGAGTTTGCTAAAGAATGGATATTGCTGTGTAGTATAGTGGGATTGTTGTCTCCATGTGTTTTTATCTTGGTGTTCATCCATTGCTGCCTCTCCTGCACAATAGTACATCTGCTCCTTGTATTGCTCATACATTGAGTGCTTATGGACATATCACCGTGACTTGTTTGTATAATAGCCATTTCTTGGAGCAATGCAGCCGTTGTCTCTCTGAAATTAGCTAATGTTTGCTAATAGAATTAGAAGGTCCTCTGAGAAACCGGATAATTGCTGAAGGGGGTGGTCCGAAACTAAAATTTATTTTAATCCTAAATGTTTATTTAATGTCCTAATCTGATGTCTTCTCTAATATACTTTTAATAAAAAGTCCTTGTCGTTTCCCTCACTGCTTTAATTTTTTTACTACTTCCTCTGACACTTCATTTGAGAATCCCCAGTGCATCCTGGGATAATCAAACTAGACTTCATCGGAGCAGAGGCTGCGGACACTGCTGCAGTTTCTTTCCCCACCCTGATGTAAAGACTCATCAGTGATGTTACTTGCAGCGGTCTGGGCTGTTCTTTGCTTTTCCTGCACACCAAGTATTCGTCTTACAACGCGTGCTAACAGTGCGCTCTCTTGCCGGTTCCCGTTACTTGTGATCAGAGGGAGCGCACTGTCACTGTGCATATTGCAGTGACAAGAATCTACTGAGCATCTGTCAGAATTGACAAAAGCCACAGGGACTAGCCCAGCCCCTGAAACAGGCATCACCGATGACCGCAACCTCTGTCCCCAGATGACAACTTGTTTGACTATCCCAGCATGCACTGTGGATTCTTACCACAGCGTGTATGTGTATATATGTATAATATATATATATATATATGTAGTGAGGGAACGGTAGGGAATTTTTAATTAAAAGTATATTTGAAAAGATTAGATTATGACATTAAGTGGATAGGCATGTAGGATTAAAGTACATTTTAGTTTTGGACCACCCCTTTAAGAGCAAGCTGATATAATTAAGGGTGCAGAAGAGGTGGTCAGTCCGGTGCTTTACTTCTGCACAAAACTGAAAATGCCTTGAGGTTGGCATCAGAAAGTGGTGGTGACGACTGTTGTATTTATTGGCGGCTTTTTCCAGGCCTGTGGCCATGTGTCAGGCATATATAACCTACAGATGACACGGAGCAGTGGCCTTTGGATAATGAGGTGGCCTGCTCGGCTCCTGGGGCGTGCGCAGACAGTTCCCATATTATGTGCAGCTGTTGGTTTCATTTGCAGGATTGTGTACATTTGTAAAAATCCTTTCCAATTGCTTGTATTGCGTTCTGAACACCCCCCGGACACATCGTAGATGTCTTAACATGACAGCGTCTGTCACGCTGCTGAGGTTTGGCAATGTGGAGTGTTATGATACATGATTGCTTTATCTGTTCTATAGTGTAAAATGTGCCAATGTTTGACAAATGTAACTAAATCACTGTTCAGTAAATGTGGTCTGAGGATGGCACTGTATTAGAGCCATGCAAAATGACACATCCTATGTGTGTGGGTGTTTTTTTGTTTTTCTTTGTTTTTTATTTTTCTGTTAAGTTGCACATCTACTCTTTATTATTAGTACTAAACTGATATTGCTCCATCCTGTGTTGTAGTAAATATTTTTTTTACAGACATATTTCTAACCACGTGCATTTTGAACCTCTTTTAACAGCCTTTCTTTGGGTTAAGCCTCGTTTCTCTTGTGTGGAGGAGTGCCCAAGAGTTTTTGGTTTGCTAATGGCTGAAATTCTAGGGCTGGGCCTGTTCTGAAGTTTCCTTTTGGTTCCTATCACCCTCCCGCTTTGCCGATCTAGATCTTGGTTTGCCCAGATTTGAGCAAGAGTGGCTAGCTCAGGTCAGCCTCAGGTTCTCTAGCCACTTCCAGTGATTGCATCCAGTGGTTTCAGGTTTAACGTCACTCACTTACTGAGACTCTGGTGCTTCCCTGCCGCCTTCCACCCTTCTCATGTAAGTGAGTTGCTCACAAGGTCATCTAGGTTATGGACAAGCGACTCTTTGCTTAAGGTACCTCCGACCACTGGTTATATTCTGTGGTAAGTAACTTGGGTTTGAAATAATATAACACCAAGTAATAAAGTCAGAATAGTTAAGCCTATGTAGCAGAGAAGTTGTTACATATAGAGTAATACCACCCTATAACCATATATGCTCCTGATCCTACTGTAACAACATTAGTAGACTTTGTGTAAGAATGCTTAATGTTACACATCACTTAATGTATCTGCATATTATGTAGATCAGCTTTCATCATACATGACACTAACACTGATTTATCATAAACTTTTTTAGATAAACCTCAGGTCTTCTCAGCGCAGTATCAATATTTTATACGTTATGTTCAATTAGTTATTGTAAAGGGGCAGATTAGTTAAATGCTAACCAACCTTTCTTGTTTCAGGATCTGAAAGACTTCATGAGAAAAGCTGGAGAGGTAACCTATGTGGATGCCCACCGGAGTAACAGGAATGAAGGGTATGCACTTACCTGATCGAAGGGTTGCCGATGGTCCAAACACTTGCCTTTAAGAGTGGTCATTCTGGTACCTAAAGCCCATCTTTTGGACTGGTTTGCACCATGTGCAAGGGAGGTCGTTGGGGATGAGGGATCTGGTTAAATTAGGAGTATTGAGAAATTAAGACTTTCTTTTTTTATAAGGGTTGTGGAGTTTGCATCCTACAGTGATATGAAAAGCGCTTTAGACAAGTTGGATGGGATGGAACTAAGCGGTCGCAAAATAAAACTGATTGAAGATCGCAAAAAACACAGGTATGTGGAAGTTGCCATGTAAAGAATTTGTGTTATTTTAAGTCCTCTATTTTTCTGTTGTCTTCTTGTTTTCACTGTCAGATTTTGCACAAAATTCATCAAAATGGCACAAATTAAAAAGTTTCTTGTCAAGTTTGCACCTTTTGGAGGCAACTCTCCCATTTATCCACACCAGGTCACAATATTAATTCATTACAAGATGTGGCAGACCCCCATGATAAAGGCGGTGGCAGAATAGGTGCCAAATACTAATGGAACAACTACTCGCACGTCGACCATTCATGGAGGGGATGGCTGCCTAGTATTCTAAATGCACATGGATGAGGCTTGTATAGGGCACCATAAACATTAAATCTTAAGCTGCAATAGAAAGAGTATAGTAAACCATATTCTTTATTAAATATTGTATAAAAACAAACACGTACAAGTAAATGCGAGTGCCACTAAGGATATACAGGGATATATAGCATAATAACCAATCCAAAAAAAGTTCAAATGTATGAAAAAAGTAGAAACAATAGCATATTTATACCATAAGACATTGATGTATCAAGAATAGTTATTCGTACTCTAACTCCTATAGGGTGTCTAGAAAGGTTGTAATATTGGTTATGCTAACCATTGATATAGCTTGCATTAGTTCTATATAGATTGATACAAAAAATGTCTGCCATGAGGGTCTGATAGTGCAAGAAGACTGCATCTGCAGAGCTGTCATAGTGCGCCAGGCACCGTGCACTACATGTGTGCTATGCCTGCAGGCTGCCCAACATTATATAGAAGGGCAGGGACTATAAGTCAATCAGACATGGGGGTAGCAGTAGGCATAGTAAAGTGGAAGATTGGCTCATGTGAAGTAAGCCGAGCCAGATTACTCTCCTTTAAAGAACTAGGTAAGAATCAGACTGACCTTGGTGCACTTGTAGTCTCATTCACAGAAAAATTCAAAGCTATTTTCTTAGCAGGTCAGTTCAGAAAAACATTTTTTGCAGTCTGCGCGTTAACTACCAATGGGCACATTGACCAATATAAGCATACACTCATTTTGTCCGTTACATTGCACATGAATTGCACCCCATTTACAAATACTAGTCGTGTTAGTGTGCACTATGGTTTGCAATCAGGTTATTTGGTAGTGTTCAAAAAAAAGAAACCTCACTGTGAAATGTGTGCAGTGGTCCCAGGCCGTGCTGCGCACCACCCATCCTGTGTATTCGTCCTGCTTTATAGCCTGATCAGACTTTGAGCTGAAGGTCCGGTGATCACAGTGCATGTAAGATGTTGTGTAACCAGAGGTGAGGAAGGCAAAGCTTCTCAACATTGTAAAACTATTGGGGGCCACAAGGTCCTTTGCTGATTGATATACCCAGAGGTATCCCAGTTTATTCAGAATACATTGAAAATATAAGGCGTTGTGATTCTGCATTAGCATGGTATAGTTTTGCAGATTTAGTCTGGATTCAGACATGCCTTGCATTTTGTACTGAATTGCTGTTTTTTCCTCCAGAAGTAGATCCAAATCCAGAAGCTATTCCAGATCACGCAGCAAGTCCAAGTCCCGTGGATCTTCTAGGTCTGCAAGCAGATCTCGTTCTCCTAGCCGTACGCCTGAAAAGAAATACAGCCAGAAATCTAGCGGTGAACCTTCCCAGAGCTCCCCCAAACGCCAGTCCCGATCCAGTTCAGCCGAGAGCCGCGGTTAGTCTGACACCTGCTAGATGTCGAAATGCTGAATTAAGGTTATGTGCCCCAAGAGGAAGACTGCTGGGGATGAAAGGTTTTCACTGTTTTATGTAACCAAAGCGCCTGTAAAGTTATCTGGCATAAAAAGGTGTCCTAACGCTTTGTTTTTTTGTAAATATGCGATCTGGCTTTCCTGCCTAGACCAGGGGATTGGCAGGAGTAATATAACTCTTCCTATTCCACATGTTTCACTGTATAGATCAGTGAAACATGCCTGATGATTTTTTTTGATTTTTGACTTGTTTATAAATTAAATTAAGCTATGTACGTAGATTTATGGCGTCAATATGGTCATTGACATCACATACTGCCCTATTATTATCCTATTCTTTATAACTTACACTGTTAGTGCCAGGAAAATGTAAGTTTCAGTGAATATATATATATATAGAAACAAAATCATAAGTGGTGTAATAGCGCATGTTACATCAAATAGGTGTCATTGTTACAGATTGAGGTCATTTATTTACAGCCAAAGCCTAGGTTTTGATTCGTCTCGTTTTATTAGCTTCATTAGTTATTGTGCGTGTGAAGGCTAAACCCTCTATTAATACAAAATGTAGAATTTCCAGCTTTATTTAGATCTTTCTAAATTTCAAGAATTTTTTTTGTTTTTTTCACATTAGACTTTTGTAACTTTCCATTTTTTGTTTTATTCATTTGATGATTTGTGTTAGGCGATCTTGTTTGCTCTCGTGCTTAGAAACTAGGGAAAGTAGTTCAAAGCAGTTTTGTCCAATTTTGATCTGTTCTGTATTCATATTTCTGCTTTTGGTTGATTAAATAAACTTTGAAAACAAAATTTTCTTTAACGTTCTTACAACATCCGTTCGTCCCTCTGGACTACTTTTTTAATTTAAATGTAATGAGAAAAAAGAGCAATGCAAGGTTGGGATACATTGTACACATTAAAATTCTGCTCTATTGTCGCTACTGTAAATGTATAAATCCTTACTAATGTGCATCTGTCTCCCAATAACAGCCAGAAGTGGAGCTGCTAAAGGCGAGGCAGTGTGAAAGGGACCGACTGACTAGTCATGTTATTGGTACCTAATCTTAGAGCGACATAATGTAGAGACACAGACCCTGATTCCAGTAGTGTCACTCACTGAGCTGCTTAGTGTTATATTGATAAAATCACTGTTTTATCAGCATAATATGCCAACAAGACTAGTAAACCTGCTGCCATGTAAATCCTCCTCTATATAATCCCGCCCCCATCAGTGATAGGCAGCTTTCTGTGTACACTGTGCATAGGCAGAAAGCAGAGTTATACAGAGCTCCGCATTCATAACTGCAGCGGATAAAACAGGGATTTTATCACTGGCACATTGCTGGAATGGGGGTCTCTCTGCCTCTACATCATGCTGCTCTCAAAGGGTAGCAATCACCTGGTGACACATTTCTTTTTAATAGCAAAGCCAGCTTCCTTCTTTTTATGTATTGGCTGAAAAACAGAACTCTGCTGACTGACCTATTGAAATAAGCAGTGAATCAGTCACCTTCATACACCGCATTGACTACAAGCCCAGTACTGGAAATGGAGCCTATAGATATACACTTTCTTTTTTCATGGCTTAGGATTTGTAACCAAAAACCAGCAACAAACCAGAAAACTTGCTGTATTCTTCGGACTAAAGACACACTTTTTTCCTCCAAAATTTTGGAGGAAAGTGGGGGGGGTGTCTTATAGTCCGGATGTACGGTCCAGCTGTGGATGGGTGGGGGGAGCGGCAGCAGTGGAGGTGCGGGGCACAGGAGGCAGGAGCCACCTGCTGCAGCTAACACTGTGCCTGCTGTTAAAGAAAATGAATATTCACTGCTCCCCATATTCATTTTCCATAATAGCGCGCAGTGTCAGCCGCCAGCTTCCTGCAGCTGCTCAGCGATCACTTGTGCCCGCTACTAAAGAGAATGAATATTAATTTCTCCCCACTCCCATGTGCGTAGGGAGTAGTGAATATTCATTCTCTTTAATAGCAGGCACACATGATCACCGAGGAGCTGCAGCTGATATTGTGCATGCTTTTAAGGAGAATAAATGTTTACTGCTCCCCACGCCCATAGTCCAGGCGTGGGAAGCAGTAAATATTCCGGCAGCTGACCACAGCGTGTGAGGGCACATGACAGTGATGTCATGTGCTGCTCACACTGTGAGATCAACTACTGGCAGCAGAACAGGACGCAGTGCTGGAGCCAGAGGGAAGGGGATTAGAATCGTTTTTTTTTTTTTTTTTTTTTTTTTTTTTTTTTTTGTGTGTGCAGCAGGATGGGGATGGGGGGCACGTATAACAAGAAGGCGGGCCATATATACCAGGATGGAGGATATTGGTACAAAATTGGGAGACATTACCCCTATATCAGTGGCAGCAGCAGACCCTCTCCCTCGTAACAGTGCATCTTGACCACGTTTTTTCCAATTTCTTGCTATTTTCCTCCTCTAAAACTTAGTTGCGTCTTATGGTCCGGTGCGTCTTTTAGTCCAAAAAATATGGCAGTTTAAAAAAAAAAAAATTGTACAGATTTTGGAGCAAACTGAAGCTCTCTACTATACGGGAGTCAAATTATTATTTTTTTCTCTACATATGATAAATGTTACATTGTCATGAATGATTTTTCACTGTTGTAGGAAAAATGATTGTGTTTTTGTCACGCAGTAATGCATTTTTCAGGTATTCTCCTTACAGGCAATAAGAGTAAATCCCTAGTGCTCAGCAGTAGCAGACCCATAGTGAAAGTCGTACTCCTTAAACTCTGTACATAGCTATCCAGCTGCATCAGCCCTAAAGCTTGTTTCCTAGAATGACATCTTTGAAATGAGATGCTCTCAGTGGGAAAAACAAGATAATCTTGTAGTTATGATACCTTTTAATGGCTAATAAATGAAATAAATGTTACAAAGCAAGCTTTTGAGACTTCTTAGTTCTGCTCCTCAGTCATGGTATCTGAAGAAACACATATATGCACACGAGAAAAAAAAAAAAAAGCAGAGGCATGGCACAATATTTTGCCTTACCTTTTTTTTGTGTGCATATATTTGTGTTTTTTTAGATACTTTTATACCATGTCTGAGGAACAGGCCTAAGAAGTCTTGAAAGCTTGCTGTGTAACTTACCTTTTTTAAAGGCTAAGAAAAATAAAATAAATTATCTTTTTCCCACTGACAGCCAGTTGAAAAAAGATTGCTTACACCCACTGCTACCAAACTCTTTTAATCTTTCAAATGGGTACACTAACTCCATTCTGCAGGTAGTTTCAGGAGCAATAACATTTTAAGCATTAATGTATTAATCTTTGTGCTCTGTTGAAAGTTTAAAGTTTGTTATAAACTATAAGACTTTTCTTGGGGCAAAAAAAAAAATAGAATTATTTGGTCACTTCCTCGTGGTGGTGCAGCTTTCCTCAGGAACGAACAGTGCCCAACCTTTAATCAACGAGAAGTTCTTGTTTTCTTTCATGGGTTTTGTGATTTTACACTGGAATATGATGGCAAGAAAATGCTGTAAATTTCATTCATTTTTACAGAAGTAATGGAAACTGCTTGCCTGTTTCTGTTGTTCCACCAAGTGGTCGGTGCCATGATAGGAATAACTCCAATCTCACCTTGAAGGCAAGAAATAAGAATATCTTCTATTGCTCACATGTTGTGGATTGGCGTGCAAAAGCTGCAGCATCAAAGTACCAGCTAAGCAGATGACACGGAGATACATCTTGGCTATATGTTGCTGAAAAGTCTGAGTACACCTTTAAGAGCGAGTTGGAAAAGAGTCAAATGAGTGGAGTAGGTCTTCCCTCCATGGCCAATTTTCAGGTTTTGCAATTTAATTTTTTTTTCTCTTGCATTTTGTGGATCAAGTACATTATACCATGCAATTTATTAGAAAACAAATATCTATTTATAAAAATCTGTAACCATAAATCACACAACATAATTTACAGCGGGGTGGTTTATTTTTCAGCATTTTAACCAAGAAGGAACTTGTGGATATTGTTTAGGGGAATAGCTACACATCAGAACAGCACATGCAGTATACAGATTCCCTGCGCTTCCTCCTGCTCTGTTCCTATTACGACTGTTTTGACGAAGCGGGCTGTACACGTTCAATACCTGCCAGTAGACTTCCCCATGCACATAAAACGCTGCCGAGCATTCGTAATATCTATGAGAGAGCCGCCACCAGAGGTGTCTTTCAGAGCACACAAAGATCAGCCGTTCAAATTCAATAATCGGTATACACAATATGTTAGCTCCACAGCTCCCCCGCACACACACAGTAGGATTCCCCACCATCTCATTTATACACAGTATGATGTCCCATATAGCTCTTCTATACTTTGAAACCCAAACACCCACTATACACAGCAAGAATAACTCCACAGCACCACTTAACACAATATGGCCCCCACAACTCCCGCATTCACAGTAAAAAAAAAAAAAAAAAAAAAAAAAAGGCTCTACAGGTCTCTCCAAATACAGTACGATGACCCCCAACATTAAATTTACACACTGTAAGATAGCTCTCACAACTCCACTATAAACATTGGGATACCCCCACAACTCGGGTACACACAATGTTAGTTCCCCAGCTGCCACACACGTGTATGTATGTGTGTGTGTGTGTGTGTATATATATATATATACACTGCTCAAAAAAATAAAGGTAACACTTAAACAGAATATAACTCCCAAGTAAATCAAACTTCTGTGAAATCAAACTGTCCACTTAGGAAGCAACACTGATTAACAATCAATTTCACATGCTGTTGTGCAAATGGAATAGACAATAGATGGAAATTATTGGCAATTATCAAGACACCCTCAATAAAGGAGTGGTTCTGCAGGTGGGGACCACAGACCACATCTCAGTACCAATGCTTTCTGGCTGATGTTTTGGTCACTTTTGAATGTTGGTTGTGCTTTCACACTCGTGGTAGCATGAGACGGACTCTACAACCCACAGAAGTTGCTCAGGTAGTGCAGCTCATCCAGGATGACACATCAATACGAGCTGTGGCAAGAATGTTTGCTGTGTCTGTCAGCGTAGTGTCCAGAGGCTGGAGGCGCTACCAAGGAGACAGGCCAGTACACCAGGAGACGTGGAGGGGGCCGTAGGAGGGCAACAACCCAGCAGCAGGACCGCTACCTCCGCCTTTGTGCAAGGAAGAGCACTGCCAGAGCCCTGCAAAAAAAAACTCCAGCAGGCCACAAATGTGCATGTGTCTGCACAAACGGTTAGAACCGACTCTATGAGGGCCCGATGTCCACAGATGGGGGTTGAGCTCACAGCCCAACACCATGGAGGACACTTGGCATTTGCCACAGAACACCAGGATTGGCAAAGTCGCTACTGGTGCCCTGTGCTCTTCACAGATGAAAGCAGGTTCACACTGAGCACATGTGACAGACATGACAGAGTCTGGAGACGCCGTGGAGAGCGATCTGCTGCCTGCAACATCCTTCAGCATGACCAGTTTGGCAGTGGGTCAGTAATGGTGTGGGGTGGCATTTCTTTGGAGGGCCGCACAGCCCTCCATGTGCTCGCCAGAGGTAGCCTGACTGCCATTAGGTACCGAGATGAGATCCTCAGACCCCTTGTGAGACCATATGATGGTGCGGTTTTCCCTGGGTTCTTCCTAATGCGGAACAATGATTATTTGAGTGTTCCATTTATTTTTTTAAGCAGTGTACACACGCACACATATACACAGATACATATACATACATATACACATACACACACATACATACATTATACACATACATACACACACACATATACACGCATATATACACATATATACATATACACACATACATACACACAAATACATATACACACACACAAATACACACATACATACACACGCACATATACATGCACACATACATACACATACATACACACGCACATATACATACACACATCATACACACGCACATACATATATAGACATACACACAAATACATACACACATCACACATACATCATACACACACGCACATACACACACATATAGACACACACACATACTGTACATACACACACATACATATACATACATATACACATACACACATGCATACACACACATACATATACATGAACATATACACATACATACACACATATACACATACATGCACACATACATGCACACATACATACACACACATATATAGACACATACACAAATACACACATACATATACATGCACACATACATATACACATACATACATACACACACACATACATGCACATACATATATAGACATACACACACACATACATACACATATACACACACATACATACACAGGCATACACACGCATACACATACATAAACACACACACATACATACACACATATACACATACATAAACACACACATACATACACACATACATATACACACATCACACATACATCATACACACACGCACATACACACACATATAGACACACACACATACAAATACATTCACACACATACTGTACATACACACACATACATATACACATGCACACACACATGCATATACACACATACATATACACACATACATACATAAACATACATACACACATACATACATATACACATACATGCACACACATACATACATATACACACCATACACACACGCACACACACATATATAAACATACACAAATACATACATACACACACATGCATACACACAAACATATACACACACACACATACATACACACGCACAAATACATACACACATCACACATACCTCATACACACACGCACATACACACATATATAGACACACACATATAGACACAAATACATTCACACACATACTGTACATACACACACATACATATACATATACACATACACACATGCATACACACACATACATATACACGAACATATACACATACATACACACATATACACATACATGCACACACACACATACATACATACATACACACACATGCACACATAGACACACACATATATAGACACATACACAAATACACACATACATACACACGCACATATACATGCACACATACATACATACACACACACATACATACACACGCACATACATATATAGACATACACACAAATACATACATACACACACTCATACACACACACACACACACATACATATACATACACAGGCATACACACACACACACATACATATACACATACATAAACACACATACATACACACACTCTCATACATACATACACACATACACAAACATACACACACATACATATACACACATCACACATACATCATACACACGCACATACACACACATATAGACACACACACACATACAAATACATTCACACACATACTGTACATACACACACATACATATACACATACACACACATACATATACATATACACATACACACATGCATACACACACATACATATACACGAATATATACACACATACATACACACACTCATACACACATACATACATAAACATACATACATATACACATACATGCACACACACACATACATACATATACACACCATACACACACATATATAGACACATACACAAATACATACATACACACGCAAACACATACACACACACACACACATGCATACACACACATACATATACACACATTCACACATACATCATACATACACACACATACATACACACACATACATATACACACACATCACACATACATCATACACACACGCACATACACACATATATAGACACACACACATACACATACAAATACATTCACACATACATACTGTACATACACACACATACATATACACACACACATACATACATATACACACATGCATACACACACACATACACACACTCATACACACATACATACATAAACATACACATACATACATATACACATACATGCACACACATACATACTCACACATACACACACACATACGCGCATACACACATATAGACACACACACACAAATACATACATACATACACACACACATACATACAAACATGCATACACACACACGCATACACATACATACACACACATACATACACACACATACATACACACACATACATATACACACATTCACACATACATCATACACACACACGCACATACACACACATATGCACATACACATACATATAAACGAACATATACACACATACACAAACATACACACACACATACATATACACATACACACACATACATCACACACATACAAATACATACACACACACATGCATACACACACACATACATACACACATACATACACATACATACATACACACATATACATACACATACATACATACACACATATACATACACATACATACATATACACACACATATATACATACACACATACATACGCACATACACACATATACACACAATATACACACATATACACATACACACACACACACACACATACATACACACACACATAAATACATACACACACATATACACACACATATAGACACCACACACACACACATCATATACACACACGCACATACACACACATATATAGACACACACATACATACACACATACACGCACATACACACACACACATATATATAGACACATACACACACACACACACATACATACATACACAAACACACATATACACACATACACACACATATATACATACACATACGTACACACACATGTACACATCACATATACACACACATACATCATACACACACACGCATATACACACATATATAGACACACACACATATACACACATACATACACGCACACACACACATATATAGACACACGCACATATGTAGACACACATATACACACACACACACATACACAAACACACATATATACATACACACACATACATACACATATATACACACACACATATTCACACACATATACACATACAGTACAGACCAAAAGTTTGGACACACCTTCTCAGTTAAAGCTTTTTCTGTATTTTCCAGACTATGAAAATTGTACATTCACACTGAAGGCATCAAAACTATGAATTAACACATGTGGAATTATATACTTAACAAAAAAGTGTGAAACAACTAAAATTATGTCTTATATTCTAGGTTCTTCAAAGTAGCCACCTTTTGCTTTGATGACTGCTTTGCACACTCTTGGCATTCTCTTGATGAGCTTCAAGAGGTAGTCACCGGAAATGGTCTTCCAACAATCTTGAAGGAGTTCCCAGAGATGCTTAGCACTTGTTGGCCCTTTTGCCTTCACTCTGGGGTCCAGCTCACCCCAAACCATCTCGATTGGGTTCAGGTCTGGTGACTGGAGGCCAGGTCATCTGAAGTAGCACCCCATCACTCCCCTTCTTGGTCAAATAGCCCTTACACAGCCTGGAGGTGTGTTTCGGGTCATTGTCCTGTTGAAAAATAAATGATGGTCCAACTAAATGCAAATCGGATGGAATAGCATGCCGCTGCAAGATACTGTGGTAGCCATGCTGGTTCAGTATGCCTTCAATTTTGAATAAATCCCCAACCGTGTCACCAGCAAAGCACCCCCACACCATCACACCTCCTCCTCCATGCTTCACGGTGGGAACCAGGCATGTAGAGTCCATCTGTTCACCTTTTCTGCTTTGCACAAAGACACGGTGGTTGGAACCAAAGATCTCAAATTTGGACTCATCAGACCAAAGCAAAGTCTAGGCTTTGACTAGGTCACTCCAAAACATTTACACGTTTCCCCTTAAACTATTCAAGGGTTGCTTTAGCAGTATGCTTTGGGTCATTGTCTTGTTGGAAAGTGAGCTTTCATCCCAGTCACAAATCACTGACAGACTGAGACAGGTTTTGCTCAAGAATATCCCTGTATTTTGTACCATCCGTCTTCCCCTCAACTTGGACCGTTTTCCCAGTCCCTGCTGCTGAAAAACATCCATTCAGCATTATATTGCCACCACCATGTTTCACTGTGGGAATGGTGTTCATGGGGTAATGAGCTGTGTTCTCTTGTGATGCGCCAGACATAGAGTTTACTTTGGTGGCCAAAAAGTTAATTTTTGGTCTCATCTGACCACAGTAACTTCCTCCATACCTTTGGGGAGTCTCCCACGTGTCTTTTGGCAAACGCAAAATGAACCTTACAATTTTTGTGTGCAAGTAAAGGCTTTTTTATGCCCACTCTTCCATAAATGCCACCTCTATGGAGTGTACGGCTTATTGGGGTCTTATGGACAGATACTCCAGTCTCTGCTTGGGAACTCTGCAGCTCCTTCAGGGTTACCTTTGATGTCTGTGCTGCCTCTTTGATTAATGCCCTCCATGCCCAGGCGGAGAGTTTTGGTGGGCGGCCTTCTCTTGGCAGGCTTGTTGTGGTACCATGTTCTTTCCATTTGATGATAATAGATTTGATGGTGCTATGGGGGATCATCAGAGATTGGGATATTTTTTATAACCCAATCCTGACTTGTACTTCTCAACAACTTTGTCCCTGACATGTTTGAAGATCTCTTTGGTCTTCATGGTGTTGTGTGGTTAGTGGTGCCTCTTGCTTAATGGTGTTGCAGCCTCTGTCTCCTTTCAGGAAAGATAGGTATATACTGACAGAGATGTGACACTTAGATTGCACACAGGTGGACTTCCTTTCACTAAGCATATGACTTATAAAGGTAATTGCTTGCACCAGAAATGTTTAGGGGCTTCATAGCAAAAGGGGTGAATACATATGCACATGACAATTTTTAGTTATTTGATCTAATTTATGCCTATATTTTTTCACTTCATTTCACCAACTTAGACTATTTAGTCCTGATGCATGGAACCGAAACATCGTCATTATGGGCTATTAAATAGCAATTTTTCAGTTTTTCAATTAGTGTGCTGCCTCCATTTTTCTCTTTATATACACTGCTCCAAAAAATAAAGGGAACACTTAAACAACAGAATATAACTCCAAGTAAATCAAACTTCTGTGAAATCAAACTGTCCACTTAGGAAGCAACACTGATTGACAATCAGTTTCACATACTGCTGTGCAAATGGAATAGACAATAGATGGAAATTCTTGGCAATTATCAAGACACACTCAATAAAGGAGTGGTTCTGCAGGTGGGGACCACAGACCACATCTCAGTACCAATGCTTTC
The DNA here is from genome assembly GCF_046119375.1 of Phyllobates terribilis. Classification (NCBI taxonomy): domain Eukaryota; kingdom Metazoa; phylum Chordata; class Amphibia; order Anura; family Dendrobatidae; genus Phyllobates; species Phyllobates terribilis. The sequence continues at coordinate 91,828,556 of NW_027362767.1, read as the reverse complement.
TGGTTGATGTTTTGGTCACTTTTGAATGTTGGTTGTGCTTTCACACTCGTGGTAGCATGAGATGGACTCTACAACCCACAGAAGTTGCTCAGGTAGTGCAGCTCATCCAGGATGGCACATCAATGAGAGCTGTGGCAAGAAGGTTTGCAGTGTTTGTCAGCGTAGTGTCCAGAGGCTGGAGGTGCTACCAGGAGACAGGCCAGTTCACCAGGAGACGTGGAGGGGGCCGCAGGAGGGCAACAACCCAGCAGCAGGACCGTTCCCTCCGCCTTTGTGCAAGGAGGAGCACTGCCAGAGCCCGGCAAAATGACCTCCAGCAGGCCACAAATGTGCATGTGTCTGCACAGACGGTTAGAAACCGACTCCATGAGGGTGGTATGAGGGCCCGACGCCCACAGATGGGGGTTGTGCTCACAGCCCAACACCATGCAGGACATTTTGCATTTGCCACGGAACACCAGGATTGGCAAAGTCGCCACTGGCGCTCTGTGCTCTTCACAGATGAAAGCAGGTTCACACTGAGCACTTGTGACAGTTTCTGGAGACGCCGTGGAGAGCGATCTGCTGCCTGCAACATCCTTCTGTTAGAACTCTCCTGTTAGTTTTTTTCTATTTTGGTCACGTGACCTACTGCCTATTTATTCCAGATCCGCCCTTCTGGCTTTGCTGGACTTCAGTGTTATTTGACTCTCTATCTAGCCAGGTGCTTTTGTACCTATCTCTCTAGTTCGTTTGGTCCTTTGGACCTCTAACTACTTTTTGTCTATTTGTCTTTTTGCTCTGCTACAACATCTGCTAGGAGGTGTCCAATTTTGTCCCAGTCCTTAGTTCTTTTAGGGAACCCTCCCTTTATTCTATAGGTCTGCGTTCAAACTAGCTGAGGACGAAGGCGGGTCTGTTCACAAGGAACCGGTCGCCCGCTGCAACGTAGGGAATCAGCTTAGTCTTATTGTAGGGACAGATTCCCTTTCTTTCCTTAGTTCTTGTAGCAGGTCATAACAGTAAGTCCAGCCCAAACTAAACTTGGAAAGAAATCCTGGGATCAGTATGGTGTCTGTTCAAGAGTTGGCTCAACGCCTGCAGGGATTGTCTCTAGAGGTGGCCGATCTCCAGCAACACGAGAGTAGCTGTCCTGGAGCGCGTTTTGTGGAACCAAAGGTAGGACTGCCTGATATTTTTGATGGTAAACAACAAGATTTTTTTTCCTTTAAAAATGCTTGTTTATTATATTTTCGTTTGAGACCCAGGTCCTCTGGGAATGAATCACAGCGCATTGGGTTTATCATGTCGCTTTTGCGCAAGGAACCACAGGGGTGGGCCTTTTTTCTCCAACCTAATGATCCGTGTTTTAGATCAGTGGAGGATTTATTTTTTTGCTATGGGGTTATTGTATGACAATCCTGATCGAGTCTCATCTGCTGAGACAGAACTGAGACGTTTGAAGCAGGGGTCAGGTGATGTTGAAAATTATTGTACACACTTCAGAAGGTGGTCTTCAGAAGTGAAATGGAATGATTCGGCGTTAAAATGTTCTTTTCTTGCCGGTCTAAGTGAAAGGGTTAAAGATCTGCTGATTGCATTTCCTGCACCTGTGACATTGCAAGAGGCCATGCAATTAGCTATACGTGTGGACAGGAGACTGCGTGCCAGGGTTAATGATGAGAAAATTCCTGCAATGGCAGCTCCTAGTCCTCAGAGGGTCTGCTCGGACGGCGGAGAACCGATGGAGGTTGGGGCGATGTCACTCCGCTCTCAGGAAAGAGACCACAGATTTTCCAAGGGATTGTGTTTTTACTGTGGTAAATCTGACCATTTAATTAAGAACTGTGAGCTTCGTTTAAGCAAAGATAAAAAAAAAGGTCAGTTACGCCTGTATTGCTTGTTTGAATTCTAAGGGAGTATTTCTTTCAGGGAGTACCTTATTGCAGGAAGATTTGATTGAATTTCAGGTATTTGTGGATTGGATTGTGGTTCAACACTTAATGTGATTGATAAGAGGTTTTTGGAAAAACTTAAATTGGAATCCAAACCTTTGTCATCACCTATTTCTGTGATTGCTATTGACAACACTCCTTTGAAATGTATTACTCACAAGGTTGCTGAATTTCCCCTCACTATTAATGGTATTCACCAGGAAAATTTGGATTTGGTGGTATTAAATAATTTACCTTCTCCAGTAGTTTTAGGTTTGCCTTGGTTAAAACTGCACAATCCTTTACTGGACTGGTCTACTAATGAGATTAAGTCATGGAGTCCTAAGTGCTATGATAAGTGTTGTAATGGTCGCATTGCGGCTGTGGAAAAAGGGGAATTACCTGTACCTATTCAGTATTTTTGGAAGTTTTTTTCAGAGGAGGAGTCGCAAGTTTTACCTCCTCATACGGACTATGATTGCACCATTGAGTTTGTTCCTGGAGCTACTGTTCCCAAGAGTCGCTTATTTAATCTGACTATCCCTGAGAGAAAGGCCTTGGAGGAATACATACAGACTAGCTTGGCTGCTGGTCACATTAGACCTTCTAAGTCTCCTGTGGCTGTTGGATTTTTTTTTGTAAAAAAAAAAGGACGGCGGTTTACGTCCATGTCTGGACTTTCGCGAAATTAATAAAATTACCGTACGCAATTCCTACCCATTGCCGTTAATTCCTGACTTGTTTAACCAGCTAGTGGGGGCCAAGTGGTTCTCTAAAATTGATCTCCGGGGGGCATACAATTTGTTACGAATAAAGGAGGGTGATGAATGGAAAACTGCTTTTAACACTCTGGTAGGTCATTTTGAGAATCTGGTGATGCCTTTTGGTCTTACCAATGCACCCGCGTTTTTTCAGAACCTTATTAATGACATCCTGAGACCTTTGATTGGTAAGAATGTGGTGGTGTATTTGGATGACATTTTGATTTATTCGCCAGATCTGGAGTCCCATTGGCAGAGTGTTCGTGAAGTGTTGCAGTTATCAAGTGACAATTCACTTTTTGCTAAGCTGGAGAAATGTGAGTTCGCTGTGCAGAGAATTAGTTTTTTGGGCTACATTATCTCCAGCGAGGGCTTTGAGATGGACCCGGTGAAGGTTCAGGCTGTGCAGGAATGGCCTAGGCCTATTGGTTTGAAATCGATACAGAGATTTTTGGGTTTCGCCAATTATTACAGAAAATTCATTAAGAATTTTTCTATAATTGTTAAGCTGATGACCGATCTCACCAGGAAAGGTGCGAATACGGTCCAGTGGACTACTGAGGCCATTGAAGCTTTTGTGTATCTCAAGGAGAGGTTCAGCTCTGCCCCCATCCTTATGCAGCCTGATGAGACCAAGCTTTTTTTGGTCGAGGTTGATGCTTCTTCGGTGGGGGTCGGTGCGGTTTTGTCTCAGGAGAACAAGGATGGAGTACATCCCTGTGCTTTTTTTTTCGAAAAAATTTTCAGAAACCGAACTTAATTACGATGTTGGTAATCGGGAATTGCTGGCTATTAAACTCGCATTTGAACATTGGCGGCATTTCTTGGAAGGTGCTAAATTTCCGGTTCAGGTTTTCACTGATCATAAAAATTTGATTTATCTGGATGCTGCCAAGCGCTTGAATGCCCGTCAGGCTAGGTGAGCACTTTTTTTTTCTCGGTTTAATTTTTCTGTTACTTACATCCCTGGTACCAAGAATGTTAACGCCGATGCTTTATCTCGCAGTTTTTCTCCCATGGTTGGTACCAAGGAGGAGGAGAGCATTTTACAGGAAGGAGTTGTGGTAGCAGCATTGGACTCCGTTTTGGAAGATGGGATTCTGAAAGCCCAAGAGGATGCCCCATCTAACACTCCCCATGGGAGGTTGTTTGTGCCTAGAACCTTTAGGAGAGATTTGTTTGTGGAATATCATGAGTCTCGGTTGGCAGGTCATCCAGGAATTTCTGAGACTAAGAGACTTATAAGTCGCAGTTTTTGGTGGCCTGGGTGGCAGAAGGAAGTCATCAAGTGGGTGCGTCAATGTACGGTGTGTGCTAGATCTAAGTCTTTGCATACCCCTGCTGCGGGGTTGCTTTGCCCTCTGGAGGTTCCTAGTGCGCCTTGGACGCATCTGGCAATGGATTTTATTACTGACCTTCCTGTGTCCGAGGGTTTCACTGTCATCTGGGTGGTCGTGGACCGTTTTAGCAAGATGTGTCATTTGGTTCCTTTCATTAAACTACCCTGTGCTAAGACACTCGCTAAGGCGTTTGTTAAGGAAATTGTCAGACTCCATGGCGTTCCCACCGATATTGTTTCTGATAGGGGACCTCAGTTTGTGGCTCGCTTTTGGTTTGCTTTTTGTGACAGGTTGGGAGTCCATTTGTCATTTTCGTCTGGGTATCATCCTGAGTCTAATGGACAGACAGAAAGAAAGAACCAGGATGTTGAACAGTTTTTGCGTTGTTTTGTGGCAGACAATCAAGAGGGGTGGTCTGAGTTTCTGCCACTCGCTGAATTTGCTCTTAACAACCATACATCCTCTTCTGCTGGGTGTTCTCCTTTTTTTTGTTGTACTGGGAGAAATCCGTCTTTTGGTTCGTTCTCCAAATTGGGGTCGGCTGTGCCGGAGGAGGAGAATTTTTCCGGTGGTTTGGAGAGAGTTTGGACTAATGTACGTTGTAACCTTCAAGAGGCTAACAAAAAGTCCAAGATGTATTTTAACAGGAAACGTAAAGACGTTTTGTTTACGGTTGGTGACATGGTTTGGTTGTCTTCAAAGAATCTGCGGTTGAGGATTCCCTCTAAAAAAAATTGGGTCCGAAGTTTGTGGGGCCATTTAAGGTGCTTCAGGTGGTTAATCAGTCTGCTGTTAGGTTGGAGGTCCCCACCTCCTGGAAGATTAATCCTGTGTTTCATTTTTCCTTGTTAAAAAAGGCTGATGTATCGTATAGGGATGCTACTGTCATAGTTCCTCCGGTGGTGGAAGACGGCGAATATGAAATTTCTCGTATCCTGAATTTCAGAAGACATAGAGGGAGATTGCAGTATCTCGTCGCTTGGAAAGGTTTCGGTCCCGAGGATAACTCCTGGGTAGGGGCGGATGATGTCTCTGCCCCTAGACTTGTCAGAGCGTTCCACAGGAGGTTTCCTGATAGGCCTGGGCCTGGACGATCCGGAGGATCCTCATAGAAGAGGGGGTACTGTTAGAACTCTCCTGTTAGTTTTTTTCTATTTTGGTCATGTGACCTGCTGCCTATTTATTCCAGCTCCGCCCTTCTGGCTTTGCTGGACTTCAGTGTTATTTGACTCTCTATCTAGCCAGGTGCTTTTGTACCTATCTCTCTAGTTCGTTTGGTCCTCTAAGTACTTTTTGTCTGTTTGTCTTTTTGCTCTGCTACAACATCTGCTAGGAGGTGTCCAATTTTGTCCCAGTCCTTAGGTCTTTTTGGGACCCCTCCCTTTATTCTATAGGTCTGCGTTCAAACTAGCTGAGGACGAAGGCGGGTCTGTTCACAAGGAACCGGTCGCCCGCTGCAACGTAGGGAATCAGCTTAGTCTTATTGTAGGGACAGATTCCCTTTCTTTCCTTAGTTCTTGTAGCAGATCATGACACCTTCAGCATGAACGGTTTGGCTGTGGGTCAGTAATGGTGTGGGGTGGCATTTCTTTGGAGGGCCACACAGCCCTCCATGTGCTCACCAGAGGTAGCCTGACTGCCATTAGGTACCGAGATGAGATCCTTAGACCCCTTGTGAGACCATATGCTGGTGTGGTTGGCCCTGGGTTCCTCCTAATGCAGGACAATGCCAGACCTCACGTGGCTGGAGTGTGTCAGCAGTTCCTGCAAGATGAAGGCATTGAAGCTATGGACTGGCCCGCCCTTTCCCCAGACCTGAATCCGATTGAGCACATCTGGGACATCATGTCTCGCTCCATCCACACGTTACACCACAGACTGTCCAGGAGTTGGCGGATGCTTTAGTCCAGGTCTAGGAGGAGATCCCACAGGAGACCAACCGCAACCTCATCAGGAGCATGCCCAGGCGTTGTAGGGAGGTCATACAGGCACGTGGAGGCCACACACAATACTGAGCCTCATTTTGACTTGTTTTAAGGACATTACATCAAAGTTGGATCAGCCTGTAGTGTGTTTTTCCACTTTAATTTTGGGGGTGACTCCAAATCCAGGCCTCCATTGGTTAATAAATTTGATTTCCATTGATGATTTTTGTGTGATTTTGTTGTCAGCACAGTGAACTTTGTACCGAACAAAGTATTCAATGAGAATATTTCATTCATTCAGATCTAAGACTTGCTATTTGAGTGTTCCCTTTATTTTTTTGAGCAGTGTATAATGCATCCCCCATGGTCCTCAATGAAGTATAATGCACCCCCATGGTCCTCCATACAGTATAATGCACCCCCATGGTCCTCCATACAGTATAATGCACACCCATGGTCCTCCATACAGTATAATGCACCCCCATGGTCCTCCATAAAATATAATAAACCCCCCTTGGTCCTCAATACAGTATAATGCACTCCCGCATGATCCTCCATACAATGTAATGCACACTGCAGGGTCCTCCATACAGCATAATGCACCTGCATGGTCCTCCATACAGCATAATGCACCCCCATGATCCTCCATACAGTATAATACACTTCCATGGTCCTCCATGTAGTAAAATGCACCTCCCTATGGTCCTCCATAAAGTATAATGCACTCCCTCCATGGTCCTCCATACAATATAATGCACTCCCCCATGGTACTCCATGCAGCATAATACACCCCTATGGTCCTCCATATAGCATAATACACCCCCCTTGGTCCTCCTTACAGTATAATGCACCCCCAGGGTCCTCCATACAATATAATGCACCCCATGGTCCTCCATAAAATATAATGCACCTCCCATGGTCCTCAATGCAGTATAATGCACCCCCATGGTCCTCAATACAGTATAATGCTCTCCCGCATGATCCTCCATACAATATAATGCGCACTGCATAGTTCTCCATACAGCATCATGCACCTGCATGGTGCTCCATACAGTATAATGCACACCCATGGTCCTCCAAACAGTATAATTCACCTCCATGGTCCTCCATACAATATAATGCACCCCCATGGTCCTCAATACAGTATAATGCTCTCCCGCATGATCCTCCATTCAATATAATGCGCACTGCATAGTTCTCCATACCGCATAATGCACCTGCATGGTGCTCCATACAGTATAATGCACACCCATGGTCCTCCAAACAGTAAAATGCATCTCCATGGTCCTCCATACAGTATAATACACCCTCATGGTCCTCCATACAGTATAACGCATCCCTCCAATGGTCCTCCATCAAGTATAATGCACTCCCTCCATGGTCCTCCATACAATATAATGCACTCCCCCATGGTCCTCCATACAGCATAATGCACCCCATGGTCCTCCATACAGTATAATGCACCTCTCCATAGGCTTCCATAAAGTATAATGCACTCCCTCCATGGTCCTCCATACAATATAATGAACTCCCCCATGGTCCTCCATGCAGCATAATACACCCCCATGGTTCTCCATACAGTATGATGCACCCCCCATGGTCCGCCATGCAGTGTAATACACTCTCCCCCCCATGGTCCTCCCCACAATATAATGCACCCCATCACCCCTCCCCCCCACAATATAATGCACCCCCTATACTGTATTATGACCACCTGTCACTGATTTAAAAAAAATAATAAGAGGAGATAAGAACCCGGGCTGATCCTCCGTGCTGGTCCAGAGACACATAAGGGTTAATGATAAACCAAACCTTCTTTATTACTTGGCCTACGCGTTTCGTGGCTACACTGCCACTTCCTCAGGGCCACTGAGGAAGTGGCAGTGTAGCCACGAAACGCGTAGGCCAAGTAATAAAGAAGGTTTGGTTTATCATTAACCCTTGTGTGTCTCTGGACCAGAGCGGAGGATCAGCCCGGCTTCTTATCTCCTCTTATTGTTTACTGATCAGTGGGGTCTCCTGCAGCGGCCATCTGACAGGTGCTTCACAGTTGGTTGTGACTCACACAACCTCAGAAGGTAAGTCAGACTGATTGTGGGACCTGGTATTTACTTTTATACAGATAAAGCCCTATGTGCTCTGTCTTTTCTATCTCTTGATTTAAAAAAATAAATACAGTACTCACCTCTCCTGGTTCCAGCCAATGCTCCAGTCTCCTCAGCGTGTTGTTTGAAGCGCCGGACATCTCAGAGCAGCGGGCTCCCTGCAATGACTTTATCGCGCCCACTGCTCTGACACGTCAGATGCCGAGGAAGAATGCTGGGGGTGGAAGCGTCTGCTGACGCTCCCTCCTCCCTCATCATTGCCTACTACAAACTAAAGACAACAAGGTAGACAAGCAAAGGGGATGAACTTAGCTTGAGCAGACACCAGAGGAGAAATGCCAATTGTCCTCCAAGGGCACCAGAGAAGAAGCTAGCCAACTCCTAGTGCTCCAAGCATGCACAACGGTACATAGAAGAATCACCAGTGCTTTCCTGCAGCAAACCGAGGGTTTTTAACTCCCATGCTAGGGTGTGTCAATTAACAGCAGGAGGGAGGTAGCTGCTGGTTCCTAAGGAAGGATTAAGAAGGTTGTGTTCAATGCCAAGCGCAGAGACCTTCTACAGCAAGATCCAGAGTGACTGTCTACAACACCTGACACATGACATCCTGCTGGTGAACAGAGCCACGGAAGGAGAAGAAGAAGGATCTGTATCTGGCACACCGACCAGGTAAAATCAAAAACCTTTATTAATCCATCATAAAAACAGTTAAAAGAAACCTGACACGTTTCTGGCGCAAAGATAGCGCCTTAAGGCTATGTGCCCACGATGCAGAAATCCTCAGGATTTTTTCCTGAGCGTTTCTGCATCTCCCTGGCAGAAAAAAACGCATGCGTTTTCCTGCCAGGGACATGCGGAAGTGAAGCGTTCTTCACTTGCATTTCCGCATGCGGGTTGACAAGCGCTTTCCAAGCGATTTTAGCATCACTTGGAAAGTGCTTGACAACTTGGTCACACTATATAAATCCATGCAAACAGCATGGGTTTATATAGTGTGACCCGAGAGACTGTCAAAAAAAAAAAAAAATCTATACTTACCTTCCGGTGGCCCCGCAGTCTTGCTTCACCATCCCGGCTGCCGGCAGATCGCGTTACACTGAAGGACCTGTCAGCGTCGCGTGACCCGTCACATGACTATGATGTCAGCGCAGGTCCTTCAGCCCACCGCGATCTGCCGGGAAGTGAAGAGAAGGAGAGCGGGGGCCGTCAGAAGGTACGTATATATTTATTTTTTATTTTATTCTTTTTTTTACAGTTTTCTATGGCAGGGTTCCCCAACTCCAGTCCTCAAGGCCCACCAACAGGTCATGTTTTCAGGATTTCCTTTGTATTGCACAGGTGATGCAACTATTGCCTGTGCTGATGATGGAATTATCACCTGTGCAATACTAAGGAAATCCTGAAAACATGACCTGTTGGTGGGCCTTGAGGACTGGAGTTGGGGAACCCTGTTCTATGGTACCCGGGTCCGGAGGAGAGTCTCCTGTCCTCCAGACCCGGGTACCATCCGCACATTGAAACTCATGGAATGCGCATCTACATATACAGTGATGCGGAATCCATGCGGTCTAATGCAAGTCAATGGCGGCGAAAACGCAGCACTTCCGCAAAAAAATTGGTAGTGCTGCGTTTTTTTCCGCAATGATAATCCGCAGCGGAAATTTCTGCAGCATGTGCACAGCACATGCGGATTATCATTGGGGAACATGGCAGGCCTTCTACCATGTGTTTTTTAAGTGTTTCTGCAGCGGTTTTGCCGCTGCGGAAACGCTTAAAAACGCATCGTGGGCACACAGCCTAAGTCATAGGATATGAACCAAGGATTAACGAACAGGTATAAGTGGAAACAAAGAACCAATCAGCCTAGCACAGGGAAATTTCATTATTAAATCAGCACCTGTGTGAATCAAACCAGACAACCCCAATATCAAAAATCCCCGTAGCAGTTGGTATGCACAGAATCACACATAATTGAATATCCTAAAGCACCCAACATCCACAAGTTAGAAAAAAGGGAGAATTCATAGAGTATAATAAGTTAATTCTGAATAGAGTGGAATTTATCATATCACGACTCTCTGTAATAAAAAAGATTTGATACTTACCAACCAGAACAGAGAAGAGTTTTTTGGGTACTAACCCCACCATTAAATTCAAAAGAAAAAAAACATAATTGATATATATAAAACAGATCATTCTTGAAATTCATTCCCCCAGGATATTTTGTATCCAAAAGTAAAATCCAAAAAGCTTCTCTTGTCATTAAATTTGTCTGACGATTCCACCTCGTACAGAGCGATCTGCTCTTTCTACACCAAGAAAAAGCAGTGTTTCAGATCACCTTTGTGAAGACATACAAAATGTTTGGCTGCTCCCGAATATGAGCTATTTAATCCATTAATATTTGATATGTGTTCAGCAATTCTCCTTTTGAGTTTTCTGGTTGTACACCCAATATAGCGATCTTTGCATGCTAAACAACTAATACAGTAGATAACATAATTCATGTCACAATTGATGAAAGTCGTGATGGTATAATGGCTCTCACACAGTATGATGGACTCACACTAACCTTCACACTGTATAATTGCTTACATACAGTATAATGGACCCCCACATATTATAATGGTCCCACATAGCCTTCCATATAGTATAATGCACTCCCCATAGTCCTCCATATAGTATAATGCATTCCCCATAGTCCTCCATCTAATATAATGCACTCCCCATGGTGCCATACAGTATAATGCACCCCCCATGGTCCTCCATACAGTATAATGCACCTCTCATGGTCCTCAATACAATATAATGCACATCGCATTGTCCTCGATACAATATAATGCACCTCCAATGGTCCTCCATACAGCATAATGCACCCCCCATGGTCCTCCATACAATATAATGCACCTTCCATGTTCCTCCATACAGTATAATGCTCCCCCATGGTCCTCCATACAATATAATGCACCCCCATGGTCCTCCATACAATATAATGAACCACCATGGTCCTCCATACAGCATAATGCACCCCCATGGTCCTCCATACAGTATAATGCACTCCTCATGGTCCTCCACACAATATAATACACCCCTTGCTCCTCCATGCTGGAGTATCGGCGTCTCTGCCCCCTGACGGGGCCCGACGCTCCCGGCCCGACGTCTTCCGGCTCACCTGCTGCCGATGCGCACAGCTTCCCGGGCACTGTGCTTAGGGCGCGCGCGCTCCCTCTCTCTTAAAGGGGCCACGCGCGCTGTCCTAAGGATTCCCCGCCAATGACCGGAGGACCTCTCATATAAAGGGCACGTCCTCCAAAATGGAGGTGCCCGTGCAAGGTTGTAGCTTTGTGTCCTAAACTCTGCTTCAGCCCTCAGGTCCCGCTGCCAGCCTGACTACCAGTCCAGTCCGCCAGCCTGACTACCAGTCCAGTCCGCCAGCATGATTACCAGTCCAGTCCGCCAGCCTGACTGCCAGTCCAGTCCGCCAGCCTGACTGCCAGTCCTGTCCGCCAGCCTGACTGCCAGTCCAGTCCGCCTGCCTGACTACCAGTCCAGTTCGCCAGCCTGACTACCAGTCCTGTCCGCCAGCCTGACTACCTGTCTCCGCCAGCCAAGTGTACTCTCCAGCCCGACGGTCTGCCTACGATCCAAACCCGCCAGTCTGTCTATGGGCCTGGCTTGGCTGCCTACCTGGAGAACGTACCAGTTACCTGCCGTGCCTATCTGTCAGCCTACCTGGAGGCTCCTACCAGTTACCTGCCGTTCCTATCAGTCAGCCTACCTGGAGGCTCCTGTCAGTTACCTGCCGTGCCTACCCGGAGGCTCCTGCCAGTTACCCGTGGGAGTCACCTGCTCTCATACAAGGACAGGCCCAGAGTAGCACCTGGTCCCTCTGCTCGGTCCTTGCCTGCTTCACGGAGTCGATTGAGCCACAGTGCGACCTTGGTCAGTCCGAGTGGATACCTAGTTACGCCCCTCTGGTCCCTCCTTGCACCGCAGCACAGAGGTCCCACCACCCGGATCCGTAACAGTTTGCACGGGCCATGGAACCCGGTGGCCCCCAGGCTCCTTCGCTAGCTGACCTATACCAGGAGGTTTCTCGTCGGAGATCCCAACAGGAAACCATCCTGACCTACCTGCGGTCTGTCAACTCTCGCCTGGACACGCTGTGTGTCCCAACTGTGCCCGCCTCGAGCCGAGAGACACCCGCTCCGGCGGCGCCGCGGCCTACGAATACCACGGCATTCAGCCTAGGACCCCGGCTTTCTGCGCCTCCTCGTTTTGGAGGTGACCCCGTCTTATGTCGGAGTTTTCTGAACCAGTGCACGCTACACTTTGAACTTCTGGCACATCAGCTTCCCTCCGACCGGGCCAAGGTGGCGTTCATCATGTCTCACCTCACCGGGGAAGCATTGGCAAGGCTAAACCCTCTATGGGAGAGAGGAGATTCCCTGATGTCCTGTCTTACTCACTACCTTCCGGAGGGTCTTCAATGAGGCCGGACGAAGGATTTCTACTGCCTCCTCATTGCTCCGTCTCCGCCAAGGGAGTCTCACCGTGGGCCAGTATGCCATACAGTTCCGTACCCTCGCTTCTGAGCTTGCCTGGGAAAACGAGGCCCTGGTGTCCACCTTCTGGGAGGGTCTTTCCGGTTGGATTAAGGACGAGTTAGCCGGCCGGGACATTCCTACCACCCTGGATGACCTGGTGTCACTGGCTACCCGGATAGACATCCGTTTCCTAGAACGTGCTAAGGAGACTACCCGGGAGAGAAGATTTCCTCGCCTTGCTCCTGTTTTCCAGATACCTGCTTCCCAACCAGCAACTCCCCGGACATGCTCGCCCGAACCTATGCAGATCGACCAGACCAAGATGGTCAAGTCTCGCCAAGAAACACGCCGAGCCGAGGGGAGCTGTTTCTACTGTGGTAGTAAGGAGCACCTGATCCGTTCCTGCCCGGTGAAGCCGGGAAACTCCAGTGTCTAGGACCGCTCGGAGAGGTCTTCCTAGGCAAAAGTAAATCCTCTCCGTTCTTGACTTTATCCGTCTCTATCTCCTGTGGAGAGAACCGCTTCTTTGAAACCGCACATCTGGATTCCGGAGCCGCTGGGAATATCATTTCCCAGTCCCTTGTAGAGAAGTATCAGATTCCTACTAAACCTCTGGCTGAACCATTGGCAGTCGCTTCTGTGGATGGAAGACTCCTTCCGGTGACCATCTTGCTCGTCACAGAGCCCGTAACCCTGCAGGTGGGTATGCTGCACTCAGAGAGGATCTCCTTCCATGTGCTTTCCAGACTCTCTCACTCCCTTTTGCTAGGTCTACCCTGGCTACAGAGACATGAACTCGTTCTGAACTGGCAATCCGGTGAGGTGCTTCATTGGGGGCAGGATAGCCATGAGACCTGCCTGGTCCAGGTTCGACCTCCGGCTAATTTACCTGGTCTACAGGCACCTTACTGGTCCTATGCAGATGTCTTTGACAAGAAGGAAGCAGAGACACTGCCACCTCATAGGCCATATGATTGCCCTATCGACCTGGTACACGGTGCCACTCCACCCCGTGGGCGTATTTACCCGTTGTCATTGACCGAAACCCGGGCCATGTCGGAGTACATCGAAGAAAATTTGGCTAGGGGATTCATCCGGAAATCTACCTCCCCGGCTGTATCCGGATTCTTCTTCGTAAAAAAGAAAGACGGTTCACTACGCCCCTGTATCGATTATAGAGGATTCAACCAGATTACTATCAAAAACAAATACCCCCTGCCGCTCATCTCTGAGCTGTTCGACTGCCTTAAAGGCGTGAAGATCTTCATCAAGCTCGATCTTCGTGGGGCGTATAACTTGGTCCGGATCCGCCGAGGAGACGAGTGGAAGACGGTATTCAATACCCGGGACGGCCACTATGAATACCGTGTGATGCCCTTCGGTCTCTGTAATGCTCCAGCCGTCTTCCAAGAATTAGTTAATGACATCTTCCGTGACCTCTTATAATCTTGCGTGGTGGTGTACCTGGATGACATCTTGGTCTTCTCTCCGGATCTTCCCACACAACTGAGGGATGTTCGTCAGGCCCTGCTTAGGCTCAGGCAGAATCACCTATATGCAAAATTTTACAAATGCCTCTTCGAGCAAACCTCTCTTCCGTTCCTGGGCTATATTACCTCTAAGACAGGTCTACGGATGGACCCCGAGAAGGTCTCTGCCGTCTTAAAGTGGCCCCGTCCGGAGGGGTTGAAGGCAATTCAGCGATTCCTGGGATTCACCTACTATTACCATCTCTTCATCCCACATTTCTCTTCCTGGACTGCTCCCATCTCTGCACTCACCTGAAAGGGAGCAAATCCTAAGGAATGGCCGTCCGAAGCGGAGGAGGCCTTCCTCTCCTTAAAACAAGCCTTCTCTTCTGCCCCAGTGCTGTACCGTCCGGATAGCAACAAACAGTTCTTTCTGGAGGTTGATGCTTCCTCCTCCAGAGCCGGAGGGGTGCTCACCCAGAAATCTCCGTCCGGGAGAATGGTAACCTGTGGCTTCTTCTCCAAATTCTTCTCCTCGTCCGAGCGCAACTACTCCATAGGAGACCGAGAACTGCTAGCCATCAAATTGGCGCTGGAGGAGTGACGTTACCTGATTGAGGGGGCTCTGCACCCGGTGGTCATCTATACTGACCACAAAAACCTGGCATATCTACAGAATGCCCAAAGACTCAATCCGCGTCAGGCCCTGTGGTCTTTGTTCTTCGCCCGCTTCAACTTTACCCTACATCACCACCCGGCGGACAAGAACGTTAAAGCCGACGCCTTGTCCCAATCCTTTCTGTCTTCCGATCAAGAGGAGGAGCCTATGCATATCATCGATCTCTCCAAAGTGATGATTGTGGCCCTCTTGGACCTGTCTCGTCTCCCACCCGGTAAGACGTTTGTAGCGGTTCCGGATTGTAAGAAGGTTCTTCACTGGGGTCATTCATCTAAAGTAGCCGGCCATGCTTGCCAGAAGAAGACCTTCCGGCATTACTGGTGGCCTACCCTGCGTAAGGACATGGTAGACTTCGTTACGGCCTGTTCGTCTTGTGCCCGCAACAAGGTTCCCAGACATCTTCCAGCCGGCCGCCTCCTGCCTCTTCACGTACCTGCTGCCCTGTAGCAACACACTGCTATGGACTTTATTACTGATCTCCCTGTTTCTGCCGGTTGTACGGTCATTTGGGTGGTCGCTGACCGGTTTTCTAAAATGGCCCACTTCATCCCTCTGCCTGGTCTCCCGTCTGCATCTGTGCTGGCAAAGGATTTCATCCATCACATCTTTCGTCTCCACAGCCTACCCCTCCACATTGTGTCTGATCACGGGGTCTTGTTTACTTCGCGTTTCTGGAGAGCTACGTGTAAGCTGCTGGATGTCACCCTGGATTTCTCCTCTGCTTGCCATCCGCAGTCCAATGGCCAAGTGGAACATATCAACCAGATCCTTACCAGCTTCCTCTGGCACTTCGTCAACGCTCACCATACCGATTGGGTGGAGCTCCTACCCTGGGCCGAGTTCTCATATAACAACCATGAGAGCGAATCTTCTTCCAAGTCCCCGTTCTTTGTGGTCTATGGTCAACATCCCCGGATTCTGTTTTCCGTCTCCGCATCAGTGGACAACCCTGCCGCGGAGTCTCTGGTCAGCGAATTTTCCACCATTTGGGAAGACACTAGGTCCGCACTTCTTCAATCCTCCGAGCGGATGAAGAAACATGCTGATAAGAGACGTCTGGATCCGCCTCAATTCCGTCCGGGAGACAAGGTTTGGCTCTTCTCCAAACATGTTCACCTCAAAATACCCTCCTATAAGTTGGGTCCACGGTTCATCGGTCCATTTGAAGTCCTCAAGCAAATCAACCCAGTAGCCTACAAGTTAAAACTCCCGGCCACCTTACGGATTCCCAACTCCTTCCACGTATCTCTCCTCAAACCAGTTGTGCTTAATTCTTTTTCCGACAATCCAGGTACTTCCCCCGCTCCAGTCTCCGCTGAGGACATCTATGAGGTAGAGAACATTCTGGCCACCAAGAGGGTAAGAGGAAAAAACTTTTTTCTGGTGGATTGGAAGGGGTTTGGCCCAGAGGAGAGAAATTGGGAACCCAGGGAGAACATCCACGCCCTGCTTCTCCTTAAAAAAATTCTTTCCGGCCTAAAAAAGAGGGGGCGTAAAGGGGGGGGTACTGTAGTATCGGCATCTCTGCCCCCTGACAGGCAGAGACGCCGTCCCTCTTACCGCCGCGCTCCTGGCCCGGTGTCTTCTGGCTCTCCTGCTGCTGCTGCCAGCGCGCGCAGCTTCCCGGGCACTGTGCTTAGGGCGCGCGCTCCCTCTTAAAGGGGACGCGTGCGCCGTCCTAAGGAGTGCCCGGCCAATGGCCGGAGGACCTCTCATATAAAAGGCACCTCCTCCAAAATGGAGGGGCCCGTGCAAGGTTGTAGCTTTGTGTCCTAAACTCTGCTTCAGCCCTCAGGTCCCGCTGCTTGTCTGACTACCAGTCCAGTCTGCCAGCCTGACTACCAGTCCAGTCTGCCAGCCTGACTACCAGTCCAGTCCGCCAGCCTGACTACCAGTCCAGTCCGCCAGCCTGACTACCAGTCCAGTCCGCCAGCCTGACTACCAGTCCAGTCCACCAGCCTGACTACCAGTCCAGTTCGCCAGCCTGACTACCAGTCCTGTCTGCCAGCCTGACTACCAGTCCAGTCCGCCAGCCTGACTAACTGTCTCTGCCAGCCAAGTGTACTCTCCAGCCTGACGGTCTGCCTACGATCCAAACCCTCCAGTCTGTCTATGGGCCTGACTTGCCTGCCTACCCGGAGAACGTACCAGTTA
This sequence comes from Phyllobates terribilis, assembly GCF_046119375.1. Taxonomy (NCBI): domain Eukaryota; kingdom Metazoa; phylum Chordata; class Amphibia; order Anura; family Dendrobatidae; genus Phyllobates; species Phyllobates terribilis. Next base: position 91,811,663 of record NW_027362767.1, on the reverse strand, counting down.
CCTGCCGTGCCTATCTGTCAGCCTACCTGGAAGCTCGTACCAGATACCAGCCGTGCCTATCAGTCAGCCTACCTGGAGGCTCCTGTCAGTTACCTGCCGTGCCTACCCAGAGGCTCCTGCCAGTTACCCATGGGAGTCACCTGCTCTCATACAAGGACAGGCCCAGTGTAGCACCTGGTCCCTCTGCTCGGTCCTTCCCTGGTTCACGGAGTCGATTGAACCGCCGTGCGACCTTGGTCAGTCCGAGTGGATACCTAGTTACGCCCCTCTGGTCCCTCCTTGCACCGCAGCACAGAGGTCCCACCACCCGGATCCGTAACACATGCTGTATAATGCACCCCCATGGTCCTCCATACAATATAATGCACACGATGTGGTCCTACATACAGTATAATGCACCCCCTCATGGTCCTCCATACGGTATAAGGCACCCCCATGTTCCTCCATACAGTATAATGCACCCCCATGGTCCTCCATACAATATAATGCACCCACATGATCCTCCATACAATATAATGAACCCCCCTGCATCTTCCATATAGCATAATGCACCCCCATGGTCCTGCATACAATATAATGTGCCCCCATGGTCCTCCATACAGTACAACGCACCCCCATTGTCCTTCATACAGCATAATGCACCCCCATGGTCCTCCATACAGTATAATGCACCCCCCATGGTCCTCAATGAAATATAATGCACCCCCATGGTTGTCCATACAGTATAATGCACCTTCATGATCATCCATAAAATATAATGCATCCCCCATGGTCCTCAATTAAGTATAATGCACCCCCATGGTCCTCCATACAGTAAAATGCACCCCCATGGTCCGCCATACAGTATAATGCACACCCATGGTCCTCCATACAGTATAATGCACCCCCATGGTCCTCCATACAGTATAATGCACACCCATGGTCCTCCATACAGTATAATGCACCCCCATGGTCCTCCATACAGTATAATGCACCCCCATGGTCCTCCATACAATATAATGCACCCCCATGATCCTCCATACAATATAATGAACCCCCCTGCATCTTCCATATAGCATAATGCACCCCCATGGTCCTGCATACAATATAATGTGCCCCCATGGTCCTCCATACAGTACAACGCACCCCCATTGTCCTTCATACAGCATAATGCACCCCCATGGTCCTCCATACAGTATAATGCACCCCCCATGGTCCTCAATGAAATATAATGCACCCCCATGGTTGTCCATACAGTATAATGCACCTTCATGATCATCCATAAAATATAATGCATCCCCCATGGTCCTCAATGAAGTATAATGCACCCCCATGGTCCTCCATACAGTAAAATGCACCCCCATGGTCCGCCATACAGTATAATGCACACCCATGGTCCTCCATACAGTATAATGCACCCCCATGGTCCCCCATACAGTATAATTCACACCCATGGTCCTCCATACAGTATAATGCACCCCCATGGTCCTCCATACAGTATAATGCACACCCATGATCCTCCATACAGTATAATGCACCCCCTTAGTCCTCCATAAATATAATGCACCCCCCATGGTCCTCAATACAGTATAATGCACTCCCGCCCGCATGATCCTCCATACAATTTAATGCACACCGCAGGGTCCTCCATGCAGCATAATGCACCCCCATGATCCTCCATACAGTATAATGCACCTCCATGGTCCTCCATATAGTATAATGCACCTCCCTATGGTCCTCCATAACGTATAATGAACTCCCTCCATGGTCCTCCATACAATATAATGCACTCCCCCATGGTCCTCCATACAGAATAATGCACCCCATGGTCCTCCATACAGTATAATGCACCCCCATGGTCCTCCATGCAGCATAATACACCGCTATGGTCCTCCATACAGCATAATACACCCCACATGGTCCTCCATAAAGTATAATGTACCCCCAGGGTCCTCCATACAATATAATGCACCCCATAGTCCTCCATAAAATATAATGCACCACTCATGGTCATGGTCCTCAATGCAGTATAATGCACCCACATGGTCCTCCTCCATACAGTATAATGCATCCCCATGGTCCTCCATAAAATATAATGCACACCCATGGTCCTCAATACAGTATAATGCTCTCCCGCATAATCGTCCATACAATATAATGCACACTGCATAGTCCTCCATACAGCATAATTCACCTGCATGGTGCTCCATACAGCATAATGCACACCCATGGTCCTCCAAACAGTATAATGCACCTCCATTGTCCTCCATACAGTATAATACACCCCCATGGTCCTCCATACAGTATAATGCATCCCCCCAATGGTCCTCCATACAATATAATGCACTCCCTCCATGGTCCTCCATACAATATAATGCACTCCCCCATGGTCCTCCATACAGCATAATGCACCCCCTGGTCCTCCATACAGTATAACGCACCTCTCCATGGTCTTCCATAAAGTATAATGCACTCCCTCCATGGTCCTCCATACAATATAATGAACTTCCCCATGGTCCTCCATGCAGCATAATACACCCCCATGGTCCTCCATACAGTATGATGCACCCCCCATGGTCCGCCTTACAGTGTAATACATTCTCCCCCCCATGGTCCTCCCCACAATATAATGCACCCCATCACCCCCCACACAATATAATGCACCCCCCATACTGTATTATGACCACCTGTCAATGATTTAAAAAAAATAAATACAGTACTCACCTCTCCTGGTTCCAGCCAAAGCTCCAGTCTCCTCAGCGTGTTGTTTGAAGCGTCGGACATCTCAGAGCAGTGGGCGCCCTGCAATGACGTCATCGCGCCCACTGCTCTGACACATGAGATACCGAGGAAGCGTCTGCTGACACTCCTTCCTCCCTCATCATTGCTCGCACTGGGCTCCCTCTCCGTCAGTCAGCGCGAGCAATAATGATAGAGGGAGCATAAGCAGGTGCTTTCCCCGTTATTCTGTGCAGGCGGTCAGGCAGTGCGGATGCTGATGGGCGGAGGCGGGGCCCGGTGTGGGGAGAGCCCACTGCGGTGAGGGCCTGATGCAGCCCCCAGGCTCACGGGCCCCATAGTCATGGTGTGGCCTGCTGCCATTGACGGTACGCCACTGCTCACAACCATACAGTTTCACAAATGTGGTATCTATCAATGTGCCTCTTGTAAGTATGGAAAACAAATTAAAGAGATAGTGTCACGGCTGTGTCAGGTGTAACAGTCAGTCGCTCTGGATTTAGCTGCAGAAGGTCTCTGCATTTGGCATTGCAGACACCTTCTTAATCCTTCTTACTTTTGGACCCAGAGGCAACCTCCCTCCTGCTCTGATTGACACACCTTGGTCTGGGTGTTTATAAACTCTCAGTCTGCTTCAGGGAGTCGCTGGTGATATTTCCATTTTCCCTTGTGAAGGTTTGGAGCAATAGCAGTCAGCTAGCTTCCTCTCTGGTGCCCTTGGAGGACATTTGGTGTTATTGACGCGCCCCCTGGGCCGTGGGGCACTCGGATCCGGGCAATAGGGAGACGATGGGGGTAGTAGTGGCTGCCCGGTTCCGTGGCTCAGGGTGGTCAGGCCAATGGTAGTCTGCTATGTTCTGCTGATAATGTTCGACTACGCCACCCGTGGATTTGCGGTTATTAGGAACCGCCGCTGCATGCAGACCGCTGGGGCTGATGAGATGTGCAGCTATGGTAGTGTGACTCCCCACGGGAAGAGTGCGGCCCCAGGGCAGTATAGTGGATGGTGGGAGTGATGGTAGTGAGAGTCCCAGTGATGATAGTGCTGGAGGAGCAAGGAGCACACAGACAACAGGTTGCAGTCCAGGGTCTTTACTTGAACAGGTAAACTGACCCACAAGCAGTCCCAGCTAGGAGGGGACCTGGATGTCTGAGAGCAACGGGGAAATTGGCCCTGGTCAGGGTGAGGGTGTAGGCCTACCGTGCTTTCTGCGCTCCTTCTGACTATCTCCTCCTGATAGGATAACAGCCCACGTTTCCAAGCTTTTCGTGTATTCTCGCCTGTATGGCCTGCAACGTGGGTTCCTTTCTGCTCCCAGCCTTGTACGGCTTTACTGGTCCCTTCGGTTGTGGCAGGGCCTCCAGGCTTCTTAGGCCAAGGAAAGTACAGTCCCTTGCGGACTGGTTCTCTGCTGGAGGATGTAGAATCCTTCCAGCCTCAGACACCAAAGTCTGGTAAAATGAAGTCTTTTCTCTGCCAAGACAGGCTCTCTTCGCCTCTTGTCTCTGGCTGGTGGCTCTCCTCCTGCCACACTTCCTCTTAGGTTACAATGCAACTTTCTGTCCCTGCTCCACTCTGGGACACGTCTCAAAGCTGAGACAGGCAATCCAGTTCTCCCTAACCCTGTCCCCAGTACCAGCTTTTATAGGGGCAGCCTGCTCCCCCTACTGGCCTGAGACAGGAGGCATTGCATGCTAATGTTCCCCTAACCAGAGAACCTCCCCCTTGCTCTCAGACACAGCTTTATTACACTAGTGGCATCCAGGTAGGGTGACACATTCCCCCCTAGTGAAATTTAGTACTCCGGGACTAAACAATAAACAAAGACAATATGCATAACCATAAAACATTAATAGACAAACGACGCACAAATTGAGTTCTTTAGGTCACAGTGTGGTCTGTGACCGGGTGTCCATATCACCAAAACAACGGGGAGCCTTAACCAGGTGGGGGTCTGTCCTACCCCAAGTCCTTCACAGTCTTAGTTCATTCCTGGGTTAGGCTCCGAACGCAGTCCATACAAGGTCCCGGTTATAAAAAGTCCATAACCTGTGAGTCCTTACGGTTGCTGCAAGAGACTGAAACACACTATTAATAAACATGCAGGTAACTTTGGCAAACATTTTAACATTTGGCAACAGGGTTATTTACAATTTAGTACACTCTATATTCTCCAGCGAGCGGGTATCTGTCCCTTTGTGCTCCTGGTTGACCTCCTTAACCCACTGTCTGGTGGTGGACCAACCTGGCTTTCCCCACTAGCGTTAGGGGTACAGCTACCAGCTGAATGTACAGGTAGGGCAGGCAGCTGTCTGCGGGTTCTTTGGCTGACCGCAGGCATGGCAGGCTCACTGTCAGCAGAGGGTTGACTCTCCTGGGCTGCTGGAACAGGTTCTTCTGCCTCTGGAACCGCTTGCTCCTCTTCACCTTCCGGCTCTGGTGTTGGTTGTTGCTGTTCCGGTTGCAGGAAATGCAGGACGGGTACCACTATAGCATAATTTATGCGAGTCCAGGACTGAGGGAACTCTCCGAGAACGGTGCTGATCATTTCTTTCTTGTCCTCTGCGGGTTCAAGGTCACTCTGATCCTCTTCTGCACTACGGAGTTGCTCGGGGCACCTTTTGAGGTGGTCTCTGGAGACGACACTAGTGGTTTCTTCTCCGTCCTTGGTGATTACGCACACCTTAGGGTTGTCGTGGTCAGACTGCAGTACGGTGTAGGGTTCCCTTTCCCACTGGTCGTCCAACTTATGTAGCCTTCTTTTTCGCTTTAGGACTTGCTCAACAGGTTCTAGGGGACCAGCAGGGGCGTGTTGATTGAAGAGTCTTTCTTGCTTCTCTCTCACCTGGGCCAGGCTCTTCTCCACACTCTCCTGTACCTTCTTGTACTGCAGTTGCCTTTCCGTATCCCAGTCCGCATCCGGGGAGGTGTCCTCAGGTACTAGGACTCCCATCTCCAGGTCTACGGGCAGCTTACCTGGTCTAGCTCGCATCAGGTAAGCCGGGGTGCAGTTTGTAGCATTCACCGGGATATTGTTGTACATGTCTACCAGGTCCGGCAGTTTTTCTGGCCACAGGCTGCGTTCCTCTAGGGGCAACGTCTTCAGGAGATCAATGACTATATTATTCATCTTCTCACACATCCCGTTGGTTTGGGGGTGGTAAGGCGTCGTCCGAATCTTCTTACAGCCATAGAGGTTGCAGAACTCCTGGAAGATTTCAGCCTCGAACGCTGGACCCTGGTCTGTCAGGACCTGTTCCGGATACCCGTGTGGACGGCAGAAGTATTGCTGGAAGGCTCTGGCCGCTGTTTGGGCTGTCAAGTCCTTTACCGGGACCACCACGAGAAAACGGGAATAGTGGTCCACGATTGTCAGGGCGTAGATGTATCCGGACCGGCTTGGAGCCAATTTGACGTGGTCCAGAGCTACCAGCTCAAGAGGCTGCGTGGTGACGATGGGCCTCAAGGGTGTCTTCTGGCTGGTGAGGTCCTTCCTCCTCAGGTGACAAGGGCCACAGTCTCTGCACCACTTTTCTACAGCTCCTCTCATGCCGACCCAAAAGAACCTTCCTCTTAGTAGGAACTCCAGTTTCTTCCAACCGAAGTGTCCCGCTCTGTCATGGTAAGCTCCCAGGACCATAGCTGCATCTCGCCTTGGGACCACGACTTGCCAGGTCAGCTCGTGCGTCCGGTGGTTGACAATCCTTCTGCACAACTTGCCTTCGTAGAGGAACAGCTTACTCTTCTCCTTCCATAGCTGCTTGGCTTCCTCTGGGGCATCTGGATCTAGGCGGGCGTCTTCCCGGGTCAGCAGATCTTTCACCAGGCGGACCGCAGGGTCACTATCTTGGGTCTCGGCCCAGCTGTGGTGAGGTAGGGGATTCATCATCACAGTTGTTAGATCCTCCTCCTTCACGCGGTGAGAGTGTTGAGCGGCTCCATACCGGTGAAACGCGGGGAGTTCTACCTCTTCCAGCTCTTCTGGGTCTTCGTCACCTTCAGGTAAGTGAGGCATTCTTGATAGGGCGTCCGCGTTGGCGTTGGTTTTGCCTGCCCGGTACTTGATCACGAAGTCATAGTTGGAGAGACGGGCCATCCACCGCTGTTCCAGGGCACCCAGTCTTGCATTGTCCAGGTGTGTCAACGGGTTGTTGTCCGTGTACACGGTGAACTTGGCGGAGGCCAGGTAATGCTTGAAGCGTTCCGTCACGGCCCACACCACCGCCAAGAATTCTAGCTTGAAGGAGCTGTAATTCTCCGGGTTCCTCTCGGTGGGCCTCAGCTTCCGGCTGGCGTATGCGATCACCCGTTCTCTGCCCTGTTGGTTTTGGGACAGTATGGCTCCCAGTCCCACATTACTGGCATCTGTGTGGAGAATGAAAGGCTGGCCGTAATCAGGGTAGGCCAGGATCTCATCCCCAGTGAGGGCCAACTTTAGCTGGCGGAAGGACTCCTCTTCCGGTTTATCCCACTTGAAGGGTGGCTTTTGACTTCTGGACTTGGACTGTCCGATCAGGAGGTCCTGCATAGGAGCTGCCATCTTGGTGAACCCGGGGATGAACCTTCGGTAGTAGCCTACCAACCCGAGAAACTGTCTCACCTCTTTGATGTTCGAGGGGCTTGGCCAGCTCTTGATTGCCGTGACCTTGTCATGGTCGGGGGCCACTCCTTCCGCGCTTACCACGTGCCCTAGGTACTGGACCTTTGGTTTCAGCAGGTGGCACTTCGATGGTTTCATCTTCAGGCCATAGCCTGCCAGGGCTTCGAACACCTCAGCCAGGTGCTTGAGATGGTCCTCGTAGGTCTTCGAATAGACGATCACGTCGTCCATGTAAAGGAGGACCGTCTCGAAGTTTCGGTGCCCTAGACAGCATTCCATCAGCCGCTGGAAGGTCCCTGGTGTGTTGCAGAGCCCGAAGGGCATACAGTTGAACTCACTCAGTCCCATCGGGGTGGTGAAGGCGGTCTTCTCCTTGTCAGCCTCTGCCACAGGAACCTGCCAGTACCCGCTAGTAAGGTCCAAAGTAGAAAAGAAGTTAGCTGATTTTAGTGCGGCTAAAGAGTCCTCTATTCTAGGCAGCGGATATGCGTCTTTGTGAGTGATACGGTTGATTTGTCTATAGTCTACGCACATTCTCATGGTGCCGTCTTTCTTCTTCACCAGAACCAAGGGGGCTGCCCAGGGGCTACAGCTATCTCGAATGACCCCAGCTTCTTTCATTTCCCGCAGCATACCCTTGGCGTTCTGATAATGTGCAGGGGGTACAGGCCTGTGTCTCTCTTTTATTGGTGGGTGGCTCCCTGTGGGGATATGGTGTTCTATCCCTTTTACTCTGCCGAAGTCTAGCGGGTGCTTACTAAAGACTCTCTCGTACTCCTGTACCACCCGGTAGACTCCTTGTTTTTGGTGCAGGGGAGTGGAGTCAGCACCCACATGGAGTTTCTGGCACCAGTCCTCCTTTTGTTTCTGGGAGCCATTACCCTCCGCCTGAGGAGATGGAGGCAAGGGTTCCACGGCCCTGATAGCTTTGTGTTCGACGACAAACAGTTTGGCGAGTGTAGCGTACCTGGGTAAGTGTACTTCCCTCTCCCCAATGTTGAGGATGCGGACGGGCACCCTCCCATGATGGACATCAACCACCCCCCGGGCAGTCAAAATGGTGGGCCTGCTGTCTGAGTACACGGGTTCTACCATGGCTTGGTAGTCTCTACCTCTCAACCCGATTGCAGTCCGACACCAGATCATCATTTCACTTTTGGGAGGCATGGAAATGGGGAATGGATCACTGAGTCTTACGCTACCGATCTCACCACCAGACAGTTCTACCTGCTGCCGTCTCATCAGGGCTTTTATCTCCTTGTTGAGGACTCTCTGTTGGCTGGAACTAGCATTCACCGCCTCCTGTTGTAAGATTACAATTACCTCTGAAAGACAATTTTCAATTATGTTAGTACCCACAGTTATTTTAGGGTGACTTTCATGACGGTCAATGTCCACAATAATCACTCCCTGTGCCGGCAGTTCAACTTTACCAATTTTAATGGTCATCTCCTTGAACCCCATCTGCGGCACGGGTAAGCCATTACTGGCGATGATGCTCAAGTTACTGTCTGGATACCGTGTGATATCAGCATCAGTCCAATACTGCTTAAAAAGTACATAAGGGATTGTGGTTACTTGCGCCCCAGTATCCAGCAAGGCGCTCATGGGGATACCGTCCAGCACCACGGGTAAAACCGGGCGCCCCCCAACGTACTTATCACGCCAATTATAAGGGCCTGGTCATCTTATGCCTGGGGGTCGGCCCTCTGCCCCAGGTTGGACCCGTTTAAATTACAGTACCTGGAAATGTGTCCGGGCTGGTTGCATCGACGGCAAATGGGCTGTCCATCCTCTGCGTAGCGGTCTGTGGGCCTCCCTCGGAACGACGGGATCCTCCTCTGTCGACGCTACGGGACATCCTCCGGACTTGAAGCCAGCTCGATGGGTCTTGACGGGTCCACTTGCAACGCCCGGACGCTCCTGGTCAGCTCCTGGACTTGGTGGTGCAGGCCTTTCGACGGGGCTTGGTTCAGGGCCTGTGCATCAGCCTCCACGGAGTCCATAGAGGAGGGCGCCGCCTCCTGGTGGTAGGTGATAGCAGGGCGCCGGGGGTTTATAGCGGCACTGGTTGCAGATTCACGGAGCACCCTTATGGCCCTGTCCTTAAATTGGGCAAAGGTCAGGTCGGGGTTCTGGAAGAACATGAGGCGCAGCTGGGCCCTGTGGGCGCTGGACAGCAGACCCTCTATGAATTGTTCTGTTAGCAGCTTATCGGTTTCCTGCACACTGCCACGGTCAGTTTGTTGAATAGCCCTCAAGGCTTCCTGCAGATTTAGGGCATAGTCTCTGATGCTGTCCTGTGCCCGCTGCTTACATCCATAGAACCTCATTTTAATTTCAGCGGAGGTACGTGTATCAAAGGTACCCCGCAGCCGGGCCAGAATACCCTTCACAGTCCTTTTCTCCTCAGTGGGCCATGACTTTACCTCCCTTTGGGCTGCGCCAGTTAACTGCCCTGTTAATATGCTGACCTTCTGTTCCTCTGTCAGGGTGTAAACGTGGAACAAACTGTATAGCCTTTCCTTGAAGTCAGTTAGGGCATGGGGCTCCCCTGAGTATTTGGGCAGCCAGGCCGCTCCAGGGATGTAAGGCAGGGAAAAGGGCATCACCGCTGCTGCAGCTGCGTTGGTGGTAGTGGGCGCCTCTGTGTCCGACATCTTCCTCCCCCCCTAGTGAAGTGTGGCCTACCTTCCGACGATCCTCTTCTGTAGGCCGCGGCTCCGCTGCTGCTCTGGACGAGGACCTGGCGTCGCACTCCGATGACGTCAGCGTCGCTCTCTCTCCCTTCCAGGACCTTGCGCAGCGTCGGTGCGTGGGGCGGAGCTTCGGATCTCGCGCGGTTTTGACGTCCACGCCCCTCTTCTTTCCGCGCGGCGTCCTGAAGATGGCGTCCGATGGCGGGAAGACGGCAGAAGACGGCGGGAAACGGTCCAAGATGGCGTCTGATGGCGGGAATCGGCTCCGGACGGCGGGAAACGACTCCGGACGGCAGGAAACTTCTCCACAGGTAAGTTTACAACAGTCTTTTTCAGGCACGCAGTACCCGGTGGTTGCGGGCACGAAATCCTGCCGACTACGCCAAAGCTGACGTGCCCCCTGGGCCGTGGGGCACTCGGATCCGGGCAATAGGGAGACGATGGGGGTAGTAGTGGCTGCCCGGTTCCGTGGCTCAGGGTGGTCAGGCCAATGGTAGTCTGCTATGTTCTGCTGATAATGTCCGACTACGCCACCCGTGGATTTGCGGTTATTAGGAACCGCCGCTGCATGCAGACCGCTGGGGCTGATGAGATGTGCAGCTATGGTAGTGTGACTCCCCACGGGAAGAGTGCGGCCCCAGGGCAGTATAGTGGATGGTGGGAGTGATGGTAGTGAGAGTCCCAGTGATGATAGTGCTGGAGGAGCAAGGAGCACACAGACAACAGGTTGCAGTCCAGGGTCTTTACTTGAACAGGTAAACTGACCCACAAGCAGTCCCAGCTAGGAGGGGACCTGGATGTCTGAGAGCAACGGGGAAATTGGCCCTGGTCAGGGTGAGGGTGTAGGCCTACCGTGCTTTCTGCGCTCCTTCTGACTATCTCCTCCTGATAGGATAACAGCCCACGTTTCCAAGCTTTTCGTGTATTCTCGCCTGTATGGCCTGCGACGTGGGTTCCTTTCTGCTCCCAGCCTTGTACGGCTTTACTGGTCCCTTCGGTTGTGGCAGGGCCTCCAGGCTTCTTAGGCCAAGGAAAGTACAGTCCCTTGCGGACTGGTTCTCTGCTGGAGGATGTAGAATCCTTCCAGCCTCAGACACCAAAGTCTGGTAAAATGAAGTCTTTTCTCTGCCAAGACAGGCTCTCTTCGCCTCTTGTCTCTGGCTGGTGGCTCTCCTCCTGCCACACTTCCTCTTAGTTTACAATGCAACTTTCTGTCCCTGCTCCACTCTGGGACACGTCTCAAAGCTGAGACAGGCAATCCAGTTCTCCCTAACCCTGTCCCCAGTACCAGCTTTTATAGGGGCAGCCTGCTTCCCCTACTGGCCTGAGACAGGAGGCATTGCATGCTAATGTTCCCCTAACCAGAGAACCTCCCCCTTGCTCTCAGACACAGCTTTATTACACTAGTGGCATCCAGGTAGGGTGACACATTATCTCTCTGGTGTTTACTCAAGCTAAGTTTTTCCCCTTTGTTTGTCTACCTTGTTGTCTTTAGTTTATTGTGGGGCCTCACCAGTGCTCACTCCCCCATCCCTATCTAGGGCCTAGCATTAGGGATATACAGGAATTAGGTTTCCTGTTCGGCGATAGGTGCTGAACCTATATAGGGATGGTAGGATAGGTAGGGTGATATTAGATCTGCCTAGGGGTCTCCACTCCCCCTTTCCCAAGCATTTTGGGCTGGTCTCCACTCCCCCTTTCCCAAGCATTTTGGGCTACCTTCCCCTCATCCGTTCGTGTTGCACTTAGTCTTTCCCACACCGTGCATCACAGATTGACTAAGTGACCCCAAAAAAAAAAATCTTATAAAGCCGTAACGTAGTGCACATGGGCGGGGAAAGGCCAAAGAGCGCCGGTGCATGCGCACTACAATACTTTGCTCTGCCCTCGGCAGGGCAGAGAGAAGTGTAAATAATGTCCAAAGCAGATCAGAAAAATTGCAACTTTGCTTTCATAATCGTGCTCAGTAGTGCAGAACTAAGCTCCTATCCCATACGAACCGGGTGCATTAACTTCTATACAAATGTGCAAATCCATGTAAAATATCAAAAAAAGATAGAAGGCACTCACTGGTTCTTGTAAAAACTTACTTTTTATTGTTGCATTAAAATCACAACAAGCTGGGGGGTACACGTGTAACACCTGTGCCGACGACGGCCGTTTCGTTCCTATGAGCGCTTCCACGGGTCAAGCAGGTATAAGAAAAGCTATTTTTTGTTTTATGGATAGCACAATCAGGACTTATATACAGCATTGCATTGTAAAATGCTGTCGCATAGGGCTTACAGGTGCTGGCTCTGCTTTATATGGGAAAATAAACTAAGCCAATAATAATAACTGGCCTACACAATGCAGCACTTCAAATAGCAAATGAATCCGAAAAAGAAAAGAAGTACAGCTGCTTTAAATTCAAAACCATTACATCTTTATTTCATATACATAAAAAATGTTCAAATAGGGAGAAATGGCAAAGAAACCCGACACATCCAGGCATGTTGTCTCGGCGGCGCTTCCGATGGCCGTGTCAGAGCGGAAGCCGTGGGGTCTGCCTGACGCGTTGGCCGGGGGGCGGAGTTGGGTGATGTGGCACGCTGACCCCGCCGCTTCCGCTCTGACAAAGCCACAGGGAGCGCCGCCGAGACCACATGCCGCTTACACTGGTGAGTGTATATATAAAAAGGAGCCTCTTCTCTCTGCCCTATTTACTCCCCCCCCCCCTAAGAAGCTAATGCAAAACGTGCATTGGAAGTGATGATTTAGTGATCTGGAGTCAGTCTGGAGGAGGTGTGACAAGGTTCATGTAGCTGGTAATAAATCCAGGTGTTAGATTTAGTTCTTTGTCAGAGACATGAACATCCTTATCAGCTTGAATACCCAGATTTTTCTCTCTCCATCTTTCTTAAAATGTCTTTTCAGTATTAACACTTGTAAATCTGACATACTGCAGAGCAGTAGAAACGTGTCCTGTGCAGTCATGGATCACGCTTCTCTATCTGTCATTGGTGGATGACTCTAGGTTTGGTGAATGCCAGGAGAACGTTACCTGCCTGACTACATTGTGGCAGCTGTAAACTTTGGTGGAGGAGGATAATGCCATGGGGGTGTTTTTTAGGGGTCGGCCTTGGCATCATAGTTCCAGTGAAGGGAAGTCTTAATTCTTCAGCATAGAAGACAATAAGGAGAAATGTATGCTTCTAACATTGTGGGAACAGTTTGGAGAAGGTCCTTTACTGTCCCAGCATGACTATGCTCCAGTGCACAAAGCAAGGTTCATAAAGGTTGTGAGAGTTAGGCGTGGAAGAACCTGACTGACCACACAGAACCCGGACTTCAGACCCATCCAACACCTTTGGGATGAAGATTGCTGGTCAGGACCATCCATCCAGCATCAGCTATTCTGAATTAAGGGGCAACATTTTTAAAAAATGCCTCTAAAATCTTGTTGAAAGGGACCAACTCGCAATTAATGCCTAAGGATTTGGAATGAGATGTTATCAAATTCTGCACCCCTATACTTAGTTTCATGTGGTATATATGTATAATAACAATATAAGAAAAACATTGAATTATAAGACACTTCTGCACATATGTGGTCATGGGTGTGTGGGGGGGTCCTATTATTTCTAACAATTTGCTGTATCAGAATATTTACATACATTTATAAACCCTCCATAGACTTTATTACATATGATTATATTGGATCTCATTGGCTGCAGGGCACATTCTAGAATGTTGTGACATCACAGGATCGACGCCATGGTGACCTCTGCCTGGACATTATGACATCATGAGGACTATATAAGCAGCCGCTCGCCTGGAACTCCTCTGAGGGTTATAGTAGGAGTATTACAGTGAGTATGCTTGTCTTACACTCCTCTCCTGACCTTACTATTTCCCATTTCCTACCTACATAAGTGTGTGATTTCTTATGACGCGCTTCCTCTACTTCCCAATTCTCATGTCCCATACATTATTAATGAGAAAACTTTATATTTGTTAATTAGCTTGTAATGGAAATATTTACTATTGATACAATTGGTATTTAAGATCTGGCTATTTATAAGGAAACTTCTCTATTTCTCCAATTCAGGATTTTGCGTTTATTTCTATTTGAAAAATGACGAGCGAAAATCCAAGAGGAATTCATGTAAGACTGAAATAAGAGAAGTCATGTAATTCAGGATAGTGACCGTAATGCTGCCTCTATACATATATATAATAATGAATTTCTGTTGTCTGATGTCCGTTCTTTATGCACGGCCAAATGCCCGGACCAGTCAGGTCACTACGATTACAACGATACCAAACTTTTTTTTTTTTTTTAAGTGGTGAAAAAAAAAATGTAAAAAAAAAAAAATAGCTTCAGTCTCCATTTTTATATACCTGTAACATTATTATTGTTGGTGGATGGAGCTGTGTGGGGCTTGTGTTTTTTGCATGGTGACCTGATGTTTTTTATTGATACTATTTTGGGGTAGTTACGACGCTTCGATCGCTTCTTAATAAGTTTTTTTGTGAAGTTGTAGCAATCAAAAACACAATTTTGCCATTTTGATTTCGTTTTTGCTTTACAGTTTTTACAGATTGGGTCAATTAATTTTATATTTTCACAGATCGGACTTTTCTGAACACGCTGATACCAAATATGTGTATTTTTTTTACTTTCTTTAATGTTGATTGGAGAAAAGGGGGGGTGGTTTGAATTTTTTTAAAAAACATTTCTTCACTTTTTTCTTTGTTAGTCCTTTTAGGGAACTTGAATCTGCAATTGTCTGATCTCTTATGCCATATAAAGCAATATAGTAGTATTGAGGTATATAGCAAAAATCACAGTCTTCTATGACGTCCAGCCACAGGCAGAACATCACAGGAGAGATAACATGACAGACACAGAAGTGTTTATCCGGCTCCAAGCTGTCATAACAGCCCACCGGCCCCCTGTGATCACATCGCGCTTAAATGCCGCAGCAACTGACAGCAGCATTAAATAGTTTCCCAGCAGCAGTCGGTGGGCACGCCAATCACTGCTGTCAGAGGCAGATGCCGTCTGTATAATACAGCCAACATCTGCCCATGGTGGAGGGGGCTCTGCTTTTGAGACCGCGCCAAAGTCCCTGACACACTGCATGAAGAACATATCTGTCCTGGGGCAATAAAGGGTTAAGTCTATGTATCGTACAGCCCCCCCCCCCCCGGAATACTCCCAACTCTGTGTGACATTAGGGCAGATTTAGCAATGCAGCCCGGCCAGTGTACCCCATTATTAACACTAACAAAAATGGAAAAAATGAACGAAGCTTCCGAGATTCACAATACACAACTGATTTATAAATACATTCCACATATTTTATTCTTCAAGAAGTAGAAAATAAAGTCAGATGAGTGGTCAGCAGATGCCGCCCTGAGTGGTCAGCAGATGCCGCCCTGAGTCGTCAGCAGATGCCGTCCTGAGTGGTCAGCAGATGCCGCCCTGAGTGGTCAGCAGATGCCGTCCTGAGTGGTCAGCAGATGCCGTCCTGAGTCGTCAGCAGATGCCGTCCTGAGTGGTCACCAGATGCCGCCCTGAGTGGTCAGCAGATGCCGTCCTGAGTGGTTAGCAGATGCCGCCCTGAGTGGTCAACAGATGCCGCCCTGAGTGGTCAGCAGATGCCGTCCTGAGTGGTCAGCAGATGATGCCCTGAGTGGTCAGCAGATGCTGTCCTGAGTGGTCAGGAGATGCCGCCCTGAGTGGTCAGGAGATGCCGTCCTGAGCGGTCAGCAGATGCCGTCCTGAGCGGTCAACAGATGCCGTCCTGAGCGGTCAACAGATGCCGCCCTGAGAGGTCTGCAGATGATGCCCTGAGTGGTCAGCAGATGCCGCCCTGAGTGGTCAGCAAAAGATGCCCTGAGTGGTCAGCAGATGCCGCCCTGAGTTGTCAGCAGATGACGCTCTGAGCGGTCAGCAGATGCCGCCCTGAGCGGTCAGCAAATGCCGCCCTGAGCAGTCCGCAGATGCCGCCCTGAGCGGTCACCAGATGCCGCCCTGAGCGGTCATCAGATGCCGCCCTGAGTGGTCAGCAGATGCCGTCCTGAGTGATTAGCAGATGCCGCCCTGAGTGGTCAGCAGATGCCGCCCTGAGTGTTCAGCAGATGCCGGGGTCACATACCAGGCGTGCTCTTTATGGACTATATGAATGCTGCATGGGGCACGGACTGGCTCTCTGCCCATAGATTGCACTAGTATTAATAAATATATCAAGTGTGATTGTTTAACAACCCATTCATTATCCAGAGTAATGGAAGCCTATGAATATGTGATGTACAATGTAAGGAGATGAAATATTTCATGGACTTTTTACACTTCTCTGTTTTACTATTACAGACTGCAGAAAGCAACATCCCATGTAAGTATTGACATTCTCACAGGCATTTATAGCATTTATACCTCGCCATGTCCCCCAGAACCCTGCTCCGGTCTGTGCAGCGCGGGGCCTGAAGCTTTCCACAGCAGGCACTATCTAGTGAAGTCATCGTGCCTGCTGACCTGAGTCTCACACACCCAGGGGCCGCTGAATGGTGGAGCAGGAAGCCGATAGTAACATTGTGATTACAGTTGGGGTGATGGGGGAGCAGGAAGCCGATAGTAACATTGTGATGATGGTTGGGATAATGGGGGAACAGGAAGCCAATAGTAACATTGTGATGACAGTTGGGGTGATGAGAAAAAAGGAAGCTGATAGTAACATTGTGATGACGGTTGGGGTGATGGGGGAACAGGAAGCCAATAGTAACATTGTGATGACAGTTGGGATGATGGGGGAACAGGAAGCAAATAGTAACATTCTGATAACAGTTGGGGTGATGGGGGAACAGGAAGCTGATAGTAACATTGTGATGATGGTTGGGTTGATGGGGGAACAGGAAGCCAATAGTTACATTGTGATGACAGTTGGTGTGATGGGGGAACAGGAAGCCGATAGTAACATTGTGATGACAGTTGGTGTGATGGGGGAACAGGAAGCCGATAGTAACATTGTGATGATGGTTGAGGGGATGGAGGAACAGGAAGCCGATAGTAACATTGTGATGACGGTTGGGAGGATGGAGGAACAGGAAGCCGATAGTAACATTGTGATGACAGTTGAGGTGATGGGAGAACAGGAAGCCGATAGTAACATTGTGATGACAGTTGGGGTGATGAGAAAAAAGGAAGCTGATAGTAACATTGTGATGACGGTTGGGGTGATGGGGGAACAGGAAGACAATAGTAACATTGTGATGACAGTTGGGATGATGGGGGAACAGGAAGCTAATAGTAACATTCTGATAACAGTTGGGGTGATGGGGGAACAGGAAGCCGATAGTAACATTGTGATGATGGTTGGGTTGATGGGGGAACAGGAAGCCAATAGTTACATTGTGATGACAGTTGGTGTGATGGGGGAACAGGAAGCCGATAGTAACATTGTGATTACAGTTGGTGTGATGGGGGAACAGGAAGCCGATAGTAACATTGTGATGATGGTTGAGGGGATGGAGGAACATGAAGCCGATAGTAACATTGTGATGACGGTTGGGAGGATGGAGGAACAGGAAGCCGATAGTAACATTGTGATGACAGTTGAGGTGATGGGGGAACAGGAAGCCGATAGTAACATTGTGATGACAATTGGGGTGATGAGAAAAAAGGAAGCTGATAGTAACATTGTGATGACGGTTGGGATAATGGGGGAACAGGAAGCCAATAGTAACATTGTGATGACAGTTGGAGTGATGAGAAAAAAGGAAGCTGATAGTAACATTGTGATGACGGTTGGGGTGATGAGAAAAAAGGAAGCTGATAGTAACATTGTGATGACGGTTGGGGTGATGGGGGAACAGGAAGCCAATAGTAACATTGTGATGACAGTTGGGATGATGGGGGAACAGGAAGCTAATAGTAACATTCTGATAACAGTTGGGGTGATGGGGGAACAGGAAGCCGATAGTAACATTGTGATGATGGTTGGGTTGATGGGGGAACAGGAAGCCAATAGTTACATTGTGATGACAGTTGGTGTGATGGGGGAACAGGAAGCCGATAGTAACATTGTGATGACAGTTGGTGTGATGGGGGAACAGGAAGCCGATAGTAACATTGTGATGATGGTTGAGGGGATGGAGGAACAGGAAGCCGATAGTAACATTGTGATGACGGTTGGGAGGATGGAGGAACAGGAAGCCGATAGTAACATTGTGCTGACGGTTGGGGTGATGGGGGAACAGGAAGCCGATAGTAACATTGTGATGATGGTTGAGGGGATGGAGGAACAGGAAGCCGATAGTAACATTGTGATGACTGTTGGGAGGATGGAGGAACAGGAAGCCGATAGTAACATTGTGATGACTGTTGGGAGGATGGAGGAACAGGAAGCCGATAGTAACATTATGATGATGGTTGGGGTGATGGGAGAAAAGGAAGCTGATAGTAACATTGTGATGACGGTTGGGGTGATGGGAGAAAAGGAAGCCCATAGTAACATTGTGATGACAATTGGGGTGATGAGAGAAAAGGAAGCTGATAGTAACATTGTAATGACGGTTGGGGTGATGGGGGAACAGGAAGCCAATAGTAACATTGTGATGACAGTTGAGGTGATGGGGGAAAAGGAAGCCGATAGTAACATTGTGATGACGGTTGGGGGGATGGAGGAACAGGAAGCCAATAGTAACCTTGTCATGATGGTTGAGGGGATGGAGGAACAGTAAGCCGATAGTAACATTGTGATGACTGTAGGGAGGATGGAGGAACAGTAAGCCGATAGTAACACTGTGATGACGGTTGGGGTGATGGGGGAACAGGAAGCCGATAGTAACATTGTGATGACTGTTGGGAGGATGGAGGAACAGGAAGCCAATAGTAACATTATGATGATGGTTGGGGTGATGGGAGAAAAGGAAGCTGATAGTAACATTGTGATGACAGTTGGGGTGATGGGAGAAAAGGAAGCCGATAGTAACATTGTGATGACGGTTGGTGTGATGAGGGAACAGGAAGCCAATAGTAACATTGTGATGACAGTTGAGGTGATGGGAGAAAAGGAAGCTGATAGTAACATTGTGATGACAGTTGAGGTGATGGGAGAAAAGGAAGCCCATAGTAACATTGTGATGACAGTTGGGGTGATGGGGGAACAGGAAGCCAATAGTAACATTGTGATGACTGTTGGGGTGATGAGAAAAAAGGAAGGTGATAGTAGCATTGTGATAACGGTTGGGTTGATGGGGGAACAGGAAGCCGATAGTAACATTGTGATGATAGTTGGCGTGATGGGGGAACAGGAAGCCGATAGTAACATTGTGATGACAATTGGGGTGATGAGAGAAAAGGAAGCTGATAGTAACATTGTAATGACGGTTGGGGTGATGGGGGAACAGGAAGCCAATAGTAACATTGTGATGACAGTTGAGGTGATGGGGGAAAAGGAAGCCGATAGTAACATTGTGATGACGGTTGGGTTGATGGGGGAACAGGAAGCCGATAGTAACATTGTGATGACAGTTGGTGTGATGGGGGAACAGGAAGCCGATAGTAACATTGTGATGATGGTTGAGGGGATGGAGGAACAGGAAGCCGATAGTAACATTGTGATGACTGTTGGGAGGATGGAGGAACAGGAAGCCAATAGTAACATTGGTGATGATGGTTGAGGGGATGGAGGAACAGGAAGCCGATAGTAACATTGTGATGACTGTTGGGAGGATGGAGGAACAGGAAGCCGATAGTAACATTGTGATGACGGTTGGGGGGATGGAGGAACAGGAAGCCGATAGTAACATTGTGATGATGGTTGAGGGGATGGAGGAACAGGAATCCGATAGTAACATTGTGATGACTGTTGGGAGGATGGAGGAGCAGGAAGCCGATAGTAACATTGTGATGACTGTTGGGAGGATGGAGGAACAGGAAGCCGATAGTAACATTATGATGATGGTTGGGGTGATGGGAGAAAAGGAAGCTGATAGTAACATTGTGATGACAGTTGGGGTGATGGGAGAAAAGGAAGCCGATAGTAACATTGTGATGACTGTTGGGGTGATGGGGGAACAGGAAGCCAATAGTAACATTGTGATGACAGTTGAGGTGATGGGAGAAAAGGAAGCTGATAGTAACATTGTGATGACAGTTGGGGTGATGGGAGAAAAGGAAGCCGATAGTAACATTGTGATGACGGTTGGGGTGATGGGAGAAAAGGAAGCTGATAGTAACATTGTGATGACAGTTGGGGTGATGAGAAAAAAGGAAGCTGATAGTAACATTGTGATGACGGTTGGGATAATGGGGGAACAGGAAGCCAATAGTAACATTGTGATGACAGTTGGGGTGATGAGAAAAAAGGAAGCTGATAGTAACATTGTGATGACGGTTGGGGTGATGAGAAAAAAGGAAGCTGATAGTAACATTGTGATGGCGGTTGGGGTGATGGGGGAACAGGAAGCCAATAGTAACATTGTGATGTCGGTTGGAATGATGGGGGAACAGGAAGCTAATAGTAACATTCTGATAACAGTTGGGGTGATGGGGGAACAGGAAGCCGATAGTAACATTGTGATGATGGTTGGGTTGATGGGGGAACAGGAAGCCAATAGTTACATTGTGATGACAGTTGGTGTGATGGGGGAACAGGAAGCCGATAGTAACATTGTGATGACAGTTGGTGTGATGGGGGAACAGGAAGCCGATAGTAACATTGTGATGATGGTTGAGGGGATGGAGGAACAGGAAGCCGATAGTAACATTGTGATGACGGTTGGGAGGATGGAGTAACAGGAAGCTGATAGTAACATTGTGATGACAGTTGAGGTGATGGGGGAACAGGAAGCCGATAGTAACATTGTGATGACAATTGGGGTGATGAGAAAAAAAGAAGCTGATAGTAACATTGTGATGACGGTTGGGATAATGGGGGAACAGGAAGCCAATAGTAACATTGTGATGACAGTTGGGGTGATGAGAAAAAAGGAAGCTGATAGTAACATTGTGATGACGGTTGGGGTGATGAGAAAAAAGGAAGCTGATAGTAACATTGTGATGACGGTTGGGGTGATGGGGGAACAGGAAGCCAATAGTAACATTGTGATGACAGTTGGGATGATGGGGGAACAGGAAGCTAATAGTAACATTCTGATAACAGTTGGGGTGATGGGGGAACAGGAAGCCGATAGTAACATTGTGATGATGGTTGGGTTGATGGGGGAACAGGAAGCCAATAGTTACATTGTGATGACAGTTGGTGTGATAGGGGAACAGGAAGCCGAGAGTAACATTGTGATGACAGTTGGTGTGATGGGGGAACAGGAAGCCGATAGTAACATTGTTATGATGGTTGAGGGGATGGAGGAACAGGAAGCCGATAGTAACATTGTGATGACGGTTGGGAGGATGGAGGAACAGGAAGCCGATAGTAACATTGTGATGACGGTTGGGGTGATGGGGGAACAGGAAGCCGATAGTAACATTGTGATGATGGTTGAGGGGATGGAGGAACAGGAAGCCGATAGTAACATTCTGATGACTGTTGGGAGGATGGAGGAACAGGAAGCCGATAGTAACATTGTGATGACTGTTGGGAGGATGGAGGAACAGGAAGCCAATAGTAACATTATGATGATGGTTGGGGTGATGGGAGAAAAGGAAGCTGATAGTAACATTGTGATGACGGTTGGGGTGATGGGAGAAAAGGAAGCCCATAGTAACATTGTGATGACAATTGGGGTGATGAGAGAAAAGGAAGCTGATAGTAACATTGTAATGACGGTTGGGGTGATGGGGGAACAGGAAGCCAATAGTAACATTGTGATGACAGTTGAGGTGATGGGGGAAAAGGAAGCAGATAGTAACATTGTGATGACGGTTGGGTTGATGGGGGAACAGGAAGCCGATAGTAACATTGTGATGACAGTTGGTGTGATGGGGGAACAGGAAGCCGATAGTAATATTGTGATGATGGTTGAGGGGATGGAGGAACAGGAAGCCGATAGTAACATTGTGATGACTGTTGGGAGGATGGAGGAACAGGAAGCCAATAGTAACATTGTGATGATGGTTGAGGGGATGGAGGAACAGGAAGCCGATAGTAACATTGTGATGACTGTTGGGAGGATGGAGGAACAGGAAGCCGATAGTAACATTGTGATGACGGTTGGGGTGATGGGGGATCAGGAAGCCGATAGTAACATTGTGATGATGGTTGAGGGGATGGAGGAACAGGAAGCCGATAGTAACATTGTGATGACTGTTGGGAGGATGGAGGAACAGGAAGCCGATAGTAACATTGTGATGACGGTTGGGGGGATGGAGGAACAGGAAGCCGATAGTAACATTGTGATGATGGTTGAGGGGATGGAGGAACAGGAATCCGATAGTAACATTGTGATGACTGTTGGGAGGATGGAGGAACAGGAAGCCGATAGTAACATTGTGATGACTGTTGGGAGGATGGAGGAACAGGAAGCCGATAGTAACATTATGATGATGGTTGGGGTGATGGGAGAAAAGGAAGCTGATAGTAACATTGTGATGACAGTTGGGGTGATGGGAGAAAAGGAAGCCGATAGTAACATTGTGATGACGGGTGGGGTGATGGGGGAACAGGAAGCCAATAGTAACATTGTGATGACAGTTGAGGTGATGGGAGAAAAGGAAGCTGATAGTAACATTGTGATGACAGTTGGGGTGATGGGAGAAAAGGAAGCCGATAGTAACATTGTGATGACGGTTGGGGTGATGGGAGAAAAGGAAGCTGATAGTAACATTGTGATGACAGTTGGGGAGATGGGAGAAAAGGAAGCCGATAGTAACATTGTGATGACGGTTGGGGTGATGGGGGAACAGGAAGCCAATAGTAACATTGTGATGACAGTTGAGGTGATGGGAGAAAAGGAAGCTGATAGTAACATTGTGATGACGGTTGGGTTGATGGGGGAACAGGAAGCCGATAGTAACATTGTGATGACAGTTGGTGTGATGGGGGAACAGGAAGCCAATAGTAAGATTGTGATGATGATTGAGGGGATGGAGGAACAGGAAGCCGATAGTAACATTGTGATGACTGTTGGGAGGATGGAGGAACAGGAAGTCAATAGTAACCTTGTGATGATGGTTGAGGGGATGGAGGAACAGGAAGCCGATAGTAACATTGTGATGACTGTTGGGAGGATGGAGGAACAGGAAGCCGATAGTAACATTGTGATGACGGTTGGGGTGATGGGGGAACAGGAAGCCGATAGTAACATTGTGATGATGGTTGAGGGGATGGAGGAACAGGAAGCCGATAGTAACATTGTGATGACTGTTGGGAGGATGGAGGAACAGGAAGCCGATAGTAACTTTGTGATGACGGTTGGGGGGGTGGAGGAACAGGAAGCCGATAGTAACACTGTGATGATGGTTGAGGGGATGGAGGAACAGGAAGCTGATAGTAACATTGTGATGACTGTTGGGAGGATGGAGGAACAGGAATCCGATAGTAACATTGTGATGACTGTTGGGAGGATGGTGGAACAGGAAGCCGATAGTAACATTATGATGATGGTTGGGGTGATGGGAGAAAAGGAAGCTGATAGTAACATTGTGATGACAGTTGGGGTGATGGGAGAAAAGGAAGCCGATAGTAACATTGTGATGACGGTTGGGGTGATGGGGGAATAGGAAGCCAATAGTAACATTGTGATGACAGTTTTGAGGTGATGGGAGAAAAGGAAGCTGATAGTAACATTGTGATGACGGTTGGGTTGATGGGGGAACAGGAAGCCGATAGTAACATTGTGATGACAGTTGGTGTGATGGGGGAACAGGAAGCCAATAGTAAGATTGTGATGATGATTGAGGGGATGGAGGAACAGGAAGCCGATAGTAACATTGTGATGACTGTTGGGAGGATGGAGGAACAGGAAGTCAATAGTAACCTTGTGATGATGGTTGAGGGGATGGAGGAACAGGAAGCCGATAGTAACATTGTGATGACTGTTGGGAGGATGGAGGAACAGGAAGCCGATAGTAACATTGTGATGACGGTTGGGGTGATGGGGGAACAGGAAGCCGATAGTAACATTGTGATGATGGTTGAGGGGATGGAGGAACAGGAAGCCGATAGTAACATTGTGATGACTGTTGGGAGGATGGAGGAACAGGAAGCCGATAGTAACATTGTGATGACGGTTGGGGGGATGGAGGAACAGGAAGCCGATAGTAACACTGTGATGATGGTTGAGGGGATGGAGGAACAGGAAGCTGATAGTAACATTGTGATGACTGTTGGGAGGATGGAGGAACAGGAAGCCGATAGTAACATTGTGATGACTGTTGGGAGGATGGTGGAACAGGAAGCCGATAGTAACATTATGATGATGGTTGGGGTGATGGGAGAAAAGGAAGCTGATAGTAACATTGTGATGACAGTTGGGGTGATGGGAGAAAAGGAAGCCGATAGTAACATTGTGATGACGGTTGGGGTGATGGGGGAATAGGAAGCCAATAGTAACATTGTGATGACAGTTGAGGTGATGGGAGAAAAGGAAGCTGATAGTAACATTGTGATGACAGTTGGGATGATGGGGGAACAGGAAGCTAATAGTAACATTCTGATAACAGTTGGGGTGATGGGGGAACAGGAAGCCGATAGTAACATTGTGATGATGGTTGGGTTTATGGGGGAACAGGAAGCCAATAGTTACATTGTGATGACAGTTGGTGTGATGGGGGAACAGGAAGCAGATAGTAACATTGTGATGACAGTTGGTGTGATGGGGGAACAGGAAGCAGATAGTAACATTGTTATGATGGTTGAGGGGATGGAGGAACAGGAAGCCGATAGTAACATTGTGATGACGGTTGGGAGGATGGAGGAACAGGAAGCCGATAGTAACATTGTGATGACGGTTGGGGTGATGGGGGAACAGGAAGCCGATAGTAACATTGTGATGATGGTTGAGGGGATGGAGGAACAGGAAGCCGATAGTAACATTCTGATGACTGTTGGGAGGATGGAGGAACAGGAAGCCGATAGTAACATTGTGATGACTGTTGGGAGGATGGAGGAACAGGAAGCCGATAGTAACATTATGATGATGGTTGGGGTGATGGGAGAAAAGGAAGCTGATAGTAACATTGTGATGATGGTTGGGGTGATGGGAGAAAAGGAAGCCCATAGTAACATTGTGATGTCAATTGGGGTGATGAGAGAAAAGGAAGCTGATAGTAACATTGTAATGACGGTTTGGGTGATGGGGGAACAGGAAGCCAATAGTAACATTGTGATGACAGTTGAGGTGATGGGGGAAAAGGAAGACGATAGTAACATTGTGATGACGGTTGGGTTGATGGGGGAACAGGAAGCCGATAGTAACATTGTGATGACAGTTGGTGTGATGGGGGAACAGGAAGCCGATAGTAACATTGTGATGATGGTTGAGGGGATGGAGGAACAGGAAGCCGATAGTAACATTGTGATGACTGTTGGGAGGATGGAGGAAAAGGAAGCCAATAGTAACATTGTGATGATGGTTGAGGGGATGGAGGAACAGGAAGCCGATAGTAACATTGTGATGACTGTTGGGAGGATGGAGGAACAGGAAGCCGATAGTAACATTGTGATGACGGTTGGGGTGATGGGGGAACAGGAAGCCGATAGTAACATTTTGATGATGGTTGAGGGGATGGAGGAACAGGAAGCCGATAGTAACATTGTGATGACTGTTGGGAGGATGGAGGAACAGGAAGCCGATAGTAACATTGTGATGACGGTTGGGGGGATGGAGGAACAGGAAGCCGATAGTAACATTGTGATGATGGTTGAGGGGATGGAGGAACAGGAATCCGATAGTAACATTGTGATGACTGTTGGGAGGATGGAGGAACAGGAAGCCGATAGTAACATTGTGATGACTGTTGGGAGGATGGAGGAACAGGAAGCCGATAGTAACATTATGATGATGGATGGGGTGATGGGAGAAAAGGAAGCTGATAGTAACATTGTGATGACAGTTGGGGTGATGGGAGAAAAGGAAGCCGATAGTAACATTGTGATGACGGTTGGGGTGATGGGAGAAAAGGAAGCTGATAGTAACATTGTGATGACAGTTGGGGTGATGGGAGAAAAGGAAGCCGATAGTAACATTGTGATGACGGTTGGGTTGATGGGGGAACAGGAAGCCAATAGTAACATTGTGATGACAGTTGAGGTGATGGGAGAAAAGGAAGCTGATAGTAACATTGTGATGACGGTTGGGTTGATGGGGGAACAGGAAGCCGATAGTAACATTGTGATGACAGTTGGTGTGATGGGGGAACAGGAAGCCGATAGTAAGATTGTGATGATGATTGAGGGGATGGAGGAACAGGAAGCCTATAGTAACATTGTGATGACTGTTGGGAGGATGGAGGAACAGGAAGTCAATAGTAACCTTGTGATGATGGTTGAGGGGATGGAGGAACAGGAAGCCGATAGTAACATTGTGATGACTGTTGGGAGGATGGAGGAACAGGAAGCCGATAGTAACATTGTGATGACTGTTGGGAGGATGGAGGAACAGGAAGCCGATAGTAACATTATGATGATGATTGGGGTGATGGGAGAAAAGGAAGCTGATAGTAACATTGTGATGACAGTTGGGGTGATGGGAGAAAAGGAAGCCGATAGTAACATTGTGATGACGGTTGGGGTGATGGGGGAATAGGAAGCCAATAGTAACATTGTGATGACAGTTGAGGTGATGGGAGAAAAGGAAGCTGATAGTAACATTGTGATGACAGTTGGGGTGATGGGAGAAAAGGAAGCCGATAGTAACATTGTGATGACGGTTGGGGTGATGGGAGAAAAGGAAGCTGATAGTAACATTGTGATGACAGTGGGGTGATGGGAGAAAAGGAAGCCGATAGTAACATTGTGATGACGGTTGGGGTGATGGGGGAACAGGAAGCCAATAGTAACATTGTGATGACAGTTGGGGTGATGAGAAAAAAGGAAGGTGATAGTAACATTGTGATAATGGTTGGGTTGATGGGGGAACAGGAAGCCGATAGTAACATTGTGATGACAGTTGGCGTGATGGGGGAACAGGAAGCCGATAGTAACATTGTGATGATGATTGAGGGGATGGAGGAACAGGAAGCCGATAGTAACATTGTGATGACTGCTGGGAGGATGGAGGAACAGGAAGCCAATAGTAACCTTGTCATGATGGTTGAGGGGATGGAGGAACAGGAAGCCGATAGTAACATTGTGATGACTGTAGGGAGGATGGAGGAACAGTAAGCCAATAGTAACATTATGATGATGGTTGGGGTGATGGGAGAAAAGGAAGCTGATAGTAACATTGTGATGACAGTTGGGGTGATGGGAGAAAAGGAAGCCGATAGTAACATTGTGATGACGGTTGGTGTGATAAGGGAACAGGAAGCCAATAGTAACATTGTGATGACAGTTGAGGTGATGGGAGAAAAGGAAGCTGATAGTAACATTGTGATGACAGTTGAGGTGATGGGAGAAAAGGAAGCCCATAGTAACATTGTGATGACAGTTGGGGTGATGGGGGAACAGGAAGCCAATAGTAACATTGTGATGACTGTTGGGGTGATGAGAAAAAAGGAAGGTGATAGTAGCATTGTGATAACGGTTGGGTTGATGGGGGAACAGGAAGCCGATAGTAACATTGTGATGATAGTTGGCGTGATGGGGGAACAGGAAGCCGATAGTAACATTGTGATGACAATTGGGGTGATGAGAAAAAAGGAAGCTGATAGTAACATTGTGATGACGGTTGGGATAATGGGGGAACAGGAAGCCAATAGTAACATTGTGATGACAGTTGGGGTGATGAGAAAAAAGGAAGCTGATAGTAACATTGTGATGACGGTTGGGGTGATGGGGGAACAGGAAGCCAATAGTAACATTGTGATGACAGTTGGGATGATGGGGGAACAGGAAGCTAATAGTAACATTCTGATAACAGTTGGGGTGATGGGGGAACAGGAAGCCGATAGTAACATTGTGATGATGGTTGGGTTGATGGGGGAACAGGAAGCCAATAGTTACATTGTGATGACAGTTGGTGTGATGGGGGAACAGGAAGCCGATAGTAACATTGTGATGACAGTTGGTGTGATGGGGGAACAGGAAGCCGATAGTAACATTGTGATGATGGTTGAGGGGATGGAGGAACAGGAAGCCGATAGTAACATTGTGATGACGGTTGGGAGGATGGAGGAACAGGAAGCCGATAGTAACATTGTGATGACAGTTGAGGTGATGGGGGAACAGGAAGCCGATAGTAACATTGTGATGACAATTGGGGTGATGAGAAAAAAGGAAGCTGATAGTAACATTGTGATGACGGTTGGGATAATGGGGGAACAGGAAGCCAATAGTAACATTGTGATGACAGTTGGGGTGATGAGAAAAAAGGAAGCTGATAGTAACATTGTGATGACAGTTGGGGTGATGGGGGAACAGGAAGACAATAGTAACATTGTGATGACAGTTGGGATGATGGGGGAACAGGAAGCTAATAGTAACATTCTGATAACAGTTGGGGTGATGGGGGAACAGGAAGCCGATAGTAACATTGTGATGATGGTTGGGTTGATGGGGGAACAGGAAGCCAATAGTTACATTGTGATGACAGTTGGTGTGATGGGGGAACAGGAAGCCGATAGTAACATTGTGATTACAGTTGGTGTGATGGGGGAACAGGAAGCCGAAAGCCGATAGTAACATTGTGATGATGGTTGAGGGGATGGAGGAACAGGAAGCCGATAGTAACATTGTGATGACGGTTGGGAGGATGGAGGAACCGGAAGCCGATAGTAACATTGTGATGACAGTTGAGGTGATGGGGGAACAGGAAGCCGATAGTAACATTGTGATGACAATTGGGGTGATGAGAAAAAAGGAAGCTGATAGTAACATTGTGATGACGGTTGGGATAATGGGGGAACAGGAAGCCAATAGTAACATTGTGATGACAGTTGGAGTGATGAGAAAAAAGGAAGCTGATAGTAACATTGTGATGACGGTTGGGGTGATGAGAAAAAAGGAAGCCGATAGTAACATTGTGATGATGGTTGGGTTGATGGAGGAACAGGAAGCCGATAGTAACATTATGATGATGGTTGGGGTGATGGGAGAAAAGGAAGCTGATAGTAACATTGTGATGACGGTTGGGGTGATGGGAGAAAAGGAAGCCCATAGTAACATTGTGATGACAATTGGGGTGATGAGAGAAAAGGAAGCTGATAGTAACATTGTAATGACGGTTGGGGTGAAGGGGGAACAGGAAGCCAATAGTAACATTGTGATGACAGTTGAGGTGATGGGGGAAAAGGAAGCCGATAGTAACATTGTGATGACGGTTGGGTTGATGGGGGAACAGGAAGCCGATAGTAACATCGTGATGACAGTTGGTGTGATGGGGGAACAGGAAGCCGATAGTAACATTGTGATGATGGTTGAGGGGATGGAGGAACAGGAAGCCGATAGTAACATTGTGATGACTGTTGGGAGGATGGAGGAACAGGAAGCCAATAGTAACATTGTGATGATGGTTGAGGGGATGGAGGAACAGGAAGCCGATAGTAACATTGTGATGACTGTTGGGAGGATGGAGGAACAGGAAGCCGATAGTAACATTGTGATGACGGTTGGGGGGATGGAGGAACAGGAAGCCGATAGTAACATTGTGATGATGGTTGAGGGGATGGAGGAACAGGAATCCGATAGTAAGATTGTGATGACTGTTGGGAGGATGGAGGAGCAGGAAGCCGATAGTAACATTGTGATGACTGTTGGGAGGATGGAGGAACAGGAAGCCGATAGTAACATTATGATGATGGTTGGGGTGATGGGAGAAAAGGAAGCTGATAGTAACATTGTGATGACAGTTGGGGTGATGAGAAAAAAGGAAGCTGATAGTAACATTGTGATGACGGTTGGGATAATGGGGGAACAGGAAGCCAATAGTAACATTGTGATGACAGTTGGGGTGATGAGAAAAAAGGAAGCTGATAGTAACATTGTGATGACGGTTGGGGTGATGGGGGAACAGGAAGCCAATAGTAACATTGTGATGACAGTTGGGATGATGGGGGAACAGGAAGCTAATAGTAACATTCTGATAACAGTTGGGGTGATGGGGGAACAGGAAGCCGATAGTAACATTGTGATGATGGTTGGGTTGATGGGGGAACAGGAAGCCAATAGTTACATTGTGATGACAGTTGGTGTGATGGGGGAACAGGAAGCCGATAGTAACATTGTGATGACAGTTGGTGTGATGGGGGAACAGGAAGCCGATAGTAACATTGTGATGATGGTTGAGGGGATGGAGGAACAGGAAGCCGATAGTAACATTGTGATGACGGTTGGGAGGATGGAGGAACAGGAAGCCGATAGTAACATTGTGATGACAGTTGAGGTGATGGGGGAACAGGAAGCCGATAGTAACATTGTGATGACAATTGGGGTGATGAGAAAAAAGGAAGCTGATAGTAACATTGTGATGACGGTTGGGATAATGGGGGAACAGGAAGCCAATAGTAACATTGTGATGACAGTTGGGGTGATGAGAAAAAAGGAAGCTGATAGTAACATTGTGATGACGGTTGGGGTGATGGGGGAACAGGAAGAGAATAGTAACATTGTGATGACAGTTGGGATGATGGGGGAACAGGAAGCTAATAGTAACATTCTGATAACAGTTGGGGTGATGGGGGAACAGGAAGCCGATAGTAACATTGTGATGATGGTTGGGTTGATGGGGGAACAGGAAGCCAATAGTTACATTGTGATGACAGTTGGTGTGATGGGGGAACAGGAAGCCGATAGTAACATTGTGATTACAGTTGGTGTGATGGGGGAACAGGAAGCCGATAGTAACATTGTGATGATGGTTGAGGGGATGGAGGAACAGGAAGCCGATAGTAACATTGTGATGACGGTTGGGAGGATGGAGGAACAGGAAGCCGATAGTAACATTGTGATGACAGTTGAGGTGATGGGGGAACAGGAAGCCGATAGTAACATTGTGATGACAATTGGGGTGATGAGAAAAAAGGAAGCTGATAGTAACATTGTGATGACGGTTGGGATAATGGGGGAACAGGAAGCCAATAGTAACATTGTGATGACAGTTGGAGTGATGAGAAAAAAGGAAGCTGATAGTAACATTGTGATGACGGTTGGGGTGATGAGAAAAAAGGAAGCCGATAGTAACATTGTGATGATGGTTGGGTTGATGGCGGAACAGGAAGCCAATAGTTACATTGTGATGACAGTTGGTGTGATGGGGGAACAGGAAGCCGATAGTAACATTGTGATGACAGTTGGTGTGATGGGGGAACAGGAAGCCGATAGTAACATTGTGATGATGGTTGAGGGGATGGAGGAACAGGAAGTCGATAGTAACATTGTGATGACGGTTGGGAGGATGGAGGAACAGGAAGCCGATAGTAACATTGTGCTGACGGTTGGGGTGATGGGGGAACAGGAAGCCGATAGTAACATTGTGATGATGGTTGAGGGGATGGAGGAACAGGAAGCCGATAGTAACATTGTGATGACTGTTGGGAGGATGGAGGAACAGGAAGCCGATAGTAACATTGTGATGACTGTTGGGAGGATGGAGGAACAGGAAGCCGATAGTAACATTATGATGATGGTTGGGGTGATGGGAGAAAAGGAAGCTGATAGTAACATTGTGATGACGGTTGGGGTGATGGGAGAAAAGGAAGCCCATAGTAACATTGTGATGACAATTGGGGTGATGAGAGAAAAGGAAGCTGATAGTAACATTGTAATGACGGTTGGGGTGATGGGGGAACAGGAAGCCAATAGTAACATTGTGATGACAGTTGAGGTGATGGGGGAAAAGGAAGCCGATAGTAACATTGTGATGACGGTTGGGTTGATGGGGGAACAGGAAGCCGATAGTAACATTGTGATGACAGTTGGTGTGATGGGGGAACAGGAAGCCGATAGTAACATTGTGATGATGGTTGAGGGGATGGAGGAACAGGAAGCCGATAGTAACATTGTGATGACTGTTGGGAGGATGGAGGAACAGGAAGCCAATAGTAACATTGTGATGATGGTTGAGGGGATGGAGGAACAGGAAGCCGATAGTAACATTGTGATGACTGTTGGGAGGATGGAGGAACAGGAAGCCGATAGTAACATTGTGATGACGGTTGGGGGGATGGAGGAACAGGAAGCCGATAGTAACATTGTGATGATGGTTGAGGGGATGGAGGAACAGGAATCCGATAGTAACATTGTGATGACTGTTGGGAGGATGGAGGAGCAGGAAGCCGATAGTAACATTGTGATGACTGTTGGGAGGATGGAGGAACAGGAAGCCGATAGTAACATTATGATGATGGTTGGGGTGATGGGAGAAAAGGAAGCTGATAGTAACATTGTGATGACAGTTGGGGTGATGGGAGAAAAGGAAGCCGATAGTAACATTGTGATGACGGTTGGGGTGATGGGGGAACAGGAAGCCAATAGTAACATTGTGATGACAGTTGAGGTGATGGGAGAAAAGGAAGCTGATAGTAACATTGTGATGACAGTTGGGGTGATGGGAGAAAAGGTAGCCGATAGTAACATTGTGATGACGGTTGGGGTGATGGGAGAAAAGGAAGCTGATAGTAACATTGTGATGACAGTTGGGGTGATGAGAAAAAAGGAAGCTGATAGTAACATTGTGATGACGGTTGGGATAATGGGGGAACAGGAAGCCAATAGTAACATTGTGATGACAGTTGGGGTGATGAGAAAAAAGGAAGCTGATAGTAACATTGTGATGACGGTTGGGGTGATGAGAAAAAAGGAAGCTGATGGTAACATTGTGATGGCGGTTGGGGTGATGGGGGAACAGGAAGCCAATAGTAACATTGTGATGACGGTTGGAATGATGGGGGAACAGGAAGCTAATAGTAACATTCTGATAACAGTTGGGGTGATGGGGGAACAGGAAGCCGATAGTAACATTGTGATGATGGTTGGGTTGATGGGGGAACAGGAAGCCAATAGTTACATTGTGATGACAGTTGGTGTGATGGGGGAACAGGAAGCCGATAGTAACATTGTGATGACAGTTGGTGTGATGGGGGAACAGGAAGCCGATAGTAACATTGTGATGATGGTTGAGGGGATGGAGGAACAGGAAGCCGATAGTAACATTGTGATGACGGTTGGGAGGATGGAGGAACAGGAAGCCGATAGTAACATTGTGATGACAGTTGAGGTGATGGGGGAACAGGAAGCCGATAGTAACATTGTGATGACAATTGGGGTGATGAGAAAAAAGGAAGCTGATAGTAACATTGTGATGACGGTTGGGATAATGGGGGAACAGGAAGCCAATAGTAACATTGTGATGACAGTTGGGGTGATGAGAAAAAAGGAAGCTGATAGTAACATTGTGATGACGGTTGGGGTGATGGGGGAACAGGAAGAGAATAGTAACATTGTGATGACAGTTGGGATGATGGGGGAACAGGAAGCTAATAGTAACATTCTGATAACAGTTGGGGTGATGGGGGAACAGGAAGCCGATAGTAACATTGTGATGATGGTTGGGTTGATGGGGGAACAGGAAGCCAATAGTTACATTGTGATGACCGTTGTTGTGATGGGGGAACAGGAAGCCGATAGTAACATTGTGATTACAGTTGGTGTGATGGGGGAACAGGAAGCCGATAGTAACATTGTGATGATGGTTGAGGGGATGGAGGAACAGGAAGCCGATAGTAACATTGTGATGACGGTTGGGAGGATGGAGGAACAGGAAGCCGATAGTAACATTGTGATGACAGTTGAGGTGATGGGGGAACAGGAAGCCGATAGTAACATTGTGATGACAATTGGGGTGATGAGAAAAAAGGAAGCTGATAGTAACATTGTGATGACGGTTGGGATAATGGGGGAACAGGAAGCCAATAGTAACATTGTGATGACAGTTGGAGTGATGAGAAAAAAGGAAGCTGATAGTAACATTGTGATGACGGTTGGGGTGATGAGAAAAAAGGAAGCCGATAGTAACATTGTGATGATGGTTGGGTTGATGGCGGAACAGGAAGCCAATAGTTACATTGTGATGACAGTTGGTGTGATGGGGGAACAGGAAGCCGATAGTAACATTGTGATGACAGTTGGTGTGATGGGGGAACAGGAAGCCGATAGTAACATTGTGATGATGGTTGAGGGGATGGAGGAACAGGAAGCCGATAGTAACATTGTGATGACGGTTGGGAGGATGGAGGAACAGGAAGCCGATAGTAACATTGTGCTGACGGTTGGGGTGATGGGGGAACAGGAAGCCGATAGTAACATTGTGATGATGGTTGAGGGGATGGAGGAACAGGAAGCCGATAGTAACATTGTGATGACTGTTGGGAGGATGGAGGAACAGGAAGCCGATAGTAACATTGTGATGACTGTTGGGAGGATGGAGGAACAGGAAGCCGATAGTAACATTATGATGATGGTTGGGGTGATGGGAGAAAAGGAAGCTGATAGTAACATTGTGATGACGGTTGGGGTGATGGGAGAAAAGGAAGCCCATAGTAACATTGTGATGACAATTGGGGTGATGAGAGAAAAGGAAGCTGATAGTAACATTGTAATGACGGTTGGGGTGATGGGGGAACAGGAAGCCAATAGTAACATTGTGATGACAGTTGAGGTGATGGGGGAAAAGGAAGCCGATAGTAACATTGTGATGACGGTTGGGTTGATGGGGGAACAGGAAGCCGATAGTAACATTGTGATGACAGTTGGTGTGATGGGGGAACAGGAAGCCGATGGTAACATTGTGATGATGGTTGAGGGGATGGAGGAACAGGAAGCCGATAGTAACATTGTGATGACTGTTGGGAGGATGGAGGAACAGGAAGCCAATAGTAACATTGTGATGATGGTTGAGGGGATGGAGGAACAGGAAGCCGATAGTAACATTGTGATGACTGTTGGGAGGATGGAGGAACAGGAAGCCGATAGTAACATTGTGATGACGGTTGGGGGGATGGAGGAACAGGAAGCCGATAGTAACATTGTGATGATGGTTGAGGGGATGGAGGAACAGGAATCCGATAGTAACATTGTGATGACTGTTGGGAGGATGGAGGAGCAGGAAGCCGATAGTAACATTGTGATGACTGTTGGGAGGATGGAGGAACAGGAAGCCGATAGTAACATTATGATGATGGTTGGGGTGATGGGAGAAAAGGAAGCTGATAGTAACATTGTGATGACAGTTGGGGTGATGGGAGAAAAGGAAGCCGATAGTAACATTGTGATGACGGTTGGGGTGATGGGGGAACAGGAAGCCAATAGTAACATTGTGATGACAGTTGAGGTGATGGGAGAAAAGGAAGCTGATAGTAACATTGTGATGACAGTTGGGGTGATGGGAGAAAAGGTAGCCGATAGTAACATTGTGATGACGGTTGGGGTGATGGGAGAAAAGGAAGCTGATAGTAACATTGTGATGACAGTTGGGGTGATGAGAAAAAAGGAAGCTGATAGTAACATTGTGATGACGGTTGGGATAATGGGGGAACAGGAAGCCAATAGTAACATTGTGATGACAGTTGGGGTGATGAGAAAAAAGGAAGCTGATAGTAACATTGTGATGACGGTTGGGGTGATGAGAAAAAAGGAAGCTGATGGTAACATTGTGATGGCGTTTGGGGTGATGGGGGAACAGGAAGCCAATAGTAACATTGTGATGACGGTTGGAATGATGGGGGAACAGGAAGCTAATAGTAACATTCTGATAACAGTTGGGGTGATGGGGGAACAGGAAGCCGATAGTAACATTGTGATGATGGTTGGGTTGATGGGGGAACAGGAAGCCAATAGTTACATTGTGATGACAGTTGGTGTGATGGGGGAACAGGAAGCCGATAGTAACATTGTGATGACAGTTGGTGTGATGGGGGAACAGGAAGCCGATAGTAACATTGTGATGATGGTTGAGGGGATGGAGGAACAGGAAGCCGATAGTAACATTGTGATGACGGTTGGGAGGATGGAGGAACAGGAAGCTGATAGTAACATTGTGATGACAGTTGAGGTGATGGGGGAACAGGAAGCCGATAGTAACATTGTGATGACAATTGGGGTGATGAGAAAGAAAGAAGCTGATAGTAACATTGTGATGACGGTTGGGATAATGGGGGAACAGGAAGCCAATAGTAACATTGTGATGACAGTTGGGGTGATGAGAAAAAAGGAAGCTGATAGTAACATTGTGATGACGGTTGGGGTGATGAGAAAAAAGGAAGCTGATAGTAACATTGTGATGACGGTTGGGGTGATGGGGGAACAGGAAGCCAATAGTAACATTGTGATGACAGTTGGGATGATGGGGGAACAGGAAGCTAATAGTAACATTCTGATAACAGTTGGGGTGATGGGGGAACAGGAAGCCGATAGTAACATTGTGATGATGGTTGGGTTGATGGGGGAACAGGAAGCCAATAGTTACATTGTGATGACAGTTGGTGTGATGGGGGAACAGGAAGCCGATAGTAACATTGTGATGACAGTTGGTGTGATGGGGGAACAGGAAGCCGATAGTAACATTGTTATGATGGTTGAGGGGATGGAGGAACAGGAAGCCGATAGTAACATTGTGATGACGGTTGGGAGGATGGAGGAACAGGAAGCCGATAGTAACATTGTGATGACGGTTGGGGTGATGGGGGAACAGGAAGCCGATAGTAACATTGTGATGATGGTTGAGGGGATGGAGGAACAGGAAGCCGATCGTAACATTCTGATGACTGTTGGGAGGATGGAGGAACAGGAAGCCGATAGTAACATTGTGATGACTGTTGGGAGGATGGAGGAACAGGAAGCCGATAGTAACATTATGATGATGGTTGGGGTAATGAGAGAAAAGGAAGCTGATAGTAACATTGTGATGACGGTTGGGGTGATGGGAGAAAAGGAAGCCCATAGTAACATTGTGATGACAATTGGGGTGATGAGAGAAAAGGAAGCTGATAGTAACATTGTAATGACGGTTGGGGTGATGGGGGAACAGGAAGCCAATAGTAACATTGTGATGACAGTTGAGGTGATGGGGGAAAAGGAAGCAGATAGTAACATTGTGATGACGGTTGGGTTGATGGGGGAACAGGAAGCCGATAGTAACATTGTGATGACAGTTGGTGTGATGGGGGAACAGGAAGCCGATAGTAATATTGTGATGATGGTTGAGGGGATGGAGGAACAGGAAGCCGATAGTAACATTGTGATGACTGTTGGGAGGATGGAGGAACAGGAAGCCAATAGTAACATTGTGATGATGGTTGAGGGGATGGAGGAACAGGAAGCCGATAGTAACATTGTGATGACTGTTGGGAGGATGGAGGAACAGGAAGCCGATAGTAACATTGTGATGACGGTTGGGGTGATGGGGGAACAGGAAGCCGATAGTAACATTGTGATGATGGTTGAGGGGATGGAGGAACAGGAAGCCGATAGTAACATTGTGATGACTGTTGGGAGGATGGAGGAACAGGAAGCCGATAGTAACATTGTGATGACGGTTGGAGGGATGGAGGAACAGGAAGCCGATAGTAACATTGTGATGATGGTTGAGGGGATGGAGGAACAGGAATCCGATAGTAACATTGTGATGACTGTTGGGAGGATGGAGGAACAGGAAGCCGATAGTAACATTGTGATGACTGTTGGAAGGATGGAGGAACAGGAAGCCGATAGTAACATTATGATGATGGTTGGGGTGATGGGAGAAAAGGAAGCTGATAGTAACATTGTGATGACAGTTTGGGTGATGGGAGAAAAGGAAGCCGATAGTAACATTGTGATGACGGGTGGGGTGATGGGGGAACAGGAAGCCAATAGTAACATTGTGATGACAGTTGAGGTGATGGGAGAAAAGGAAGCTGATAGTAACATTGTGATGACAGTTGGGGTGATGGGAGAAAAGGAAGCCGATAGTAACATTGTGATGACGGTTGGGGTGATGGGAGAAAAGGAAGCTGATAGTAACATTGTGATGACAGTTGGGGAGATGGGAGAAAAGGAAGCCGATAGTAACATTGTGATGACGGTTGGGGTGATGGGGGAACAGGAAGCCAATAGTAACATTGTGATGACAGTTGAGGTGATGGGAGAAAAGGAAGCTGATAGTAACATTGTGATGACGGTTGGGTTGATGGGGGAACAGGAAGCCGATAGTAACATTGTGATGACAGTTGGTGTGATGGGGGAACAGGAAGCCAATAGTAAGATTGTGATGATGATTGAGGGGATGGAGGAACAGGAAGCCGATAGTAACATTGTGATGACTGTTGGGAGGATGGAGGAACAGGAAGTCAATAGTAACCTTGTGATGATGGTTGAGGGGATGGAGGAACAGGAAGCCGATAGTAACATTGTGATGACTGTTGGGAGGATGGAGGAACAGGAAGCCGATAGTAACATTGTGATGACGGTTGGGGTGATGGGGGAACAGGAAGCCGATAGTAACATTGTGATGATGGTTGAGGGGATGGAGGAACAGGAAGCCGATAGTAACATTGTGATGACTGTTGGGAGGATGGAGGAACAGGAAGCCGATAGTAACATTGTGATGACGGTTGGGGGGATGGAGGAACAGGAAGCCGATAGTAACACTGTGATGATGGTTGAGGGGATGGAGGAACAGGAAGCTGATAGTAACATTGTGATGACTGTTGGGAGGATGGAGGAACAGGAAGCCGATAGTAACATTGTGATGACTGTTGGGAGGATGGTGGAACAGGAAGCCGATAGTAACATTATGATGATGGTTGGGGTGATGGGAGAAAAGGAAGCTGATAGTAACATTGTGATGACAGTTGGGGTGATGTGAGAAAAGGAAGCCGATAGTAACATTGTGATGACGGTTGGGGTGATGGGGGAATAGGAAGCCAATAGTAACATTGTGATGACAGTTGAGGTGATGGGAGAAAAGGAAGCTGATAGTAACATTGTGATGACAGTTGGGATGATGGGGGAACAGGAAGCTAATAGTAACATTCTGATAACAGTTGGGGTGATGGGGGAACAGGAAGCCGATAGTAACATTGTGATGATGGTTGGGTTGATGGGGGAACAGGAAGCCAATAGTTACATTGTGATGACAGTTGGTGTGATGGGGGAACAGGAAGCCGATAGTAACATTGTTATGATGGTTGAGGGGATGGAGGAACAGGAAGCCGATAGTAACATTGTGATGACGGTTGGGAGGATGGAGGAACAGGAAGCCGATAGAAACATTGTGATGACGGTTGGGGTGATGGGGGAACAGGAAGCCGATAGTAACATTGTGATGATGGTTGAGGGGATGGAGGAACAGGAAGCCGATAGTAACATTCTGATGACTGTTGGGAGGATGGAGGAACAGGAAGCCGATACTAACATTGTGATGATGGTTGAGGGGATGGAGGAACAGGAAGCCGATAGTAACATTGTGATGACTGTTGGGAGGATGGAGGAACAGGAAGCCGATAGTAACAATGTGATGACTGTTAGGAAGATGGAGGAACAGGAAGCCGATAGTAACATTGTGATGACAGTTGGGGGGATGGAGGAACAGGAAGCCTATAGTAACATTGTGATGACGGTTGGGGTGATGGAGGAACAGGAAGCCTATAGTAACATTGTGATGATGGTTGGGGTGATGGGAGAAAAGGAAGCTGATAGTAACATTGTGATGACAGTTGGGGTGATGGGAGAAAAGGAAGCCGATAGTAACATTGTGATGACGGTTGGGGTGATGGGGGAACAGGAAGCCGATAGTAACATTGTGATGACAATTGGGGTGATGAGTGAAACAGAAGCTGATAGTAACATTGTGATGACGGTTGGGGTGATGGGGGAACAGGAAGCCAATAGTAACATTGTGATGACAGTTGAGGTGATGGGAGAAAAGGAAGCTGATAGTAACATTGTGATGACGGTTATGTTGATGGGGGAACAGGAAGCCGATAGTAACATTGTGATGACAGTTGGTGTGATGATGGAACAGGACGCCGATAGTAACATTGTGATGATGGTTGAGGGGATGGAGGAACAGGAAGCCGATCGTAACATTGTGATGACTGTTGGGAGGATGGAGGAACAGGAAGCCGATAGTAACATTGTGATGATGGTTGAGGGGATGGAGGAACATGAAGCCGATATTAACATTGTGATGACTGTTGGGAGGATGGAGGAACAGGAAGCCTATAGTAACATTGTGATGACAGTTGGGGTGATGGGAGAAAAGGAAGCCGATAGTAACATTGTGATGACGGTTGGGGTGATGGGGGAACAGGAAGCCGATAGTAACATTGTGATGACAATTGGGGTGATGAGTGAAACGGAAGCTGATAGTAACATTGTGATGACGGTTGGGGTGATGGGGGAACAGGAAGCCAATAGTAACATTGTGATGACAGTTGAGGTGATGGGAGAAAAGGAAGCTGATAGTAACATTGTGATGACGGTTGGGTTGATGGGGGAACAGGAAGCCGATAGTAACATTGTGATGACAGTTGGTGTGATGGGGGAACAGGAAGCCGATAGTAACATTGTGATGAAGGTTGAGGGGATGGAGGAACAGGAAGCCGATAGTAACATTGTGATGACGGTTGGGGTGATGGGGGAACAGGAAGCCGATAGTAACATTGTGATGATGGTTGAGGGGATGGAGGAACAGGAAGCCGATAGTAACATTGTGATGACTGTTGGGAGGATGGAGGAACAGGAAGCTGATAGTAACAATGTGATGACTGTTGGGAGGATGGAGGAACAGGAAGCCGATAGTAACATTGTGATGACGGTTGGGGGGATGGAGGAACAAGAAGCCGATAGTAACATTGCGATGACGGTTGGGGTGATGGGGGAACAGGAAGCCGATAGTAACATTGTGATGATGGTTGAGGGGATGGAGGAACAGGAAGCCGATAGTAACATTGTGATGACTGTTGGGAGGATGGAGGAACAGGAAGCCGATAGTAACAATGTGATGACTGTTGGGAGGATGGAGGAACAGGAAGCCGATAGTAACATTGTGATGACGGTTGGGGGATGGAGGAACAAGAAGCCGATAGTAACATTGCGATGACGGTTTGGATGATGGGGGAACAGGAAGCCGATAGTAGCATTGTGATGACAGTTGGGGTGATGGGGTAACAGGAAGCCGATAGTAACATTGTGATGACGGTTGGGATGATGGAGGAACAGGAAGCCGATAGTAACATTGTGATGACGGTTGGGGTGATGGGGGAACAGAGACAACACTCCTCAGGACTAACGGCCGTGTGGTCTGCTGCTATGGATGCAACCCCCCTGCAAGCCAGTCGTGACCATATAGCCGAAACCCGAATGCCTTATGAGATCTAGTATTGTGTAAGGAAGTCTCTGTACCACCACATTGTAAAGGAAGGGCTCATTCCCATGTACAGTACAGACCAAAAGTTTGGACACACCTTCTCATTTAAAGATTTTTCTGTATTTTCATGACTTTGAAAATTATACATTCACACTGAAGGCATCACAACTATGAATTAACACATGTGGAATTATATACTTAACGAAAAAGTGTGAAACAACTGAAAATATGTCTTATATTCTAGGTTCTTCAAAGTAGCCACCTTTTGCTTTGATGACTGCTTTGCACACTCTTGGCATTCTTTTGATGAGCTTCAAGAGGTAGTAACCGGAAAGGGTTTTCACTTCACAGGTGTGCCCTGTCAGGTTTAATAAGTGGTATTTCTTGCCTTATAAATGGGGTTGGGACCATCAGTTGTGTTGTGCAGAAGTCAGGTGGATACACAGCTGATAGTCCTACTGAATAGACTGTTAGAATTTGTATTATGGCAAGAAAAAAGCAGCTAAGTAAAGGAAAACGAGTGACCATCATTACTTTAAGAAATGAAGGTCAGTCAGTCCGAAAAATTGGGCAAACTTTGAAAGTGTCCCCAAGTGCAGTTGCAAAAACCATCAAGCGCTACAAAGAAACAGGCTCACATGAGGACCGCCCCAGGAAAGGAAGACCAAGAGTCACCTCTGCTTCTGAGGATAAGTTTATCCGAGTCACCAGCCTCAGAAATCGCAGGTTAACAGCAGCTCAGATTAGAGACCAGGTCAATGCCAAACAGAGTTCTAGCTGCAGACACATCTCTTCAACAACTGTTAAGAGGAGACTTTGTGCAGCAGGCCTTCATGGTAAAATAGCTGCTAGGAAACCACTGCTAAGTACAGGCAACAAGCAGAAGAGACTTGTTTGGGCTAAAGAACACAAGGAATGTGTGGCGCCCTGCTACGCACTGGGTGCATGGATGGACTTCTCCACAAGAGGCCCTCACGCATTCACACACCTCCACCCTACCACCTCAGACCACCAGAGGGAGCCGGTCAGGGATATATATATAGGGAGGGTGGAGCCAGGCAGCTCAGTGAATAGTCTGACACAGAGAGGGACAGAGCTCAGAGTTGAGCAGAGAGCGTGCTGACGCTCAGAGAGCAGCGAAGAGGCAGCGCGCTGGCTGCTGTGCTTAGGTGAGCCAAGGCCTACAGCACGTGTGAAGGCCTAGTGAGGGCCCCGAGTGTGGCCGAAGGCGAGAGGAGAAGGAAGAAGTACTGAGGGGGCAGAGGAGCATACCAGGCTCACCCCGAGATATACAGTACAGACCAAAAGTTTGGACACACCTTCCCATTTAAAGATTTTTCTGTATTTTCATGACTTTGAAAATTGTACATTCACAGTGAAGGCATCAAAACTATGAATTAACACATGTGGAATTATATACTTAACAAAAAAAGTGTGAAACAACTGAAAATATGTCTTATATTCTAGGTTCTTCAAAGTAGCCACCTTTTGCTTTGATGACTGCTTTGCACACTCTTGGCATTC
The DNA here is from genome assembly GCF_046119375.1 of Phyllobates terribilis. Classification (NCBI taxonomy): domain Eukaryota; kingdom Metazoa; phylum Chordata; class Amphibia; order Anura; family Dendrobatidae; genus Phyllobates; species Phyllobates terribilis. The sequence continues at coordinate 91,768,729 of NW_027362767.1, read as the reverse complement.
TCTTGATGAGCTTCAAGAGGTAGTCACCGGAAATGGTTTTCACTTCACAGGCGTGCCCTGTCAGGTTTAGTAAGTGGGATTTCTTGCCTTATAAATGGGGTTGGGACCATCAGTTGTGTTGTGCAGAAGTCAGATGGATACACAGCTAATAGTCCTACTGAATAGACTGTTAGAATTTGTATTATGGCAAGAAAAAAGCAGCTAAGTAAAGAAAAACGAGTGGCCATCATTACTTTAAGAAATGAAGGTCAGTCAGTGCGAAAAATTGGGAAAACTTTGAAAGTGTCCCCAAGTGCAGTTGCAAAAACCATCAAGCGCTACAAAGAAACTGGCTCACATGAGGACCGCCCCAGGAAAGGAAGACCAAGAGTCACCTCTGCTTCTGAGGATAAGTTTATCCGAGTCACCAGCCTTAGAAATCGCAGGTTAACAGCAGCTCAGATTAGAGACCAGGTCAATGCCACACAGTTCTAGCAGCAGACACATCTCTACAACAACTGTTAAGAGGAGACTTTGTGCAGCAGGCCTTCATGGTAGAATAGCTGCTAGGAAACCACTGCTAAGGACAGGAAAGAAGCAGAAGAGACTTGTTTGGGCTAAAGAACACAAAGAATGGGCATTAGACCAGTGGAAATCTATGCTTTGGTCTGATGAGTCTAAATTTGAGATCTTTGGTTCCAACCACCGTGTCTTTGTGCGACGCAGAAAAGGTGAACGGATGGACTCTACATGCCTGGTTCCCACCGTGAAGCATGGAGGAGGAGGTGTGATGGTGTGGGGGTGCTTTGCTGGTGACACTGTTGGGGATTTATTCAAAATTGAAGGCATAATGAACTAGCATGGCTACCACAGCATCTTGCAGCGGCAAGCTATTCCATCTGGTTTGCGTTTAGTTGGACCATCATTTATTTTTCAACAGGACAATGACCCCAAACACACCTCTAGGCTGTGTAAGGGCTATTTGACCAAGAAGGAGAGTGATGGGGTGCTACGCCAGATGACCTGGCCTCCACAGTCACCAGACCTGAACCCAATCGAGATGGTTTGGGGTGAGCTGGACCGCAGAGTGAAGGCAAAAGGGCCAACAAGTGCTAAGCATCTCTGGGAACTCCTTCAAGAATGTTGGAAGACCATTTCCGGTGACTACTTCTTGAAGCTCATCAAGAGAATGCCAAGAGTATGCAAAGCAGTCATCAAAGCAAAAGGTGGCTACTTTGAAGAACCTAGAATATAAGACATATTTTCAGTTGTTTTACACTTTTTTGTTACGTATATAATTCCACACGTGTTAATTCATAGTTTTGATGCCTTCAGTGTGAATGTACAATTTTCATAGTCATGAAAATACAGAAAAATCTTTAAATGAGAAAGTGTGTCCAAACTTTTGGTCTGTACTGTATACCGGACACTGGGTCGCGCCTACAGGGACTCTTTACACCCAGTAGGAATCACCGGAACCCCTGGAGGACTACAGGTCCCAGGTTCACCAAATGCTGATTGCAGTACCAGGGCTAGGAGTCACGGAGGCCCCAGCGTCCAGGGAGAGTGATCTTCAAAGAGAAGGCCCTACCACCAGGTCAGCAGGTGCAAAGAGAGACAGTAACCAAGCTAGGCCTAGCTCCAGGCAAGTCAGAAGCTTAGCGAGTAAAGCCACGGATCAGGAGGCCCTATACCCGCTCACTGGGGAGAGTCCAAAAGTGTGCCCTTCGCCCGGAGTACCCTGGACCGTGCTTGCAGCATCACCAGTAAAGGTACTGAAGCTTACCTCCGTGTGAGTGTCCGTCTTTCCTCCGGGACCGTCCTGCCGCCTCTCCCCTGCACCACCATCCATTACAACCCACACCGCCTTACACTGCCCTGGAGCCAGCTCTACCTGTGGAGAGCCACACCACCCCTGCTGCCGTAACACCAGCTCCAGAGGACAGCTCCGCAGCGGTGGCACCCTTTAGCCGCAATCCACAGGTGGCGTCATGAACTTTCCAAATCCCCTATAAATTTCCCCCTTTTTTACTGACCGCCCTGGGTCACGGACCGGGCCAGCCACCGTCATATTCCCCATACCAGCAGACACAGAGGCCTGGCTGCTGAGTACCCCACGGCCCAGGGGGCGCGTCAAATGGACATTAGACCAGTGGAAATCTGTGCTTTGATCTGATGAGTCCAAATTTGAGATCTTTGGTTCCAACCACCGTGTCTTTGTGCGATGCAGAAAAGGTGAACGTATGGACTCTACATGCCTGGTTCCCACTGTGAAGCATGGAGGAGGAGGTGTGATGGTGTGGGGGTGCTTTGCTGGTGACACTGTTGGGGATTTATTCAAAATTGAAGGCATACTGAGCCAGCATGGCTACCACAGCATCTTTCAGCGGCATGTTATTCCATCCGGTTTGCGTTTAGTTGGACCATCATTTATTTTTCAACAGGACAATGACCCCAAACACACCTCCAGGCTGTGTAAGGGCTATTTGACCAAGAGGGAGAGTGATGGGGTGCTACGCCAGATGACCTGGCCTCCACAGTCACCAGACCTGAACCCAATCGAGATGGTTTGGGGTGAGCTGGACCGCAGAGTGAAGGCAAAAGGGCCAACAAGTGCTAAGCATCTCTGGGAACTCCTTCAAGATTGTTGGAAGACCATTTCCGGTGACTACCTCTTGAAGCTCATCAAGAGAATGCCAAGAGTGTGCAAAGCAGTCATCAAAGCAAAAGGTGGCTACTTTGAAGAACCTAGAATATAAGACATATTTTCAGTTGTTTCACACTTTTTTGTTAAGTATATAATTCCACATGTGTTAATTCATAGTTTTGATGCCTTCAGTGTAAATGTACAATTTTCATAGTCATGAAAATACAGAAAAATCTTTAAATGAGAAGGTGTGTCCAAACTTTTGGTCTGTACTGTATGTTTATGTACCAGGTGTGCTGTCAGCTTTTATCACTGGCCCTTATATTCTATGGAGCTGGTAACATGTCAGCTTTGGGGCGAATTGTGGATCACACTCACCCATTGACTGACTACTAGGAAAGACTTGGGAAATTTCCATCAGCTTTTTTTTCCATACAATAGAAAGGGATGACATACTGATAGTCAAAATGGATGAACAGACTGAAAAAAAAAGATGAAAATTGAAAGCAGTGCACTAATGATAATTAGTTGGTTTAGTTTTGTGCAGATGAGAAAAAAATTAATGTCAATACGGCCTAAAAATAAGTCGTCCGCTGCAACCGAGGGACTTTTATTAAATACTTCAACAAATCTAATTGTAAATTGTTGTTTGTTTTTCAGCTGCAAATGGAAATCCCAGGTAAGAGTCTTTCTTCTCATTGTACAGTGGTGTACACTGCTCTATGTAGTGTGACAGAGTCACTAGCAGATTACTGGAGAGAGAGATGTGTAGCACTGATATTGATAGCTGCAGTGATTGTGCATAGTGAAAAGTTTCCAGCACACGAGTAGGTTAAACCACCATCTTAGTCCTAGGGTGATTAAAGCACCTGTAGAAAGGGAGGAACTAGGTGGATAGAAAACCCAGCCTTGCAGAGCATTTAGTGTGTGGTGGGCTGGAGGTGAGATCTCTGAGCTGTTTGTGGCATACATGCTGGAAATATGGAGATTGCAGGTCTCATGATGTGAATTCCTTTGCTAAAGGACATGGACGCTGAACTTTAAGCCAGGTGGGCTAAACAGCACTATTGTAAGGACTTGTTGTTTTATGTTTTACCTTCTGCTGGACAAAAGTTGAATTTACGTTTTCTGGTGATGTGATTTATGAGGACTGCAATAAATCAGCCGTACTTTAAACAGCAATAGTTCCTGTGACTGCCTCCTTAAGAAGCCGAGTGAATCAACCTACTACAATTGGTGTTAGAAGTGCAGGCAAGATCCCCAGGAAGCAAGTGTGAGGGCTGTGGACAGACTGGTGAAGGCGGCTATGAGCATTGAACAGCGTTCAGACAAAATGGAGGAGATGATCAAGCACCTGGTCCAAAGCCAACACCAGCGACACCAGCAACACCTGCAACAGCTGCAGCAGCATCGGGAGCAGCAACAGGAGACAAGTAAGCTGCTTATGGAACAGCTCCAACAGCAGCAGCAGTGCCAGCAGCAGAGTCGACAACAGCAGCAGATTGATTTACTCACAGAGGCGGTTCGTGGCAATGCAGAGGCTCTGACTCTAGTGTCAGCTGATGATTTCTCTGTCCAGAAGGCGGTGAGGAGAGCCTTGCAGAAATTGACCCCGGGTGATGACACAGAGGCCTTTTAAACCATTTTTGAAAGGATTGCCGATAGAGAGAAACTCCCGCCAGAGCAGTGGGGGAAGTCCTGGCGCCATACTTAACGGGGAAGCCACAAAAGGCCTTCTATGATTTGGCTTTACAGGATGCCAAAGAATATGAAAAATTTAAAACAGAAAGTTTGGCGCGCTTGGGGGTGACAATATCTGTCAGGGTACAACAGGTCCATCGCTGGGCATATCACCGTGACAAACCCCCTCGCCCCCAAATGTTTGATCTGCTGCACCTCATCCAAAAGTGGTTGCAACCAGAGCCCTCGACCCCAGCGCAGATGGTGGAGCGAGTTGTAATGGACCGCTTTGTGCACTCTCTTCCAAGCCCGATGCAGACCTGGGTTGCTCAGGGAGATCCCCAGAACGCCGATGACTTAGTTGAACTGGTCGACAGGTATCAGGGTGTTGAAGGGTCTGTTGGGAGACAACCCATTCCATACTTGAGGGCGGAAGTTAAAAAAGAGATGGCGCGTCCAAAATCCATGGGTGTGACAGAGGTCATGCCAAGACCCTCATCGGGGGATGTAATTTTCTGGAGATGTCACGGTCCAGGTCATATAGCAGCCCATTGTCCCCTGTCCACTGAGTTCATTTGAACTATAGCATGGAACGCCAAAGTTTCTTCTATGCATATCCATCTTGCAATGTCAATTGTCCAACCAGCAAGGGGCCGCAAGCTTGTCCTGTAACAGTGAATGGCCGGCAAATGACTGGACTACTGGACTCGGGAGGTTTGGTGACCCTTGTGAGGGACACACTCCCCCTCCTTTTGATCCCTGTGAAGAAGGTTGGCGTCCGATGCATTCACAGGGATGCTAAAGACTATCCGGTGCCCAAAGTGGTCATTGAGACTGCCCGAGGTACTGAGTCCCATGAGGTCGGCGTGGTCCCGGATTTGTTGCATCCAATCATCATAGGCCCGGGACTTTGTGTTGTTTTGGGACTTGTGGGGGAGGGGCAGAGACCTGGATTACTCGGGTAAGAAACGGGTTGGCCCTAAAAAAAAGTCTCACCAACTCCAGTCTGATTGATTTCCATTCTGTGTAATGCAAACTCAAGAGAAAGTAGTATTCCCTGAGGCAGACATTCCTGAGATAGGGGTGACCAGACAAAAATTGGGGCTCACCCTACATAGAGACCTTTCACTAAAAGAAGCGTTCAATAAGGTAACTGTCATAAACAGCATAGCTTAAGAGTCAGGGGCGGACACCAGGTTTCCCTATTTATGTTGAGGGGGGACTTATTGTACCGAGTTACAAAGGTGAGGGAGGAGATAGTGGAGCAATTATTGGTGCCAGCACTCTATAGACAAAGGGTGTTGGACAGATCCCATTCACATGTTTTGGGTGGCCATCTGGGGGTGGACAAAACTCAACAAAGGGTCATGCAGAGGTACTATTGGCCCAGATGTCATCGTGAAATCCTAAAATATTGCAAGTCCTGTTCACCTGCCAGTTAACCGCAACCACCTCTCTATTCCAAAATCCTCTCATGCAGCTATCCGTCAAAGCAGGGCAACAGAGAAACCAAGTTGAAACGCCATGTGGGCTGGACAGACCAGAAGGTGACATTATTGGCATCTCTGTGGCAGAAACACTGTCACCAGCCTAGAAACAACAGTGTTGGGAACTTCTTCAGCAGAACCGGGACCTGTTTTCGGAGCTACCAAAACGTACGCAGGTTGGTGAACGGGGAATCCTGATGGTGCCACATGTGCAGGTGAACCAGAGGTCGTATAGAACTCCCTAAGACCGCCGCAAGGTGATTTGGAAGGAAGGAGCTAAAATTTACGCGTATCCGATACCCCGCAACGATGAACTCAGATCGAAGCTAGGTTCAGCCAGATACATCACCTCCCTGGACCTGACGAAGGGTTGCTGGCAAATCTTCTATCAAAGTGCCAAGAAGAAGACGACCTCATTTTCACCTGATGGTGGTTTCAAGTATACCAGAAGCCCATTGGGCCTGCAAAGAGACCCAGCTACCTTCCGGAGGGCCATAGACCGGATCTTAGCCCCTCACAAAAAGTATGCCACAGCTTGCCTCGATGATATTATGGTATTCAGCCCGGATTGGGGAAGTCATCTGCAGAAGGTCCCGGCCATGCTGGATGCGCTGAGGAAAGTGGGGTTTACCATAAACCCAAAGAAGAGTACCATCGGGAAAAAGAAGGAAAAATGTAATCTTTCATGTGAATACAGGCCTGGGAAGCTGCATAGTAACGCAAATGCCAGTTTAGACTCCCCTGTTTGGTGACTGAAGGTGCCAAAACCAACGGCTTTGGGCAGAGCGGAGGAATATGTGACAGAGTCACTAGCAGGTTACTGGAGAGAGAGATGTGTAGCACTGATATTGATAGCTGCAGTGATTGTGCATAGTGAAAAGTTTCCAGCACACGAGTAGGTTAAACCACCATCTTAGTCCTAGGGTGATTAAAGCACCTGTAGAAAGGGAGGAACTGGGTGGATAGAAAAAAAAAACATTGCATAGCATTTAGTGTGTGGTGGGCTGGAGGTGAGATCTCTGAGCTGTTTGTAGCAGAAATACTGGAAATATGGAGATTGCAGGTCTCTTCATGTGAATTCCTTGGCTAAAGGACATGGACGCTGAACTTTAAGCCAGGTGGGCTAAACAGCACTATTGTATGGACTTGTTTTATGTTTTACCTACTGCTGCTGTATTTACGTTTTCTGGTGATGTGATTTATGAGGACTGCAATAAATCAGCCGTACGTTAAACAGAAATAATTCCTGTGACTGCCTCTTTAAGAAGCCGAGTGAGTCAACCTACTCTTGCTCCTGCACAACTCATTCCCCTCTTCCACTCCTGTGTCCTGACATAGCGGCTCCTCCTTCTCCCGTCATATACTTTTGCAGTGATTCATGATTTGTGCAGTAGAAAATTGACCTCCTGTTTCTACATAGAGCTTAGAAGGACTCAGTCAGTTTTCAATCACGTGATGTCTTAGACCTAATGGAAGACAGAAAAATTAACAGGGTAGAAAGGCAAAATGAGCAATTGTAAGTACACAGTGATATATAATATGATATAAATTAAGAGGATAAACACTTTGATGGGAAGAGTGCTTCTTTAATGAGCTAAATGGCTACCAGGAGAAAACACACAAGCCACTATTGTAGTATAGTTTCTTTAGAAAGAAATGACATGTGATTTCTGTAGGGATCTGTATACAGAGCTCATCTGTCAGTTTTCCAAGTGAACAGCACTGAGCAGCCTGCAGTGTATTATAATGTATGGAGGCTGCAGACGACAAAATCCCAAACAACTGCAATAATGCCATTTTTTGCCATCAATGTTTGCAATATTCACTTTCTGGTATATAGTTAGAAAATCACCAGTAAAGTAAATTAATTATGTCTGGAATAAACAATCAATCATCTATTGTAAATTTAAAAAAGGGAAATAATATAGACAAGATGGACCACAAGGTCTTTTTCTGCTAATAATCTTCTTAGATCTCTATGTATCCCCATACAGAAAAGCCTTCTATTGGCATCTGCTGAGCGACAGAACTTTAGCATTTAGGCCTTGCTCTCACTGCCGTATACACCGGACAAGTGCCATCTGAATTTTTATCACATAGCACTCGGACCAATGTTATTCTAAGGAGCAGTGCTGGTGACCGATTCTGTCAGTGAAAAAAAAAAAAAATATCGGTTAGTGAAAAGAATCACAGCAGGCTGCAATTCACTCTGAAATCAGATGCCACTCACCCATTCAAGTCTATGGGTGCATGGAAAACATCAGACTGCACTTGGATGACAGTTGAGTGCAGTCTGATTTCTGCAGACTCACACAATAGAAAAAATTGAGAAATTTTGTTCTCCATCTTCTCCTCACAGTGAGCTCCTATTCTCTCATCCGAGAACGTCAGATCACACTATGCTGACATTCAGATCAGAGTTTAATCAGAGTGTCATTAGCATAATCAGCCCGATTCTCTCGGATGAGAGAATCTATGGTCGTGTGATCCTGGCATTAAAGGGAATCTATCACCAGTTTTTGACTACCCCATCTAGAAGCAACAATTCCAGCAATGTGTCAATTGCTGGGCTGCTTGCTACAGGTTTAATACAATCACTGTTTTCTCTGCTGCAGATCTAGCAGTGCTCTGAATGCTGAGCCCTGTATAACCTGCCCACATCACTGATTTACAGAAAGCTGCTAATCAATGGTGGGAATGGAATTATACAGAACAGAAGGCCTAAATGACAAGTAACAACTAGTCCTCTAGTGATAATTTCCTGCTGAGAAAACACTGATTTTATTAAACCTACAGCAAGCAACCCAGTAAGTGACATTGCTGGAATCAGGGTCTCTGACCCTATATCAGGCTGCTCCCATATTAAATAGCAAAATACTTGCTGTCAGATTCCCTTTAACAGTGGAAGATAGTAAATGTAAAACTGTTGTCAAAGAAAGGACCTAGAATGGAGGGAGAAGGGGAGGAATTTACCACATGTGTCATGGTCACTAATACTGCTGAACATCTTAATAATTACTGGCATTTGTAGATTTCAATATCAGATATATTTTCTATGTACAATAGGGAAGAGAATATAAACTTCCTAAAAGAAGAGATTCAACAGAAGATAAAAATCTTGGAGAAAATCCAGCAGTCTCTGTAAGTGCTGAGATTTATTGCGCTAATTAAAGCTAATGTTATAGATGAGATAATGTCAGTCTGTGCTCCCCTGCACCCCAGAATCGTCAGTCTGTGCTCCCCTGCACCCCAGAATCGTCAGTCTGTGCTCCCCTGCCCCCCAGAATCGTCAGTCTGTGCTCCCCTGCCCCCCAGAATCGTCAGTCTGTGCTCCCCTGCCCCCCAGAATCGTCAGTCTGTGCTCCCCTGCCCCCCAGAATCGTCAGTCTGTGCTCCCCTGCCCCCCAGAATCGTCAGTCTGTGCTCCCCTGCCCCCCAGAATCGTCAGTCTGTGCTCCCCTGCCCCCCAGAATCGTCAGTCTGTGCTCCCCTGCCCCCCAGAATCGTCAGTCTGTGCTCCCCTGCCCCCCAGAATCGTCAGTCTGTGCTCCCCTGCCCCCCAGAATCGTCAGTCTGTGCTCCCCTGCCCCCCAGAATCGTCAGTCTGTGCTCCCCTGCCCCCCCAGAATCAGCAGCCTGTGCTCCCCTGCCCCCCCAGAATCAGCAGCCTGTGCTCCCCTGCCCCCCCAGAATCAGCAGCCTGTGCTCCCCTGCCCCCCCAGAATCAGCAGCCTGTGCTCCCCTGCCCCCCAGAATCAGCAGCCTGTGCTCCCCTGCCCCCCAGAATCAGCAGCCTGTGCTCCCCTGCCCCCCAGAATCAGCAGCCTGTGCTCCCCAGCCCACCAGAATCAGCAGTCTGTATTCTGCAGTCTTAGTACTGGGTCCCAGAGTTCACTCCCCACCAATCATACAGTGATGGAAGAGTCTAGAAATATCAGCACCCTTTAACCGTTTGTTTCATGTTTCCGTTTACCTTCTATACCTCCCATTTACATTGCTTCTCACCTTCCCCAAAATACTCAATGTTAGAAAATATTATTCTACTCAAGGTAATAGATGCTTGAAACAAACTTCCAGCAGATGTGGTATTCAGTGAAGATTGATTTTCCAATTACTGAGATAGGAGATGACAGTTGGTGCTTATTAAATTCTATGGAGAGGGGGGAGGAAGAGGAGGATGGAGCAGCTAGAGGCAGATGGACATTCTGCTGCAAGTTCTCTTGCAACAACAGTTACAGTTCTCAATAGAACTTTCTTGTGTGATGTTGCTCATTTAATATGATGGCTTAATATTTGAGATGGATTGGGAAGGCACAAATCAGAAGTGGACATACCATTGGTGCAGCCTCTGTAGATACACAGGGGCCCCAGAGCTTAGGGGGGCACTTTCATCTCCATAGTAGGTAGAATGATGCATTATGATGAGCTATTGGACTACAAAAGCCCATATAATATTCTAGCATGGGGCACTTTTCTGTCTGTGTCCACTCCTGGCATCAATGCTCATCAAAAATCCTAATAACTACATTCATAGATTAACAATTCTTACATTTAGTCCACAGCTACACTGTTTCTGTATTCTGGATTCTGTAGTAGATGGGTAACCAGTGCAATGACTGGCACAGAGTAGAGGCATCGGTGTAGTGGTTGGAAAGGAATATGATCCTGGCTGTTGGATTAAGGATAGATTGGAGAGGGGAAAGTTTAGTAAGTGGGAGACCGAGTAGTAGAGAGATGCAATAGTCCAGACAAGTAAGTAAGCGACAGTAAGAGGTTTTGCAGAGTCACATATTTTTATACCTAGACTATAAAGTTGACACGATATTTCATACTGGTGAATTCTCACCCAGCAGCGTGATTCCCTATACAACTTTCCTTTTTTTATATCACTTTACCATTTTATATTTATGATATGCACCCCCTTCTTCTTTTGTATGTCCCCCACATCCATGTACTTCAATAAAGGTTTATTTTACTTTATTACATCCATACTGACTTGTTTTACTGACTTAATCTGTTAGTTTTCTGTGGCTTTTTTTAGTATATAGTGTGTGTATATGTATACAGTATATTAGTGTGTATGTATACAGTACATATGTATACAGTATATAGTGTGTATATATATATATGTAGTATTTGTACAGTGGGTTAAATAAGTATTTGATCCCTTGCTGTTTTTGTAAGTTTACCCACTGACAAAGACATGAACAGTCTATAATTTTAAGGGTAGGTTAATTTTAACATTGAGAGATAGAATATCCAAAGAAAATCACATTGCATAAATTAGATAAATTTATTTGCATTTTGCAGTGAGAAATAAGTATTTGATCCCCTACAAACCATTATGAGTTCTGGCTCCTAGAGACCAGTTAGACGCTCCTAATCAACTCGTTACCTGCATTAAAGACAGCTGTCTTACATAGTCACCTGTATAAAAGACTCCTGTCCACAGACTCAATTAATCAGTCAGACTCTAACCTCTACAACATGGGCAAGACCAAAGAGCTTTCTAAGGATGTCAGGGACAAGATCATAGACCTGCACAAAGCTGGAATGGGCTACAAAACCATAAGTAAGACGCTGGGTGAGAAGGAGACAACTGTTGGTGCAATAGGAAGAAAATGGAAGAAATACAAATGACTGTCAATCGACATCGACCTGGGGCACCATGCAAAATCTCACCTCGTGGGGTATCCTTGATCATGAGGAAGGTGAGAGATCAGTCTAAAATTACACGGGGGGGGGAACTTGTTAATGATCTCAAGGCCGCTGGGACCACAGTCACCAAAAAAAACATTGGTAACACATTACACCTTTAAAGGTTTAAAGTCCTGCAGTGTCCACAAGGTCCCCCTGCTCAAGAAGGCACATGTGCAGGCCCGTCTGAAGTTTGCCAATGAACACCTGGATAATTCTGTGAGTTATTGGGAGAAGGTTATGTGATCAGATGAGACAAAAATTAAGCTCTTTGGCATTAACTCAACGCGCTGTGTTTGGAGGAAGAGAAATTCTGCCTATGACCCAAAGAACACCGTCCCCACTGTCAAGCTTGGAGGTGGAAACATTATGTTTTGGGGGTGTTTCTCTGCTAAGGGCACAGGACTACTTCACCGCATCAATGGGAGAATGGATGGAGCCATGTACCGTAAAATCCTGAGCGACAACCTCCTTCCCTCCGCCAGGACATTAAAAATGGGTCGTGGCTGGGTCTTCCAGCAAGACAATGATCCAAAACATACTTCCAAGGCAACAAAGGAGTGGCTCAAAAAGAAGCACAGTGAGGTCATGGATTGGCCTAGCCAGTCTCCAGACCTTAATCCCATAGAAAACTTATGGAGGGAGCTGAAGCTCCGAGTTGCCAAGCGACAGCCTCAAAATCTGAATGATTTAGAGATGATCTGCGAAGAGGAGTGGACCAAAATTCCTCCTGACATGTGCACAACCCTCATCATCAACTACAAAAAACATCTGACTGCTGTGCTGCCAACAAGGGTTTTGCCACCAAGTATTGAGTGTTGTTTGCCAGAGGGATCAAATATTTATTTCTCACTGCAAAATGCAAAAAAATGTATCTAATTTATACAATGTGATTTTCTTGTTTGTTTTTTTTGTGTTTTTTTTTTTTATATTCTATGTCTCAATATTAAAATGAACCTACCCTTAAAATTATTGACTGTTCATGTCTTTGTCAGTGTGCAAACTTACAAAAACAGCAAGGGATCAAATAATTATTTCCTTCACTGTATGTATACAGTATATAGAGTGTGTATGTACAGTTGAAACCAGAAGTTTACATACACTATAAAAAAGACACATATGCATGTTTTTCTCAATATCCCACATGAAATCAGAAGAAACCTTTCCCTTTTTAGGTCTATTAGGATTACCATAAATTTTAATATTTACCTCCAAATGCCAGAATAATGCGAGAGAGAGAATGTTTTAAGGCATTTTTATTACTTGCTGCAAAGTCAAAAGCTTACATACATTTCATTAGTATTTGGTACAGTTGCCCTTAAACTGAATTACTTGGGTCAAACGTTTGGGATATCCTTCCACAAGCTTCTCACAATAATTGGTCGGAATTTGGGCCCATTCCTCCTGACAAAACTGGTGTAACTGATCCAGGTTCGTAGGTCTTCTTGCTCGCACCTGTCTTTTCAACTTTGCCCATAAATTTTCAGTAGGATTGAGATCAGGGCTTTGTGATGGCCACTCCAAAACGTTGACTTTGTTATACTTGTGCCACTTTGTTACCATTTTGGCAGTATGCTTCTGGTCATTGTTCATTTGGAAGACCCATTTCCGCCCAAGCTTTAGCTTCCTGACTGATGTCTTGAGATGTTGCTTCAGTATTGCCACATAATCTTCTTTTCTCATGATGCCATCTATTTTGTGAACTGCACCAGTCCCTCCTGCAGCAAAACAACTCCATAACAATTGACACACCCGTGTTTCACAGTTGGGATGGTGTTCTTAGGCTTCCAAGTTTCTCCCTTTTTCCTCCAAATGTAACGATAGTCATTATGCCCAAAAAGTTCCATTTTAGTTTCATCAGTCCACAGGACATGTCTCCAAAAATTAAGGTCTTTGTACCTGTGTACATTTGCAAACATTAATCTGGCTTTTTTATGTTTCATTTGGAGTAATGGCTTCTTCCTGGCAGAGTGGCCTTTCAGCCCATGTTCATACAGTACTCGTTTCACTGTGGTTATTGACACAATCTTACCAGCTTCCGCCATCTTCTTCACAAGGTCTTTTGCTTTTATACTTGGGTTGATATGCACATGGCGGACCAAAGCACGCTCACCTCTGGGACACAGAACCCGTCTCTTTCCTGAGCGGTATGATGGCTGGACATTCCCATCTTGTTTGTACTTGCGTATAATTGTACAGATGAGCGAGGCACTTTCAGGTATCTTGAAATTGTACGCAAGGATGAGCCAGACTTGTGTAAGTGCACAATTCTCTTCCTGATATCTTGGCTGATTTCTTTACACTTTCCCATGATGCTACACAAAGCAGCAGTGTGTTTCAGGTGTGCATTAAAATACATCCACAGGTGTGTCTCTAATTAACTCGGATGTTGCCAAAAAAACAGACGCTTCCAAACACATGACATCACAAGGGCAGTCCAGAATTGTTTAAAGGCATAGTAATCTTAGTGTATGTAAACTTTTGACTTTGCAGTAAGTAATAAAAATGCCTTAAAACATTCTCTCTCTCATTATTCTGGCATTTGGCAAATATTAAAAATTATGGTAATCCTAATTGACCTAAAACTGGAAAGGTTTATTCTGATTTCATGTCAGATATTGAGAAAAACATTCATGTGTCTTTTTATATAGTGTATGTAAACTTCTGATTTCAACTGTATATATGTATTATATAGTGTGTGTATATGTATATAATGTGTATGTATACAGTATATAGTGTGTGTATTGCACAGTATATACAGTGGGTACAGAAAGTATTCAGACCCCTTTAAATTTTTCACTTTCTTTCATTGCAGCCATTTTGTAAATTTTAAAAAGTTCATTATTTTTTTTTCTCATTAAAGTACACTCTGCACCCCATCTTGACTGAGAAAAACAGAAATGTATAATTTTTTGTAAATTTATTAAAGAAAAACTGAAATATCACAATGTCATAAGTATTCAGACCCTTTGCTCAGTATTGAGTAGAAGCACTCTTTTGAGCTAGTACAGCCATGAGTCTTCTTGGGAATGATGCAACAAGTTTTTCACATGTGGATTTGGGGATCCTCTGCCATTCTTTCTTGCAGATCCTCTCCAGTTCCGTCAGGTTGGATGGTGAACATTGGTGGACAGCCATTTTCAGGTCTCTCCAGAGATGCTCAATTGGGTTTAGGTCAGGGCTCTGGCTGGGCCAGTCAAGAATGGTCACAGAGTTGTTCTGAAGCCACTCCTTTGTTATTTTAGGTGTGTGCTTAGGGTCATTGTCTTGTTGGAGGGTGAACCTTTGGCCAAGTCTGAGGTCCAGAGCACTCTGGAAGAGGTTTTCGTTAGAACCCTCCTGTTTGTTTTTTCCATCTTGTGTTTTGCGATCACGTGACCATCTGCCTTTATATTCCAGCTCCGCCCTTTTGGTTGTGCTGGACTTCAGTGTTGTTTGACTGTTTTGCTAGCAGGTGCTTCTGTGCCTTTCTCTGTAAGCATCTAACCGATCTCACCAGGAAAGGTGCGTATACGGTCCAGTGGACTACTGAGGCCATTGAAGCGTTTAAGTATCTCAAAGAGAGGTTCAGTTCTGCCCCTATCCTTATGTAGCCTGATGAGACCAAGCCTTTTTTGGTCGAGGTCGATGCTTCATCGGTGGGGGTCGGAGCAGTTTTGTGTCAGGAGAACAGGGATGGAGTACATCCTTGTGCCTTCTTTTTGAAAAATTTTTCGGAAACCGAACTGAATTATGATGTTGGAAATCGGGAGTTGCTGGCTATTAAACTCGCGTTTGAACATTGGCGTCATTTTTTGGAAGGCGCTAGATTTCCTATTCAGGTTTTCACAGATCATAAGAATTTGATCTATCTGGATACAGCCAAGCGCTTGAATGCCCGTCAAGCAAGGTGGGCACTTTTTTTTTCTCGGTTTCATTTTTCTGTCACCTATATCCCTGGTACTAAGAATGTTAAAGCCGATGCTTTATCTCGCAGCTTCTCTCCTACGGTCGGTGCCGAGGAGGAGGAGAGCATTTTACGGAAAGGAGTTATGACAGCATTGAACTCCGTTTTGGAGAATGGGATTCTGAAAGCGCAAGATGATGCTCCATCTAACACTCCCCATGGGAGGTTGTTAGTGCCTAGAGCCTTTAGGAGAGATTTGTTTGTGGAGTGTCATGAGTCTCTGTTGGCAGGTCATCCAGGAATTTCTGAGGCTAAGAGACTTATCAGTCACAGTTTTTGGTGGCCTGGATGGCAGAAGGAAGTCATCAAGTGGGTGCGTCAGTGTACTGTGTGTGCTAGGTCAAAGGCTTTACATACTCCTGCTGCGGGGTTGCTTTGCCCTATGGAGGTTCCTAGTGCGCCTTGGACGCATCTCACAATGGATTTTATTACTGATCTGCCAGATGTGTCATTTGGTTCCATTCATTAAGTTGCCCTGCGCCAAGACACTCGCTAAGGCGTTTGTTAAGGAGATTGTCATGGCGTTCCCACAGATATTGTTTCTGATAGAGGACCTCAGTTTGTGGCTCACTTTTGGCGTGCTTTTTGTGACAGCTTGGGAGTCCATTTGTCATTTTCGTCTGGGTATCATCCTGAGTCTAATGGACAGACTGAAAGAAAGAACCAGGATGTTGAACAGTTTTTGCGTTGTTTTGTGGCAGACAATCAAGAGGGGTAGTCTGAGTTTCTGCCTCTCGCAGAATTTGCTCTTAACAATCATACATCCTCCTCTGCTGGGTGTTCTCCGTTTTTTTGTTGTACTGGGAGACATCCGTCTTTGGGTTCGTTCTCCAAATTGGGGTCGGCTGTGCCAGAGGAGGAGAATTTTTCCAGTGATTTGGAAAGAGTTTGGACTAATGTACGTTGCAACCTTCAAGAGGCTAATAAGAAGTCCAAGAAGTATTTTGACAGGAAACGTAAGGAGGTTTTGTTTACTGTGAGTGACATGGTTTGGTTGTCCATTTAAAGTGGGTCTATTTAAAGTGCTTCAGGTTGTTAATCCGTCTGCTGTTAGGTTGGATGTCCCTACTTCCTGGAAGATTAATCCTGTGTTTTATGTTTCCTTGTTGAAAAAGGTTGATGTATCAGATAGGGATGCCACTGTCACAGTTCCTCCTGTGGTGGAAGACTGCGAATATGACATTTCTCGTATCTTGAATTCTAGATGGCATAGAGGGAGATTACAGTATCTTGTCTCCTGGAAGGGTTTCAGGCCTGAAGATAACTCCTGGGTAAGGGCAGATGATGTCTCTGCTCCTAGGCTTGTTAGAGCTTTCCACAAGAGGTTTCCAGATAGAGCTTGGCCCGGAGGCTCCGGAGGATCCTCATAAAAAAACCCCTCCTGTTTGTTTTTTCCATCTTGTGTTTTGCGGTCACGTGACCATCTGCCTTTATATTCCAGCTCCACACTTTTGGCTGTGCTGGACTTCAGTGTTGTTTGACTGTTTTGCTAGCCAGGTGCTTCTGTGCCTTTCTCTGTCAGTTCGCTTGGTCCTTCTGGGACCTCTAGTAGTTTTTTGTCAGTTTGTCTTTTTGTGTTCTGCAACAACTTCTCTGTTTAGGAAGTGTCCCATTTTTGTTCCAGTCCTTAGTTCTTTTAGGGACCCCTCCCCTTATGCTATAGGTCTTCGTTCAGACTAGCCGAGGACTAAGACGGGTCTGTTCAATAGGAGCAGGCAGCCCGCTACATCATAGAGATTCAGCGGACCCCGATCTGCATGGCCGCTACTAGGTAACAGTCAGGGTCAGCTAATCAGTGGGGTCTCCATCTGGATCCAGATGTCTGCTTCCATAGTATTTGGGGCAGATCCTAACAATTGGTCATCAGTATTCTAATCCTGGGAGACCCCTTTATCTTTGTGATGGAGGAATAGAGAAATTTTGCTTAGAAAGTATTTGGGTTGGAGTAAGAAACAGGGGAATTTCCTCTGTCTGTCGCACTACTGAGAACGAACCTTTACAGATCCAAATCCCCCGTTACTGCACATTTACATGAGATAATATGTTTCATGTATTGTAGGGACAAGACCACCAAAATCCAGAGGAGGAAGAAGGTGAAGACCATCAGGAGCAGGTAAGAGCAGAGATTACTGAGCGAACCTTCTAGATCATGTAGCGGACTGGATGGTGGAACCACTGTGCTGTGATCTGAGGAGAGCCTGAGGGGCCTGACCAGGTGCCTCACCAAGTCCCACCTCAGATGCACGGGCACGGCCGCTGACGGAACTGAGATCCGAGGAGAAACGAGGGAGGCTGGACCAGGTGCTACACCAGGACTGACATTGGGTAGATGGCAGCTTAGCCCCAAGGGACAGGAGGCAGGAATGGTAGACTTGGCAAAGACTGTCTGGCACGGCTGGTAGACAGGCAGGCAGGTGGATACGGCTGATGGGCAGGCTGGTGGGCACAGCCCCTAAACTAACCAACCACAACAATGTTAAATATAAGAAACCTTTATTTGAATCAGGATTCACATAAGATAAATAGTAATAGAGTAAAAAAGAGCCGCACACTGTGAGGGACAACAAGAAAGGAAAGAGATCAGCTAAAGATGCAGACTCAGTCTCTGTAGGGAATATTACATATAAACAGAAATAAAGTGCATAAGCTTATAAATAAGACAACAGCCAATAGTATGTATATGCATGAATACAATACCTCCAGGAGACGGGCACATGTGGAACCTGATGCATACACCCGCTATCAACTTGCGCCGTACATGTATAATGAATGTCCGTAAAGAGTTAATCGATGGCGGCTTTATTCTCTTGAATGGTGCAAGCTGCAGTACTGGGCACTTCCATTCATTCGGATGTTGACCAGGACAGACTATAAACTGTGCTACTTACCTACTGTGTCAGAAGATCAGGAGATCCGCTCATATTTCATGAGTCTTCTGGACGTGTTTGTAGATTAAGTGACTGCACTCAATATCATGGGATCTCTGAGAATGGAGGATGTAGAGTAAGCAAGTGCACTCAATATCATGGGATCTCTGGGAATGGAGGATGTAGAGTAAGCAAGTGCACTCAATATCATGGGATCTCTGAGAATGGAGGATGTAGAGTAAGCAAGTGCACTCAATATCATGGGATCTCTGGGAATGGAGAATGTAGAGTAAGCGAGTGCACTCAATATTATGGGATCTCTGGGAATGGAGGATGCAGAGTAAGCGAGTGCACTCAATATTATGGGATCTCTGGGAATGGAGGATGCAGAGTAAGCGAGTGCACTCTACATCCTCCATTCCCAGAGATCCCATCATATTGAGTAAGTGAGTGCACTCAATATCATTGGTATCTCTGGGAATGGAGGATGTAGAGTAAGCGAGTACACTCAATATCATGGGATCTCTGGGAATGGAGGATGTAGAGTAAGCGAGTGCACTCAATATCATGGGATCTCTGGGAATGGAGGATGTAGAGAAAGCGAGAGCACTCAATATCATGGGATCTCTGGGAATGGAGGATGTAGAGTAAGTGAGTGCACTCAATATCATGGGATCTCTGGGAATGGAGGATGTAGAGTAAGCAAGTGCACTCAATATCATGGGATCTCTGGGAATGGAGGATGTAGAGAAAGCGAGAGCACTCAATATCATGGGATCTCTGGGAATGGAGGATGTAGAGTAAGTGAGTCCACTCAATATCATGGGATCTCTGGGAATGGAGGATGTAGAGTAAGTGAGTGCACTCAATATCATGGGATCTCTGGGAATGGAGGATGTAGAGTAAGCGAGTGCACTCAATATCATGGGATCTCTGGGAATGGAGGATGCTTTTCTTAACACTCATGTTACCTTGTTTCTATCTTTCTTTTAGGCTTCGATCCTTCTTCTTCTATTTCTGCTGCAGAATGTAAAGCAGTGGGTATACAAGATCCTTTCTTACATGTCACCCCCAGGTCTCACCGTCATTCTGTAATATGTTGCCTCCAGCTTTAAGATTGACATTTCTAGTACCCTAAACTTTTACTAACTTATAACTAGCTGGTATAATTCATGGTTGTCAATGTGGATCTGAAACAGTTTTCTATGTCTGCTGTTCTTTGTCTGCATTTGGGCATTTAACACATCATTCCCCCAATGACAATGTTTTACACAAAGCTCCAGATCTGTATAGTTATTGTTAATATACAGAAAGGCCCAACAGGAGATTTCTTTTTTGCATCTTTTGTGAGTTTTTTTTATTCTCCCTCAGCCCCTCCGGGTATCCAGCTTAACAGGGCTGAGTGGACCGTCCTATTCTTCCCACATTTATTTCCCAGCAGCACACGGCTTCTCCTTGGTGCTTCAGGCCAGCTCACCATTTATACTCGGCCAAACAGTCTATGGAGAATTTTAGAGACAGCAGGGCGCATGCTCGACTGACAGCATTGGAGCCATGGGATGAAACATGAGGGGGATTTGCTATAAGGGGGAGAGTTAAATATGAGTTGAATTGGCATACACAAATAAATATGGTCTTAATTTTTTTCATACATAATTATGATTTTGGGCCCTTTTAAGTGAACAGTTATTATAACAAACATTTTTACAGTGTATGCAGTTTCCAATGACCACATAATTTTACAGGCATTTACTTAATTTTTTTTCTGCAAAATCGTGACGTCCTTGTAGTTCTAGCAAACTATGTAGTTAATAATTTAATCATTATTAATCAGGATGGTTAAATATTAAGAAACGTAAAAATATTGTTCGTCTGTTACTTAAAGGGGTTGTCCTGTCACATCGCAAGATATTGATTACCTATGCTTAATATATGTCATCAATATCAGATTAGTGGGGGTCCAACACCCGGCACCCCCACCGATCAGCTATTATAAGCTCCGGCCTATTATAAACACATTGAATAGAGTTACAATACGGGGTCCCAGTCAATGTAAAGCGATCTTCACCAGACAATGCGGATCAGGTCCTAGAACAGCTTAGAACAGCTGATCTTTGGGGATACAGTATATCACAAAGTAAGTACACCCCTCATTTTTGTAAATATTTTATATTATCTTTTCATGGGACAACACTGAAGATTTGACACTTTGATATAATGTAAAGTAGTCAGTGTAGAGCAGGGGTCTCAAACACGCGGCCCGCGGGCCCCATGCGGCCCCTGAGGCTGCTTTATGCGGCCCGCAGGCACAGACCCCTTGACGATCCCGACCTGGTCCAGGAGGAGCCGCCGACAGCAGCGCTGCATTGCCGCACAGAGACTGTTTCCCAGCACTGCATTTCCAATGCCAGCCGCCGGCCAATCAGAGGCCAGCAGCTGATATCTGCGTGTCGGCGCAGCGAGTATGACATCATTGCCATACGCAGCTATCAGCTGCTGGCCTCTGATTGGCCGGCGGCTGACATTGAAAATGCAGTGCTGGGAGACAGTCTCTGTGCGGCAATTCAGCGCTGCTGTCGGCGGCTCCTCCTGGACCAGGTCGGGATCGTCAAGGGGTCTGACTCTGTGGTGCCTGCGGGCCACATCTGCAGGAAGGCCGCCGAGGGAACGGAGGACAGGTGAGAATCATCTTTTTTTTTTTCTATTTTATGTGTGTGAAGAACAGGGGGCACATAGCCACAAGAGGGGACCTGGATGGGGCACATAGCCACAAGAGGGGACCTGGATGGGGCACATAGCCACAGGATGGGGACCTGGATGGGGCACATAGCCACAGGATGGGGACCTGGATGGGGCACATAGCCACAAGATGGGGACCGGGATGGGGCACATAGCCACAGGATGTGGACCGGGATGGGGCACATAGCCACAGGATGTGGACCTGGATGGGGCACATAGCCACAGGATGTGGACCTGGATGGGGCACATAGCCACAGGATGTGGACCTGGATGGGGGCACATAGCCACAGGATGGGGACCTGGATGGGGGCACATAGCCACAAGATGGGGACCTGGATGGGGCACATAGCCACAAGATGGGGACCTGGATGGGGGCACATAGCCACAAGATGGGGACCGGGATGGGGCACATAGCCACAAGATGGGGACCGGGATGGGGCACATAGCCACAGGATGGGGACCTGGATGGGGCACATAGCCACAAGATGGGGACCGGGATGGGGCACATAGCCACAGGATGGGGACCTGGATGGGGCACATAGCCACAGGATGGGGATCTGGATGGGGCACATAGCCACAGGATGGGGACCTGGATGGGGCACATAGCCACAAGATGGGGACCGGGATGGGGCACATAGGCACAGGATGGGGACCGGGATGGGGCACATAGCCACAGGATGTGGACCTGGATGGGGCACATAGCCACAAGATGGAGACCTGGATGAGGCACATAGCCACAGGATGGGGACCTGGATGGGGCACATTAGTTCAAGATGGGGACTTGGATGGGGAACATTACTACAAGATGTTTGCCATTATTACTATATGATGCTAATTGTAAGACAATATTACTGAATGTGGCCAATTGGGGGAAACAAAATTGTAAAAATCTAAAAAATAAAAATAAAGCATGAAAAAATATTGGGCACTAAAAATGCTGTTTTATATGTAAACTAAAGTAAACACAAAAAAGTGCACGTTTATTATCACCACATCCATAACGACCCAAGCTATAAAAAAATAAACACGGAAAAAATGTTCAAAAGGTGTATACAAAAAAAAAATGGTATCACTAAAAATGTCTCATTGAACAAAGAATGCGGCCCCCCAAATTCAAATTT
The DNA here is from genome assembly GCF_046119375.1 of Phyllobates terribilis. Lineage (NCBI taxonomy): Eukaryota > Metazoa > Chordata > Amphibia > Anura > Dendrobatidae > Phyllobates > Phyllobates terribilis. Next base: position 91,746,566 of record NW_027362767.1, on the reverse strand, counting down.
TTTCCATGTGCGGCCCATATACCCAGCCGAGTTTGAGACCCCTGGTGTAGAGCTTGTATAACAGTGTAAATTTGGTGTGCCCTCTAAATATCTCATACAGCCACTAATGTATAAACCGCTGGCAACAAAGGGGAGTACACCCCTGAGTGAGTGGCCAAATTGTGCCCAAAGTGTCAATATTTTGTGTGGCCACCATTATTTTCAAACACTTAGCTCTCTTGGGCATGATGGTCACCAGAGCTTCACAGGTGGCCACTGGAATCCTCTTCCACTCCACCATGATGACATCACGGAGCTGGTGGATGATAGAGACCTTGAGCTTCTCCACCTTCTGTTTCAGCATGCCTCACAGGGTTTAGGTCTGGAGACATGCTTGGCCAGTCCAACACCTTTACCCTCAGTTTCTTTAGCAAGGCAGCGGTCGTCTTGGAGGTGTGTTTGAGGTCATTATGTTGGAATACTGCCCTGCGGTTCGGCTTCCGAAGGGAGGGGATCATGCTCTGCTTCATTATGTCACAGTACATATTGGCATTCATGGTTCCGTCAATGAACTGTAGCTCCCCACAGCCAGCAGCACTCATGCAGCATGAAACTATGACACTCCCACCACCATGCTTGACTGTAGGCAGGACACACTTGTCTTTGTACTTATCACCTGTTAGCCACCACACACGCTTGACAACATCTGAGCCAAATAAGTTTATCTTGGTCTCACCAGAACACAGGACTTGGTTTCAGCAATCCATGTCCTTAGTCTGCTTGTTTTCAGAAAAGTGTTTGCAGGCTTTTTTGTGCATCATCTTTAGAAGAGGCTTCCTTCTGGGACGACAGCCATGCAGAAAAAATTGATGCAGTGTATGATCTGAGCACTGACAGGCTTGACATCTTGTGACTGAAATGCGCTACAACATTATTGTGTTTTATCTCCACTATATAGGCAGAACACCGCCGCCACTCTCCACCTGGGGGCAGAATACCCTTGCCACTCTCCACCTGGCAGCCGACCACCACCGCCACTCTCCACCTGGCAGCTGACCACCACCGCCACTCTCCACCTGGCAGCCGACCACCACCGCCACTCTCCATCTCGCAGCCGACCCCCACCGCCACTCTCCACCCGGCAGCCGACCGCCACTCTCCACCCGGCAGCCGACCGCCACTCTCCACCTGGCAGCCGACCGCCACCGCCACTCTCCACCTGGCAAATAAAAAATGTTTTGGTCTCTACCTTTCGTTCCTACCTATTTAATTTAATTTCATTTTCTTTACCCTTTTTGTTTACATGCTGCTCTCCAGACTGGGCAACTCCCTGTGCTTTCTTTTCTAAACTCACAACCAGAGCTGGCACTGCTTGGCTCAATGGTGCAGCTCTGCCTTCTGCCCGCCCAATACACAGCATTGGCTGTTAGTAACCTGCCCCAGCACTGACCTCATTCACTCCAGCGTTGGCATTGACTGAGCAGTGATCCAGAAAGGGGCTGGAGATTGTACAAGTTAAGGGAAAGACCCTCATGACTGGAATTGGCTGGGAGGGATAATTTGGAACAATGCAGGGAAACTGGTGGGAGGAAGGGAGGAAGGTAGGAGAGTATTTAAAAAAAAAGTGTGGGAAAAGTGGCCATATTAGACTGCTGGGTGTGTAAAGTTAACACGTGTTCCCCTCCCTCACCATTAAACTACCTCATGGAGGCCATGCTCCAACAGCTGCGGACAGAGGCAGGACTGAGGGGTGATGCATGGCTGCGGGAGCAGCATTCCACCATGTGCGTCGGAGCCCCAGCCCGTGATGAGGAGGCCAAGAGGCAGGCCAGGAGAGCGAGGCTCCTGGAGAGGCTAATCCTCGAATTCATGCCATGGAGCAGGCGATGGCTGAGGAGTCCCACCGGGGACCCTGAGGGCGGTGAATACAAGAGCTCAGCTTCCGCTCGTCGCTCATGGCCCTGCAGGAATCCTCACAGCAGGCCCGCTGAGGCGGGAGTGGGAAGGCCGCAGCCTGTACCGGAGCCGCTGCCTTCCGCTTCTAGGCCCTCAGGACCCGGATCATCAGCAGTGGACGCACCTGGCGATGCTCCTGATGCCAGAAGGAGCAGCAGACAGCGACGGCAACCAGGTGAAAGTACCTGAGCGGGCGGGCGGGCGGCTTGGCTCTACCCAACGCCGAGGACCTACAGAAGCGGCAGGCACCAGCGTGGATGGGCCTTGCAGGGGGCCTGCAGCTGGCAGGTGCAGACAGAGGCCAACTTAAGGTCCACGTGTGCCAGTAGGGGTTGCCAATCCTTCTGGTGGCATGGAATCCAACCAGGGGGAGGTGATGGAAGAGGAGATGGATTGTCAGGATGCTGGAAGTATGGCTGGTGGGATCATAGTGCCCGGGCAGCCTTGTGAGTATGATTCTCTGTCTTGTCTGTTTCAACATGCTGTTAGGTAAGGGGGTGTGAGGGAGGGAATAAAGTCCAGGTGTAGAAAGGAAGGGGGGTCTGAGTACAGCAGAGGGTCCGGTGGTCAGGGACCTGCTGAACAGAATGCCCCAGATTTTGGAAGGTGGTTCTGGTGGGGGTTGGGCGTATCTCCGGAGGTGGTGGTGAGATAGGTGGGGTGGTGGCACGTATGCGAGTGGGTCATTGCCCAATCAAACTGAAAAGGAAAAAGCGAATGCTATTAAGGTCGATGATAGAGCAAAGGGGGAGGTATAGGTTTCTTTCAAGGGGCCGTTGGGGTGACACTTAAAGAAGGAGGTAAAAGAGAAAATTTGAAAAGACGAATGTTAAAAAAAAATTCGGTTTTGCCTCTTGAAAAATTTAACCTCAACAATGCCAGAAAGGATGGCAGTAAGAAGGAGGAGGAGGAAAAGTGGAGGTGGCGGTTTATACCACAAACTTTAGCTAATTGGTTACAGGCGTTTGCAACCTTAGCTAGTGTCATTGGGGAGAAGGCGCCTGATAACTGCTCGGGTTTGTTTTGTTATATGGACGTGATTGGGGAGGCACATCGAATTTATGGACGGCAGGCTTGGCTGAGATATGATGAGCAGTTCAGACAAAGAAAAGCAGTGCGGCCGAGCATTAGGTGGGATCAGAAGGACATAGGACTATTGTTAAAAGTAATGGCTCCTTCTAGACACGGACAATCCTTAGTCCTTTCCTGGGAATAACAGCATTGGGAGCCACGCAGGTTCATCAGGGGTGTCGTGATATGGAGAGCAAGGAGCAAAAGACAAAATGGGAGCGTGCTGGCAGTTTAACCACGGGCAGTGCAAATACGGGACCAACTGCAAGTTTAGGCACGTGTGCTCGCACTGTAGTGGAACGTCACATGGGGCAGTTAAATGTTTTAAGAAAGGAAAGGGCAGGGGTGCGGCTGGGGCTAATCAAGGGGGAGACTCCAGTGAACCATCTCGCGATGGCCCCCTTTCTAAATAGATACACTTATAGGGAAAAAGCTGAGAGGCTTTATAAGGGTTTTTTGGAGGGTTTTAGAATTCCTCCTCCAGAACATCAATTTCCATTTTCTTTAAATAATTTGCGCTCAGCTTTAGAATATTTGTGGGTGGTTTCTGAGAAATTGAAGAAGGAAGTGGGGTTAGGTCGCATGGTCGGCCCCTTTAATTGTTTGCCAATTGTTGATGCAGTTGTTTCTCCATTAGGTGCAGTTCCGAAAAACGAACCAAATAAGTGTTATGCACACGCCCGGGCTAAGCGGCGTGTGCGTGTGATTGGTAGTGATTCCACTGGACCATGAACCGGAGAGTGCCTGGAGGGGCGTAACTAAGTATCTGGCCGATCCGACCAAGATGGCACGACGGCATACGACGCCAGTGCACCAGGGAGAAACCGGGCAGAGGGACCAGGTGCTACTCCAGGTCAAACTCCGGACACGGGGGTTGACTCACACAGGGATTACTGGAACAGGCTGGTAGGCTGGCACACAGACTGGTGGGTATAGGCAGGCACGACTGGTATGCAGGCAGGCGGGTAAGCAGGCAGGGGGGTACAGGCAAGCACAGCTAGAGTGCAGACAGGGAGGCACTAGCAGGTAGGAACACAGGCGGGATAGGACCCAGTACACACTGGGACTCAGGAACATTACAGGCAGAGGGGTACAGGCAGGGCAGGACAGGACTGCCGGAGCAGCGGGCAGAAGCAGGGCAGGACAGGACTGCCGGAGCAGCGGGCAGAAGCAGGGCAGGACAGGACTGCCGGAGCAGCGGGCAGAAGCAGGGCAGGAGCGGAGCAAGGCTGCCGGAGCAGAACGGACAGGACTCTGTTCACACGGAACAGACAGGAAGGGAAAGGCAGAGCCAGATACCCACAGGGTACTTGCAGTGAAGTAGCGAGGGGACCACAAACTCACAAACGGGAGTACAGAGACAACAAGCAGGAGTTAGGTACGAGTTCAGACTCTGCAGAAAAAGGAAGGGAACGGACATAGAGGCAAAACAGGTAAAGGATAGGAGAGAGTTCAGACTGGAACTGAGTGTACGGAGGAGACCGACACTGCAGCGGGATACAGGAGCGGGTCTGGGAATACTGCCCCCAGAGAGGCGGGACGAACAGGCAAGGAGCGTGTTCAGACAGGACAGACAAGATACAGGAGCGGGTCTAGGTAATCGGCCCCTAGAAGGCGGGAGGAACAGGCTAGGAGCGTGTTCAGACAGGACAGACAAGAGAACACAGAAAGGACTCAGTTCAGACACGGGAACTAATACCGAAAAGCAGGAGACATACAGGACTCAGTTCAGACACGGGAGCTGATACCGCAAAGCAGGAGACATACAGGACTCAGTTCAGACACGGGAGCTGATACCGCAAAGCAGGAGACATACAGGACTCAGTTCAGACACGGGAGCTGATACCGCAAAGCAGGAGACATACAGGACTCAGTTCAGACACGGGAACTGATACAAAAAGCAGGAGACAAGAGACGGGACCTGGCACCTTCAGAGTGCAAGCACACACTGAAGGAAACACTATGCTCAGGCAGGGATAGAAGGGAGCTGCTGAGCTATATACCAAGTGACAGACAGCAATAGGCTGAGGACGCACAAGGGGTGTGACCCACAGCAGGTACAAAAGGCAGGAAGTGATCGGGCGCCGCCCTTAAGCAGCAGAAACAGACACAAACAGACAGCATGGAGGGAAGCCAGAGAGACATTCTGGACAGGAGATCAAGTGCGCTCTCTTGCACAGTGGGAGATGGACCACCATGCAAGGACGCCGCCAGGTATGTTACAGTACCTCCCCCCTTACGCCCCCTCTTCTTCAGGCCTGCCAGAATCTTCCGCAGGGAATTCGAGGACCAGTCGTTCACTGGGTTGGAGGGGGACAGAGACTTGAGGGTAATCTCTGCTTCGAGGTACATCTTGTCAAGCTCACAGGAAAAAATAGACGGGTTATCAGGTACATAATGAGGAAAAGTCACTGTCTCTTTGTTATCTGGTGGTACCCCGGAGGATTCAGGAAACAACTGGAGGTCCTCCGCCGGGTCAGAAGAGTGCAGAGGCTCAGAGAAAACAACTGCTTCAGAGTACACTAGGTCGGACTCACTGGAGGAAGCAGGCGAGGTATCGGGTACCGAGTATAGGAAAGTCTCTGTCCATTCACCACCAGGTGGCACCCCGAAGGGTTCTGAACACAACTGGAGGTCCTCCGCCTGGTCGGAGGGGTGTAGAGACTCGGGAGTAACCTCTGCTTTGGAGTACACTAGGTTGGACTCACTGGACGAAGCGAGCGAGGTATCAGGTACAGAGTATAGGAGAGTCTCTGTCCTTTCACCACCAGGTGGCACCCCAAAGGGTTCTGAACACAACTGGAGGTCCTCCGCCTGGTCGGAGGGGTGTAGAGACTCGGGAGTAACCTCTGCTTCGGAGTACACTAGGTTGGACTCACTGGACGAAGCGAGCGAGGTATCAGGTACAGAGTATAGGAGAGTCTCTGTCCTTTCGCTACCAGGTAGCACCCCGAAGGGTTCAGGAGACAACTGGAGATCCTCCGCCTGGTCGGAGGGGTGTAGAGACTCGGGGGTAACTACCACTTTGGGGTACCCATTGTCAGGCTCACAGGACGAAGCGGACAAAGTATTGAGTACCGGGTGTAGAGAAGTCTCTCTCCATTTGTCATCGAGTGGTATCCCGGAGGATTCTGGAGGCAACAGGGGATCCTCCGCCAGGTAGTAGAGGTGCACAGACTCTGAGGTAACCACAGCTTTGGAGCATCCTTGGACATGCACACCGGTTAAAGAGAGAGAAGCAACTGATGCCGGGTGCAGGAAGTTCTCCTGTGTGGAGTCTGGATGGGCAGAAGTCTCTTCGGGCAGGAGAACTGGTGCACTACCCACGCACATTACCCATTGGGGTTTCTCCGGGATACAGGGAGATGAAGCTTCAGTAGGGACTTCAAGGTTGGGGTCAGGAGGTCTCAGGGAGGACAGACCCTGGCGTGACGGCTTGCCTCTAAGTCTAGCACGTCTGGACTGCCTCTTGAGGTTGAGAGAAGTATTCCGGAAAGCGTAGTCACCCTGTGAGGATTCTGGGTGGGCAGTAGTCTCATTGGGCTGGAGGACTATTGCGCTACCCACACACATTACCCAACGGGGCTGCTCCGGGATATTGGGAGGTGAAGCTTCAGCAGGAGCCTCCGGGTTAGGATCATCGAAGACCATTAGAAAGGCCACCAGGAAGGCCATTAGGTCCCGGAGGATCGGATCCTGTGTTTCATATAGGGGGTTGATCCATTCCAAGGCATCACCCGCCAGGTAAGACATAATAAAGGCCACTTTAGCCCAATCGGAAGGAAAATAGAGAGGGTAGGCCTTAAAGTGTAGCATGCATTGCTCCACAAATGCACGACACTGTCTTGGATCCCCATAGTAACGTGGCGGATCCGCAGGAACGAGAGCTGATAGATCCATCTGGACGGTGCGTAATTTCGCCTGGAACTCAGCTAAGAGAAAAAAAATTTATTTATTTATTTTAATGCATATATTCGCTGGAAAACTTCTCAGAGAGCGAAGGCCGTGGGGCTCAACGGGAACCATGGCCTGAGCATGCTGTTATGCACACGCCCGGGCTAAGCGGCGTGTGCGTGTGATTGGTAGTGATTCCACTGGACCATGAACTGGAGAGTGCCTGGAGGGGCGTAACTAAGTATCTGGCCGATCCGACCAAGATGGCACGACGGCATACGACGCCAGTGCACCAGGGAGAAACCGGGCAGAGGGACCAGGTGCTACTCCAGGTCAAACTCCGGACACGGGGGTTGACCCACACAGGGATTACTGGAACAGGCTGGTAGGCTGGCACACAGACTGGTGGGTATAGGCAGGCACGACTGGTATGCAGGCAGGCGGGTAAGCAGGCAGGGGGGTACAGGCAAGCACAGCTAGAGTGCAGACAGGGAGGCACTAGCAGGTAGGAACACAGGCGGGATAGGACCCAGTACACACTGGGACTCAGGAACATTACAGGCAGAGGGGTACAGGCAGGGCAGGACAGGACTGCCGGAGCAGCGGGCAGAAGCAGGGCAGGACAGAACTGCCGGAGCAGCGGGCAGAAGCAGGGCAGGACAGGACTGCCGGAGCAGCGGGCAGAAGCAGGGCAGGACAGGACTGCCGGAGCAGCGGGCAGAAGCAGGGCAGGAGCGGAGCAAGGCTGCCGGAGCAGAACGGACAGGACTCTGTTCACACGGAACAGACAGGAAGGGAAAGGCAGAGCCAGATACCCACAGGGTACTTGCAGTGAAGTAGCGAGGGGACCACAAACTCACAAACGGGAGTACAGAGACAACAAGCAGGAGTTAGGTACGAGTTCAGACTCTGCAGAAAAAGGAAGGGAACGGACATAGAGGCAAAACAGGTAAAGGATAGGAGAGAGTTCAGACTGGAACTGAGTGTACGGAGGAGACCGACACTGCAGCGGGATACAGGAGCGGGTCTGGGAATACTGCCCCCAGAGAGGCGGGACGAACAGGCAAGGAGCGTGTTCAGACAGGACAGACAAGATACAGGAGCGGGTCTAGGTAATCGGCCCCTAGAAGGCGGGAGGAACAGGCTAGGAGCGTGTTCAGACAGGACAGACAAGAGAACACAGAAAGGACTCAGTTCAGACACGGGAACTAATACCGAAAAGCAGGAGACATACAGGACTCAGTTCAGACACGGGAGCTGATACCGCAAAGCAGGAGACATACAGGACTCAGTTCAGACACGGGAGCTGATACCGCAAAGCAGGAGACATACAGGACTCAGTTCAGACACGGGAGCTGATACCGCAAAGCAGGAGACATACAGGACTCAGTTCAGACACGGGAACTGATACAAAAAGCAGGAGACAAGAGACGGGACCTGGCACCTTCAGAGTGCAAGCACACACTGAAGGAAACACTATGCTCAGGCAGGGATAGAAGGGAGCTGCTGAGCTATATACCAAGTGACAGACAGCAATAGGCTGAGGACGCACAAGGGGTGTGACCCACAGCAGGTACAAAAGGCAGGAAGTGATCGGGCGCCGCCCTTAAGCAGCAGAAACAGACACAAACAGACAGCATGGAGGGAAGCCAGAGAGACATTCTGGACAGGAGATCAAGTGCGCTCTCTTGCACAGTGGGAGATGGACCACCATGCAAGGACGCCGCCAGGTATGTTACAATAAGTTTAGACTTATTCAGCATCTGTCTTATCCAAAAGGGCAGTCAGTAAACGATTGCTCCGGAGTTATGTTCAGTGGTTTACGCGCCATTTGATGACGCAGTAAAATGGGTCGTAGGTGTGGGCCGGGGGCTTTAATGGCTAAAATGGACATTGAATCTGTATTTAGATTGTTGCCAGTGCACTCGGATAGTATCAAGTTGTTTGGTTGTCATTGGCATGGAAAGTTTTATAAATCACAGCAAAAAAGAAGCTTCTATTGGTACTATTAAATCCAGAGACTCACAGATATTGTACCTTATTAATCCCATCTAAAATTTAACTTTTAATGTGTATCTTAAAATATTACTCTAATTATTAAAACAATAAACCACATTATCAGTGCACAATTCAAGGACGAAGGGGGATGTGCCTTACCGTGTTACGGCACTGCCTGACCCTACCTTGCCGCGGAGGTTGGCACCCTTTATCCTGCGCAATGGCGCCCCCGCTCACCGACGACTCGCCCTCCTCACCCTATATCACCCTAAAGTGACAAAAATTCCAAAGTTAGGGTCAAAAAAGTGCAAAGTGCAGAAATTGAGGTAAAGACGTAATTTACCAGTACCATATAGTAGATAAATATATCTGCAGCTCTAATCAGTCAAATTTAGCTGCAGATACAACAGTAAAAAAGAGAAAAGAACAAAAATCTATGTCTAGGGTCTGACAATGGTCTTATGTCCAATTCAATAGCATAGAATGTAAAATACACACTACTAACATGATTGTAAAATTCATGATTCTAGTTTATAGTGCATGTCATTTCATGTCCATTATCAATGATAGTCTTATAGGTAACTCAATAGCATAGAGTATTAGATATACAGTACAATACCGACATGATTATAAATGTCATGATTGTAGTAAACATAATATCATATTCAGTCCCATAGACTCAATCAAAAGCGTAGCCTAACCAACCCACATAAAACTCGACGCGTTTCTCCTTTAACAAGGTTCATCAGGAGTAGTTAATGAGGCAAAGTTATTTCGTATATCAAAAAGCTACTTATCTGGATCCTTTACTTGTTATGACACAGAACCAGAGAGACCCAGTCTCATGATAGGGAATTTAGGGGGTAATCCGAGGAGAGTCCCCCGCAATCCCTGTGTTACGATAATGGGAGCCTTTCTCACTGTCAGCCCTTCTTTTATAAGCCCCTTTTAGTACCGGCGTGCGTTCCACCAGTAATTGCGTTACTCACACAGCCGAAAATACAAGACCGGAACCAAGGTGCGCCCCTCTAACACCAGCGTGCGTTTTATATAGATTCGCTCAGCTTTCCACAAGTAACCGGAAGTAACATCATTCATATTGCTGGAGGCACATGACCGGAACTAAGGTGCGTTCCACCATATGCATTCCAGGCATAGTCCCTTCCTGTATCAGTCCGATGGCCGGAAGTACATGACCATGTGCGTTCCCCCATATGCATTCCAGATGCCACCACGAATTGTAGTATCCTAAGGCTTCCATGCATTTCCCAGTATATTCAGAAATCAGAGCGGGCCATATCTATATCTCTGGTGTCTAAATGCAATCTATGTCAGAATAATCACAATAATTTAATTCTCAATTTTTTATGAATAATAGAAGGGGGCCTTCTTTCTGTATAAAAGCATATTTGATATATTATACAAAGCATGCAGAATCACACATGGTGCATTGAAAAGTGCTACCATATATTAACAGATAAACCAGCCCATGATTAAGGCATCAGAAGCACATGACAGCGGGTATCTGCGAGTCATGGGGTTCAATATAACACCCATAGCTAACTGACCCCCCTTTCAAATAAACACACCACACATTATATGTTGGATTAAATTGGCCACAGCAGCCGTTTATTAACATATAAATACAAACATTATAAACTATATCCTAAAGGGGGTGGTCCTCGAAGCTCCAAACTATTTTAAACCAAGAAACCAATTGTGTCCTTTTGTCTCAGGCCAGATTGCGTATTACCTCTAGCCGCTAAGCACCAGCTCAGAGGCACCAGTTCAAACAGCTTGGCCAATGAAACATGCCCCAAACCACGGGTCCTCTGATCCATTCCCCATGGGATCAACAACCCGAGACCACTGAATACCATGTAGGGGGGTCCAGAACTTCCCGAGGTTCCCTCCCCCACTGATCCACCATTAACACCAACTTCGAGGATCCCCCCCATGCCATGAGCACAAATATTCTGACGCCTCAAATATTTGTGTCCCTCCACACTCTTAAACCTTTTTCTATGCCTTCTTGAATTGCCAGGCACCACATATCCGTACCAACCGCGTTCAAGTGTACCCCATCCCTCCTCCAGAACTCCCCTTCTCCCGACTCTAATTCCAAATGACATACAGCCAAGGCCCCATTTCTCACCATGAAACGCATCACCGCCCTATTTATTTTTACCCGGGCCCTATTGATTCCATCATTTGATCGGGCCCCTCGCCAGATTTTCCGTGGAACAATGTCTGACCAGATAACTAAAACCTTCGGAAACATTGCCCACAATCTTAGTATATCAAATTTGATATCTTTGATAAGTTCTCTACACAACCTCTTACACAGGTCATTACCACCTAAATGTAACACCAGCAAATCAGGGACCCAATCAAGCCTTACAAAGTGATGGAATTCCGCCAGGAGTTGACGCCAAACCATTCCCCGCTTTCCAATCCACCGAAGAATAGCTTCATCCACCGAAAATCCCAACTGACGGCCGGCCGGCCTCACCACTGCCCGCAGTGCAGCCCAGAAAACAAAAGCATGGCCCATTATCCATACGAGTCGGGGACCCACATCTGTAAAGTTAAACAAAATATGACTCTGAGAAACAGTAACATCATACCAGAACTGAAAACATGCTCTTCATTATACTCAAGCCGGGCGTATATAAGACCTAAACCGTATGGATTCCCAACGCCCAATTTTCTTAACCAACTCGTCACTCAACCCCCTCCTGGCTGCCTCAGTGGCTGCACCAATCCTGAAAGAGTGACCGCTAAAATCTTTTGGGGAGATGCCACCAGCTTTCAGACACTTCTTCAGCACGGCTATCAACTGAAAGCGAGACAAAAAGGAACCGTCCTCATGAACCAATAATGGTGAATTGAACCCCCACTACACCTAGCCCAAATTCACTCAAACAACGAACAGGACACATGTCAGACCCAGCGACTGCGAACAATACCACTTTACACCCTTTCCTGAATTGATCGGTCTTTGAAAAACGAATGAAAACCTCTACCCTATCTGAATATAAGTCCACGTCATCCTTCAAAAGACCCCCAATGACAAATCTTGATGGGCTAACCAACTCCACTAAACGTAACTCCCCAAAAAAGGCCAAAGAAAAAGCTAGCCGAAATAGTTTGACTTCCCATGGAGACTTACAAACCGACCCAAGCAGTTGTCCCAATGTTAACAATAATCCATATGATATGGGCCGCCTGCAGTCTCTCACCTTCCAGCCTTTTCGCCAACCTTTCAATGCCTGGCGGACCAAAGTTGCTTTTGTTCCGTCCGGAAGACCCCTTATTTTAAAACCAAAAGCCAAGCCAGCCATAAAATTATTAATTTTTGCACCGACCAATCTTCCTCCCAGCAATGACCAACCAATAATAATAAAAGGCTATCACTCTCCAAAGGATCTCGCATAGTAGCTTTCCATTCCTCCCACTGCTGCCAAGCAACCTCATATGATGACCAGGTCCTTGTAGATAATGATTGACCGATCAATTTCTTTACAGCTCGAAGGGAAGATTCCATAGTACTGGAGGGCATACCAAACCTGTCGACAATGCCTGAAGTGCCGGCAACTGGAACTGATCCCACTGCGAATGAGAAACAGCATTAACGGTTGAGATTAAAGGATCCAACCTAAACTCCACCACTATCCACATGTTCAAAGATAAGCTAATCAGCACCAGCCGTTGCAACACTTTTACTACCAGTGGCGATGCAGCCGACAGAGAATTGATAGCTAACACTACCCCTTGGTCCTTGCAAGAAAAGCAAATCTTTTTATTCTGAAAGTACTCACCCCATAGCGCCAGAGAGACCACGATGGGGAAAAGATTGATCAATGTATGATTATCCAACAAATTCCGATCACGCCATGACGCTGGCCATTTTTCCTCAAACCAACTACCACGAAAAAGGATAGCAAAACCTTGTTTCTTTGACACATCTATGCACAATCCCAATTCACTGGCATTCACGACTGGGGCAATCCAGACCGACTTGCCGTTATAAGACTCCAAAAATTGGGCCCAAATTCCCAAATCATCCCGTAACTCCTTGCGCAACCTAATGAAGTGATGAGGTGATTTAGCTCCAGCCATTGCTAATGATAAACGCCTACAGAATGCCCTGCCCATTGGCATAATACGACACGCAAAAATTCAATTTTCTGAGAAGTGACTGTAATTCACGCAAAGTAATTTTATGCACTTTTTTAACTCTGGATACCAGTTCCAACAGATCAACAACCTTTTCAGCGGGAAGCCTACACTCCATTTCAACTGTGTCGATTAAAATTCAGAGAAAACTCAAAGACGTCACCGGACCTACAGTCTTCTCGACAGCCAACGGCACTCCAAACTTCTTAGCCACACTCTCCATAGTGTGCAACAACACCGAACAATCGGGAGAATTAGCAGGACCCACATATAAGAAATAATCCAGATAGTGAATGCAGGAATTCAAACCGGAAACATCCTTAACAACCCATTCAAGGAATGTACTGAATGTTTCAAAGTATGCACAGGACAGCGAGCAACCCATCTGGAGACACCGGTCTACAAAAAAGCTACCATTCCAATAGCAACCCAATAAATGCATGCTCTCCGGGTGTACTGGTAACAGCCTAAAAGCCGCCTCTATGTCAGTTTTTGCCAATAATGCCCCCTTTCCAAAAAACCGAACCCAACCAACTGCCATGTCAAAGGAAGTATAACTCACTGAACACAAATAAGGGTCAATACCATCATTCACCGACGTGCCCTTTGGAAAAGAGAGATGATGAATTAGCCTATATTTACCCAATTCCTTTTTTGGGACAATTCCTAATGGAGACACACGTAAGTTTTTTAAGGGCTTGTAGGCAAAAGGCCCAGCCATTCTCCCTAAAGACACTTCCTTCCCTAATTTTTCCGCAACCACCTCAGGAAACTGTAACGCGGATTTTCAATTTTTTGCATGAAATTGATTCTTGCTATCAATGAACGGTATCCTAAAACCAACATCAAAACCCTCTTCTAATAGCGAGGCCGCTGCCCTGTCTACTTAGAAATAGCTGCATCTCTGCCAGACGCACCGGCGTCACCCCTTTTCTCATTGCCTTCACTGCTTCTGATTTTCCCCCTCTGAAACATCTGGATGCGCTATGGCTGCCACCGCATGAGGAGCAGTCGTGTTTAAATTTACACTTATTTCCGAACTTACAGGATCATTCATTGAAAAGGAAACATAATCCTCTTTGAACAGCTGACGAGTGTCCCGACTGTCCGAGACCGCCGCCGCTCCCGAGAAAGGGCTGATTAGTATGAACACTCCTGCTCGGTGCTGTTACCTTCAGCCATAGGGCAATATCCTTATGGTCCCAACGGATACTAGGACGCACCGCTTTCCTCTGACGAAATTGTTCGTCATAGCGTAACCAGCCCTGTCCCCCATACACCCTATAAGCTTCCCCGATTGCATCTAAGTAACAGAAAAGCCCTGAACAATTTTCAGGAGCTTTCTCACCTATCACATTGGCTAATATCGCAAACGCCTGCAACCAGTTCGTAAAGGTTTGTGGTATCAGGCGGTACTTTCGTTTTTCTTTATCCTCTTTCTTAGAATCATCCTTTCTAGCCCTATCTAGATTGAAGCGTTCCAATGGAAGTAAAGAGAATATGTCTACGTATTCCCCTTTCCATATCTTCTCCCTGACTTCAGGCTTCAAATGAGCCCCCAGAGGCCCCTCGAAGCAAACATAAACTTCCCCTTTTGCCATATCATCTAATCTTCCATTATCATCTTTATCTTTTTCACCCTCACTTCCCCCAATTTGTGTAGGTCCTGAAATGCCCGTGTTAGCTTCGCCTGATGACAAATTAGCTCCCCCTGCGCCCGTTGTATTGGAGCCCCTCAAAAGCTCCATGTTGGAGCTACCTAACCCACTCTGTCCCAGCTGAGGTGATTGAAAATTACCCAGCCATGCAGAAGTAGGTGATACTATGCCCTGTGACACATTCGTCCCCGTCCCCAGTAAAACAGCTAAATCCCTTAAACCCTGAATAAGTATACTAATGCTCCCGCTAACCCCCCCAGGGACGTCCTGACTATTAAATGCTAAAGATGGTAACGGGAGCCTGAAAGGAAAAGTTTGCGATGACTCACCTGGCTGCCTAGGTGCTGTGAACCCAGCAGCCGCTAATCCTGAATCCTGGAGTCGACATCCATCATCCGATCCTTGTAGGCCCCGGTGTGGCGTGGGAGGGAGACTTGAGGGGCCAGCGGCTTGCTGCCCCGCTACTGACTCTGATCCTGACCCAACATTCGTCGTTGCATAAGGCGACCAATGGCTGCAGCCAGCCTGGCTACAGCCGTGACCAGCTGTCATAGCAGATAAGGGGGCTGGGCCAGCACTGTGCTGCCCGTATCTTTGAGTCACCTCTGCGTGACTGTTGTTGCCTGACCTCGCATCTACAGAGCCAGCCGCCCGCTGCATGCCTGCAGCGTTATGATTGACGGCCGCTGAGACCGCACTGTGGGCTGAGCTAGCAATGTGGGCGGAGCCGGCCGGAACCTGACCACCTGTTGTTAAATCGTCCTCGCCTGCCGGAAGATGGGCAGAGCGATCATCACCGCTCTCGCGCTGAGAGGCCCCCGGGTTAGGCCCCCGTCCTCGCGACGTCCTTGCTGCGCTGCGCCGAGCAGCCCCCGCAGCTGCATGTGGCCTGCCGTACCTGGTCCTGATGACTCGCCACCTCGTGTTGTAGAGGAGGAGGCCGGCTCCTCCTCCTGACGCAGGTCCCGGCGTGTCGCTGGATTCCTCCCAGAGCGGGAAGTACGGGCCGCGGCAGTACGGGCCGCGGCAGTGCGAGCCCTACTCCCGACTGGAGGGTCCCGAGAGGGGCTCCTGATACGTCGCCGGACCCTGGGGGTTTCTTCAGGGCTAAGGCTCAGGAGCTGGTGTAGCGGTACCGGCTCCTGTACCCCCAAGCAGGCATTGAACTGAAGCCTGCAACCAATCTGCCCCATTCAGGCCGGCAGTGTCCCGCAGCTGCTGCAGTATCCCTTCAATGGCTTCCATAATAAACAAGATGTTGCTTAAGGGATGATGGCAACCTGAAATGGCTGCCAAATCCAAAATGGCCGTCCCTATATACCCCACTCCTCCCCCACACATGCCCCTACCCCCAAAAATACCCTCCCCTACAATATACACCTGTCAAATTAAAGATAAGCACCTACCCGAGCCCTAGTCACCCCTACCTAAGCAAGCCCTTCCCCCTGTATCCCGCATTAACCCTGTCATGCCTGCCTCCCTCTAAAGCCTGCAGCCGAGTACGACCTCTCTTCACCCATTAGGGACAATGATGTGGAGCAGATTTTACGGTCATGTTTTAGTCATGTCTTACACATAGCGGCATTCAAATATAACAACCAAAATTCATCTGTTTGTTCAGCCCATTTGGTGGAAAAGACTTGAACCTGTAGATCCATTTCAGTTCTTTTTGCGGAATATTTTCATCCCAGTTTCCCTTTCTGATTGCAGGTGTTACAATCTCAATAACCAAGAAAGAAAACACATTTAAATCACCCAGATGCTTCTCCATGACATGAAGAGATTGACGTGTCCCTGGCATGCTTTATGTCTCCTATGTGATCCCCTATTCTCCTTCTAAGCTCCCTTTTCGTCTTACCGATATAATTTACCATCATATATACGTAATACGTCTGATCTGATACAAATATGCATCACAAAGTGCCCATAAGCTGCAAAAACCTAAGGCATAGACTTGAATCAACATCCAAACTCAATAATTACCTTGGGAAATGGAGACCAATATCGCTGACCACAGGACCCTCTCACCCCGATGCTGTTTCGCCTCGCTTCTTCCGGGGGAGAAACAGTTTACTAGCATCTAGTAGCCTTCCTGATAGAAGCTGCATATAAGGGAATATCATAAACTATGTGCATATTACATTGAGAAGCAACTATTGGATATTATGATAAGGATTTAACTCATTATTTTGGTTGTAATTGGAGAAAGCTATTGCGTTTTTTGGGGATATATGTGAAGACAGTGCCCTCTTGAGGCATCTTTGCTTTTTTAATTGAATACATTGTTTTTATTGAACATTAATAAAAATTCTTGTTTTTACAAATTTATATGGTATACTTCTTTTTCTTGAAGACTTTAAAGAGTCTTTAGGAAGGGTAATTGATTATTGGATTTGAAGTGCCATAGTAATGTTGGAATTTGGAATATCTAATGCTTTAAATGACCCTGAATAGAGGCAGAGACCCCCTTTTTATAGATCACAATTGTACTTGCAGCCATCATTCACAGGTCAAGGGTCAGGGATGAAGGTGGAAAGAGCTCATGACTCATTGTTTGAGCATTTAATCAATTTACATAGTTGGTAAAAGCAGGGGGACTCTTTAAATAAACTAGCTAGCTTAGTATAATATACAATTAGCATAGTATCAAACTGTATTGCTCCATGAACCTAGCTTGCAAGATTTGCATACAATAAGTTGCAGTACATCTCAACTCAAGTGTCAGGATTATTCAAACAATAGCCTGTGTTAATCAATCAAACAAGAACACAGGTCAAAAAAGTCCTCATAAAAATATAGCTCTTGGTTACCAGAAAGTATGTCTGGCATAATTAAGAAGAAAAGCTGTGTTGTCACAATAATACTCACCTGTCTGACATGACATACTGTCCCACACCGTAATCCATCATTAGAATGTCACTTATGGAACAGCCACATCGTTAGATGTGACTGCTCTATCCAGCAACGGGCGATACACTGACAGGAGCATAATCACTGCCAGCAGTGTATAGCACGGTGCTGCAGAGGTCACTTGAGTTCATCAGCTGATGAGCCCCGGTGACCTCATGGCACCACCGCTGCGTGAGAATATTCTCATGCAGAGATGATGCCGTGAGGGCTCCAGAGCTTCATCAGCTGAGGAACTCGTGTGACCTCACTTACAGCAGCTCAGAGCTATACACTGCAGGAGCAATTATGCTTCTGTCAGTGTAACGCCCGCTGCTGAATAGAGCGGTCACATCTCACGATGTGGCTGTTCTATTAATGATATCTGCATGGGACACTAGGGATTACCTGGATTACGGCAGATAGGTGAGGATTATGGTGGTTTATTATTTTTTCTTTATACAAGTGACATGGGTATCGTGGATTAGGCATTAAGGTGGGCATGGCTTTTTTTTATTTTTTTTTAACAGGGGACAAGGGCATTGTGGATTAGGTGTAGGTAAGTATAATGTGTTTTTTTTTTTTGTTTTTGTTTTTTTTATATACAGTACAGACCAAAAGTTTGGACACACCTTCTCATTTAAATATTTTTCTGTATTTTCATGACTATGAAAATTGTACATTCACACTGAAGGCATCAAAACTATGAATTAACACATGTGGAATTATATAGTTAGAAAAAAAGTGTGAAACAACTGAAAATATGTCTTATATTCTAGGTTCTTCAAAGTAGCCACCTTTTGCTTTGATGACTGGTTTGCACACTCTTGGCATTCTCTTGATGAGCTTCAAGAGGTAGTCACCGGAAATGGTTTTCACTTCACAGGTGTGCCCTGTCAGGTTTAATAAGTGGGATTTCTTGCCTTATAAATAGGGTTAGGACCATCAGTTGTGTTGTGCAGAAGTCTGGTGGATACACAGCTGATAGTCCTACTGAATAGACTGTTAGAATTTGTATTATGGCAAGAAAAAAGCAGCTAAGTAAAGAAAAACGAGTGGCCATCGTTACTTTAAGAAATGAAGGTCAGTCAGTGCGAAAAATTGGGCAAACTTTGAAAGTGTCCCCAAGTGCAGTTGCAAAAACCATCAAGCTCTACAAAGAAACTGGCTCACATGAGGACCGCCCCAGGAAAGGAAGACCAAGAGTCACCTCTGCTTCTGAGGATAAGTTTATCCAAGTCACCAGCCTCAGAAATCGGAGGTTAACAGCAGCTCAGATTAGAGACCAGGTCAATGCCACACAGAGTTGTAGCAGCAGACACATCTCTTCAACAACTGTTAAGAGGAGACTTTGTGCAGCCGGCCTTCATGGTAAAATAGCTGCTAGGAAACCACTGATAAGGACAGACAACAAGCAGAAGAGACTTGTTTGGGCTAAAGAACACAAGGAATGGACATTAGACCAGTGGAAATCTGTGCTTTGGTCTGATGAGTCCAAATTTGAGATCTTTGGTTCCAACCACCGTGTCTTTGTGCGACGCAGAAAAGGTGAACGGATGGACTCTACATGCCTGGTTCCAACCGTGAAGCATGGAGGAGGAGGTGTGGGGGTGCTTTGCTGGTGACACTGTTGGGGATTTATTGAAAATTGAAGGCATACTGAACCAGCATGGCTACCACAGCATCTTGCAGCGGCATGCTATTCCATCCGGTTTGCGTTTAGTTGGACCATCATTTATTTTTCAACAGGGCAATGACCCCAAACACACGTCCAGGCTGTATAAGGGCTATTTGACCAAGAAGGAGAGTGATGAGGTGCTATGCCAGATGACCTGGCCTCCAAAGTCACCAGACCTGAACCCAATCGAGATGGTTTGGGGTGAGCTGGACCGCAGAGTCAAGGCAAAAGGGCCAACAAGTGCTAAGCATCTCTGGGAACTCCTTCAAGATTGTTGGAAGACAATTTCCGGTGACTACCTCTTGAAGCTCATCAAGAGAATGCCAAGAGTGTGCAAAGCAGTCATCAAAGCAAAAGGTGGCTACTTTGAAGAACCTAGAATATAAGACATATTTTCAGTTGTTTCACACTTTTTTGTTAAGTATATAATTCCACATGTGTTAATTCATAGTTTTGATGCCTTCAGTGTGAATGTACAATTTTCATAGTCATGAAAATACAGAAAAATCTTTAAATGAGAAGGTGTGTCCAAATGTTTGGTCTGTACTGTATATATATTTATTCTTTTTAACTTTTTTTTTTTTTTTTTACTTGGAGCACACACTGGCTAATGAGAGACTACTGCTCCCATCCAGCGGTGCCAGCACTCTCTGTTTTCAGTGACAGCAGGCGCCAGCTGATGCAAGTGACGCTTCCCCAGGGCCGTGGGGTACTCGGCAGCCGGCCCTCTGGTTGCTGGGGGATATCACGGTGGCTGGCCCGGTCCGTGACCCAGGGCGGTCAGTGCAAACAGGGGATATTTTTATATGGGGTTTTTTGGATTATTCGTGACGCCACCTGTGGATTGCGGCTAAAGGGTGCCGCCGCTGCGGAGCAGTCCTCTGGAGCTGGTGTTACGGCAGCAGGGGTGGTGTGGCTCTCCACAGGTAGAACTTAGCTCCAGTGTAGTGTAAGGTAGATGGTGGTTGTTCTGGGCATTGTGGTGCAGAGAGGGAATGTTGGCGCAGACGGAATAATTGGACAGAGGCGGTGCAGTGCAGTCATCCGTGTCTTTACTCACAGTCCTTTAGTTCCACAGGGTGCACTGTCAGCTTACAGCCTCCCATGTCACGCTGCGTTCACCAGGCAGGGGTTCAGCTCTTCCTCAGGGGATTTAGGAATGCCTGACAGAACCCCACTTTCTCGTGTTCCTAGCTAGACCGATTTTACATTGGGTCTTTCTCCCTCCTGCCCTGCGCTGCCCACTCTCAATCTGGCTCGGGTGCTCCTGTACGTCGGATCCCGGACCTGCTCGACCCTCCTGGGGATTAGAATGCGGCTTACGATCCCTCTGTCTTCTGACAGATTCGGGGCGTACGGGTGCCGTCCTGCACTCGCCGTACCCCCTAGGATCCCTTCTTAGAACGGAGCCTACTCCCTGCTCCCCTCCTGGGCCTCCAGACTTGGCCCTACTTGTGGAGCAGAGCTCCTAATGAGACTCTGCTCCCGGACTGTTCTTCTGAACTGTCCTGAGCTGTTCTTCTGAACTGCTCTCCTCTCTTCACTCTGACTCACTCCTCACCTCCTAAAATGGCTTCCCTATATATACTCCTGCCAAAGTGCTCACCTAAACTGCTTCCTCCACCCACACCCACTACTGTTCCCCCTACCTTTGGGTTCCCCCCACTCCAGCCAGGGTCAGGGCTCAGCAGAAACATACATTGTGTCTTGCCCTTCCAGCCGGCCTGGAGCAGTGTAGTGTTGGATGCAGGTGTTTGGGGTTCCGAGCAGCACTCCCTCCTTACCTGAGAGAAGGGAGACACCACACCTCTGGGTGAGGTGCAGTACCTCTGTGGCAACTGAACCCTTAGGGGCGCCACACAAGTAGTAGTCTATCATTAGCCGATGCCTGTGACCAGCGGTAAGCTTTTTACCACTTGTCACTGTCACAGCTGCGGGATCACGCTGACATCTGACAGCGTGATCCCGCAATGCTCTGACCCACAGTAACAATGTTAGCACCGATCAAAGCCCCTGTTTCCCAAACTTTCACACAGATGGCAACGTGGGAAACTATGGTTGTTCGGGACCCCATTCAGGGTCGTTTTGGCATCAGGTGCCCCGAACATGAGTCTTTTTTGATGTGCGTTTAAAGTCGACGAACCCGAACATTGCTCATCTCTACTAACAGCAACCATCCTGGCAATAGTAGTCCCAAACGCAAGTCACATTTGGTCTTGTTTGTAAACTCTGGCAATAGAATTAGTGAGAAGGAAGCCAGGGCCTAATGGAGTATATGTCCCATCGCTCATCTCAATCACAGCAGGATGATGTAGACTTTGACAGCGAAACCATCAGCTGTAGTCAGTATTCTGCTCAGTCCACTTCCTCTGCGTGAATAAGGGTTAATGTTACGCAGAGCAAAAAATTTCCAATCCATCAATGACACCTGTTTCTATAACGCCCCAATCTATCCTAACCCACTAAAACCCCTTGGCTAAGGAACATATTACACCAGAAATATTTCTTCGAGTTGATATTTTAGAAGACATGAAAAGCCAGCCTTTGTTCTCGGAAGACATGGTGCTGGAGGTGATGGAGGACACGATTCCAATGCCGATCTGTGTTGAGGCTGAGGTTGTAGGGAATCTTGTGTGTGGTAGTAGCACTCTGAGCCAGGGTAAACCTCAGGGTGGGAATCAGGCAGGGGCACAAGCAGATCTGGCCATTTCACCCGCAGAGGCAACGGTCAGCGAATCATGGATGATGACGATTCTGTGTTGGACAAAACTTGGGAGCCAGAAAGGAGTGATAAGGATTTGAAGTCATCAGAAGAGAAGGTTGATAGCATCATTGAGACACAGTCCAGGCAACAAGCGATAAAATCATCCTCTGGGGCCAAATCAACGTTTCCTGCAGTCAGCACTGAAGAAGCACATGATGTCGATGGAGGAGGCTCATTGATAGACCAGATGGTCTATCATTGTATGTAGTATGATAGACCAGATGGTTTATCATTGTATGTAGTATGATAGACCAGATGGTCTATCATTGTATGTAGCATGATAGACCAGATGGTTTATCATTGTATGTAGAGTGATAGATCAGATGGTCTATCATTGTATGCAGTGTGATAGACCAGATGGTCTATCATTGTATGTAGTGTGATAGACCAGATGGTCTATCATTGTATGTAGTACGATAGACTAAATGGTCTATCATTGTATGTAGTGTGATAGACCAGAAGGTTTATCATTGTATGTAGTATGATAGACCAGATGGTTTATCATTGTATGTTGTTAGAAAAATTAACACTTCCTTATCTTAGATAAGGGCACAGTGAAGATAAAAGGAAAATCAGTCTTTGAATTGTGTGGATAAAACAAAAGCTTATTTAATGTTCATTCAAAAAGGTGATTACAGAAAATGGAAAGAAAATAGTTCATAGCACACAACAAAAGAAGTATCAGGTTAAAAGAAAATAGGAACAATTATAAGTTCTTACGTATCCAGTCTTGGCAGTATGTGATGGTCCGTGGTGGAGACCTCAAGGTATGAGAATCTACCCACCATACTGATGCCTCTCCTTATATACCATCTTGCCTCATAGATATACATTGGAGACTATTTTTTACAGTTACATAACCCAATATGGCGTTTTGCTGATATGGCAGTAACCTATAATAGAGTATGTATTTTCGACTGTGTACAATTACTTCATGTTGGCATATTGTATTTTCGACTGTGTACAATTACTTCATGTTGGCATATTTCAAACATATGGCTAAGGACTTTTCATCATTAGTTATCTCTAAATAACCCATGTTGACAATGAGTCCTATAGATTTGATGTACAGAACAGGTGTGTCTGCCAAGGTTCTCAGAATAACCTCTGTCATTCTCTGAAACTACTAAGCATGAGACTAAGCTTCTGAGAGCTTATATGTAATATTTTATATCATAAGAGATTAATATTTTACAGTCCCCCCTGATTATGATTTAAGAAATATAATCAATCCTAAACTCATTTTCTCACCATTCGTATCACATTCATTCTTTATTCTGAACACCTTGTATTGACACCTGTATTGAATATCATCTGAGTTCCCAAAAACTTCTAAATTAAAAAATAAAAATTCACTCAAAAAGTATGCATTTATGCATATAGCATTTATGCATACTTTATCGAAGTGCCATAATTTAGCAAAGTGCCCTGGCAGTTAGAAAATGGCAGTTGGACAGGGCAGGAGACAGGTAAGACATGCAAGACAATTAAACAAACTTGCTTCCAGGTCATCTTTTTGGCAAACAGTATTCACCATTTGTATCTGTGCCATTTATACTCTGGTTGCTACAATCATCCACATTCACCGTTCTCCCACAAATGCGGCACACTTCATCCATATTAATCCCTCACTCCTCTCTTCTCCTATGTACAGTTGTCATGCTCTCTTCACAATGTTATACCACGCAGATCCATTCATTCCCACCATACAACGCAGGAAACGCTCTCACAAATCACTCAATCATCTGCTCACTCTCTGTATCTTCCTTCTATTAGTCGCAGGTGATATTTCTCCCAACCCAGGACCCTCCAGTAATAATAACACTAACTCTTTCCCTGTTACATTCAGAAACCCTGCTAATCTCATTAATATTCCCTGCATATCTTCTGTCTCATTCAACTGTGCCCTTTGGAATGCACGCTCAGCTTGTAATAAACTCTCTTACATCCATGACTTTTTCCTCTCTAATTCCCTCAACCTTCTGGCTCTCACTGAAACCTGGATCCAGCAGTCGGACACCACCGCCGCTGCAGCTCTCTCCTATGGTGGCCTACATTTCTCTCATACCCCGCGACCTGACAACAGATCAGGTGGAGGTGTTGGTCTGCTTCTTTCAACAAAATGTACTTTTCAGGTTATCCCCCCTGTACCCTCCCTTATCTTCCCGTCCTTTGAGGCCCACACAGTCAGACTCTACCGGCCCTTCTCCCTGCGAGTGGCGGTTGTCTATCGCCCCCCAGGTCCCCCCCGTCAATTCCTGGATCACTTTGCTGCCTGGCTTACAAATTTTCTATCCTGCGACATCCCCACGATAATCATGGGAGACTTTAACATCCCAATTGGCGATCCTCTTTCCCCATCTGCCACGCATCTTTTATCATTAACCTCCTCCTTCGGCCTTTCACAGCTTGCTAATTCTCCTACACATGAGGACGGGAACACATTGGACCTGATCTTCTCCCGGCTTTGCTCAGTACATGACTTTACTAACTCTCCCCTTCCACTCTCTGACCATAATCTTCTTTCATTCTCTGTCAAGAACTGTGACTCTACTCAAGACACTCCCACCGTCCACACTTATAGAAATTTACGCGCCATTAACACCCAGAAATTTATAAAAAGGTTGCAATCATCATTGGCCCCAATCTCCTCCCTCTCATGTCCCGAATCTGCATTGAAGCATTATAACAAAATAATGCTATGCGCCCTGGATGAAGCCGCACCTCCTACACAAAGAACAATTCGGCATAGACGGCGACAACCCTGGCACACGCCTCAAACACGTCTTCTCCAGAGGTACTCCAGGTGCGCTGAACGGCTGTGGAGAAAATCAAATCTGCCCGAAGATTTCCTCCACTATAAATTTATGCTGAAAACATATAACTCTGCCCTTCACCTCTCCAAACAAACCTACTTTAACAACCTCATCATCTCACTTTCCAATAATCCTAAACGACTCTTTGACACGTTTCATTCTCTCCTCAATCAAACAGCACAGGCCCCGACCACCGACCTCAGCGCTGACGATCTGGCTAACTATTTCAAAGAAAAAATTGACCATATCCGACAGGAAATTTTCTCCCAATCCCCAAATGTTATGCATGCTCCCCCCCACCACATTGTATCTTGCTCATTTTCTGACTTCGAACCAGTCACGGAAGATGAAGTGATCAGGCTCCTTGCATCTTCTCGCCCTACCACCTGCACCAGCGACCCTATTCCCTCACATCTCCTTCAGTCCCTTGCTCCAGCTGTCACCTCTCACCTAACTAAAATTTTCAACCTTTCCCTCTCATCTGGTATCTTTCCCTCTTCTTTTAAACACGCCAGCATACAACCATTACTTAAAAAACCATCCCTCGACCAGAACTGCACGGCCAACTACAGACCTGTTTCCAATCTTCCCTTTATCTCTAAACTCCTGGAACGCCTGGTCCACTCCCGTCTAATCCGCTATCTCTCAGACAACTCTCTTCTTGACCCTTTACAATCTGGTTTCCGCTTTTTACATTCTACTGAAACTGCCCTCACTAAAGTCTCTAATGATCTACTAACAGTTAAATCTAATGGTCACTACTCCCTGCTGATTCTCCTGGATCTCTCTGCAGCATTTGACACTGTGGATCATCAGCTCCTCCTCACTATGCTCCGCACTATTGGCCTCAAGGACACGGTTCTCTCCTGGTTCTCCTCTTATCTCTCTGACCGCTCCTTCTCTGTGTCTTTTGCCGGCTCCTCCTCCTCCCTACTTCCTCTTACTGTCGGGGTTCCTCAAGGATCAGTCCTAGGCCCCCTTCTTTTCTCCTTATACACCGCTCCTATTGGACAAACAATCAGTAGATTCGGTTTTCAGTACCATCTCTATGCTGATGACACCCAATTATACACCTCTGCTCCGGACATCACCCCTGCATTACTACAAAAGACCAGTGATTGTCTTTCTGCTGTGTCTAATATTATGTCCTCCCTCTACCTAAAACTGAATCTGTCAAAAACTGAACTACTCGTCTTTCCTCCCTCCATTAATCTACCTGTGCCCGATATTGCCATCTCCGTTTGTGGCTCAACCATTACTCCCCAGCTACAAGCCCGCTGTCTTGGGGTCATTTTTGATTCAGATCTTTCTTTCACTCCTCACATCAAATCACTCGCTCGTTCATGTTATCTACACCTCAAAAACATCTCAAGAATCAGGACTTTTCTCACCTTTGACTCGGCAAAAACTCTTACTGTCGCTCTTATTCATTCTCGTCTTGACTATTGCAACGCTCTACTAATCGGTCTCCCTCTTACTAAACTCTCCCCTCTCCAATCCGTCCTGAACGCAGCAGCCAGGATCATATTCCTCGCCAACCGCTACTCAGATGCCTCTTCCCTGTGCCAGTCATTGCATTGGTTGCCCATCCAATATAGAGTTCGTTTTAAACTTATCACGCTTACCCACAAAGCGCTCCATGCTTCAGTACCCCCCTACATCTCCTCCCTTGTCTCAGTCTACCACCCTACACGTGCCCTCCGTTCTGCAAATGACTTGAAACTAAAATCCTCCATAATCCGAACTTCCCACTCCCGTCTCCAAGATTTCTCGCGTGCTGCGCCAATTCTCTGGAATGCACTACCCAGGACAGTTCGATTAATTCCCAATACCCACAGTTTCAAGCGAACCCTAAAAACACATTTCTTTAGACTGGCGTATCACCTAAACACACTCTGTCCATCCCAGCTTTCCCCCATATTAAAATCTTCTTCAACTTCGGGTTCAAACCAACCATGCACATAAAAGCCTCTGTCAGGACTGCACACATACTGGCTGGCGACCAGTCCATGTATTATTATTTATCCTATTCAGTATATCAAGGCTGCATTATACAATATATGTACTTTTTACCTTTTGTGTCTCCCCCACTTCCTCATAGACTGTAAGCTCGCGAGCAGGGCCCTCACTCCGTTCGATATGAGATATGCTTATTCTGTATTGTCTGTATAAGTCCCCCCTAAAATTTGTAAAGTGCTGCGGAATATGTTGGCGCTATAAAAATAAACTATTATTATTATTATTATTATAATTATTTCTTTTTAGCATTTCTCTTAAAATATCATCCTCCTTTTTCATTTCTGTCTTTATCTTTTTATATATCTTCTTAATTTTATAGGTTATTAAAATCTGATAAAATATGCACAAAATAATCAAAATAAATATGATTACGATTGGATTTGTTAATACATTTCCTGCTGCCATTTTCGCTGAAGACTGTGACCAACTAGTAACTGATTTTCCTAAATTTTTCCACCAAGATGAGCCTGACACACTTGTCCATTCATGTTCAATATCATTTAAACGACCTTGTTCATGTCTGAATACAATTTCAGCTTCTTTTAGTTGTTTTGTTAATAAATTTAACAAACCTTTGTCTTTCTTTATTTCATTTGTCCACATATCCCATGGGAAATTATTTATTTGAGACAAATTGAACTGTATCGGAAGGATTTTCAGATTTCTTGTCCCTATTAACGTAATGTTAATACTTCCTTCCTTCTTGGAGATAGTTTTTACATCTCCTTCCATACAATATAAGCCTATTGTCAGATTTTCAGCATGGACACAAGAGGAGAAGAATGCAGAAACAACTTCTTTTTCGGACTTAACTTGGAAACAAATTTTGTTCGAGCTTATTGGAGTCACCAAATCATGTAATGTCCGCACATTCTCAACCCTAGCGTGACATGAGGTATGATTGTGAAAACATGAATGGAAAATGACTTTATCCTGTCCAGCTAGACACATTACCTTAGAAACAAAATGTAAGCATGAAGAAATGTCTAATTGTTCAGTGTTTGTACCATCAAATGCAAAATCTGTGTACTGTAATTGATAATATAGTAATTGTGTATTACTAACAGGAATGCCCAGAACAGTAATAGGAACCATGGTTTCTTCTCTTCCCGATATTGGGATTAGTGATGTTCCTATACAAATGTTCTGTTCACATCCTAACCACTTATTTACCCACAAATCTGTATGATTTAATGCAAAATTATATTCTGTAGGCAAATTTCTCATTATTCCTAAAGGTGTAATTCCACTTTGCAATGCTTGTGCAATCATTTTCAGATTGGTGGAATATTCAATCTGAATTTCTAGACATGCTCTGGCCACTTGGGATTCCTGTTCACTTTTTACTAGAGCTAAAGTAGCATCTTGTAGATGTGACACTGGAGATCCCAGCACAGCAGCCGTGTTCAAAACCATCTTTTCAAGGAGTTGATTCAAACTTTTCTGAATTTTTACTCCTTTACCTCCAACATACCCAATATTTTCCAAATCTGATTTAAGTGTATGAATGTCCATAGTATTAATTAAACTTCCCACTGTTCCTAATCCCCCCCAAATACCTTCTAATATCCCCCTCTTACTTCTAACCTGTGTTGAAGCTCTTTTCCCAAACCATTGTTCTATTCCCATCTCCATGTTAACGAGATGTGATTTACACTGGGGATATTTGGAAGAGATTTTCCAATTAGTCATATTGAAAGTCCATATCATGGTCATAAATACTCCATCTCTTAATAGAGGTTTAGATTGAAATTGATTGATTTGGAAAGGGGTAGATGGTTGAAACCTTGTCTGCGTACATACATTATCTACTGCTGACCAAACATTTGCATTTACATCTTTGCACTGTTTGTAATTATTTTGAGTTAAAACGCAACACTGGTAAAGTCCAGAATGCTTAGGAGATGGATTCTCTAGAGAAAAAACAAAATTCTTATCCAACCATCTCACATTCCTGTATTGACTTCTATGTATAACACTTGTTGGACCATTTGAAAAACTTCCCAAAAATAATTTGTTTCTGGTCCATGTTAACAAAGACTCGGGAGGTAACTCTAACCTTGTGTTGCATTTTAATAAAAGAGGAGACATACTTTCTTGACTATGTACTGCTTGTGGTGCAACCCTTACTTCTGGAGTGATAGTATTTGTTACTGTAAAAACTACAGATACTTGTACTCGTACTGGCTCTCTGGTTATCTGGAAATTCCATGTTTCTACCCAATCCTCATCTCCTTCTGTAATAGAAAGTAATGAATGATCCAAAATTTTCCCAAAAAGTTGTGATTTTAACACAATCTCTGTTTCGGATGTTCTAACTGTCCCTTTTACGAGCATATCATTAGTAATATCACCCGACCATACAGCTTTCTCTTCACCTCTTATCTCTATATTCCAGTATAACACATCTGTAGGATTGCATTCCCATGTGCCTGTCTTATTATTATGTATATAATCTCCTTGTAACTGTGTAAATTTAGACTTCGGTCCTGTGGCAGCATGTCATATTATGTTAGTGTCGTGTATGAAGTGCAGTTCAATACAGCATTCTACACCATAACCCATGCAAATGTTTCCAGTAATATCTACTGAATCGTCCGGTATGTCTTCATCTATTAGATTTTGTATACTTGATCCTCTTGGTTTTCGTGAATGTAAAGTTCCTTTGATATGTCCATTCACTTCACTAGTATTCGTTCCATGATAAAAAATGTCTTCTGCGTAGATCACAATTGAAATAGTACAAAGTAGCAGAAATGTGGTTCCCATCAGGTAGTAGCTTTTCCTGGGAAACTTTTTCTTTTCTTGAAGGATTGGCATTGAATTCTTTCCATCAAGGACATGGTATTCCGTATTCCAGCTCTTATTGGAATCCATTTCTTCCTAAAAGAAATGCAGTATCATTATTTTGCAATGTACAATTTGCATTGATCAACGTGTACCCACAATTTTTGTTGTCTGCGGGTATTTTTAACCATGTTAGATGCTGGTTGCACTAGGATCATAACTCGTCCCATGGTATCGATTATTTCAAAGGGACCTTCCCAGTTACTTTCCCAAGGTTCACTCTTCCTGAAAGTTTTTATCATGACCAGAGCCCCTTTTTTGAATTTAGATTCATATGGTGGCTCCATCCTCTGCATTCTTGATGCAGCATGTGGAAGAATGGTTTTCAAGTTTTCCTGCAACAATTGCAACCATTTGGACCTTGCAACAGCATCTTTTTGAGGTGTGGACAAAAATGGTTCATGTGGGAAAATCAATGGCATTTTCCTTCCTGTCATTAGTTCAAAAGGAGTAAACTGAGTTGTGGAGGAAGTTGTTTCTCTAACACTCAACAGTACAAAAGGTACTGCATCAACCCAAGTATTACCTTTGTCCAATAACATTTTTGCAATTCTGGATTTTATTGTTCTATTCATCCTTTCCATAATACCAGCAGACTGTGGATGATAGGGGACATGAAACTGTTGTTTTACCCCTAGAATAGCACAAACTGCTCGCATGATCTTTCCTGTGAAGTGACTTCCTCGATCAGAGGTGATCATTCTTGGGATCCCCCAAGTACAAAAGACATGATTAACTAATGCTCTAGCTGTAGACAAAGCATCATCTTTCCTGACAGGTAAAATTTCAACCCATTTAGAAAAAACATCTACTACAACCAATGCATACCTGAGACCATTTTTACCTGATGGTAATGGACCAATGTAGTCAATTTGTAATGTAGATCATGGACCATCTGCAGGTGTGGTTCGCAGTAGTGGCGGTTTCTGTCCTTTTGGTCTTGGATTAATTTGGGCACAAATGAGACATGATTGAACAATACTTTGTACATTCTCTTCCATATTTTCCCAGTAAAATTTCTCTCTGAGAATGCCTAACAATTTCTGTTGGCCCAAATGACCCAAGCTTTCATGATTGTATCTTGTAAACTCATCCTGTAGATGTTTTGGTACAACAGGACGCAAGTCCCCGTTTAAGTCATGACACAAAACCCCGTTTTCACAAACAAAGGGAGGTTTTGGATCAACCCGGGAAGCAACAAGAGTTGTATCTTTTTCTTGTTCTTCCGCAAAAGAAGGGATATGCGTGTCTGTTCTTTGAACTGCTGAAACCTCGAGAGGTTCAGGTTCAAACACTTCTTCTCCTGTCTGGGCTGCCTCTTCGGCTAACATATCTGCGGTTGCATTTCCGACAGATAATTCATCATCAGACTTTTTATGGGCAGGAACTTTGACATTAGCAAAACCATTAGGGGTTTTTGAAGCTATTTCAAAAATTGTTTTCAGTGTGTCACTATGTACAAGAGTCTTGTTAGAAGAATCTACATAGCCTCTTTTTTCCCAAACTGGCAGATAATCTGTCAGTGATCTCACAACATAGGAGCTATCACTGTAGATTACAATGGGACACTGATCGTCAGCCTCATTCAGCTGTAGCACCATTTTTACTGCTTCTAGCTCTGCCCTCTGAGCTGAAAAATGACTCGGTAACTTGTGCTTTACCACCTGTCCTCTTATGGGATAAAAAATGGCATATCCTGTATAATAGTGCCCATCTGAATAGAATCGGGAACCATCTACAAAAACTGCTTCATCTGTTACCTCTGCCTTCCGTCTGAAAAGTGATGGACTTGGATCCTGAAAAGACTGGAGACAATCATGAGTTTGCCCTTCATATTGCATCAACTGAGGAAGAACATATTTGGCCTTATAATCTACTTCAATTTGATTGGGAGACAATGACAGTAACCAATGGGTAAATCTCTGATGTGGCACACCTGGGATATTTTTCTCAAAGAGAAGTTTTAGTGTAGAATGAGGAGTTTGCAGAATGATTTTGTTGAAACCAACAATGTGTTCAGTTGCTTTGACTGCAAAGTAGACGTCTACCAAATGTCTCGCACAAATTTCAAAACCTCTTTCAACAGGTGAGAGAAGCTTAGAAAAATAGCCCAAAATTCTCCACTCTTCTGCCTGCAATTGTAACAGAACAGCCGACACCGCTGTCTCTGATGTGTGAACTTGTAGAGCAAATGGAGCTGAAGGATCTACTGTGGACAAAGCAGGTGCATTCTGTAAATTCATTTTCATTTGTTCAAATGAGGTTTGTTGTTCATCACCCCAGGGACCAAAATAATCAGTATTTTCACCTTTCAAAAGATCGTACAAAGGCCTTGCCTTTTCAGCAAAATTCTCAATGAAATCCCTAGAATAGTTTACAAGACCTAAAAAATGTCGCAAAGCCTTGTGTGTATTTGGGATTGGAAGTGACGCGACTGCCTCTATTCTTTCCTGCAACGGCTGTCTTTTTCCTGGACTCAGCAAAACTCCCAAAAATCTCACCTCGGTCTTCATCAATTTGACCTTTTTAGTGTTCAATTTCAACCCTGCATCATACAACAGTTCAAATAATTCTGCCAAAAGAGAAACATGTGACTCCTTATCCTCAGTAGACAACAGAATATCATCCACATATTGCAGTATGCAATCAGGCCTAGAAAATCTGGATAATACCTTTGCCAACGCCTGATGAAAAACACTAGGTGACAAATGTGCTCCTTGCGGTAACCTGCAAAACAAATATTGCTCATCCAAGAAAGTAAATGCAAACTTGTACTGACAACTCTTTTCAAGAGGTATACTGAAAAAAACGTTACTAATATCTAGCACAGAGAAATATTTTGCCTTTGCATTTAGCCTTGCCATCATATCATGAGTATCAGCAACAATGGGAGCTACGTTAGGAGTATGTTTATTAAACATCCGCAAATCCAATATCATTCGATATGTACCATCAGATTTCAATACACACCATAAAGGATTGTTACTTACAGAGTTAGCCTTACGATGACACCTTGAGCTAGCAATTCCTGTATGATCTTAGACATAGAACCAATTGAATCTGGAGGCAATTTATACTGACGCTGCGGAGGAGGGTCTCGTCCGTCTACATTCACAATTACATCCTTCATTGTACCCACTTCATTTCTGAACTGAGCCCAAAGAGAAGGAAAGCATTGTACAATTTCGGTCAGTATCTCATCACCACCAGTTTCAGGCCACAAATGATCTGATGACACAACATCATTCAAGCTAATACTTCCAACATGGCTATATTCACTAGGGTCAATGACTACAGGTTTGCGTCCATTAGAATCTTTCCAGATCACTTGACTCCCTAGATCAATTACCCATCCGAATCTCTGCATAAAATCTGTGCCAAGTATATTCTCAGAATCACGACAATGCCAAATGTCAATTCCTGTTTTGAAAGAACCTGGTATTTCCAACATAACATTAGAAACAAGCTTTGCTTTTGTTTTTCCTTTTCCGCTGAATCCTATGATATTGCAACTTGGAGATTCTGCGTTTACTATCAAATTAAGGTTGGTAACACTTAATTGTGCCCCGGTATCAATCAGAAACACAGCACTCTGTTCTGCCAGAATCACCTTGACAAACGGTCTCCCACAATCATCTAAGGTTACTCTTGTTACAAATTCCAATGGATGGGGTGTGGGAGCAT
Organism: Phyllobates terribilis; assembly: GCF_046119375.1. NCBI lineage: Eukaryota > Metazoa > Chordata > Amphibia > Anura > Dendrobatidae > Phyllobates > Phyllobates terribilis. The sequence continues at coordinate 91,713,137 of NW_027362767.1, read as the reverse complement.
TCTTTGCTAGTCAGAGAGATGGAGATGGGAGCAGACCAGTGTCCCTGCAATTTAACTCCTTCACTGTCATCTCTCTGATCTGTCTGATTAATGGAGCATATGGTGACTGTGTCTGTGTGGTGTCAGTGTGAGGAGATGTGAGAGAACTGAATGGAGGGGCAGAAGGTCTGTTGGAAGATTTTGGAATAAGTCCGTTTTCTCTTCCAAGCTTACCTGTTCCCGATGTACAGTACAGACCAAAAGTTTGGACACACCTTCTCATTTAAAGATTTTTCTGTATTTTCATGACAATGAAAATTGTAGATTCACACTGAAGGCATCAAAACTATGAATTAACACATGTGGAATTATATACTTAACAAAAAAGTGTGAAACAACTGAAAATTTGTCTTATATTCTAGGTTCTTCAAAGTAGTCACCTTTTGCTTTGATGACTGCTTTGCACACTCTTGGCATTCTGTTGATGAGCTTCAAGAGGTAGTCACCGAAAATGGTCTTCCAACAATCTTGAAGGAGTTCCCAGAGATGTTTACCACTTGTTTGACCTTTTGCCTTCATTCTGCGGTCCAGCTCACCCCAAACCATCTCGATTGGGTTCAGGTCTGGTGACTGTGGAGGCCAGGTCATCTGGCGTAGCACCCCATCACTCTACTTCTTGGTCAAATAGCCCTTACACAGCCTGGAGGTGTGTTTGGGGTCATTGTCCTGTTGAAAAATAAATGATGGTCCAACTAAACGCAAACCGGATGGAATAGCATGCCGCTGCAAGATGCCTTCGATTTTGAATAAATCCCCAACAGTGTCACCAGCAAAGCACCCCCACACCATCACACCTCCTCCACGCTTCACGGTGGGAACCAGGCATGTAGAGTCCATCCGTTCACCTTTTCTGCATCGCACAAAGACACGGTGGTTGGAACCAAAGATCTCAGATTTGGACTCATCAGACCAAAGCTCAGATTTCCACTGGTCTAATGTCCATTCCTTCTGTTCTTTAGCCCAAACAAGTCTCTTCTGCTTGTTGCCTGTCCTTAGCAGTGGTTTCCTAGCAGCTATTTTACCATGAAGGCCCGCTGCACAAAGTCTCCTCTTAACAGTTCTTGTAGAGATATGTCTGCTGCTAGAACTCTGTGTGGCATTGACCTGGTCTATAATCTGAGCTGCTGTTAACCTGCGATTTTGGAGGCTGGTGACTCGGATAAACTTATCCTCAGAAGCAGAGGTGACTCTTGGTCTTCCTTTCCTGGGTCGGTCCTCATGTGAGCCAGTTTCTTTGAAGTGCTTGATGGTTTTTGCAACTGCATTTGGGGACACTTTCAAAGTTTGCCCAATTTTTCGGACTGACTGACCTTCATTTCCTAAAGTAATGATGGCCACTCGTTTTTCTTTACTTAGAATTTGTATTATGGCAAGAAAAAAGCAGCTAACAGTCTATTCAGTAGGACTATCAGCTGTGTATACAACAGACTTCTGCACAACACAACTGATGGTCCCAACCCCATTTATAAGGCAAGAAATCCCACTTATTAAACCTGACAGGGCACACCTGTGAAGTGAATTCCATTTCCGGTGACTACCTCTTGAAGCTCATCAAGAGAATGCCAAGAGTGTGCAAAGCAGTCATCAAAGTAAAAGGTGGCTACTTTGAAGAACCTAGAATATAAGACATATTTTCAGTTGTTTCACTCTTTTTTGTTAAGTATATAATTCCACATGTGTTAATTCATAGTTTTGATGCCTTCAGTGTGAATATACAATTTTTAAAGTCATGAAAATACAGAAAAATCTTTAAATGAGAAGGTGTGTCCAAACTTTTGGTCTGTACTGTACCTGCCTCTGATTCTGCTCTCAAGAATTTTCTGCACTGCCACTTTAAGTGTCCAGGTATACCACAAAATTAACAATGGACATTGTTCCTTTGTGTGATATTTTTACCTCTACGCTCAGTGTAATCTCTATTCCTGGATGTTAAAGTGGATTTAAGTCTTGGTTGAGTTTTATCTGATGTCAGTTGTCTATCTTTTTCCTCATGACCTACAGCTATGTTTGCCTTGACCTGATTCCGCTTCATGGATCTCCTAATTTTGTCAATAAAAGTCGTTGCCTCCTGCAATGATGCCAGAACACTAGCCAATTGCACTGATACAGGATTTAGGTACTTGAATTTTGATACATATAATTTGATCATGGATGCCGATTCCTCATTAGACCCAACAGGCATCACCATTCTATAGGCCTGTTCAAATTTGACCAAAAAAGCAAATGGGTCATCATGGATACTCGCACTCAATTGATTCAAAATGTCAACTGAGGGCGTGTCTCCTGTGGTAAATATCAGCAATTGTCTAAGTCTGTCTTCTTTTGTACTATGTGTTAATTCATTGCCATCATTTAGTTTGGGCATGACCTGTAATCGTTTGGCCATACGTGAAGGCAACCAGACTCTGAATGCCTTGTTTTTTTGTTCATCATTAAGATTGAACTTATCTGTATTAGATTCAAAAATGTCTGCATTATCAAAAGCATCCACCTTCTCATTGTACTTTGGGATGTCTTTTACAATTTTTATCAATTGATCGTGTATTTTAAGATTGATTCGTGCTGCTCTGTCATGTAATTTTTTCTTTTGTAGTTCAACTCCCTGTAAATCTTCCCCTGAAATTTCGAAATCTTGTGTGTCTGGTATAAATGATGTGGAGGCATGTAAAATATTAATCTCTTATGATATAAAATATTACATATAAGCTCTCAGAAGCTTAGTCTCATGCTTAGTAGTTTCAGAGAATGACAGAGGTTATTCTGAGAACCTTGGCAGACACACCTGTTCTGTACATCAAATCTATAGGACTCGTTGTCAACATGGGTTATTTAGAGATAACTAATGATGAAAAGTCCTTAGCCATATGTTTGAAATATGCCAACATGAAGTAATTGTACACAGTCGAAAATACAATATGCCAACATGAAGTAATTGTACACAGTCGAAAATACATACTCTATTATAGGTTACTGCCATATCAGCAAAACGCCATATTGGGTTATGTAACTGTAAAAAATAGTCTCCAATGTATATCTATGAGGCAAGATGGTATATAAGGAGAGGCATCAGTATGGTGGGTAGATTCTCATACCTTGAGGTCTCCACCACGGACCATCACATACTGCCAAGACTGGATACATAAGAACTTATAATTGTTCCTATTTTCTTTTAACCTGATACTTCTTTTGTTGTGTGCTATGAACTATTTTCTTTCCATTTCCTGTAATCACCTTTTTGAATGAACATTAAATAAGCTTTTGTTTTATCCACACAATTCAAAGACTGATTTTCCTTTTATCTTCACTGTGCCCTTATCTAAGATAAGGAAGTGTTAATTTTTCTAACATTAATGGCGAGCCACAGCCAGTTCTGATATTTTTTTGTGCTATTTTGTGTGGAATCCTTCCTCTAGTACAAAGGGGGGAGGACAGAGCTAAAAATATACTTGTACAAGTCTCAGGAATTCCACATTCACAACGATCGGACGGAATCTACTGGACAGTGAGGAGTGAAGTTTGTCTCCAAAGCATACCACGTGGGGGTCAGCGGAGCACAGAAAAGTCACCATTCATTGACGGTTGGATCAATCCAGGAGAGGAAAAGCCATTCCATAGGTGAGAAATGGATTTTATTCATGAATATTCTAAGTAAAGTAACAAACAGTTTAAGTTTGTTCATAGCCATACAGACGCACAATTATGGTCTAGTTCGTATAGTCAATGTGAAGCAGAGAATCTTAACATTGATAAAAGGTTTTTTACTGTAAAAAAGTTACAGAGAAAGCTTCAAAATGTGATGCATATGGTCCGTGTGTACAATAATTTGGTTTTTGAAAAAACTGACACACAAGCACACAAAGCATGCATTATCACACAAGACATCAGTCATTCTGACAAACAGGTAGACACACAAGAAATCAGTCATTCTGACACACAGGACACTGATGGGGATTATTTTGATTGTCCAAATTGTTTGATTTTGGCAGAACATGTTGAACAATTGGAGGATCAAATTGATACCAGGACAGAGTTATTGTCCAAATTACACCAAGACATAAAAAAGGTTTCTGTAAATACAAGATCAAATAGTAAAAGTGAAGATAGTGCTTTGTTAAATAGTTAATTATGGATATTCATTTTATTCTTAAATCTGAGTTCTATGCATCAGCCATGGTGTCTAGTTGACATGCGCTATTTGTGTGTGTATTTTTAGTTCACTACCATATGTAGAACAGGTGTGCCATACGACTGGCTATAAAAGCCCATGGTACAGAAAGGGGGGGGCTCTCTTGCTCTTCCCACCCCACAAGACATAGAAGAAGGATCTTCATGCTGAGAAGCAGCTGACATGTAGGCCTGGACACGTGTTGGACAAAGACATAATTTACCAGCCAGGATCCAAGGAAAGATGGACACTCATGATTGAATCTCTTTGTAATTACTTCATCTATTTTATATTATGTTTCAATTATTTTTTAATGGACAATCCAAGAATAAATAGATACATTTTTTTATAAGGAAATCTTGATATTGATACTTTGCGAAGTCCTCAGTAGAGAAAAATAATACAGAAAGAAGTATTATTTAACATATGTAGTATGATAGCCACCTTTTGCTTTGATGACTGCTTTGCACACTCTTGGCATTCTCTTGATGAGCTTCAAGAGGTAGTCACCGGAAATGGTCTTCCAACAATCTTGAAGGAGTTCCCAGAGATGCTTAGCACTTGTTGGCCCTTTTGCCTTCACTCTGCGGTCCAGCTCACCCCAAACCATCTTGATTAGGTTCAGGTCTGGTGACTGTGGAGGCCAGGTCATCTGGCGTAGCACCCCGTCACTCTCCTTCTTGGTCAAATAGCCCTTACACAGCCTGGAGGTGTGTTTGGGGTCATTGTCCTGTTGAAAAATAAATGATGGTCCAACTAAACGCAAACCGGATGGAATAGCATGCCGCTGCAAGATGCTGTGGTAGCCATGCTGGTTCAGTATGCCTTCAATTTTGAATAAATCCCCAACAGTGTCACCAGCAAAGCACCGCTACACCATCACACCTCCTCCTCCATGCTTCACGGTGGGAACCAGACATGTAGAGTCCATCCGTTCACCTTTTCTGCGTCGCACAAAGACACCGTGGTTGGAACCTAAGATCTCACATTTGGACTCATCAGAACAAAGCACAGATTTCCACTGGTCTAAAGTCCATTCCTTGTGTTCTTTAGCCCAAACAAGTCTCTTCTGCTTGTTGCCTGTCCTTAGCAGTGGTTTCCTAGCAGCTATTTTACCATGAAGGCCTGCTGCACAAAGTCTCCTCTTAACAGTTGTTGAAGAGATGTGTCTGCTGCTAGAACTCTGTGTGGCATTGACCTGGTCTCTAATCTGAGCTGCTGTTAACCTGCGATTTCTGAGGCTGGTGACTCGGATAAACTTATCCTCAGAAGCAGAGGTGACTCTTGGTCTTCCTTTCCTGGGGCGGTCCTCTTGTGAGACAGTTTCTTTGTAGCGCTTGATGGTTTTTGCAACTGCACTTGGGGACACTTTAAAAGTTTACCCAATTTTTCAGACTGACTGACCTTCATTTCTTAAAGTAATTATGGCCACTCCTTTTTCTTTACTTAGCTGCTTTTTTCTTGCCGTAATACAAATTCTATCAGCTGTGTATCCAGCAGACTTCTGCACAACACAACTGATGGTCCCAACCCCATTTATAAGGCAAGAAATCCTACTTATTAAACCTGACAGGGCACACCTGTGAAGTGAAAACCATTTCCGGTGACTACCTCTTGAAGCTCATCAAGAGAATGCCAAGAGTGTGCAAAGCAGTCATCAAAGCAAAAGGTGGCTACTTTGAAGAACCTAGAATATAAGACATATTTTCAGTTGTTTCACACTTTTTTGTTAAGCATATAATTCCACATGTGTTAATTCATAGTTTTGATGCCTTCAGTGTGAATGTACAATTTTCATAGTCGTGAAAATACAGAAAAATCTTTAAATGAGAAGGTGTGTCCAAACTTTTGGTCTGTACTGTATGTCGACTGCCACTTCCTCCCAGACAGCGGTGGGTAACGGAGACATTTGTAATGGTTCTAAGTTTGATGATGCAGTAATTAGCTGACAAGTGGAGCAGTGTGTACTCTTCTCTTCCACCAATTTATCCATATTTGGGAACCACACATTTTCTCTGAGTAACTCTTTTGTGCCAACAATTCCTGGATGACCTTCGTGTGCTATTTGTATGACTAAGTTGCGCAAGGCCTTAGGTACAACCAGTTTGGTACCTCGAAGGATGAGGTGTTCTTCAGTGACTGACAATTCCTCACGTACATTTGAGAATAATTTTAATTCTTTCAGATCAATCCTAGAACTGGGAAATTTTGCCTTTTGAATTTCATGCCACCTTCGATTTTGAATGATTTGTATTAAGGCACAGAGTGTCTTGTCACTTGTTGTTGTATTCACAAACTGATCAATAGAAAGTGCTTTTGGCACTGCGTGAGCTGCAAAAAAATAAATGTATTCTTCAATGGAGGACTGTACAGGAAGATCATCATTCGTAGGATGTCTTGAGAGATAATCAGCCGGATTACTGTATTTTCCAGGTTTGTGAACAATTTTATAATTGTAGTCCTGTAGACGTAGACCGCATCGTTCGATCCGTGCAGGCATTTTACCTCTGGGATTTCCAAAAATTGTGAGGAGGGCTTGATGATCTGTGACAATGGTGAAGGGAGCTCCATAGAGAAATAAGTGAAAGTGTTCACATCCCCAGACAACTGCTAAGCTTTCTTTATCAGGTTGTGAATATTTTCTTTCAGTGTTTATTAAGCTTTTACTTGCATAAGAAATGATGTGGGGATTTTGATTGTCATCCTTGTATTGCGCTAAAATGGCACCCAGTCCCAAGGGACTGGCGTCCACAATCAGTTCGGTTCAAAGAGCTGGATTAAAATAGGCCATGGTTGTTGTTGAGCAGAGTTCGTTCTTAATTGTGTCAAAAGATGCCTGACAGTCTTGGGACCATTGAAAAACACAGCTTTGTTTTGTAAGTTCCCTTAATGGAGTGCTGATTGTTGAAAAATTTGAAATGTATCTAGCACAGTAGCTTGCCATTCCAAGAAAAGAGCGCACCTCGCTGGCATTCTGTGGAATTGCGGCTGCTCTAATAGATTCCACTTTCTTGGGATCAGGTTGTACTCCTTCCGCCGAGAAAATGTGACCATAGAACTCCAATGAACTTTTATCAAATTCGCATTTCTCTTTGTTTAAAGTGAGTCCAGCAGAGAGCAGGCATTCGAAAATGCATATAGAGCACGGTTGTGTTGAGCTTGAGTTTTCCCAAAAACTAATAAATCATCACTGTAATTAAAGGCATTTGGAATGTGTTGGATGACGCTTCTTATCGTATCTTGAAAAATTTCCGCTGCTGAGCAGACCCCAAAGGTCAATCTCTTGTATCTTCGGAGACCCACATGGGTGGAAAATGTTGTCAAGTATCTGGATTCTGGACTCAGTTCCAATTGATGATAGCCCTTATTGAGGTCGAGCTTTGAAAAGACTGTTGCTCCATTTAATAAGTGGATGATGTCATCAATTGTGGGTGAGATATGTCTTTCTCTCTGAATAGTGGTGTTGGGCAGGCACATATCAACACACAGTCTCACCTGCTCTGGAGTCTTTGGTTTTGGAACTACCACAAGTGGAGAGACCCACGGAGGGGAACCAGTAACAGTTTCAATAACGTCCTCATCCATGAGCAGTTGGAGTTCCCTTTCTACCTTCTTTCTCAGGTGAAATGGAATACGCCTGTGAGCCTGTGCTACTGGATGAACACTGTCATCCACATGAAGATGCACTTGAGAGTCCTTTAGTTTTCCCAATCCACTAAATAGGGAGGGAAAGCTGTTCACCATGGCTTGTACATCCAGATCCGCAGTATCAGTTATGGTATGAATAATCTGGATGAGTCCTAGTTTCAAGGCAGTGTGATAACTGAGAAGACAGCCTCCTGATCCGTGCAATGTATGAAAAGTGGTTGTCTGCCTGTTTTCTGTATGGCTAAGTTCAGCGTCAAATTGTCCCATTGTAACTAGAGGTGTTTTAGATCCGTATGGAAAGATCTTAGTATGCACTTGCTGTAGGACTGGCTTTGTTTTCAATTGTTCATATGCATTGCTGTCTATGATATCCACTGAAGCCCCCGTATCTATTGTAAAAGTGATATCAGTGTTGCAGAGGGTGAGCGTGATACAGGGAGACTGTACTGAGCCAGTGACAGAGGTAGTGAACACATAATTCTCAGCCACAGACATTTCTTCTACATCCTGATTCACCATCTTTACATTTGCGGGCTTTGTCATAGATAGAGGAGACTTGTTGTGCGCTGACTTGCAGACAGCTGCAAAATGGTTCCCTTTTCCGCATTTACTGCATATTTGTCCCATAGCTGGACATCTGTTCAGGGGGTGAGGGAAATCTTGTCCACATCTATAGCACTTCTTCTGTTTCAGGGTTTGCTTGTCTTGTGCACTTTTATGTTTGAGATTATGCACATGTAAATTATCCCCATTCTCCATGGCAGTGGCCTGATGATCTGCTATCTCTATAGCACAGCCATCTTGAGCAAATCATGGAGGGAGTGCATTATACTTTATGGAAGACCATGGAGAGGTGCATTATACTGTATGGAGGACCATGGGGTGCATTATGCTGTATGGAGGACCATGGGGGAGTGCATTATATTGTATGGAGGACCATGGAGGGAGTGCATTATACTTTATGGAGGTGTGCATTATATTGTATGGATGATCATGCGGGAGATAATTATACTGTATTGAGGACCATGGGGGTGCATTATATTTTATGGAGGACCATGGGGGTGCATTATACTGTATGGAGGACCATGGGGTGCATTATACTGCATTGAGGACCATGTGGGGTGCATTATATTGTATGGAGGACCCTGGGGTGCATTATACTGTAAGGAGGACCATGGGGGGTGTATTATGCTGTATGGAGGACCATAGGGGTGCATTATGCTGCATGGAGGACCATGGAGGGAGTGCATTATACTTTATGGAGGACCATAGAGAGGTGCATTTTACTACATGGAGGACCATGGAAGTGCATTATACTGTATGGAGGACCAAGCAGGTGCATTATGCTGTATGGAGGACCCTGCAGTGTGCATTACATTGTATGGAGGATCATGCGGGAGTGCATTATACTGTATTGATGACCAAGGGGGGTTTATTATATTTTATGGAGGACCATGGGGGTGCATTATACTGTATGGAGGACCATGGGGGTGCATTATACTGTTTGGAGGACCATGGGTGTGCATTATACTGTATGGAGCACGATGGAGGTGCATTATGCTGTATGGAGAACTATTATATATATATATTATATTGTATGGAGGATCATGCGGGAGAGCATTATACTGTATTGAGGACCATGGGGGTGCATTATATTTTATGGAGGACCATGGGGGTGCATTATACTGCATTGAGGACCATGGGGGGTGCATTATATTTTATGGAGGACCATGGGGTGCATTACATTGTATGGAGGATCATGCGAGAGTGCATTATACTGTATTGAGGACCAAGGGGGGTTTATTATATTTTATGGAGGACCATGGGGGTGCATTATACTGTATGAAGGACAATGGGTGTGCATTATACTGTATGGAGGACCATGGGGGTGCATTATACTTCATTGAGGACCATGGGGGATGCATTATACACTGCTCAAAGAAATAAAGGAAACACTCAAATAACAAGTCTTAGATCTGAATGAATGAAATATTCTCATTGAATACTTTGTTCTGTACAAAGTTGACTGTGCTGACAACAAAATTACACAAAAATCATCAATGGAAATTAAATTTATTAACCAGTGGAGGCCTGGATTTGGAGTCACCTCCAAAATTAAAGTGGAAAAACACACTACAGGCTGATCCAACTTTGATGTAATGTCCTTAAAACAAGTCAAAATGAGGCTCAGTATTGTGTGTGGCCTCCACGTGCCTGTATGACCTCCCTACAACGCCTGGGCATGCTCCTGATGAGGTTGCGGTTGGTCTCCTGTGGGATCTCCTCCCAGACCTGGACTAAAGCATCCGCCAACTCCTGGACAGTCTGTGGTGTAACGTGTGGATGGAGTGAGACATGATGTCTCAGATGTGCTCAATCGGATTCAGGTCTGGGGAACGGGCGGGCCAGTCTATAGCTTCAATGCCTTCATCTTGCAGGAACTGCTGACACACTCCAGCCACATGAGGTCTGGCATTGTCCTGCATTAGGAGGAACCCAGGGCCAACCACACCAGCATATGGTCTCACAAGGGGTCGGAGGATCTCATCTCGGTACCTAATGGCAGTCAGGCTACCTCTGGCGAGCACATGGAGGGCTGTGTGGCCCTCCAAAGAAATGCCACCCCACACCATTACTGACCCACAGCCAAACCTTTCATGCTGAAGGATGTTGCAGGCAGCAGATCGCTCTCCACGGCGTCTCCTGTCTCTGTCACATCTGTCACATGTGCTCAGTGTGAACCTGCTTTTATCTGTGAAGAGCACAGAGCGCCAGTGGCGACTTTGCCAATCCTGGTGTTCCGTGGCAAATGCAAAGTGTCCTGCATGGTGTTGGGCTGTGAGCACATCCCCCATCTGTGGACGTCGGGCCCTCATACCACCCTCATGGAGTCGGTTTCTAACCGTCTGTGCAGACACATGCACATTTGTGGTCTGCTGGAGGTCATTTTGCAGGGCTCGGGCAGTGCTCCTCCTGTTCCTCCTTGCACAAAGGTGGAGGTAACGGTCCTGCTGCTGGGTTGTTGCCCTCCTACGGTCCCCTCCACGTCGCCTGATGTACTGGCCTGTCTCCTAGTAGCGCCTCCAGCCTCTGGACACTACGCTGACAAACACAGCAAACCTTCTTGCCACAGCTCGCATTGATGTGCCATCCTGGATGAGCTGCACTACCTGAGCAACTTCTGTGGGTTGTAGAGTCCGTCTCATGCTACCACGAGTGTGAAAGCGCAACCAACATTCAAAAGTGACCAAAACATCAGCCAGAAAGCATTGGTACTGAGATGTGGTCTGTGGTCCCCACCTGCAGAACCACTCCTTTATTGAGTGTGTCTTGATAATTGCCAATAATTTCCATCTATTGTCTATTCCATTTGCACAACAGCATGTGAAATTGATTGTCAATCAGTGTTGCTTCCTAAGCGGACAGTTTGATTTCACAGAAGTTTGATGTACTTGGAGTTATATTCTGTTGTTTAAGTGTTCCCTTTATTTTTTGGAGCAGTGTATATAAAGAGAAAAATGGAGGCAGCACACCAATTGAAAAGCTGAAAAATTGCTATTTAATAGCCCATAATGACGATGTTTCGGTTCCATGCATCAGGACTAAATAGTCTAAGTTGGTGAAATGAAGTGAAAAAATATAGGCATAAATTAAATTTATGGGATCAAAAAACTAAAAATTGTCATGTGCATATGTATTCACCCCTTTTGCTATGAAGCCCCTAAACATTTCTGGTGCAAGCAATTACTGTACCTTTATAAGTCATATGCTTAGTGAAAGGAAGTCCACCTGTGTGCAATCTAAGTGTCACATGTCTGTCAGTATATACCTATCTTTCCTGAAAGGTGACAGAGGCTGCAACACCATTAAGCAAGAGGCACCACTAACCAAACATCACCATGAAGACCAAAGAGATCTTCAAACATGTCAGGGACAAAGTTGTTGAGAAGTACAAGTCAGGGTTGGGTTATAAAAAATATCCCAATCTCTGATGATCCCCCATAGCACTATCAAATCCATTATCATCAAATGGAAAGAACATGGTACCACAACAAGCCTGCCAAGAGAAGGCCGCCCACCAAAACTCTCCGCCTGGGCATGGAGGGCATTAATCAAAGAGGCAGCACAGACATCAAAGGTAACCCTGAAGGAGCTGCAGAGTTCCCAAGCAGAGACTGGAGTATCTGTCCATAAGACCCCAATAAGACGTACACTCCATAGAGGTGGCATTTATGGAAGAGTGGGCATAAAAAAGCCTTTACTTGCACACAAAAATTGTAAGGTTCATTTTGCGCTTGCCAAAAGACACGTGGGAGACTCCCCAAAGGTATGGAGGAAGTTACTGTGGTCAGATGAGACCAAAAATTAACTTTTTGGCCACCAAAGTAAACTATGTCTGGCGCATCACAAGAGAACACAGCTCATCACCCCAAGAACACCATTCCCACAGTGAAACATGGTGGTGGCAGTATAATGCTGATGGGATGTTTTTCAGCAGCAGGGACTGGGAAAATGGTCCAAGTTGAGGGGAAGACGGTTGGTACAAAATACAGGGATATTCTTGAGCAAAACCTGTTTCAGTCTGTCAGTGATTTGTGACTGGGAAGAAAGCTCACTTTCCAACAAGACAATGACCCAAAGCATACTGCTAAAGCAACCCTTGAATAGTTTAAGGGGAAACGTGTAAATGTTTTGGAGTGACCTAGTCAAAGCCTAGACCTTAATCCAATTGAGAATCTGCGGTCAGACTTGACGATTCCTGTTCACCAGAGGAAACTATCTAACTTGAAGGATCTGGAGCAGTTTTGCCTTGAGGAATGGGCAAAAATCCCAATGGCCAGATGTGAAAAGCTTACAGAGACTTATGCAAAGCAACTTGCAGCTGTAATTGCAGCACAAGGAGGCTCTACGAAGTACTGACTTTAGGAGGGTGAATAATTCTGCATATTAAGTTTTCAGTTATTGTGTTCTATTTATTGTTTGCTTCGCAATAGAAAAGAAAAGCAAATGTTCACAGTTATAGGCATATTCCTTAGATGAACTGATGCAAAGCCTCTAAAAAAATTTAAAAAAAGCAAAATTCCAGATTGTGAGGTAACAAAACACGAAAAATGCCCAGGGGGTGAATGCTTTCACAAGCCAATGTGTATATGTATGTATATATATATATGTGTATATGTATGTATGTATGTATGTATATATATATACTCAAAAGAAAGCCGCACTATACAGAACTGATATTGCAAAAGGGTGCAATCCTCAGGGTACCAACCCATTATCCTCCATATACATACGGCACATCCAAGTGCCCATCATTTGTCACACCAGGGGGATGAGAGACCCATAGATGGGCGTCTGTCGATTTGGTAGACAGTACTCAGTTGTAATATGTATAATGGGTGAGATATACATACAACCATCTGGAGATTAACTGTTCGTCTGTCATGAATGGCACCTTTTTCTTCTTATACCAGAAACATACTGGATTGATTGTCAATGTACTTGCAGATTCCCTCTGCTATGTGGCCATTGACCTTGGTTCACATTGGTCCCTGTTTACACAATGCGGTTCTGGGTATTTTTAGTTCACTTTATGCGCATGTTCTGATACTAGTTTTCATCATGCTTCCTATACCATTATTTATTACTACCATACCACCCTTTTAATATACTAGATCTATCTGCAATTCATATTATTTTGTCTATAGTTTACCATTGAGAAACCAGAGCAATGTGCAAATTCTTTACAAGCGTATACAGCCTGTGCAGAGTGTGGGCATTCCCCACTCCAATATGGCCGTTATATAACTGACAATAGACATGCCCAGATTGTGAGGGCAGCTCCCTGATCCAATATGGTGCCACACAACCTAATGGAGAGAAGAGAGCAGGTAAATTAGTCAGTGCAGTGCAGGGGCGGACTCTGACAGCTTGGGGCTCGTGTACTGGAAATGTGTTTGAGCCCCCTCCTTTTATGGCAACCAAGCTACATATATATGTACATAGTCACCTCTCATTATGAATATTACATATCTAGAGAGGATGGTACGTAATGAGGGACGCCCATTCCAGTAATAATGTCCCCCATACTGGGCCCTTTCCTGGGATAATGTCCCCTAACCTTGCCTCCTTCTTGGTATAATGTCCCTTCCTTTGAAAATGTGCCCAATTCTGGTCCATTTCCAGGTATAATAAATAATAATAATAATAATCTTTATTTTTATATATCACCAACATATTCTGCAGCGCTTTACATACATTATCATCTCTGTCCCCTTTGGAGCTCGCAATCTACATTCCCTATCAGTATGTCTTTCTGGGATACTCGCCTTCCCCCACGCTCCCACGCTGCATGGAGTTCTCTTTTACAGCTGGCGAAGGAACCTTCCGCTGACTTCAGCATCCCCGCTATGGCGCTTGAAATCACTGCCATGAGGTCCCAGTGATGGGGATGCCAATGTCAGCTGCCTTCCGCAGGACGCTGGCGTGTATTGAAGCGCAGGGAGCTGTCATGTCCCCTGTACCGCAATACATTTCAGCTGAATGTGTGTCCGAAGAAACACATTAAGTGGAGACAGTCGCTTGTGTCGTCGGGCCCCCTCCACCTCTGGTCCCCGGTGCAGCTGCACCGGTGATGTGTCCGCCCCTGGTGCAGTGAGTAGCTGGGATCCCTGACATCACAGCTGAGCCTGGAGCACATACAAGGCCGTCCCTGGGACGCCATACTACGTATACTAACATCAGCAGCAGGGTGAGCAGTCTGTAATTATAACACAGGCATTATCACATTATTATTATGATGCAATTAAGGTTATTTATTATTATATGCACAATACATGTGAACTGGCACAGAATAAACATGAATTACTGTTATATCATGATGACACATGAGGAGATTGCTATTATTGCACTTAATACATATGCACTATGCTTTCCTGATGTATAATGATTAATCACTAATTATGGTGTGTACCCTATATATAGCTTGTTTAATGCTGTGTTCATGGCTTGAGTAAGGCTCCCAGAGTGAAGAGCCGAAATGTCGCACATACATGGGGAAATAAAGATCATTTTTTTCATTATCTCACGTCTGGAGTGCTGCAATTTTTTTGCCGTATATCACTATAAATAAATATGTATCTATATCAATCTCTATTCATATCTTTACAATTTTTATATGTAAAACAATAACTGCATACATGTCCTCATATATATGAAGTGTATAATATACAGACTCGAGCCAATCCATCAGCAGGATCTATTGTAGCCGAACCACATACTACATACAGGGGACAAATACCGTCACACCATGGCCGGACCACATAGTGACAGAATAATACCACATGCAAAGAACAAATACCGCCACACCATGACCAGACCACATATTACCACCACATAGTGACCGAATAATACCAAATACAAGGAACAAATACCACAACACCATGACTAGACCACATATTAACACCACATAGCGGCCAAATAATACCACATACAAGGGACAAATACCATCACACCATGACCAAACCACATATTACCACCACATAGTGACCAAATACTGATTATTAATAAAAAAAACAATACTAATATTACCATAAGTGCCATTATACACAGGAGCATATTACCATAAGTGCCATTATACACAGGAGCTCTGTACATAGTATATAGTGTATATTGTAAGTGTACAGGTAATACAGTGACTCACCAGGGAGCTCTGTATATAGTATACAGGTACTACAGGGATCACCTGTGACATACACAGGAGCTCTATATATAGTGTCGGTTTATAGTGTCAGTGTACTGGTAACACACTGACTCACCAGTAACATCTCTAGTTGAAGGTAATCATCTTCGCTCTTCTTCTTCATCCAGTGCAGACTTCCATCATTTCTTCCAAGCCAGGACTCGTCTCTGCATAAAATAACACACATCTATCTAGAGCACATTCCCCAATTTTTCCCCAACTTTTCACACTGTGCCAGATGAAGAAAAAAAGTGACATAGTCTCGCCCTGCACAGTAACAAGACCCTCCCCCCACTGAAAACAGTATCCTCAAAAATAAAATACAACAAAACAGTAGTAATATCTCTTAATTAGCCCCTACAGTAATAATGTCCCACATCCTGGACACTTCCTGTAATAACATCCCCCATCCTGGCCCCAGGTGTCTCCATCCCGTCCCAGGTGTTTTCATCCTGCACCATATGATCTCCCATCCTGCCTCCATCTTGCTCCCATATGTCCTCCCATCCTGGTCCCATGTGTCTCCATCCTGGCCCCAGGTGTCCATATTCTGCTCCCAGGTGTCCCTATTCGGCCCCAGGTGTTCTTATCCTGTGTTATGCTGGCGTGTCCTTTAATAAAATAAAACTTAAAGGACACGTTGGGGTCCACCGGACTGCAGAGGAGCTGCAGCAGCTGAGTCCCAGAGGAATGTTCAGCTAAGCACAGAGAAAGAAAGTGTGTTAAGTGCACACACTAGTAGTAACTAAACAAGGTACAATGCTGGGAGTTAACAACACTTCAGAAACTAAACTAATAAACTTCTGCACTGCATGACACCGCTGTGCAGAGCAGGAAGTATTTGGCAGCATGAAACGCCTGAGCACTAGATGGCGGCGTATAGAGCTGCAGATAACTGCAGACCAGAAAAGGCCTGGAACCTAAGTTCCTAAAGAGGAGGAGGATCTCTGCAGCACCCAACACAAGGGTGTAAAAGCGGCAGTGTGACCACACATACAATGGCGGACCCTGGAATATTGGATCGGTAGCAAGAACGCCTCCGTGGCGTGGACACCAACCGGTGAACCGACACGGTAGAGCATGTGTGGCACCCCAGGGGTCTGGTTGCCACAGTGGTAGAAATACCATGTCTGAGAGCGAGCATGGGTTTTCCTGGTCAGGAGCATTATTGCATGCCACACCTCCTGCCCCAGTCCAGGGAGGGGAGGAACCTGCCCTTTATAAACTGGATCTGGGGCGGGGTTAGAGAAGTCTTGGTCCAGGGAAAGGGACAGAGCAGCAGTAAGGAGCTCTGTAGGAACCAGGAGCTGAAGACCAGGGACTGGAGCAGAGCTCGTCCTGGCAGAAGACGCAGAGAACCGGAGTCCGTGGCTGTGGGGATATCTACATCCAGCAGCAGAAACCACCTGGCAGGGGATTTCAGGTCCTCTGGCCATAGAAAGCCCGGAGGCTCAGTCACACGCAAGGGACCGGCACCGCCATCGAGGAGCGGAAGGCACCAAAGGCCCCAAGTCACCAGCCATACGGGTGAGCACCACACGGTACACTCAGGGACGTGGGCTACTACACGACTACAGCAGGGTAGCGAGGAAGAGTGCAGTCAGATGGGAAGGCCTATACCTCCACCTGGCCAGGGGGACTCTTGTTCGCTCACAGACTGACCAGGCCTCTAATGTTAGCCAGTACTCCCGGCAGGGCCTTCTTCATTACCAACAGTAAAGACCCTGAACTGCACTACACGGACTCTGAGTCATTTCTGCTGCGCCCACGCACCACAACCCTCTCCATCTACCGACGCTGCCCTG
Source organism: Phyllobates terribilis (assembly GCF_046119375.1). Lineage (NCBI taxonomy): Eukaryota > Metazoa > Chordata > Amphibia > Anura > Dendrobatidae > Phyllobates > Phyllobates terribilis. The sequence goes on along the minus strand of NW_027362767.1, from coordinate 91,695,739 downwards.
AGGCTATACTTCTCCCGTGGAGAGTTATACTACCCTCTGCTGCGCACACAATATCAGCCTCAGCGGTCTGCCCCGCAGCGGCGGTTCTCAGTGACCGCAATCCACGGGTGGGGTAATCGGACATTTAAATATTACAAAACCAAAGAAACAGATCCGCCACTGGTTTGACCACCCTGAGCCATGGGACCGGGTCGCCGCCACGGAGACTACAACCCCCAGTATTACACAGAGACCCGGCTCCGGGTATTCCCCTACACACACGGCCCAGGGGGCGCGTCAACTTTGGCGTAGTCGGCAGGATTTCTTGCCCGCATCCACCGGGTACTGCGTGCCCGAAAAAAAGACTGTGATATTTACCGTGGTGAAGTTTCCCGCCATCCGCAGCTGTTTTCCCACCATCCGCCGCCATTTTCCCACCATTGGCCGCCATTTCTGGGACGCCGTGTGGGAAGAAAAGGGGCGTGGACGCCAAAAAGCGCGCGAGAGCTGAAGCCCCGCCTTACGCACTGATGCTGCGCAAGGTCCTGGAAGGAGCCGAGCGGACGCCGACGTCACCAGCGCGCGACGCAAGGTCCTCGACCCCGACGGTCGCCTGCGGAGCCGCGGCCTACGGAGAAGAAGCAACGGAAGGTAGGCCACGGTTAACTAGGGGGAGGAAGACACCAGGAATGGAGGGAGCTCCCACCGCCAGCGCGGCTTCTGCCGGCCGCAGTGATGCCGTTCACGATGCCGTATATCCCCGGAGCGGCATGGTTACCCCAGTATTCAGGGGAGTCGCATAGCCTGAGCGACTTTAAAGAAAGACTGTATAGCCTATTCAAAGTATACCCCCTGTCCAAGGAGCAAAAAGTGAGCATCCTGATAGTTAATCGGAGCAGCCCAAAGAGAAGTGAAGTCCTGGTCAGCCAGGGAAAAGGGGACTGTAAAGGAAATACTGGCCCGTCTAAAGGACACTTTTGATACCCGCACCTCAGCAGAGATTAACCCCTTTGCAACCTATGACGTCTTAGTACGTCATAGGACTCCTCCCCCGGTTCAGCGAGGGCTCCGGCGGTGAGCCCGCACTGAACCGAGCACATGTCAGCTGATTCTTACAGCTGACATGTGCCCGCAACAGCCGCGGGTGGAATCGCGATCCACCCGCGGCTGTTAACATGTTAAATGCCGCTGTCAATCTCCGACAGCGGCATGTAACGCGCGCTTCCGGGAAGCGAGTCCTAAGCCCCACCCACCGGCGACCCTGTCACGTGATCGCGGGTCACCGATGGGTGGGCATGACAACCCAGGGTCTGCAGCAGACGCCTGTGGTTGTCATGATCTGGTCGCTATGAGCGCCACCTAGTGGTCGGCGCTCATAGCACAGGACCAATTCTGCTATATGCAGGGGATCTGCTGATCCCCTGTATGTAGCAGAGGCGATCGGATAGTTGCTGCTTCTAGTCTCCTATGGAGACTATAGAAGCATGCAACAAGTGAACAAAAAAAGTTTTTAAAAATATAAAAAAAATTAAAAAAATATAAAAGTTTAAATCACCCCCCTTTCGCCCCATTCAAAATAAAATATTAAAAAAAAAACCTACATAGACATATTTGGTATCGCCGCGTTCATAATCGCCCAAGCTATCAATATAAAAAAAGAATTAATCCGAACGGTAAACGGCGTAACGAGAAAAAAATTCTAAACGCCAGAATTATGTTTTTTGGTCGCCGCAAAATTGCAATAAAATGCAATAACTGGCGATCAAAACATCGGATCTACCCCAAAATGTTATCAATAAAAATGTCAGCCCGGCACGCAAAAAATAAGCCCTCACCCAGCCCCAGACCCCGAAAAATGGAGACGCTACAGGTCTTAGAAAATGGCTTTATTTTTATTTTAGTTTTTTTACCAAATTTTGGAATTTTTTTTCACCACTTAAATATAAAAGAACCTGTACATGTTTGGTGTCTACGAACTCGTAATGGCCTGGAGAATAAGAATGGCAGGTCAGTTTTAGCATTCAGTGAACGTGGTAAAAAAAATAAATAAAAAACAACTGTGGTATTGCACTTTTTTTGCAATTTCACCGCACTTGGAATTTTTTTCCCGTTTTCCCGTACACGATATGGTAAAACTAGTAATGGCATTGAAAAGTACAACTCGTCCCGCAAAAAATAAACCCTCACATGGCCGTATTGACCAAAAAATAAAAACGCTATGGCTCTGGGAACAAGGGGAGCAAAAAACGAAAATGCAAAAACGACAAAACCCAAGGTTGCGAAAGGGTTTTAAGCTAAAATTTTATGGGTGCAAACAGCGGGCACAAGACAGTATACAGGACTATGCTTTGAATTTGCAGGAGGCCCTGAGAGCCATTAAGCAGGCAGACCCTGACAGCGTGCGGAATGAGGATAAGCTGTTGACTGAACAGTTCATTGAGGGTCTACAGTCCAGTGCCCACCGAACCCAGTTGCGTGTAATGGCCTTGCAGAACTCTGATTTGGACTTTGCGCAGTTTAAAGACAGGGCCATCGGGTGCTCCGAGAACCAGCACCAGGTGGCGCTGTAACCCACAGGCGCCCTGCTATCACCTATCACCAGGAGGTGGCGCCCTTGTCTGCAGAGCCTGTGGGAGCTGATGCACAGGCTTTGGACAAAGCCCCGGCTGCAGACCTGCACCATCAGGTCCAAGAACTGACCAAAAGCGTTGCCGCGCTAACCAGAACTGTGTAGTCTTTACAGGTGTCTTCCCCAGGAAAGATCCCGCTGGCTTCCAGTCCAGAGGACGTCCCTTGGAGTCGACAGAGGAGGATCCCATCGTCCAGAGGAAGGCCCAGCGACCGCTACAACCAGGACGGACAACCCATCTGCCGCCGCTGCAATCAACCAGGACATATGGCAAGGTGACTCGCCCCCTGGGCCGTGGGGCACTCGGATCCGGGCAATAGGGGGAAACGATGGGAGTAGTAGTGGCAACCCGGTTCCGTGGCTCAGGGTGGTCAGGCCAGTGGTAGTCCGTTATGTGTTAATGATTATGTCCGACTACGCCACCCGTGGATTTACGGTTATTAGGAACCGCCGCTGCATGTGACGCGCCCCTGGGCCTGCTGCGTCGCGCGGCATCGCGCGCACGGGGGAGCTTACCCGGATCCGGATCAGATGGGGGTAGTAGTCTCGTGGCGGTGACCCGGTCCGTGCCCAGGGAGTCAAGCTGAGCGGCAGTGTCTTGAATAGTAGGGTGTTGTACGACTACGCCACCCGTTGAATGCAGCTTTAGGGCTGCTGCTGCAGGACAGTCCGCCGAGGCCGGTGATATGGTTGTGCAGCGTAGATGGTATAACCCCCAACGGGAGGGGTACGGCCTCAGGGCAGCAAGTGTAGAAGATGGTGGTTGCGATGGTGCAGCAAGGAAGCTCAGAGACATGTGATGCAGTTTCAGGGTTTTTACTCACAGGTGTTGCCCCGGTCACTCCGGCCTTGAGTGACCACCCGAGTCGTGCTGCGTCCACCAGGTGTGGGACTCGGCCAACTCCCAGGCAGTTCCAGAGCGTGGTCCTGAGCTCCCCTCTCTTCCTTCCTACTGGCCGTTCCCACCAGGGACCCACCTTTGTCCGGCTCCCTCGGGCCTCTTGGTGGTAAAACCTTCTCTGGCTTTCCTGACCCTATTCGTGGTATGCCTTCCTGGTGGGTGTGGTGAGGGTCGTGCAAAGCTTGACCACGACCTCCGGTTCCTGGTTAAGGATATCTTGCCTCTGCCAGTTTGGGATCTGGTACCCTTTTCTGCCAACCCTTCACCCTTCAACTTGTGGGATCTCAGGGTTCCCTCTTGTCCTGCGTCTCTGGGCCTTTCTTCCTCCTCCTCTCCACTACAGGCCTGGCCCTGGAGCTGGGCCCAGCCGGAGCCACAGCTCCCTGTCAGCCCTCTCTGGCTGAGCTCCTCTCTGAACAGACCTGGACTGAACCCTGTCCTAAGATGGTGCCCACCTTATATACTCCCTCTATGTGTGAGCCCAGGTGACTAGCACCCAATGGGCTCCTACTTCTATGCCCAGAGTCCCTCCCCTATCTGCCCCTACACTACTGGGATGTTCCTCCCCCCCCCACTCCAGCCAGGGACAGACGTTATCGTACCTGCACATCTATTTGGTGGGAGTACCGTTGTTCTGTCCCCCGGAAATGGGGTGAGTGTAGTGCATGCAGCTAGCTGAGCTCAGTCCCACACTCCATCCTTACCCGGGAGTGGAATACCACACCTCTGGTTTGAGGTGCAATACCCCTGTAGCAGCCGAGTCTTCAGGGTGCTACATTCCGCCCTGGTAAATCACAGCACGTCCTCGGGCTGTAAAAGAATAAAACATACCAAAACATACAAACTTTTTTTTTTTTTTTAAAACATACACTAACATATTAAACATTATAAAACATTATCAGAAAATATAACATGACAGGTAACTTCTTATATATTATTCTAGCAGCATAAACTTTTGATATAAAACTTTTCCATATAAAACGTTCTTAATCTTCTGGCCACGGTGCAACTTGTGACCAGGTAAAGTGCCACAGTCACTGTTAGAAAAAAAAAAACAGTTCTCCTATAAAACCGGTAGGGGGCGCTTTAGGAAGCGCAACTATTTACAGGATATGGCCGCTCTCAGTCCTCGGCCAGTGGGGATAAGGGAATGGCTGTTCACAGTCCTCAGCCTGGTTAGGGATAGGGCACATGGGAAACAGTTCACACTAGTCCCAACGGGGACCACTCTTAAATTGGCAACAGTTCTTGTACCCCGACGGGTAACTTTATACAGTTCTCTTTACCTTTCAGTGATAACGATGCCCTCCTGCTCCTTCCTGAAGGTAATCCTCAAACCCGTCCGGGTCCTTTTGATCTCCCTCATACCGCAGCTCTTCTTCCGTCAATCGGTGCACGTGAAGGGCGTACGGTCCTTTGGCACACTGATGCCGGGTGAAGGTGACCTCATCACCCAGGTAAAGGTCACGTCCACGGTGTCCCTCCGGCAGATGGCTCTCGACATCCCTGCGGGTAACAAAGACGTCGCCGGGGGTTTTGTGATCCCTGATAAAGCCCCAACCATGTTCCAGTTGAAACTTTATTACGGTCCCGGTGGCGCAGGGACCGTGGGCCGCGCGGGGGTTCCGTCGGGTCCGGCTTTTCTGCTCCGCGCTCTGGACCTGCAGCCGCTCCTCGCGGATCCGCCTCTCTCGCCGTTCTTTGTTGAAGACCTCTAGTTGTTGTCGGCAGCACTCCGCACGCTGGGCTGCGGCCGCCCGGGTCTCTTGGGTGAACCCCATGAGGTTTTCACCGGTGGGGTCCCATGCGAACTGAGTCTCCTCCAACGGGAGTGGGGTGATCTTGGCGGGCGCCGGAGCCGGAATCAGGGGCTCACACAGGGGCCATTCCTTCCGGAATCGGGGATTGATGTATTCCGGTGGCCACTCAAAGGGCTGCCCATCCGGGCAAGTATGTTGTGCGAACAGGTCTTCACCCAAGAGTAGCACTGTGGAGGTTGAGGGCGCGGTGGTGGTAGCGGCGCCCGGATTCACCAGGCCTTGCGACCAGGCCGGTGGCGCTCTGAAGGTGAAGGGCGCTGTGGAAACGGCGGCGCCTGGGGGTACTCGGCCTTGCGACCAGGCCGGTGGCCTTTCCTGCTTGGCCGCGCTCAGGGTTGAGGCGCGTGACGTCACAGGGGGCGTGGCCGCGGCTCCTGCCGCTTGAGGCCTAGTTTGGAGCGGTGGCGGTGCAGCATCGGGCACGGTAAGGGGGATTTTGGGCTCTGCGACGGGGAGCTGGGGCAGGCTCACGGCTACTAGGCCTGGGGTGGTGACGTCCCCTTTACCTGCTTCCATCTCTTCAGCTCCTTCCACGGCGTCGTCTCCGGCCTTCGTCCCTCCTGCACCATCCTCAGAGGCAGACAGACTCCTCGTCCCGGGTGGCGTCCTTTGCTGGCGGGTTCCAGCCTGCAGGGCCATTTCTCTGTTCCACTCGGCCAGCACTTCTTGCTGCACTCGGGCCATCTTCCGAGCCAAGCCCTCCAGCGCGGTCTGTGCATGCTCCCGATCTTTGGGGAGCTGTGCCAGGATCTCCACCAGGCCTTCTGGGGTGGCGGCCTGCAACAGGCTCCTGACCAGAGGGTCGGTGCTGCCTGACTCTCCCTCCATCTCCGGGTGCGATCTCTCCAGACTCCTCCAGGCTGCACCCATCCTCTCTCTTTTGTTCTTGATCCGCCCATACTGAGGGTGGTCTCGGGGCAACTTGGTGATCGTCAGTTTCAGGGGCAGCCCCCTCACGCTGATGGACATTTCTACCATTGCAGTCTCTGCTGGTGGGGGCGGTTTCCGCTTTTGGCGCCATTCCTGGACCTGGCCCACGATGGGAGGTGGTCTCTTGCCACCCTCTGGCACGCCCACAATGGCGTCCGCTCTGCCAGGGCGGGAAATCGTCTCAGATGGCGGGAATCGTCTCCTTATGGCGGGAAACTCCGTGGATGGCGGGAAAAGGCTGCAGATGGCGGGTAAACGGCGGGAAACGATCCGAGATGGCGTCCGATGGCGGGGACCCTCTGGAATTGGCGGGAGACTCCTTTTTACGGTAAATGTGAACTTTTCTTCAGGCACGCAGTACCCGGTGGTTGCGGGCACGTTATCCTGCCGACTACGCCAAAGTTGACGCGCCCCTGGGCCTGCTGCGTCGCGCGGCATCGCGCGCACGGGGGAGCTTACCCGGATCCGGATCAGATGGGGGTAGTAGTCTCGTGGCGGTGACCCGGTCCGTGCCCAGGGAGTCAAGCTGAGCGGCAGTGTCTTGAATAGTAGGGTGTTGTACGACTACGCCACCCGTTGAATGCAGCTTTAGGGCTGCTGCTGCAGGACAGTCCGCCGAGGCCGGTGATATGGTTGTGCAGCGTAGATGGTATAACCCCCAACGGGAGGGGTACGGCCTCAGGGCAGCAAGTGTAGAAGATGGTGGTTGCGATGGTGCAGCAAGGAAGCTCAGAGACATGTGATGCAGTTTCAGGGTTTTTACTCACAGGTGTTGCCCCGGTCACTCCGGCCTTGAGTGACCACCCGAGTCGTGCTGCGTCCACCAGGTGTGGGACTCGGCCAACTCCCAGGCAGTTCCAGAGCGTGGTCCTGAGCTCCCCTCTCTTCCTTCCTACTGGCCGTTCCCACCAGGGACCCACCTTTGTCCGGCTCCCTCGGGCCTCTTGGTGGTAAAACCTTCTCTGGCTTTCCTGACCCTATTCGTGGTATGTCTTCCTGGTGGGTGTGGTGAGGGTCGTGCAAAGCTTGACCACGACCTCCGGTTCCTGGTTAAGGATATCTTGCCTCTGCCAGTTTGGGATCCGGTACCCTTTTCTGCCAACCCTTCACCCTTCAACTTGTGGGATCTCAGGGTTCCCTCTTGTCCTGCGTCTCTGGGCCTTTCTTCCTCCTCCTCTCCACTACAGGCCTGGCCCTGGAGCTGGGCCCAGCCGGAGCCACAGCTCCCTGTCAGCCCTCTCTGGCTGAGCTCCTCTCTGAACAGACCTGGACTGAACCCTGTCCTAAGATGGTGCCCACCTTATATACTCCCTCTATGTGTGAGCCCAGGTGACTAGCACCCAATGGGCTCCTACTTCTATGCCCAGAGTCCCTCCCCTATCTGCCCCTACACTACTGGGATGTCCCCCCCCCCCCCCCACTCCAGCCAGGGACAGACGCTATCGTACCTGCACATCTATTTGGTGGGAGTACCGTTGTTCTGTCCCCTGGAAATGGGGTGAGTGTAGTGCATGCAGCTAGCTGAGCTCAGTCCCACACTCCATCCTTACCCGGGAGTGGAATACCACACCTCTGGTTTGAGGTGCAATACCCCTGTAGCAGCCGAGTCCTCAGGGTGCTACACATGCAGACCGCTGGGGCTGATGGGGTGTGCAGCTATGGTAGTGTGACTCCCCACGGGAAGAGTGCGGCCCCAGGGCAGTATAGTGGATGGTGGGAGTGATGGTAGTGAGAGTCCCAGTGATGATATTGCTGGAGGAGCAAGGAGCACACAGACAACAGGTTGCAGTCCAGGGTCTTTACTAGAACAGGTAAACTGACCCACAAACAGTCCCAGCTAGGAGGGGACCTGGATGTCTGAGAGCAACGGGGAAATTGGCCCTGGTCAGGGTGAGGGTGTAGGCCTACCGTGCTTTCTGCGCTCCTTCTGGCTATCTCCTCCTGATAGGGTAACAGCCCACGTTTCCGAGCTTTCCGTGCTTTTGTAATGCAGGTGCCGGAATGCAACGCACAGAGACACAAGGCGAGAACAGTCAGAAATGTTTGTAAACAGTTTTATACAACAGGTATACTGAAACAAGGGATTAGCAACAAGGGTAATGAACAGTGGTTTGAAATATCAGAAAAATACGAAATTTCTCAAAATAAGGCGCAGTCTCTTAAAATAAGGCGCAGTCTCTTAAAGTAAGGCGCAGTCTCTTAAAGTAAGGCGCAGTCTCTTAAAATAAGGCGCAGTCTCTTAAAGTAAGGTGATGCCCTCAAGCATGAGAAGCACCACACAAGTTCTTTAACCGTGAATTTGGCCCTAGCGGGGGTCACCGGTTATTCCCGCTAGGCCGTGAGTCTCTTTCCGGATGAATTCAATTAAATCACGTTGTGCTACTTTAGCCCCAACCGTCCCCCTCCCAACCTGAGTACTTAAACCCAATTGTCCCCGGTACCGTGGGTGAGCAGTGGAAGTGATGGCCCTGCTCACGTATGCAGCTCCTCTCTGCTTGGCTGTTGGGGGCAGTCTCTCGAGCCTTGGATAGGGGGGTCCAGGCCTCGTCTGTCGGCGGCCGACGTCGGGTTCCGCGAACTCACTCAGCACAGCGATCAGGTTCCTAGTATCCTCAGCAGGCACAGCACTCGAGTCACAACTGTGAGGGATCCGGAGCTCTTTTACCGGTGCCCGGCTGGAGCACCTCTCAGGCCTCTGGATTTGGCCTGTCACACGGGGTTTCTCAGGACGCAGGGAGCACGTCTGCTCCTCTCTGCTGCTTGGCGCCAAAGACCCCTCAGGTTTGGCACGCTGGCCTCTTATCTCTCTGAACTCCTTCCTGGAAGTCACCTGATCGGGTCCAGCCTCTGAATCTCCCCTGCCTGCAACTTCCTTTGTGTATTTTGGTTCCGCTTGACTGTCTCTGGCCAGTAGATGGCAGTCTCGCTCCATCCTTGAAACGTCATGTTGAAGTTCTGTTACAAGCTTTTTAGCTCGTTCTACATTCCTCCCTCCTTTTTGCTCGCCAGTCCTCGGGCGAGTGGACTCCTCGCAGAATTGATGTCTCCTTCCAGGCAGTGCAAGCTCAGACAGGAGTTGGGCACACTCCTGCGTTTTCTGTTGGATTCGAGACCAGATAAACTCTTCCTGAGCATACCGGTTAGGAGGAATTCCGGCATTAGCCCGCTCAGTTCTGCGGGGCTCTTCTTGCGGAGGAGACTCCGGGAGATCCGAGGAATCAACTACTGGGGATTGCAAATCATTTCCTGACTCATTCTGACTTCCACTCGGGAGTGGCACCAACGGTTCTGACGGGCCCAACTGCATTGTGGCCCACCCTTCTTCATCCCCCAAGGTTCCTGTATGTGGCACTTCAGCCAACACGTCTGAGGGCCCAGCCCTGTTACAGACTTCTGCTTCAAAGGAGCAAGGTCGCAACATATTACGGTGCAACACCCTGGATGTCGCGGTGTCATCCCCTTCGGGCCTAACCTCGTAGACGGGGTTGTCTGGGTGAACCTTCTTCACCACCCGATATGGTATTGCCTCCCAACGATGGTCCAGCTTACTCCCAAATCGTTTAGCCCTCACCAGCACTCGGTCTCCTGGCTGAAGCGATCCACCTGTGGTCGGGGGCCGAACTGCATGCTCTACTTCCTGAAACTTCTGAGCAACCAGTCTTCTCACGGTATGGAGTCGACGCTGGTGTTCTCGAATCCAGGTACTTGGGCTACTGCCCGGACCGGGGTCTTCTGAGTCTAGCTCCAGTTCGGTGATTTCTCGGCCACTTCTTCCAAACAGCAACATGTAGGGGGTGTAGCCGGTGGTTGCATGAACTCGATTATTATACACCCACACCAGCTCGGACACGAATTCGGGCCACTTCATCTTTTTGTCCGCTTCCAGTGTTCGCAACATTTGCAACAGGGTTCGGTTAAAGCGCTCGCAAGCCCCGTTCCCTTGCGGGTGGTAGGGCGTTGTCCGGGAACAGTCGATCCCATAGATGCGGTATAGCTCATCCATCACTCGTCCTTGGAAGCAGGCCCCCTGGTCAGAATGTATTCGCTTCGGGCACCCATAAATCCGGATGAAATCTTGACAGATGGCCTTGGCTGCGGCTTCTGCCGTCTGATCTTTAGTGGGCGTCACTACTGCAAACTTGGTGAAGTGATCAGTCATGACTAAACAGTGTCCATAACCATTGTATGAAGTTCCTACCATCAAGTAGTCAATCATCAAGACTTCCAAGGGGGCAGAAGTTCGGATGGTCTGAATGGGAGCTCTTTGCTCCGGGGGCTTGTTCAACTCACACTGGCGACATGTTCGGCAGACCCCCTCGACTTCTTGTCGCAGTTGAGGCCAATACACCAGCCGTTGCAACCACCGGAAGGTTTTTTCTACTCCGAAGTGAGCACCTCTTCTATGAGCTTCTTGGGCTAGCTGTGTTACTAGTGCTCCTGGAACTAGCACTTGCCAGGTAACATCAAACTCTCGAGGCAGCTGGATTCTTCGGCATAGCAAGCCATCCTTCAGGAGGAGCCTCTCCCACTGGCCTAGGATTTGTAGGGTAGTTGGAAGTGAAGCGGCTCTGGTTTCCTGGTCGGGTCTCTGATTAAGGGCGACCCATTCTCTCAACTTTGCTAGCTCCGGGTCGGATTGCTGCAGATGTATCCATTCGTCTCTTGAACGTCCCAGAATCTGAGTGGGCCTCGGCTCCCCTCTGGTCTCTTGGGCGTCGACCACAGCAGCGGCGAACTGGCTGAAATCCGGGATCTCGTCGCCTTCGAGCTCCTCATCTCTGTCCTTCTTCGGCCCCGCCTGAGTGACCCGGGACAGGGCATCTGCATGTGTGTTCAGGGCCTTGGACCGATAGGCGATTTTATACTGGAATTTGGACATCCTTGCGACCCACCGCTGTTCTAACGCGCCCAGTTTGGCGTTCTCCAAGTGGGCCAAAGGGTTGTTATCTGTCCGCACTTGCACTTCTGACCCTGACAGGTACTCAGCAAACTTCTCGGTCATGGCCCACACCAGTGCTAGTAGCTCCAGCTTAAACGAACTGTAGTTGTCCGGATTCTTCTCCGTATCTCGGAGTGACCTGCTGGCATACGCGATCACTCGCTCTTTCCCTCCTTGTACTTGAGCCAGCACTGCTCCCAGCCCATGCAAGCTTCCATCAGTGTACAACATGAACGGCTGCGAAAAGTCAGCGTAGGCCAGAATCGGGGCATCTGTTAGCGCCATTTTCAATGCTCGGAATGCCTCTTCTTGTCGTGGGCCCCACTGAATGGGCTGCCGCTTGGCTCCCCCGGCTGTTCCTCTCAGCAATTCATTGAGCGGGTTCGCAATCTTAGCGAAGTCTTTAATGAATCTGCGGTAGTATCCAGCGAGCCCCAGGAATGCCCTTAGTTCCCTTAGATTGGCGGGCGTGGGCCACTTCTGCACGGCAGCTACTTTCTCCGCAGTGGGGTGCACCCCTGCACTGGACACAGTGTGCCCCAGATATTCAATTTCTCGTTTGAAGAGACGACACTTACGAGGCTTAATTTTCAGGCCGTGCCTTTGTAGCCGTTCTAACACTTGTTCCAATCGGCGGAGATGATCCTCAAACGTTGCGGAATAGATAATTATATCGTCCAGATATATTAAAGTGGCTTCAAAGTTGAGGTCCCCCAAGCATCTCTCCATCAGCCGTTGGAAGGTTCCTGGCGCATTTGTTAGTCCGAACGGCATTCGATTGAACTCAAACAGGCCCATAGGGAGAACAAAAGCTGTCTTCGGACGATCCTTCTCAGCTACTGGGACCTGCCAATAGCCACTGGCCAGGTCGAGGGAGGAGAAGAATTTGGCGCTCCCTAGTGCAGATAGAGACTCTTCGATTCGGGGGAGTGGATAGGAGTCCCGTACTGTACAGGCATTCAGCTTCCGATAGTCTACGCAGAATCTCAGGGTACCGTCCTTCTTTCGGACCAGCACGATCGGAGCCACCCAGGGGCTCTGGCTTTCACGGATCACACCATTCCGCAACATGTGGGCCAATAGCTCTTTCACCTCCTGGTACATTTGAGGCGGGATCTGCCGATATCTCTCTCGGATGGGATCAGTATTTCCGGTGGGTATTTCGTGCTGAATGTCCCGAGTGCACCCGAAATCATCTTCATGCTGTGCAAACACTCCCTGATATCGCTGTAGAAGTTGTTCGATCTGCCTCACTTGTCCAGCAGAAAACTCAGTCAGGTTAGCTTCCATTTCTTCCAGGAGGTGGCGTCCAGCCAACGGTTCTCTTCCATGTTCCTGGCTATTGAGGGACACCTCTAGGGTCCATGGTTTTCCTTCCACAGGTGCCAGCCCTATAGCGTCAGCTCTAGTAAGGGCCTCCGGCATTACGCACACTCGCGCCACCTCTTGTCGGGGCAACAACTGTAAACTGGTGCCACTTAAATTGATGCAGCGCACGGGTACTCGACCGTGCCGCACGGTGGCCAGAGTTCGAGCAATCAGGAGTCCAGAGGGCGCTTCTTCTCCCTCCATTGGTTCAACTTGAATGTCCACGCCCTCTAAGGACACATGTGCCAGCACCGGCAAAGTGAGTACAGTCTGTCCCACCGGCAGTGTTATTATGGCTTCGGGCGGTATCGATACCTTACCAAGGTACTGGGAGGTAGTGGGCAACTTTTGAATCTGACTGACCCGCACGAGGTGCTGGAACACTCTCTTGTTAGCTGGGTCTCGAGTGGCGCGGGTCCAGTTGTTTTTGCTACAGCCCTCAGCCAGGAACTGTCCGACTTCTTTCAGCACATTCATGCCCAGGGTTACAATGGGCCCATCGCCTCCGGGCCCGGTGGTCAGTACAATCCCTTTTCGACTGAGGTCCTTTCCACATGCCCGCACAGACATCCATACTACTCCCGCTACTGGGATAGGTAGTTGATTAGCCGCCACCAGTTTGACAGTGGGTTCCCGGCAGGAACGAGCGACTTCAGGAAAGTGACTTTGGAAGTACGTCTCAGGCATAGTGGTCACTTGAGACCCGGTGTCCATCAAACAACGGATCCGCTGCCCATTGAATTCAGCCCAGATAATGGGCCTCTCGGAGACAATGTCTTCAGAGCTCCCTCTTCTACTCTCTGAAGCTCGAGACCCCACGGTATGCTCCACAACCGTGGGGCATTTTAGTTTAACGGCTGTCCCCTCCTCCTCCTTTCTCGGTTGGGACAGTCTTTGGAGATATGTCCCCTACCTCCGCAGGTCCAGCACTCCGGTCCTCGTTCTGCCGATAGGTCGGGTACATGTCGTGCTGGGGCCGGATAGGAACGTCTTTCTCGTTCTGGTCTCCGTCCGCGTTGAGCAGTACGGTCCGTCGGCAAGGGGGCAGTAGGAGTCTTCCTAATAGAATTCAGCTCACCCCGAATGTCTCGAATTTCCTGACGTATTTCCCGTACCCAATCAGGCTCTTGGTTGGTGAATCCAGGAGCAATTGCCTCATGACTTCTAACTGTGGCTTTGAGAACAGGAACTTCTCTCTCCAGGACTCTAGCTTCAGCCCCTACCTCCAGGAAGCCCATATCAGGGCTCAGTCGCAGCCGCTCCTTCAGGATCTGCCTCAGGGAAGGGTCTTTCAAGCCAGCAATCAGTTGGTCACGCAACACCTCATCCAATGGTCCCAGTCCTCGGTTCCCATCTCGAGTTTTCTTAGTGATATGGGCCGTCACTTCCTGTAATGCATTAACATACTGATTTACTGTCTCATTTTCCCCTTGGACCCGCTGAAACAACCGTAAGCGCAAGTGTCCCAAATCTGTAGTGTCACCGTGCATGTCCTCTAGAATTTTTATCACTTTATCCACGGTGTCACGGTCCCCAGGTGGGCGGTACATCACAGTCTGTCGGGCCTCTCCATCAAGGGTTAGGAGGGCCAACTCCGCCTGGGCTAGAGGGTCAAGGGGATACATACGTAGCATACTTCTCAGTCTTTCTGCCCAGTCCCAAAGTGACATGCCATCCCCTGTAAACTTGGGAAGATGGCTGAGCATAGCCCCCAGGGGTATATGGCTCCGGCCAGACCCAGCCATAGACTGATCCGCCATCTCTGCGTCTGAATGTTGCATCCTGCCGACTACGCCAAATGTAATGCAGGTGCCGGAATGCAACGCACAGAGACACAAGGCGAGAACAGTCAGAAATGTTTGTAAACAGTTTTATACAACAGGTATACTGAAACAAGGGATTAGCAACAAGGGTAATGAACAGTGGTTTGAAATATCAGAAAAATACGAAATTTCTCAAAATAAGGCGCAGTCTCTTAAAGTAAGGCGCAGTCTCTTAAAGTAAGGCGCAGTCTCTTAAAATAAGGCGCAGTCTCTTAAAGTAAGGTGATGCCCTCAAGCATGAGAAGCACCACACAAGTTCTTTAACCGTGAATTTGGCCCTAGCGGGGGTCACCGGTTATTCCCGCTAGGCCGTGAGTCTCTTTCCGGATGAATTCAATTAAATCACGTTGTGCTACTTTAGCCCCAACCGTCCCCCTCCCAACCTGAGTACTTAAACCCAATTGTCCCCGGTACCGTGGGTGAGCAGTGGAAGTGACGGCCCTGCTCACGTATGCAGCTCCTCTCTGCTTGGCTGTTGGGGGCAGTCTCTCGAGCCTTGGATAGGGGGGTCCAGGCCTCGTCTGTTGGCGGCCGACGTCGGGTTCCGCGAACTCACTCAGCACAGCGATCAGGTTCCTAGTATCCTCAGCAGGCACAGCACTCGAGTCACAACTGTGAGGGATCCGGAGCTCTTTTACCGGTGCCCGGCTGGAGCACCTCTCAGGCCTCTGGATTTGGCCTGTCACACGGGGTTTCTCAGGACGCAGGGAGCACGTCTGCTCCTCTCTGCTGCTTGGCGCCAAAGACCCCTCAGGTTTGGCGCGCTGGCCTCTTATCTCTCTGAACTCCTTCCTGGAAGTCACCTGATCGGGTCCAGCCTCTGAATCTCCCCTGCCTGCAACTTCCTTTGTGTATTTTGGTTCCGCTTGACTGTCTCTGGCCAGTAGATGGCAGTCTCGCTCCATCCTTGAAACGTCATGTTGAAGTTCTGTTACAAGCTTTTTAGCTCGTTCTACACTTTCTCGCCTGTATGGCCTGCGACGTGGGTTCCTTTCTGCTCCCAGCCTTGTACGGCTTCACTGGTCCCTTCGGTTGTGGCAGGGCCTCCAGACTTCTTAGGCCAAGGAATGTATAGTCCCTTGCGGACTGGTTCTCTGCTGGGGGATGTGGAATCCTTCCAGCCTCAGACACCAAAGTCTGGTAAAATTAAGTCTTTTCTCTGCCAAGACGGGCTCTCTTCGCCTCTTGTCTCTGGCTTGTGGCTCTCTCCTACTGCCACACTTCCTCTTAGGTGCAACACAACTGTCCCTCTCTGCTCTGGGACCTGAATCCTCAGATAGGTCGTCCAGTTCTCTCTAACCCTGTCCCCAGTACCAGCTTTTATAGGGGCAGCCTGCTCCCCCTACTGGCCTGAGACAGGAGGCATTGCATGCTAATGTTCCCCTGGCCAGAGAACCTCCCCCTTGCTCTCAGACACAGCTTTAATTACACTTGTGGCATCCAGGTAGGGTGACACATTCCCCCTAGTGAAATTTAGTACTCCCGGACTAAACAATAAACAAAGACAATATGCATAACAATAAAACATTAATAGACAGACGACGCACAAATTGAGTTCTTTAGGTCACAGTGTGGTCTGTGACCGGGTGTCCATATCACCAAAACAACGGGGAGCCTTAACCAGGTGGGGGTCTGTCCTACCCCAAGTCCTTTACAGTCTTAGTTCATTCCTGGGTTAGGCTCCGAACGCAGTCCATACAAGGTCCCGGTTATAAAAAGTCCATAACCTGTGAATCCTTACGGTAACTGCAAGAAACTGAAACACACTATCAATAAACATGCAGGTAACTTTGGCAAACATTTTAACATTTGGCAACAGGGTTATTTACACTTTTAGTACACTCTATATTCTCCAGCGAGCGGGTATCTGTCCCTTTGTGCTCCTGGTTGACCTACGTAGCCCACTGTCTGGTGGTGGACCAACCTGGCTTTCCCCACTAGCGTTAGGGGTACAGCTACCAGCTGGGTGTACAGGTAGGGCAGGCAGCTGTCTGCGGGTTCTTTGGCTTACCGCAGGCATGGCAGGCTCACTGTCAGCAGAGGGTTGACTCTCCTGGCTGCTGGTACAGGCTCTTCTGCCTCTGGAACCGCTTGCTCCACTTCACCTTCCGGCTCTGGTGTTGGTTGTTGCTGGGCCGGTTGCAGGAAATGCAGGACAGGTACCACTATGGCATCATTTATGCGAGTCCAGGACTGAGGGAACTCTCCGAGAACGGTGCTTATCATTTCTTCCTTGTCCTCTGCGGGATCAAAGTCACTCTGATCCTCTTCTGCACTACGGAGTTGCTCGGGGCACCTTTTGAGGTGGTCTCTGGAGACGACACTAGTGGTTTCTCCTCCGTCCTTGGTGATTACGCACACCTTTGGGTTGTCGTGGTCAGACTGCAGTACGGTGTAGGGTTCCCTTTCCCACTGGTCATCCAACTTATGTAGCCTTCTTTTTCGCTTCAGGACTTGCTCACCAGGTTCTAGGGGACTAGCAGGGGCGTGTTGATTGAAGAGTCTTTCTTGCTTCTCTCTCACCTGGGCCAGGCTCTTCTCCACACTCTCCTGTACCTTCTTGTACTGCAGTTGCCTTTCCGTATCCCAATCCGCATCCGGGGAGGTGTCCTCAGGTATTAGGACTCCCATCTCCAGGTCTACGGGCAGCTTACCTGGTCTAGCTCGCATCAGGTAAGCCGGGGTGCAGTTTGTAGCATTCAACGGGATGTTGTTGTACATGTCTACCAGGTCCGGCAATTTTTATGGCCACAGGCTCTGGCTTGGAGCCAATTTGACGTGGTCCAGAGCTACCAGCTCAAGAGGCTGCGTGGTGACGATGGGCCTCAAGGGTGTCTTCTGGCTGGTGCGGTCCTTCCTCCTCAGGTGACAAGGGCCACAGTCTCTGCACCATTTTTCTACAGCTCCTCTCATGCCGACCCAAAAGAATCTTCCTCTTAGCAGGAACTCCAGTTTCTTCCAACCAAAGTGTCCCGCTCTGTCATGGTAAGCCCACAGGACCATAGCTGCATCCCGCCTTGGGACCACGACTTGCCAGGTCAGCTCGTGCGTCCGGTGGTTAACAATCCTTCTGCACAACTTGCCTTCGTAGAGGAACAGCTTGCTCTTCTCCTTCCATAGCTGTTTGGCTTCCTCTGGGGCATCTGGATCTAGGCGGGCGTCTTCCCGGGTCAGCAGATCTTTCACCAGGCGGACAGCAGGGTCACTATCTTGGGTTTCGGCCCAGCTGTGGTGAGGTAGGGGATTCATCATCACAGTTGTTAGATCCTCCTCCTTCACGTGGTGAGAGTGTTGAGCGGCTCCATACCGGTGAAACGCGGGGAGTTCTACCTCTTCCAGCTCTTCTGGGTCTTCGTCACCTTCAGGTAAGTGAGGCATTCTTGATAGGGCGTCCGCGTTGGCGTTGGTTTTGCCTGCCCGGTACTTGATCACGAAGTCATAGTTGGAGAGACGGGCCATCCACCGCTGTTCCAGGGCACCCAGTCTTGCATTGTCCAGGTGTGTCAACGGGTTGTTGTCCGTGTACACGGTGAACTTTGCGGAGGCCAGGTAATGCTTGAAGCGTTCCGTCATGGCCCACACCACCGCCAAGAATTCTAGCTTGAAGGAGCTGTAATTCTCCGGGTTCCTTTCGGTGGGCCTCAGCTTCCGGCTGGCGTATGCGATCACCCGTTCTCTGCCCTGTTGGTTTTGGGACAGTACGGCTCCCAGTCCCACTTTACTGGCATCTGTGTGGAGAATGAAAGGCTGGCCATAATCAGGGTAGGCCAGGATCTCATCCCCAGTGAGGGCCAACTTTAGCTGGCGGAAGGACTCCTCTTCCGGTTTATCCCACTTGAAGGGTAGCTTTTGACTTCTGGACTTGGACTGTCCGATCAGGAGGTCCTGCATAGGAGCTGCCATCTTAGTGAACCCAGGGATGAACCTTCGGTAGTAGCCTACCAACCCGAGAAACTGTCTCACCTCTTTGATGTTCGAGGGGCTTGGCCAGCTCTTGATTGCCGTGACCTTGTCAGGGTCGGGGGCCACTCCTTCCGCGTTTACCACGTGCCCTAGGTACTGGACCTTTGGTTTCAGCAGGTGGCACTTCGATGGTTTCACCTTCAGGCCATAGCCTGCCAGGGCTTCGAACACCTCAGCCAGGTGCTTGAGATGGTCCTCGTAGGTCTTCGAATAGACGATCACGTCGTCCAGGTAAAGAAGGACCGTCTCAAAGTTTCGGTGCCCTAGACAGCATTCCATCAGCCGCTGGAAGGTCCCTGGTGCGTTGCAGAGCCCGAAAGGCATACAGTTGAATTCGCTCAGTCCCATCGGGGTGGTGAAGGCGGTCTTCTCCTTGTCAGCCTCTGCCACAGGAACCTGCCAGTACCCGCTAGTAAGGTCCAAAGTAGAAAAGAAGTTAGCTGATTTTAGTGCGGCTAAAGACTCTTCTATTCTAGGCAGCGGATATGCGTCTTTGTGAGTGATACGGTTGATTTGTCTATAGTCCACGCACATTCTCATGGTGCCGTCTTTCTTTTTGACCAGAACCAAAGGGGCTGCCCAGGGGCTACAGCTGTCTCTAATAACCCCAGCTTCTTTCATCTCTCTTAGCATGCCCTTTGCGTTCTGATAATGTGCAGGGGGTACAGGTCTGTGCCTCTCTTTTATTGGTGGGTGGCTCCCGGTGGGGATGTGGTGTTCTATCCCCCTTACTCTGCCGAAGACTAGCGGGTGCTTACTAAAGACTCTCTCGTACTCCTGTACCACCCGGTAGACTCCTTGTTTTTGGTGCAGGGGAGTGGAGTCAGCACCCACGTGGAGTTTCTGGCACCAGTCCTCCTTTTGTTTCTGGGAGCCATTACCCTCCGCCTGTGGAGATGGAGGCAAGGGTTCCACGGCCCTGATAGCTTGGTGTTCGACAACAAACAGTTTGGCGAGTGTAGCGTACCTGGGTAAGTGTACTTCCCTCTCCCCAATGTTGAGGATGTGGACGGGCACCCTCCCATGTCGGACATCAACCACCCCCCGGGCTGTCAGAATGGTGGGCCTGCTGTCTGAGTACACGGGTTCTACCATGGCTTGGTAGTCTCTACCTCTCAACCCGATTGCAGTCCGACACCAGATCATCATTTCACTTTTGGGAGGCATGGAAATGGGGAATGGATCACTGAGTCTTACGCTACCGATCTCACCACCAGACAGTTCTACCTGCTGCCGTCTCATCAGGGCTTTTATCTCCTTGTTGAGGACTCTCTTTTGGCTGGAACTAGCATTCACCGCCACCTGTTGTAGAATTACAATTACTTCTGAAAGACAATTTTCAATGATGTTAGTACCCACAGTTATTTTAGGGTGACTTTCATGACGGTCAATGTCCACAATAATCACTCCCTGTGCCGGCAGTTCAACTTTACCAATTTTAATGGTCATCTCCTTGAACCCCATCTGCGGCACGGGTAAGCCATTACTGGCGATGATGCTCAAGTTACTGTCTGGATACCGTGTGATATCAGCATCAGTCCAATACTGCTTAAAAAGTACATAAGGGATTGTGGTTACTTGCGACCCAGTATCCAGCAAGGCGCTCATGGGGATACCGTCCAGCACCACGGGTAAAACCGGGCGCCCCCCAACGTACTTATCACGCCAATTATAAGGGCCTGGTGATCTTATGCCTGGGGGTCGGCCCTCTGCCCCAGGTTGGACCCGTTTAAATTACAGTACCTGGAAATGTGTCCGGGCTGGTTGCATCGACGGCAAATGGGCTGTCCATCCTCTGCGTAGCGGTCTGTGGGCCTCCCTCGGAACGATGGGATCCTCCTCTGTCGACGCCACGGGACATCCTCCGGACTTGAAGCCAGCTTGATGGGTCTTGACGGGTCCACTTGCAACGCCTGGACGGTCCTGGTCAACGCCGCGACGCTCCTGGTCAGCTCCTGGACTTGGTGGTGCAGGCCTTTCGACGGGGCTTGGTTCAGGGCCTGTGCATCAGCCTCCACGGAGTCCATAGAGGAGGGCGCCGCCTCCTGGTGGTGGGTGAGAGCAGGGCGCCGGGGGTTTATAGCGCCACTGGTTGCAGATTCACGGAGCACCCTTATGGCCCTGTCCTTAAATTGGGCAAAGGTCAGGTCGGGGTTCTGGAAGAACATGAGGCGCAGCTGGGCCCTGTGGGCGCTGGTCAGCAGACCCTCTATGAATTGTTCTGTTAGCAGCTTATCGGTTTCCTGCACACTGCCAGGGTCAGTTTGTTGAATAGCCCTCAAGGCTTCCTGTAAATTTAAGGCATAGTCTTTGATGCTGTCCTGTGCCCGCTGCTTACATCCATAGAACCTCATTTTAATCTCAGCGGAGGTACGTGTATCAAAGGTACCCCGCAGCCGGGCCAGAATACCCTTCACAGTCCCTTTCTCCTCAATGGGCCATGATTTTACCTCCCTTTGGGCTGCGCCTGTTAACTGCCCTGTCAATATGCTGACCTTCTGTTCCTCTGTCAGGGGGTAAACTTGGAACAAACTATACAGTCTTTCCTTGAAGTCAGTTAGGGCATGGGGCTCCCCTGAGTACTTGGGCAGCCAGGCCGCTCCCGGGATATAGGGTAAGGAAAAGGGCATAACCGCTGCTGCAGCTGCGTTGGTGGTAGTGGGCGCCTCTGTGTCCGACATCTTCCTCCCCCCTAGTGAAGTGTGGCCTACCTTCCGACGATCCTCTTCTGTAGGCCGCGGCTCCGCTGCTGCTCTGGACGAGGACCTGGCGTCGCACTCCGATGACGTCAGCGTCGCTCTCTCTCCCTTCCAGGACCTTGCGCAGCGTCGGTGCGTGGGACGGAGCTTCGGATCTCGCGCGGTTTTGACGTCCACGCCCCTCTTCTTCCCGCGCGGCGTCCTGAAGATGGCGTCCGATGGCGGGAAACAGCTGCGGATGGCGGGAAGACGGCAGAAGACGGCGGGAAACGGTCCAAGATGGCGTCTGATGGCGGGAATCGGCTCCGGATGGCGGGAAACGACTCCACAGGTAAGTTACAAAAGTCTTTTTCAGGCACGCAGTACCCGGTGGTTGCGGGCACGAAATCCTGCCGACTACGCCAGAGCTGACTCGCCCCCTGGGCCGTGGGGCACTCGGATCCGGGCAATAGGGGGAAACGTTGGGAGTAGTAGTGGCAACCCGGTTCCGTGGCTCAGGGTGGTCAGGCCAGTGGTAGTCCGTTATGTGTTAATGATTATGTCCGACTACGCCACCCGTGGATTTGCGGTTATTAGGAACCGCCGCTGCATGCAGACCGCTGGGGCTGATGGGGTGTGCAGCTATGGTAGTGTGACTCCCCACGGGAAGAGTGCGGCCCCAGGGCAGTATAGTGGATGGTGGGAGTGATGGTAGTGAGAGTCCCAGTGATGATATTGCTGGAGGAGCAAGGAGCACACAGACAACAGGTTGCAGTCCAGGGTCTTTACTAGAACAGGTAAACTGACCCACAAACAGTCCCAGCTAGGAGGGGACCTGGATGTCTGAGAGCAACGGGGAAATTGGCCCTGGTCAGGGTGAGGGTGTAGGCCTACCGTGCTTTCTGCGCTCCTTCTGGCTATCTCCTCCTGATAGGGTAACAGCCCACGTTTCCGAGCTTTCCGTGCTTTCTCGCCTGTATGGCCTGCGACGTGAGTTCCTTTCTGCTCCCAGCCTTGTACGGCTTCACTGGTCCCTTCGGTTGTGGCAGGGCCTCCAGACTTCTTAGGCCAAGGAATGTATAGTCCCTTGCGGACTGGTTCTCTGCTGGGGGATGTGGAATCCTTCCAGCCTCAGACACCAAAGTCTGGTAAAATTAAGTCTTTTCTCTGCCAAGACGGGCTCTCTTCGCCTCTTGTCTCTGGCTTGTGGCTCTCTCCTACTGCCACACTTCCTCTTAGGTGCAACACAACTGTCCCTCTCTGCTCTGGGACCTGAATCCTCAGATAGGTCGTCCAGTTCTCTCTAACCCTGTCCCCAGTACCAGCTTTTATAGGGGCAGCCTGCTCCCCCTACTGGCCTGAGACAGGAGGCATTGCATGCTAATGTTCCCCTGGCCAGAGAACCTCCCCCTTGCTCTCAGACACAGCTTTAATTACACTTGTGGCTTCCAGGTAGGGTGACACAAAGGTACTGTCATTTAAACGGGCCCAACCTGGGGCAGAGGGCCGACTCCCCGGGCATAAGACCATCAGGCCCATCGAGCTGGCGTGATAAGTACGTAGGGGGATGACCGGTCTTGCCTGTGGTCCTGGATGGCATTCCTATGAGTGCACTACTGGACACCGGGTCACAGGTAACCACCATCCCTTATGTGCTCTTTAAGCGGTACTGGAATGACTCAGATGTTACCCAGATGACGATCTGAGCATCATCGCCAGCAATGGTCAGCCCGTACCGCAGGTGGGATTCAAAGAGGTGACCATCAAAATTGGTAAAGTTGAACTGCCAGTGACGCGCCCCCTGGGACTGTGTTGTGCAGGGAATACCTGGAGCCGGATCGCTGGGGGTTGTAGTCCTCGTGGCGATGACCCGGTCCGTGCCCAGGGTGGTCAATTCAGTGGCAGTTTTAGTATTGTGATAATTGTCCGACTACGCCACCCGTGGATTGCGGTCAGTGGGGACCTCCGCTGCAGGGCAGACCGCTGAGGCTGGTATTATGTGTGCAGCTTAGAATGGGATGACTCCGGGGAGGAGTATAGCCTCAGGGCAGTTAGTGTGGATGATGGGAGTGATGGTGCACGAGCGCAGCAGTAATAACTCAGAGTCCGTGCGGTGCAGTTCAGGGTCTTTACTGGTGCTATAAGGCAGACCCTCCCGGGAGTACTGGTTAGCAGTAGGGGCCTGGTCAGTCTGTGAGCAAGTAGGATATCCCCTGGCCAGGTGGAGTTGTAGGCCTCCCCGTCTATCTGCACTCTTTCCTGGCACAGGAATTTCGAGACGGTCTTGCTATACCTGGACGATATCATCGTGTATTCCAAAACATATGAGGACCATCTGAAACACCTGGCAGAGGTGTTTGACGCCCTGGCAGGCTACGTCATCTACTGAAACCAAAGGTACAGTACCTGGGACACGTGGTGAGTGCTGACAGAGTAGCTCCAGACCCTGATAAGATCACAGTGATTAAGGACTGGCCAAGACCCTCCAGCATAAAGGAAGTGCGGCAGTTCCTCGGGTTGGTAGGCTACTACCAAAGATTCATCCCCAGTTTCACCAAAATGGCAGCTCCTATGCAGGACCTCCTGATAGGCCAGTCCAGGAAGGCCAAAAAACAGAAGCCGCCCTTCAAATGGGACAAGCTGGAGGATGAGTCCTTCCGCCAGCTGAAGATGGCCCTCACGGGGGATGAAATCCTGGCGTACCCTGATTACGGCCAGCCTTTTATTCTCCACACAGACGCGAGCAACATCGGGCTAGGGGCGGTGCTGTCCCAGATCCAACAGGGCAGAGAATGGGTAATCGCTTATGCCAGCAGGAAGCTCCAGCCCACAGAACGGAATCCTGAAAATTACAGCTCCCTCAAGCTAGAGATCCTCGCGGTGGTATGGGCAGTGACCGAGCGCTTTAAACATTACATTGCCTCTTCCAAGTTCACCATGTACACGGACAACAACCCGTTGACACACCTGGACACAGCAAAACTTGGTGCCCTGGAGCAGAGATGGATGGCCCGCCTATCCAACTATGAGTTCACCATCAAATACCGGGCGGGACGCACAAATGCCAACACAGACGCCCTGTCCAGGATGCCGAACTTGCCGGACGGAGGGGAAGATCCAGAAGAACTGGAAGAGATTGAACTCCCTTCGTTCCACCGTCGTGGGATTACCCAGTGTTCCCACCGAGTAAGGGACAGGCACTCTGCCACGTTCAAACCCTTACCCCACTACAGCTGGGCGGAGACCCAAGACAGTGACCCAGCCGTCCACCTGGTGAAAGAGATGCCGATGACTCGCCCCCTGGGCCTAGTGTGGACGTGTGTGGGATACCCGGAGCCGGGTCTCTGGGGGTTGTAGAATCCGTGGCGGTGACCCGGTCGCGTGGCTCAGGGTGGTCAGGCCGATGGCGGTATTTTGTGGGGGTTTTAGGTTAATTGTCCGACTATGCCACCCGTGGATTGCGGTCAGCGCGGACCGCCGCTGCAAGGCAGACCGCTGGGGCTGATGGTGTGTGCAGCTGAGGTAGTGTGACTCCCCACGGGAAGAGTGGAGCCCCAGGGCAGTGTAGTTGATGGTGAGGGTGATAGTGCACGGGAGTCCCAGCACTAGTAGTGCTGGTGCGGCGATGAAGCAGGAACGACTCAGAGTCTTTGCAGTGCAGTTCAGGGTCTTTACTGGTGATATTAAGGCAGACCCTCCCGGGAGTACTGGCTAGCATAAGGGGCCTGGTCAGTCTGCGAGCAAACAGGAGTTCCCCTGGCCAGGTGGAGTTGTAGGCCTCCCCGTCTATCTGCACTCTTTCTGGCTACCTTGCTGTAAGCGGGTAGAAGTAGCCCAAGTCCCTGAGTATACCGTGTGGTGCTCACCCGTATGGCTGGTGACTTGGGGCCTTCTGTTAGCCTCCGCTCCTGGATGGCGGTGCTGGTCCCTTCCTTGTGACTGAGCCTCCGGGCTTCTATGGCCAGAGGACCTGGAATCCCCTGCCGGCTGGTTTCTGCTGCTGGGTGAATATCAGTCCCCACAGCCTCGGACTCCGGTGTCCGGTACTTGGTTTCTTCTGCCAGGGCGAGCTCTGCTCAGCTCCAGCCCCTGGTCTTCAGCTACTGCTCCTACAGAGCTCCTGCTGTAACTCTCCCTGTGTCTGGAACTGTCTCCAGGCTCTGACTGAACTCACTAATCCCGCCCCAGACCCAGTTTATAAGGACAGATTCCTCCCCTCCCAGGTCTGGGCAGGAAGTGTTGCATGCTTAGGGCTCCTGACCAGAGAAACCTCCCACTTGCTCTCAGACGTAATATTTCTATTACTGTGGCAACCAGACCCCTGGGGTGCCACACTGACGCAGGCTGATGCCCGCCTTGACCCAGACGCTCCGGAAGAAACTAAACAGCTGTGGAAGGAGAAGAGTAAACTGTTTCTCTACAAGGGGAAGCTGTGCCGGAGAATTGTCAACTCCCGGACGCATATGACGCACCCCTGGGCCTGTGTCGCACAGCGTTGCGCATGCAGGAGCTTACCCGGAGCCGGATCTGTTGAGGGTTGTAGTCTCGTGGCGGTGACCCGGTCCGTGCCCAGGGAGTCAGACTAAGTGGCGTTGTATTAGCGGTAGATGTTGGACGACTACGCCACCCGTTGAATGCAGCGAAGGAGCTGCCGCTGCAGGGCAGACCGCTGAGGCCGGTGGTAGGATTGTGCAGCGTGGTAGTATCACCCCCAATGGGAGGGGTATGGCCTCAGGGCAGCCGACGTGGATGATGGGGGTAGCAGGAATCACTCAGAGACGATGCGGTGTAGTTCAGGGTCTTTACTGGTGATAAAGATAGACCCTCCCGGAGTACTGGCTAGCGATCGGGGCCTGGTCAGTCCTTGAGCAGATGGGATCTCCCCTGGCCAGGCGGAGTTGTAGGCCTCCCAAACTGACTGTACTCTTCTGGCTACCTTGCTAGAGGCGGGTATAAGTAGCCCACGTCCCTGAGTGTACCGTGTGGTGCTCACCCGTATGGCCGGTGACTCGGGGCCTTCTAGTGGCGTCCGCTCCACGACGGCAGTGCTGGTCCCACGCGTGTGACCGTGCCTTCGGGTTTCTTGGCCAGAGGACCTGAAATCCCCTGCCGGGCGGTTTCTGCTGCTGGGTAAAGATTAGTCCCCACAGCCTCGGACTCCGGGTCCGGTGATAGCTTCTCAGTCAGGGCGAGCTCTGCAGCTGCCAGCCCCTGACTCCTTATAGCACTGCTCCCACAGAGCTCCTGATGTTCTTCTCCTATATCTGCTGCTCTTCTCTGTCTCTACTTCTTCTCTACTCACTAACCCTGCCTCAGCCCTAGGTTTATATAGGGGAAGTCCTTCCCCTCCCAGGACTGGGCAGGAGGTGTGGCATGCATAGGATCCCTGACCAAGAGACCTCCCACCTGCTCTCAGACATAACATAGCTGTTACTGTGGAAACCAGACCCC
Source organism: Phyllobates terribilis (assembly GCF_046119375.1). Lineage (NCBI taxonomy): Eukaryota > Metazoa > Chordata > Amphibia > Anura > Dendrobatidae > Phyllobates > Phyllobates terribilis. The sequence goes on along the minus strand of NW_027362767.1, from coordinate 91,669,258 downwards.
TGGGGTGCCACATTCCCCCCTAGTGAAATTTAGTACTCCGGGACTAAACATATTTTTAGAAAAACATAACAAGGTATAAACAAAAACAGTACAATAAAGAAAGACATTAGGATGGTCACGGCATGTCCGCAACCGGGTGCAGTTTTTGAAGAAAACAAAGGTGTCCATTTCACCAAAACAGGGAGACGTAACCAGGTAGGGGTCTGTCCTGCCCCGAGTCCTTAACAGTCTTTTAGTCCATCCTGGGTTACGCTCCAACTAATTGTACAAGGATTCCCGGTAAATCCACCAAGGACTCCTAAAAATAACTAGAAACACATAATTATTTACAAGTAACAGACAGGTGACCACAAATAAAACAATTTAAACACTTCAAATCCTCCAACGTGCGGGTAACTGGCCTCTAGTGGCCCTAGTGGACCTACGGAGCTGACTGTCTGGCCCTGAACTACAGGGTGTAGGAGCTGTCAAGGGTAAACTGGGCAGCTGTCTACAGGCTCTTTGGCTCACTAGGGGTACGGCAGGCTCACTATAAGCAGAGGGTTGATCCTCCTGTTCTGCTTGTGTGGAGTCTGCTGCCTCCGGGACCGGCTGCTCTTCCAGCTCTACCTGTTGCTCCGTAGGCACTTGGGATGCTGGTTGGAGGAATGTGAGGACGGGTACCACAACTGCACCATTGACTTGAGTCCAGGACCGAGGGAAGTCTCCGAGCACAGTACGAACCATATTTTCCCTTTCCTCTACGGGTCGAGGGTCTTCTTGTTCCTCTTCAGGGTTCCGTAGCTGTTCGGGACACTTCTTCAGGTGATCCCGAGATACAATGGCTGTGGTTTCCCCTCCGTCTTTACTGATGGTACAAACCTTCGGGTTGTCGTGGCTTGAGGGCAGTACGGTGTACGGGTCCTTCTCCCACTGGTCGTCCAACTTGTGGAGCCGTCTCTTCCTCTTCAAGACCTGCTCTCCGGGTACCAGGGGAACAGCGGGAGCATACTGGTTGTAAGTTTTCTCTTGTCTTTCCCTAGCGAGACAGAGACTTCGCTCCACGCTCTCCTGTACTTTCCGGTACTGCTGCTGCCTCTCTGTGTCCCAGTCTGCTTCCGGTGAAGTGTCCTCGGGTGTCAGGACTCCCATCTCCAGGTCAACAGGTAGCTTACCAGGCCTTGCCCTCATTAGGTAAGCCGGGGTACAGTTGGTGGAACCTACAGGCATGTAGTTGTATAGGTCCACCAGGTCGGGCAGCTTCTCAGGCCACAGACTGCGTTCTTCCAGGGGCAACGTTTTCAGAAGATCCATTACCACCTGGTTCATTTTCTCACAAAGTCCATTAGTTTGCGGATGATAGGGTGTCGTCCTTATCTTCCGGCAGCCATACAGATTGCAGAATTCCTGGAAGACCTCCGCTTCAAAGGCAGGTCCCTGGTCCGTCAGCACTTGGTCCGGGTACCCGTGTGGATGGCAGAAGTGCTGCTGGAAGGCTCTAGCTGCTGTTTGAGCTGTTAAGTCCTTAACGGGGACGACAACCAAGAACCGGGAGTAATGATCCACAATGGTTAACGCGTAGACGTAGCCACTTCTGCTTGGGGTCAGTTTTACATGATCCAAGGCTACCAGTTCCAACGGCTGCTTGGTGACGATGGACTGAAGGGGGGTCTTCTGGCTGGCACGGTCCTTCCTTCTTAGGTTGCACGGGCCACAGTCTCTGCACCACCTCTCGATGGTTCCCCTCATGCCTACCCAGTGGAACCGCCCGCGCAGCAGGAACTCCAGCTTCTTCCATCCGAAGTGTCCAGCCCCGTCGTGGTATGCCTCCATCACCATGGCTGCGTCTCTTCGTGGCACCACTACTTGCCAGATTAGTTCATGCGTCCGGGAGTTAACCATTCGGCGGCACAACTTCCCCTTGTAAAGGAACAGTCGACTCTTCTCAGCCCACAGTTGTTTGGCTTCCTCCGGAGCGTCTGGGTCAAGGCGAGCCTCTGGCCGAGTCAGCATCTCCTTCACCAGTCGGACGGCAGGGTCACTGTCTTGCGTTTCCTCCCAGTTGTAGTGAGGCAAGGGGTTAAACGTAGCGGCTTGCTTACTCCTTACCCGATGGGAATACTGGATAGTCCCATGACGGTGGAACTCGGGGAGTTCGACTTCTTCCAGTCCCTCTGGATCTTCTCCTACGTCCGGTAGGTTTGGCATCCTGGACAGGGCGTCCGCGTTGGTATTGGAGCGTCCTGCCCGGTATTTGATTGTGAACTCGTAGTTGGACAGACGGGCCATCCATCTCTGCTCTAGGGCACCGAGTCTTGCCGTGTCCAGGTGTGTCAACGGGTTGTTATCCGTGTACACGGTGAACCGGGAAGAAGCGAGGTAGTGCTTAAAGCGTTCAGTGACTGCCCACACCACTGCCAGGAACTCTAGCTTAAATGAGCTGTAATTCTCAGGGTTTCTTTCGGTGGGTCGCAGTTTTCGACTGGCGTAAGCGATTACTCGTTCTTTCCCCTGCTGGATCTGGGACAGTACGGCTCCTAGCCCGATGTTACTTGTGTCGGTGTAGAGGATAAAGGGCTGGCTGTAATCAGGGTACGCCAGGATTTCATCCCCCGTGAGGGCCATCTTCAGCTGGCGGAAGGACTCTTCTTCTAACTTCTCCCATTTGAAGGGCTGCTTCTGGTTCTTGGCCTTCCGGGACTGGCCTATCAGGAGGTCCTGCATAGGAGCTGCCTTTTTGGTGAAACCGGGGATGAATCTGCGGTAATAGCCTACCAACCCGAGGAACTGCCGCACTTCCTTTACACTGGAGGGACTTGGCCATTCCTTAATTGCGGTGATCTTATCAGGGTCGGGAGCCACTCCGTCAGCGCTCACCACGTGTCCCAGGTACTGCACCTTTGGTTTTAGGAGGTGACACTTGGAGGGTTTTACCTTTAGGCCGTAGTTTGCCAGAGCTTCGAACACTTCCGCCAGGTGTTTCAGGTGGTCCTCATAAGTCTTGGAATATACGATGACATCGTCCAGGTACAACAGGACCGTCTCGAAGTTTCTGTGGCCCAGACAGCACTCCATTAATCGTTGAAAGGTTCCTGGTGCGTTACAGAGTCCGAACGGCATGCAGGTAAACTCGCTAAGTCCCATCGGGGTGGTGAATGCGGTCTTCTCCCGGTCCGCCTCTGCTACAGGAACCTGCCAGTACCCGCTAGTGAGATCCAAGGTAGAGAAGAAGTTAGCAGATCTTAAAGCAGCCAAAGACTCCTCTATCCTTGGTAAGGGGTACGCATCCTTGTGTGTGATACGGTTGATTTTCCGGTAATCTACACACATCCTCATGGTGTTGTCTTTCTTTTTGACTAAGACTAGTGGAGCTGCCCAGGGGCTACAGCTATCCCTGATCACCCCAGCCTCCTTCATGTCCCTAAGCATCCCCTTGGCATGTTGGTAGTGTGCAGGGGGTACGGGTCGATACCTCTCTTTTATGGGAAGATGGTCTCCCGTGGGGATGTGGTGTTCTATCCCCTTGACTCGCCCGAAGTCTAACGGGTGTTTACTAAACACTCTCTCGTACTCTTGAACCACCCGATAGACTCCCTGTTTCTGGTGTGAGGGAGTGGAGTCAGTATCCAAATGTAGTTGCTGACACCAGTCCTCCTTTGTTTCCTTAGAGCCGTTACTTTCCTCCGGGGAAGATGGAGGCAAGGGTTCTACGGACTGTATGGAATTTTGATTGATGGTATACAATTTGGCTAGCGTGGCATACCGGGGCAGGTACACTTCCCTCTTCCCGATATTTATTATGCGAACGGGCACCCTCCCATGGCGTACATTGACCACCCCCCGTGCTGTCAAAATGGTGGGCCTACTGTCTGAGTAAACTGGTTCTACCATTGCCTGGTAATCTCTACCTCTCAGACCAATAGCTGCCCGGCACCAAATCATCATTTCGCTTTTTGGGGGCATGGCAATAGGAAAAGGGTCACACATTCTTACGCTACCAATCTCACCACCGGAGAGTTCTATCTGTTGCCGTCGCATCAGTGCCCGGATCTCTTTCTGGAGCACTCGCTGCTGGCCGGAGCTGGCGTTCTTGGCAACCTGCTGTAAAAGGAAAATCACCTCTGCAAGACAATTTTCAATTACATTAGTTCCTAGAGTTATCTTTGGGTGACTCTCGTGCTTGTCAATGTCTACAATGATCAGTCCCTGTGCCGCCAGTTCAACTCTACCGATTTTAATGGTCACCTCTTTAAATCCAATCTGTGGCACGGGCTGACCATTGCTGGCGATGATACTCAAATCGTCGTCAGGGTAACGGGTGATATCCGAGTCATTCCAGTACTGCTTGAAGAGCACGTACGGGATAGTGGTAACCTGTGACCCGGTGTCCAGTAGGGCACTCATAGGGATGCCATCCAGTACCACAGGCAAGACTGGACGTCCTCCCACATATTTGTCGCGCCAGTTCGATGGGCCTGATGATCTTTTTCCTGGGGTTTGGCCCTCTACCCCAGGTTGTGCCAGTTTAAAGGACAGTACCTTGCCATATGTCCGGGTTGATTGCAGCGGCGGCAGATGGGTTGTCCGTCCTCGTTGTATCGGTCGCTGGGTCTTCCTCTGGCCGGCGGGGTCCTCCTTGGTCGACGCCACGGGATGTCCTCCGGTCCGGATGCCAGCTGGATCTTCCCTGGAGTGGAAACCTGTAAAGACTGCACAGTTCAGGTTAGCGCGGCAACGCTTTTAGCTAGCTCTTGGACCTGATGGTGCAGGTCTGGAGCTGGGTCATTGTTCAAAGCCTGCGCATCAGCTCCCACAGGCCCTGCCGACAAGGGCGCCGCCTCCTGGTGGTAAGTGGTAGTGGGGCGTCTGTGGGTCACAACGCCACCTGGTGCCGGTTCTCGGAGCACCCGGATGGCTCTGTCCTTGAACTGTGCAAATCCCAGATGAGGGTCCTGTAAGGCCATTGCCCGCAACTGGGTTCGGTGGGCATTGCAATATAAACCCTCTATAAATTGTTCAGTCAACAGCCTGTCCTCGTCTCCCACGCCGTCAGGGTCGGTCTGCTTAATGGCTCTCAGGGCCTCTTGTAGGTTCAGGGCATAGTCCCTTATACTCTCGTGTGCTCGCTGCTTGCACCTGTAGAATCTAAGCTTGATCTCGGCTGAGGTGCGGGTATCAAAGGTGGCCAGGACTTTACCTCCCTTTGGGCTGCCCCGGTTAATTGGGCCACCAGGATGCTCACTTTTTGCTCTTCTGTGAGGGGATACACCTGGAAGAGGCTATCCAGCTTTTCTCTAAAGTCATGCAGGGTATGTGACTCCCCTGAGTACTGGGGTAGCCAGGCCGCTCCCGGGATATAGGGCATGGTGAAAGGCATGACTGCAGCAGCGGTGGCGCTGGCGGGGGTTGAGGCAGTGAAGCTCTCCTCCGTATCCAACATCTTCCTCCCCCCTAGTGGACCGTGGCCTACCTTGCGATGATCCTCTTCCGTAGGCCGCGGCTCCGCAGTGGATCGTCAGGGTTGAGGACCTTCCGTCGCGCTCCTGTGACGTCGGCGTCTGCTGGGCTCCTTCCAGGACCTTACGCAACGTCCGGACGTGAGGCGGGGCTTCAGTTCTCGCGTGCTTTTGGAGTCCACGCCCCTCTTCTTCCCGCGCGGCGTCTTCAAGATGGCGTCCAACGGCGGGAAAACTCCACGGATGGCGGGAAGAAGGCAGAAGATGGCGCCGGATGGCGGGAAAACTTCGCGGATGGCGGGAAGAAGGTAGAAGATGGCGCCGGATGGCGGGAAACCTCCACGGATGGCGGGAATCTTCACCACTGGTAAGTTTGAACAGTCTTTTTCAGGCACGCAGTACCCGGTGGTTGCGGGCACGAAATCCTGCCGACTACGCCAAAAGTTGACGCACCCCTGGGCCTGTGTCGCACAGCGTTGCGCATGCAGGAGCTTACCCGGAGCCGGATCTGTTGAGGGTTGTAGTCTCGTGGCGGTGACCCGGTCCGTGCCCAGGGAGTCAGACTAAGTGGCGTTGTATTAGCGGTAGATGTTGGACGACTACGCCACCCGTTGAATGCAGCGAAGGAGCTGCCGCTGCAGGGCAGACCGCTGAGGCCGGTGGTAGGATTGTGCAGCGTGGTAGTATCACCCCCAACGGGAGGGGTATGGCCTCAGGGCAGCCGACGTGGATGATGGGGGTAGCAGGAATCACTCAGAGACGATGCGGTGTAGTTCAGGGTCTTTACTGGTGATAAAGATAGACCCTCCCGGAGTACTGGCTAGCGATCGGGGCCTGGTCAGTCCTTGAGCAGATGGGATCTCCCCTGGCCAGGCGGAGTTGTAGGCCTCCCAAACTGACTGTACTCTTCTGGCTACCTTGCTAGAGGCGGGTATAAGTAGCCCACGTCCCTGAGTGTACTCACCCGTATGGCCGGTGACTCGGGGCCTTCTAGTGGCGTCCGCTCCACGACGGCGGTGCTGGTCCCACGCGTGTGACCGTGCCTTCGGGTTTCTTGGCCAGAGGACCTGAAATCCCCTGCCGGGCGGTTTCTGCTGCTGGGTAAAGATTAGTCCCCACAGCCTCGGACTCCGGGTCCGGTGATAGCTTCTCAGTCAGGGCGAGCTCTGCAGCTGCCAGCCCCTGACTCCTTATAGCACTGCTCCCACAGAGCTCCTGATGTTCTTCTCCTATATCTGCTGCTCTTCTCTGTCTCTACTTCTTCTCTACTCACTAACCCTGCCTCAGCCCTAGGTTTATATAGGGGAAGTCCTTCCCCTCCCAGGACTGGGCAGGAGGTGTGGCATGCATAGGATCCCTGACCAAGAGACCTCCCACCTGCTCTCAGACATAACATAGCTGTTACTGTGGAAACCAGACCCCTGGGGTGCCACACATGAGCTGACCTGGCAGGTAGTGGTCCCGAGACGAGATGCGGCTATGGTCCTGGAGGCATACCACGACGGAGCAGGGCACTTTGGATGGAAGAAGTTGGAGTTGCTGTTGCGTGAACGGTTCTTCTGGGTAGGCATGAGAGGGGCCATTGAGAGATGGTGCAGAGACTGCGGCCCGTGCAACCTGAGAAGAAAGGACCGTGCCAGCCAGAAGACTCCCCTGCAGTCCATCATCACCAAGCAGCCACTAGAACTGGTAGCCCTGGACCATGTGAAGTTGGCTCCAAGTAGGTCCGGGTACGTCTACGCCCTCACCATCGTAGACCACTACTCCCGGTTCCTGGTGGTGGTCCCTGTCAAGGACTTAACAGCTCAGACAGCAGCTAGAGCCTTCCAGCAGCACTTCTGCGGTCCACACGGGTATCCGGAGCAAGTGTTGACTGACCAAGGTCCAGCCTTCGAAGCGGAGGTCTTCCAGGAGTTCTGCAACCTGTATGGCTGCAAGAAGATAAGCACAACGCCCTATCACCCCCAAACCAACGGATTATGCGAGAAGATGAACCAGGTGGTGATAGACTTGCTAAAAATGTTGCCCCTGGAAGAATGCAGTCTGTGGCCTGAAAAACTGCCTGATTTGGTGGACTTGTATTACCACATCCCAGTAAATTCCACCAACTGCACCCCGGCTTACCTAATGAGATCAAGACCTGGTAAGCTGCCTATTGACCTGGATATGGGAGTCCTGACACCCGAGGACACCTCGCCAGAGGCAGACTGGGATACAGAACGGCAGCAGCAGTACCGGAAAGTGCAGGAGAGTGTTGAGAAAAGTCTGTCTCAAGCAAGAGAAAGGCAAGAGAGGATTTACAACCAGCATGCTCCCGCTGTTCCCCTGGCACCTGGAGAGCAGGTCTTGAAGAGGAAGAGGCGGCTCCATAAGTTGGATGACCACTGGGATAAAGAACCGTACACAGTACTGCCCTCAAGCCATGAAAATCCAAAAGTATGTATTATCAGTAAGGATGGAGGAGAGACCACAGCCACTGTCTCCAGAGACCACCTGAAGAAGTGTCCCGAGCAGCTGCAAAACACTGATGAAGACCAAGATAGCCCTCAACCCGCAGAGGCCGCAGAGGAAAGGGAAGAAATGGTCAATACAGTACTCGAAGAATTTCCCCGGTCCTGGACATAAATTAACAACACTATTGTGGTACCCGTCCTTACCTTTCTCCAGCCAGCCCCTCAAGGGCCTACAGAAGAGCAAGTAGAGTTGGGAGAGCAACCGGCCCCGGAGGCAGAAGATTCCATACCAGCAGCCCAGGAGAATCAACCCTCTGCTAGTAGTGAGCCTGCCGTGCCCGTAGTGAGCAAAAGAGTACGCCGAAAGCTGCCCAGCCTACCCAAAACATCTCCAAATACCTGTAGTGCAGACACTAGTGAGCCCACTACACAAGGGGTAGAAATAAGGGACCCAGAAAGGACACCACCAGATAGCGTGTTACGTAGGTCCAACAGGAGCACTAGGGGTCAAATGCCCGCTAGCTGGAGAATTTAAAATGTTATATAAATGCCTGTATATTGAAAATGTTAAAATGGTTGTTGCCTGCATACTAATTATGTTTTTCTAGTTACCCGACAGGGTTCATGGACTAACAGGTTATGGAAAATGAATAACCGGAACTGTACCTTGCATATAGTTGCACATGTAAAGTGCCCCTTTTTGTCCCAGACCACAGAACAAAAACCCGTGGAGGTGGCTGAAGACGTCGTCCAACGCCGGATCATCGATGCCCTGTAGCCACCCCAGGGCCTACGTGGAGGGATTGGGACGGGTCCCTCAAAAGTGCATATTGGGTGACATGGACACCTGGTTACGGAAGCGCCGTGACCTATACAGACTAAACTGCTTGTAAATATGTTACTGTATTGTTATTACCTGTTGTGTTTTTGCAAAATGTGTTTAGTCCCGGAGTACTAAAATTTACTAGGGGGGAATGTGGCACCCCAGGGGTCTGGTTGCCACAGTGGTAGAAATACCATGTCTGAGAGCGAGCATAGGTTTTCCTGGTCAGGAGCATTACTGCATGCCACACCTCCTGCTCCAGTCCAGGGAGGGGAGGAACCTGCCCTTTATAAACTGGATCTGGGGCGGGGTTAGAGAAGTCTAGTTCCAGGGAAAGGGACAGAGCAGCGGCAAGGAGCTCTGTAGGAGCCAGGAGCTGAAGACCAGGGACTGGAGCAGAGCTCGTCCTGGCAGAAGACGCAGAGAACCGGACACCGGAGTCCGTGGCTGTGGGGATATCTACATCCAGCAGCGGAAACCACCTGGCAGGGGATTTCAGGTCCTCTGGCCATAGAAAGCCCTGAGGCTCAGTCACACGCAAGGGACCGGCACCGCCATCGAGGAGCGGAAGGCACCAAAGGCCCCAAGTCACCAGCCATACGGGTGAGCACCACACGGTACACTCAGGGACGTGGGCTACTACACGACTACAGCAGGGTAGCCAGGAAGAGTGCAGTCAGACGGGAAGGCCTATACCTCCACCTGGCCAGGGGGACTCTTGTTCGCTCACAGACTGACCAGGCCTCTAATGTTAGCCAGTACTCCCGGCAGGGCCTTCTTCATTACCAACAGTAAAGACCCTGAACTGCACTACACGGACTCTGAGTCATTTCTGCTGCGCCCACGCACCACAACCCTCTCCATCTACCGACCCTGCCCTGAGGCTATATGTGGCGCCCCTGAGGGTTCGGTCGCCACAAGGGGGGATACTGCAGCCTGTCAGCAGGTGTAGTGTCTCCTCACCCAGGTAAGGAAGGTGCACTGGTCAGGGCCCTAATCTACATTCAACACTACACACTCCTGACCTATGGGAGGCAAGTATGCACCATAGTGCTGCCTCAGCAGGATCACAAGTGGGGGGAACCAAAAGTTAGGGGAACCATGTAGTGGGTGAAGGGTAGAACACAGTTTTAGTTTACACACATAATTTGATATATATTAGCCAGCCATCTTGAGCACAAGGTTCTTGATTCTTAGTTCCTATTCATGGAGTGTGATCTTCACAGCTGGCAGCGGCCATGTGTTGGAGCCTGCAGCATGTTGTAGATGCACGGTCCTCGTGCTCTGACCTTGACACGAGGAGCGGGTATGAGTTAACAGTGTCTCTACCCCGGTCAAGTTCCCCTGCTCAAGAAGGTTGGGAGCTATAGTGAAACGGCTCCACAAGCAAAAGGATCCCAGGGAGTACGGACGGAGCGGCGTACGCCACCTGTACTCTCCATTCTGGCCCAGCCAGTGGAATTCCTGCTGCAAGAGGGGTACTGGCCCCCGACATCTGACTTTGCCACTTCACGTCTCTGTCAGAGAAGCCCGGAAGGCTACAGTGGATCCCGTCGCCGGACGGATGGAACAGCAATTGCCGCCGTGCCCCAAATCTGTGCATAGTCCAGAGGGAGACCCAGCCTTTGCACGCACGCGGACAGGAGAGGTCGAAGGGGACAGTTTAGGAACACTCAGAGGGTCCTGATCGAAGTGCCTGAATATCCTGGGTGCGCTGAGCCCTCGTCTCTGGTGACCGCAGTAATCCGTGAGGAGCAGGGAGAAGCCTTGCTGCTGCTTACAATAACGTGAGTAAAAGACCTGGAAGACTACCCCTAAGGCCTCCGGACTCTTTATTTTGCACTGCACCGCACCACACGGCACCAGAGTATTCCTATAACTACTCCTTCCATCCTCCAGCTCCCCTGCCCTGAGGCCCTGCTCCGCCTGTGGGGAGTCATAACATCTCAAGCTGCCATAACATCCAGCCTCAGAGGACTGCTAGCAGCGCTGGTGGCGCATCACCAGACACCGCAGATGGCGTAGTCTCAATTCCACCACTCGTCCTCACCAACACCGATAGCCCATTATTTTTAATGTGACGGCCCTGGGCACGGAACGGGTCCAGGCCACGGCTACATCCCCTCGACATCTGACCCGGCTCCGAGTACACCCATCTTCCCAGGGCAGGGCTGCGAGCGTCACACTATACTTCTCCCGTGGGGAGTTATACTACCCTCTGCTGCGCACACAATATCAGCCTCAGCGGTCTGCCCCGCAGTGGCGGTTCTCAGTGACTGCAATCCACAGGTGGCGTAGTCGGACATTTAAATATTACAAAACCAAAGAAACAGATCCGCCACTGGTTTGACCACCCTGAGCCACGGGACCAGGTCGCCGCCACGGAGACTACAACCCCCAGTATTACACAGAGACCCGGCTCCCGGTATTCCCCTACACACACGGCCCAGGGGGCGTGTCACATGCTGCTCACAGCATTCCACTAGCCCTAATTGATGGCTAGGATGACTAGGGAGCGCACAGCAGGAACCCTTGACAACGACTCTCACACACTGCATTTACTGCCAGAGACCTCACCCCAGGTTAGAAAGAGATAGACTAGGCACCGGGGCGGAGTCCACGGAGCCCTTAAATACACTAGAGACAGCCCCAGCCCCCCAGGACAACCAACCACGCTGTACCAGACAGAAGGAGGCGTGGCTTAGTGGCAGATGACCGCAAGGGGGCGTGGCTAAGCGGCACATGAGCAGAAACGCAGAAACCACACTTACAGTAGAATCCCTAGAACGGAACCTAAATACTGACAATTTCTGACCAGCAGGAAAGGGCCTGGCCGGACACCGCGAGAAAGCCCTTCTCCTGCGTACCGGCCTAACATCCTGCCTCAAGTGTCTCAATCCTGCTCCATGTGTCTCCATCCTGCCCCCATATGTTCTCCCATCCTGCCCCATGTGTCTCCATCCTGCCCCCATATGTTCCCCCATCCTGCCCCCCATATGTTCTCCCATCCTGCCCCTGTGTGTCTCCATCCTGTCCCCATATTACGGCTTTCAGTACAAAAAGTTTCTCCTTACCTGGCCGCAGTCCAGAGGCATTCTCTTCCTCATCAATTTGAGGCTCATGGCAGTGACGTCATACGGCAGTGATGTTATATGCCAGTGACGTGTGCGCCAACATCAGCTGCCGGCCTCTGATTGGCTGGCATCTGTCAACTGTTGCTGTGCAGTAAAGTGGCTTCCTGGATAGCAATAAATTTGAACTGAATGTGCGTCCGAGGAAGCTGGTGCTCACCGGGCCCCATACAACAGTAAGGGCAGTAATGCCCTGATGGTAGCCCTGTAGATACATCATGGGCTGAGAGGGGGCTAAAACAACATTTTTGTGGGAAAAATATTTTTTTTCATTTTCACAGATCAACCTTGTAAAATTCTGTGAAGCACCTGTGGTATCAAGGTGCTCACCACACATCTAGATAAATTACCTTGGTCTAGTTTCCAAAATGGGGTCACTTGTGGGGGTTTTCCACTGTTTTGCACATTAGAGGCTCTCCAAATGCGACATGACACCTGCTGACCATTCCATCAAAGTTTGCGTTCCAAACCGCCACTCCTTTTTTAACTTTTAAATGCACCCACACAGTAGTTTACCCCAACATATGGAGTATTTGTGTACTCAGGAGAAATTGCACAACAAAGTTTGGGTTCCATTTTCTCCTGTTATCCTTGTGAAAATAAACTATTTTTTGCTAAAAGGACATTTTTGTGGGAAAACTGTAATTTTTTAATTTTCACACCTCTATGTTATAAACGTCTGTGAAGCACCTGGGGGTTCAAAGTGCTCACCACATATCTAGATAAGTAACCAGAGGGGTCTAGTTTCCAAAATGGTGTCACTTGTGGGGGGTGGGGTTTCCACTGTTTAGGCACATCAGGGGCTCTCCAAACGCAACATAGTGTCCGCTAATTATTCCAACAAATTTTGCATTCAAAAAGTCAAATGGTGCTCCTTCCCTTCTAAGCCCTGCTGTGCGCCCAAACAATAGTTTTCCTCCACATATTGTGTATCAGTGTACTCAGGAGAAATTCCACAACAAATTGCAAGGTGCAATTTCTCCTGTTACCCTTATGAAATGCAAAATTTGAGGCTAAAAACATTTTTGTGGAAATATGTGAAATTTTTATTTTCACGGCTCTATGTCATAAACTTCTGTGAAGCATCCGGGGGTTCAAGGTGCTCACCACACATCTAGATAAGTTCCCTGAGGGGTTCAGTTTCCAAAATGGTGGCACTTGTGGGATTTTTCACTGTTTAGGCACATCAAGGGCCCTCCAAATGCTACATGGTATCTGCTAATTATTCCAGCAAATTTTACATAAACAAAAACAAAAGGCACTCCATCCCTTCTGAGCTCTGTTGTGCGCAAAAACAGTGGTTTTCCCCCACAGATAGGGTATTGGCGTGCTCAGGAGAAATTGCACAACACATTTTGGGGTCCATGTTCACCTGATACCTTTGCAAAAATAAAAAAAAATTGCGTCTAAATTAAATTTTTTGTGAAAAAAGTTATATGTTTATTTTTTTCTTTCACATTCCAAAATTCCTGTGAAGCACCTGAAGGGTTAATAAAGTTCTTGAATGAATGTGGTTTTGAGCACCTTGAGGGGTGCAGTTTTTAGAATGGTGTCACTTATGTTTTTTTTCTGTCATAAAGGCCCCTCAAAGTCCCTTCAAATGTGATGTGGTCCCTAAAAAATTGGTTTTGTAAATTTTGTTGGAAAAATGAGAAATCGCTGGTCAACTTTTAACCCTTATAACTTCCTAACAAGAAAAAATAGTTTAAAAAATTGTGCTGATGTAAAGTAGACATGTGGGAAATGTTATTTATTAACTATTTTGTGAGACGTATCTCTCTGATTTAAAGGCATAAAAATTTAAAAGTTGTAAAATTGAAAAATTTTCAAGATTTTCGTCAAATTTCCATTTTTTTCACAAATACACGCGTCATATCGAAGAAATTTTACCACTATCATGAAGTACAATATGTCACGAAAAAGCAATCTCAGAGTCAGTGGGATCCGTTCAAGCGTTCCAGAGTTATCTATAATATAACGGGGGATGTGTCCCTCTGTCTGAAGCCTTTATAGACTGCGCATGCATGACACGCAGTCTGGCTCCAGACAGAAGAACGCATGGAGCCGTTACAGGTAAGAGGAGTGTATGGTGCCGGAGATCGCGGTATGCGTAGACACTGAATGCATACCGCGATCTCCGGTGCCATACTTACCTGACCGGGAGGAGCGTTGCCGCGGCGCCTCTCTTCGCCGGAGACCGGGGCAGGAGAGAGGCATCAGATCGGCGCATGACCATAGCACTATCCGATGCCATTTTACTGAAGACACATTTGCAGTGTCTTCAGCAAAATGGCACCGGACAGCGCGGTGCTCTGGCGCAGCGCTCCTCCCCGCCCTCCGGCAGAACAGGACGCAGCAGCGCTGGAGCACAGAGAAGAAAGGTGAGTATAAGTGTTTGTTTTTTTTGGATGTGTGTACAGCGTGAAAGGGATGCGGGGGCTACACATACCAGGATTGGGGTGAGGGGTACCACACATACCAGGATTGGGGGGATGAGGGGTGCCACGCATACAAGGATTGGGAGGATCAGGGGTGCCACGCATACCGGGATTGGGGGGATGAGGGGTGCCACGCATACCGGGATTGGGGGGATGAGGGGTGCCACACATACCAGGATTGGGAGGATCAGGGGTGCCACGCATACCGGGATTGGGGGGATGAGGGGTGCCACGCATACCGGGATTGGGGGGATGAGGGGTGCCACGCATACCAGGATTGGGGGGATGAGGGGTGCCACGCATACCGGGATTGGGGGGGGTGAAGGGTGCCACGCATACCGGGATTCGGATGAGGGGGGCCATGCACACCGGGATTCAGATGAGGGGGGCCATGCATACCAGGATGAGCAATACCATACATACCAGGATAGGGATGGGGTACCATGCATACCAGGATAGGGATGAGATATGGTGTACCACGCATACCAGGATTGGGGTGAGGGGTACCACACATACCAGGATTGGGGTGAGGGGTACCACGCATAACAGGATTGGGGTGAGGGGTACCACGCATACCAGGATGGGGGTGAGGGGTACCACGCATACCAGGATGGGGGTGAGGGGTACCACGTATACCAGGATTGGGGTGAGGGGTACCACGCATACCAAGATTGGGGTTGAGGGGCGCCACGCATACCATGATTGGGGGGGTGAGGGGTGCCATGCATACCAGGATTGAGGGGTGCCATGCATACCAGGATTGGGGGTGAGGGATGCCATGCATACCAGGATTGGGGGTGAGGGGTGCCATGCATACCAGGATTGGGGGTGAGGGGTGCCATTCCTCCCAGGAATGGGGGTGAGGGATGCTATGCATACCGGGATTGGGGGTGAGGGATGCCATGCATACCAGGATTGGGGGTGAGGGGTGCCATGCATACCAGGATAGGGATGAGGGAGCCATGCATACCAGGATAGGGATGAGGGGTGCCACGCATACCAGGATTGGGGGTGAGGGGTGCCACGCATACCAGGATTGGGGGATGAGGGGTGCCACACATACCAGAATTGGGGGTGAGGGGTGCCACGCATACCAGTATTGGGGGGATGAGGGGTGCCACGCATACCAGAATTGGGGGTGAGGGGTGCCACACATACCAGGATTGGGGGTGAAGGGTGCCATGCATACCAGGATGAGGATGAGGGGTGCCATGCATACCAGGATTGGGGGTGAGGGGTGCCATGCATACCAGGATGAGGATGAGGGGTGCCATGCATACCAGTATAGGATGGTGGGGACAGGATGGGGGCAGCACAAATACCAGGAGGGGGGCAGCACATACCAGCATGGGAGACCATATACCAATAAAAATGCTCGTCACCCGGGCGTAGAACGGGTTCAATAGCTAGTTACTTTATAACATGACTGTGGTCATAATTGTAAAAATTGGACTGGTTATAAAGGTGCAAATAGCCTTGGGTTAAAGAAACAGTTATTAACCTCATATATTCTGCTTCAATATTGTAAACACATCACATCTTTCTTCTTGAGGATGCACGGAGTCAAACCAGTGAGATCGCAAAAACTATTTGGACTGTTCGCCAGTGTGTCAGAAACTCAACTGTTGAGAGAGCTGAGAATTGCTTTTACTAAGCTGGTTTCTCATTAGCTATTAATACGACCAATGCAGTATGTCGGGGATCTAGTCCAGTACTACAAGAAATCAGCTCAGTGTCTAGAACAATGGTCAAGCATCCTGCTAGTGACCTACCTCTCACCGGTTCATCTCCTGGCATTTATCAGCAAAAACATGTTAAAAGCTTACAATAATTGAGAAGAACCAATAGGGTTAATTGCTGGTAAAATCTACTGGATTTTTTTTTTCTTGATTTTCACCAATTTTAGTGAGTTTTAATGATTTTTACCTGATTCAAATGATTCATGATAAAAGGGGAGATTTGCATGAATATTCGTATATCCCGGGCATATTAATACT
Organism: Phyllobates terribilis; assembly: GCF_046119375.1. Taxonomy (NCBI): domain Eukaryota; kingdom Metazoa; phylum Chordata; class Amphibia; order Anura; family Dendrobatidae; genus Phyllobates; species Phyllobates terribilis. The sequence goes on along the minus strand of NW_027362767.1, from coordinate 91,652,981 downwards.
TGATGAGAATGGGAACTGTAACGATAAGTAAAAGAAATTCTAAGCTTCCAAAGCAGCTGAGTATCTGGCACAATGGTTAGGAGACCTGCTAGTGACTCAGATCTCACCGGTTCAACTCCCTGCAGTCTCAAGAATAAAGACATTGAATACTTACAATATTAAAGCAGAATATGTAAGATTAATTTAAGTTTTTAAAAAGTACTGGGAGATTTATTTCAAATATACCATTCTCGATTTTCACCAATTGTGCATTTTAATAATTTTTACCTGATTCAGGTCATAATTTATTTAAAAAAAAAATGCAGGTTGATCACTGTGATTTTAATGATATTAGTGATTCCTGGTGATTTGCACAGATTTTCACTGAATTCATCAGATTCCAATCAACGTGACTGAATTTGGCTGATTTTATTGATTTCATAGGAAAATAGGCAAGATGGAATACTTGGGAACAACAATAGTGCAAATTAGTGCAAATCACCAGGACTCACTAATATTAGTGCAAACCCCTCCCCTTTTTTAAATTAATTCTTATTTGAATCAGGTGAAGATCATTAAAATGCACTAAATTTGGTGAAAATCAGCAAAAAAACTTATTTGAAATAGATTTTCCAGGTGACTTTTAAAGCAATCGCTATGAACTTCATGTTTTCTGCTTTATTATTTTAAACACACCTCATCTTTTTTCTTGAGGATGTAAGGTATCAAACCAGGGAGATCTGGGCTACTATGTGAACTCTTAACCATTGTGCCAGAAACTCAGCTGTTAAGAGAGCTGAGAATTGCTTTTACTCAGTTGGTTTCTCATTAGCAATTAGTACAAAGAATGTAATAAGACAGGCAACTAATCCATTACTGTAAGAAACCAGCTCAGTGTTTAGGACAATGGTTAAGTGTCCTGCTGGTGACCTACTGTTCACAGGTTTGACTCCTGGTGTTCATCAGCATAAACATGCTAGAAACCTTCAATAAAGGAGCATAAAATATAGACTAACTTACTGATTGCTATTAAAATATACTAGATAATTTTTTTCCTGATCTATACCAATTTTAGTGAATTTTAATGATTTTCATCCGATTCAAATGATTCATTAAAAAGGGGGGATTTGCACTAATATTCATTTATCCTGGTGTTTTACACTAATTTGCACTATTTGCACTATTATTGTTCACAAGTAATCCCATCTTGTCTATTTTTCTATGAAATCAGCAAATTCAGCCAAATTCAGTCACGTTGATTTGAATCAGACTAATTCAGTGAAAATCACCAGGACGAACTAATATCAGTGAAAATCACAGTGAGCGCCCTTTTTTTTCTTTTTGAATAAATCATGACATTGAATCAGGTGAAAAAACTTTAAAATGCACTAACACGGGTGAAAATCAAGAAAAATGTATTTAAAATAAAGCAACAACATTAACCCTATATGTTCTGCTTCAATAGTGCGAATATTTGGGACCTTTACACTTGAGGCTGCAGGGAGTTGAACCAGTAAGATCAGGGTCACTGGCGGGACTCTTACCCATTGAGCCAGTTCCTGCATGGCTCCCTCTCATACTGCGCTGGGCATATTAATAGCTGCTGAGAATGGGAACTGTAAAACAAAAAGAAATTCTGAGTTTTCACTATTAGTGCATCCTGGTGATTTGTACTTATTTGCACTATAGTTGTTCACAAGTAAGCCCATCCTGCCTATTTTCCTATGATATCAACAAAGTCAGCCAAATTTGAGTGCTCTGAGCCCTTCCATTCCACCTTCCCCTCTCTATCCTTCGTCCCCTCTGTTCTCTTCCAGACTCAACCTGCTTTGCCCATCTTCCCCTTCAAACTTCCTTGACATCAGTCATCAATTTTCGGTAGAAATCATATACTCGAGGCTAAAAGTTTTGAGATTGACACAAATTTTAGTTTTCACTGTTTGCTGTTTCAGTGTTTTTAGATTTAGTTGGATGTTTCGACAGTTACTGCAGTGCAATTATCAGCATTTCATAAGCTTTTACACTTTTATTGACAAATCCATCAAGTTTATGGAAAGACTCAATATTTACAGTGTTGACCCTTATTTTTTAAGACTTCTACCCCTCGGCCTGGCAGATGAATATGAGCTTCTGGGCCAAATTCTGACTGATGACCGCCTATTCTTGTCTAATCAGTGCTTGGAGTTTATGAAAATTTATGTATATTTGTTTGTCCACCCACCGCATGAGGATTAACCTCAGGTTCGCAATGGGATTGAGATCTGGGAAGTTTCCTGCCATGATCCCAAAACTTCAATGTTTTCTTCACTGAGACACTTAGTTATCACTTTTTCCTTTTGACATGGTCTAAATCAGGGGTCTCAAACACGCGGCCCGCGGGCCCCATGCGGCCCCTTCGGCTGCTTTTTTCGGCTCGCAGGCACATGTGACGCTCGCAGCCCTGCCCTGGGAAGATGGGGGGATACTCGGAGCCGGGTCAGATGTTGAGGGGGATGCAGCCGTGGCCTGGACCCGTTCCGTGTCCTGGGCCGTCACATTAAAAAGGATGTAAGGGCTTTCAGGGTTGAGTGGTATTTGTCGACTACGCCACCTGTGGTGTCTGGTGATGAGCCACCAGCGCCGCTAGCAGTCCGCTGAGGCCCAGTGTCATGGCGGCTAAAGTTCTCACTGCTCCCCACAGGCGGAGCGTGGCCTCAGGGCAGGCAAGGCGGGCTTTCCCGTCCTGGACGTAGAGTACGAGGTCGGGTGTCGGGGGCCGGTACCCCTTTTGCAGCCGGAATCCCTCTGAATAGATCAGGTAGGTGAGGACAGGTGGCGTGCTCCGCTCCGTCTGCATCCTCCCCGGGACCCATTTGCTAGGGAGCCACACTCTAAAGCTCCCGGGCTTTCTTGATCCTGGTCCTCGGCCGGGTTGAGACATTCCTTGTCTGCAACCTACCTCTCGTCCCAAGATCAGGGTACGAGGGCTGTGTCCCATGCCGGTGCAGGCCCACACAGGATCTGCGCTCCCGGAGGGAAGTCACATTACACACAGTATTTTGAGAGCACAGTGACAGCCGACAGACTAGCAAAGGCTAGACCAAAAAGAACCAGCAGAAAGACCGGACAGACCAAAAGACCAAGATCAAAGATGGCATTCTATTAAATATGAAATTAGAAGTGTAACTGACTAACTGTTCCTCCACCCACACCCACTAACTGGTTCCTACCACTTTGTGTTCCCCAGTCTCCCTGTAACCAGGGGAGCAGCACATAGTGCAAACTAGCTCCCTCTGGTGGAAATGTGGTGTTGGATGCAAAAGGCTAGGTCACTACCATCACACTGGCCTGACCTCAGAGGAGGAACACCACACTCCATTGCAGAAGTGCAGCATTCCTGTGGCGGTCGAACCCTCAGTGGCGCCACACACATAGACCCCATAACAATCGCGGCTCTCTCCAGCAGCCGCCGACATCAGCGCTGTAGTGCAGAGTATTGCCACGCAGAGACCGGCTCTCTGCACAGCAATACCAGTGTCAGCCGCCGGCTTATCAGACCCCAGCAGCTGACATCTGCGTCCCAGCACAGCGGCGTATGACGTCACTGCCATGCGCAGATGTCAGCTGCTGGCCTCTGATAAGCCGGCGACTGACACTGGTATTGCTGTGCAGAGAGCCAGTCTCTGCGCGGCAATATACCGCACTATAGCGCTGATGTTGGCGGCTGCTGGAGAGAGCCGCGATCGTTACGGGGTCTGCGCATGCGGGTCACAGGTGCAGAAAGGACGCCGAGTGAACGGAGGACAGGTGAGAATCTTTTTTTTTTTCTGTCATGTGAAATACAGCGCTCGGTATGGAGGGGGGCACTGTGTGCAGTATGGGGGGATGGGGACCCCGAGAGCAGTATGGGGGGACGGGGACACTGAGTGCAGTATGGGCAGACGGGGACCCTGAGCGCAGTGGGGGGATGGGGACCCTGAGCGCAGTATGGGGGGAACGGGGACCCTGTGCGCAGTATGGGGTGACGGGGACCCTGTGCGCAGTATGGGGGACAGGGACCCTGTGCGCAGTATGGGGGGACGGGGACCCTGTGCGCAGTATGGGGGGACGGGGATCCTGAGCGCATTATGGGGGGACTTGGACCCTGTGCTCAGTATGGGGGGACGGGGACCCTGTGCGCAGTATGGGGGGACGGGGACCCTGTGCGCAGTATGGGGGGGACCCTGTGTGCAGTATGGGGGGGACCCTGTGTGCAGTATGGGGGAGCCCTGTGAGCAGTATGGGGGGGATAATGTCTGCAATATGGGGACGATGTCTGCAATATGGGTGACCTTGATGGGGGACCATGTCTGCAATATGGGGGACCTGGATGGGGGACCATGTCTGCAATATGGGGGACCTGGATGGGAGACCATGTCTGCAATATGGGGACCATGTCTGCAATATGGGGGACCTGGATGGGAGACCATGTCTGCAATATGGGGACCATGTCTGCAATATGGGGGACCATGTCTGCAATATGGGGGACCTGGATGGGAGACCATGTCTGCAATATGGGGGACCTGGATGGGGGACCATGTCTGCAATATGGGGGACCTGGATGGGGGACCATGTCTGCAATATGGGGGACCTGGAGGGAGACCATGTCTGCAATATGGGGGACCTGGATGCGAGACCATGCAATATGGGGGACCTGGATGGGAGACCCTGTCTGCAATATGGGGGACCTGGATGGGAGACCATGTCTGCAATAGGAGGGACCTGGATGGGAGACCATGTCTGCAATATGAAGAACCTGGATGGGAGACCATGTCTGCAATATGGGGAACTGGATGGGGGACCATGTCTGCAATATGAAGGACCTGGATGGGAGACCATGTCCGCAATATGGCGAATCTGGATGGGAGACCATGTCTGCAAGATGAGGACCAGTTCAAAAGGTGTATAGAAAATAAAATGGTATCACTAAAAATATCACTTTGTCATGCAAATAATGCGGCCCCCCAAATTAAATGTTTTTCCGTGTATGCCCAGCTGAGTTTGAGACCCCTGGTCTAAATCATACTGGAACAAGCATTGTTCGTCCCAAATTTCTCCTGGATCGTTGAATGTTGTTCTTGGAGGATGTTGAGATTCCATTCTTTATTCATGGCCATGTTCTTATGAGTGAACCCATTCAATGTATAATAATAATTTTTATTTCTATAGCACCAACATATTCCACAACACTTTACATTTCAAAGGGGACTTGTACAGACAATAAAGATATTACAGAGTAACACATAATTCAACAGATACCAAGAGGAGTGAGGTTCCTGCTCGGAAGCCACAATCTATGAGGAAATGGTGGAGACACTACAGGTGAATAGTAAGAAGTGCTTGTATTGTACGGTCCGGTCATCAATATAATAAGTAGGGTATTCCATAGCTCCCAATCATCCCAGTTTCTGCGGGACTGTCCCTCTTCAAAGGCTCAGTCCCGCGTCCCGCCATGGCTTAGCTGTTCTCCCGGCTTTGGAGGGTGGTTGCGGTGGTGGAGCAGCAGGCAGTGGCCGGCAACTGCAGCTACCACGTGTGCCCACTGCTAAAGAAAATGAATATTCACTCTTCTCCATTCCAAGGTAGTGGAGAAGACTGAATATTCATTCTCCTTAACTGCGCACACTGTCAATCGCATCCTCTGTGTCCACTATTAGAGAGTATGAATATTTACTCCTCCACACTCCCATGGAGAAGAGTGAATATTTATTCTCTTTAGTATCGGGCACACAGGATCGCAGAGCTGCAGCAGAAGCACGGCCCCTGCTGTGTGCTATTAAAGAGAATGACTATTCACTCCTCTTCACGTCCATAGTCCCGGCTTGGAGAGGAGTGAATATCCCTGCAGCTCACCTTGGCGTCTGAGGGCACATGGCAGTGAAGTCATGCGCTGCTCAGATGCTGACATGAGCTGCTGGCAGACAAGACGCAGTGATGGAGCAGAGCAGAGGGGAGGAAGGAAGCTGAGTATAATTGTTTATTTTTTTTCATGTGTGCAGTGATGGGGGGCCATGCATATCAGGATTGGGGATGAGGAGTGCCATGCATACCAGGATTTGGGATGAGGGGGCCATGCATACCAGGATTGGGGATGAGCGGGCCATGCATACCAGGATTGGGGATGAGGGGGCCATGCATACCAGGATTGGGGATGAGGGGGCCATGCATACCAGGATTGAGGATAAGGGGTGCCATGCATACTAGAATTCGGGATGAGGGGGCTATGCATACCAGGACTGTCTGCTGAATGCCCCTCATTACCAGCGTCCCTCTGACAACTCCTCCTGCCAAAATAGAAAGAAATGGTAAATGGGCATGGATTGGAGTGTGGCCACGGGCGTGGCCAAAGTTTGCCACGTGCATTATCTGTCCCTCTTTCTCTTCTTCAAAAGTTGGGAGGTATGGTATTAATGAACCGGTCACCAGCCAGTATGTGTACAAGTACAAATCCAAAGTGCTATTAAGTGCATGGGGGGTGGGTAACACAGATGCTACGAGGGACCAAATTCTGAGGAAAATTTTGGAAGGGCAAGACGGGAATAGTTAGATAAGTGAGGTGAGGCGATAGGCCAGTTTAAAGAAATGCGTTTTTAGGCCACACATAAGACTGGGTATTGAGAATTAATCGAATTGTCCGGGGTAGTGCATTCCAGAGAATTGGTGCAGCTCTCAAGAATTCTTGGAGATGGCAGTGAGAGGTTCGGATTATTAAATTAGTCCTAGGTAGTGTTGAGCGAGCATGCTCGACACTGCTCGTTACTCGCTAGAGCATCACGCTACTCGGGATGTTCGGCGAGCACCGAGCATTTCTGGGTTACTCGGGCGGGAGCTCGGGTCTCCGCCCTGCACGTTTGGCGCTCTTTACAGAGCCAATGAACATGCAGGGATTGCCAGCTAGTCACTGTAATGCCGCAGCCATGTTGTTTGTGGGCATTACAGTGATTGGCTGGCCGCACAGCGTCACCTTGAGTATTTAAAACCGGGCGCCGCCATCTTGGACACAGTCGCTCCGGATCAGCCAGTGTAGGGTCAGTGCTGCTGAGCTAGGGAGAGATATATAGTGCGAAATAGGTAGTGTAGGGTCTCTAAAGCCTGCAAAATCAAGCAAACAGTCCTTCTCAGGACTAATATTCATCCCAGATATCAGGCAGGCAGGCAGGCTGTATAGGAGACGCAGTGGTTATACCAGCAAACGCTGCATTACAGTCCTGTGTGCTCCTGTTGGTCAAATTGCTAGACTTATCACCCCGGTCTCAGGGGCCAGGAAAATTTTTTTTTTTTCATCTAAACCCTGTATGTTTTTTTTTTCCTCAGTCAGTCTGTCCAAATACGCGTCTTATTAACCTTTTGGTATCCCACCCCCCCCCCAAAAAAAAAAAAATTTGAGTGCGTCTGTGACTGTTCAGACACCAATATATCTGTTTAAAAGAGTCTGGTGTAGGCTAGAAAAGTAGAACTGTGGTTTTGCAGTTCCACGGGTCAAATCTCTGTATTATCCTGTTTTTGGCATTTTTTGCCATAAAAAAAAACTGTAATAGTGTCTCCCTGACTGGTCAGACACCAATATATCTGTTTAAAAGATTCTGGTGTACGCCACATAACCATAACTGTGGTTTTGCAGTTCCACGGGTCAAATCTCTCTATTATCCTGCTTTTGGCATTTTTTGCCATAAAAAAATACTGTAATAGTTTCTCCCTGACTGGTCAGACACCAATATATCTGTTTAAAAGAGTCTGGTGTAGGCCAGAAAAATAGAACTGTGGTTTTGCAGTTCCACGGGTCAAATCTCTGTATTATCCTGTTTTTGGCATTTTTTGCGTAAAATAAAACTGTAATAGTGTCTCCCTGACTGGTCAGACACCAATATATCTGTTTAAAAGAGTCTGGTGTACGCCACATAACTATAACTGTGGTTTTGCAGTTCCACGGGTCAAATCTCTGTATTATCCAGCTTTTGGCCTGTTTTACGTAAAAAAAACAGTAATAGTGTCTCCCTGTCTGTTCAGTCACAAATATATATGTTTAAAAGATTCTGGTGTAGGCCAGACAAATAGGAAGTCTTGTGACTGGGGAGTTAGAGACAGGAAGTGAGTTGGGGAGGTCTTTAGTTTTAGTTTCGGTTTCTAGTCTGCTGAGAAACATGTTATGCAGTGTGCTGGAGGAAGAAGGAGAAGAATAAAATACAGATAAAATCTACTCTGCTGAATTCCTTGTACCTGTGGACACTACAACACGAGGATGGGATTGAATCACCTGCTGCTGAGAGTACTGACCCCTACTTTACCGCTTCACACGTCTGCGTCACTGAGAGACTCCATCATGGCTGACTACTTGCACACCTTCCCACAGTTTGATATGACTGATGTCATTAATCTCTCTCATAACTGGAGAAAACGGCTAAACCGGTTTGAGAACTTTCTGGAAGCTATGGACATAAAAGAGGAGAAAAGAAAGAGAGCCGTGCTCCTGCATTGCGAGGGCACAGGAGTCTATGACATATACAGCACGTTACCTGCAGCAGATACAGACACGTACAGCAACTGCGCCAAAGCTCTCACTGACTACTTCAACCCCAAACAAAACATCAGATATGAAAGTGACGCGCCCCTGGGCCTGTGTCGCGCTGCGTTGCGCACGCGGGAGCTTACCCGGAGCCGGATCTGTTGAGGGTTGTAGTCTCGTGGTGGTGACCCGGTCCGTGCCCAGGGAGTCAAACTAAGCGGCGATGTATCAGCGGTAGATGTTGGACGACTACGCCACCCGTTGAGTACAGCTAAGGAGCTGCTGCTGCAGGGCAGACCGCTGAGGCCAGTGGTAGGATTGTGCAGCGTGATAGTATAACCCCCAACGGGAGGGGTATGGCCTCAGGGCAGCCGACGTGGATGATGGGGGTAGCAGGAACCACTCGGAGACGGTACGGTGTAGTTCAGGGTCTTTACTGGTGACAAAGATAGACCCTCCCGGAGTACTGGCTAGCGATTGGGGCCTGGTCAGTCCTTGAGCAGATGGGATCTCCCCTGGCCAGGCGGAGTTGTAGGCCTCCCAAACTAACTGTACTCTGCTGGCTACCTTGCTAGAGGCGGGTATAAGTAGCCCACGTCCCTGAGTGTACCGTGTGGTGCTCACCCGTATGGCCGGTGACTCGGGTTTCTTGGCCAGAGGACCTGGAATCCCCTGCCTGACGGATTCTGCTGCTGGGTAGGAGTTAGTCCCCACAGCCTCGGACTCCGGGTCCGGTAAGAAATCTTCTCAGTCAGGGCGAGCTCTGCAGCTGCCAGCCCCTGACTCCTTGTAACACTGCTCCCACAGAGCTCCTGATGTTCTGTTCCTATATTTGCTTCTTTTCTCTGTCTCTACTTCTTCTCTACTCACTAACCCTGCCTCAGCCCTAGGTTTATATAGGGGAAGTTCTTCCCCTCCCAGGACTGGGCAGGAGGTGTGGCATGCATAGGATCCCTGACCAAGAGACCTCCCACCTGCTCTCAGATGTAATATCTCTATCACTGTGGCAACCAGACCCCTGGGGTGTCACATTCCCCCCTAGTGAAATTTAGTACTCCGGGACTAAACATATTTTTAGAAAAACATAACAAGGTATAAACAATAATAATACAATAAGAAAAACACATAAAGATGGTTACGGCGTGTCCGCAACCGGGTGCAGTTTTGAAGAAAAGCAAGGTGTCCATTTCACCAAAACAGGGAGACGTAACCAGGTAGGGGTCTGTCCTGCCCCGAGTCCTTAACAGTCTTTTAGTCCGTCCTGGGTTACGCTCCCACTATGTACACAGGATTCCCGGTAAATCCACCAAAGACTCCTATAAACAACTAGAAACACATAATTATACACAAGCAACAAGAAAAACAGGTAACCACAAATAAAACAATTTATACACTTCAAATCCTCCAACGTGCGGGTAACTGGCCTCTAGTGGCCCTAGTGGACCTACGGAGCTGACTGTCTGGCCCTGAACTACAGGGTGTAGGAGCTGTCAAGGGTAAATTGGGCAGCTGTCTACGGGCCCTTTGGCTCACTAGGGATATGCTGCACCATTGACTTGAGTCCAAGACCGAGGGAAGTCTCCGAGCACAGTACTAACCATATCTTCCCTTTCCTCTACGGGTCGATGGTCTTCTTGTTCCTCTTCAGGGTTCCGTAGCTGTTCAGGACACTTCTTCAGGTGATCCCGGGATACAATGGCTGTGGTCTCCCCTCCGTCTTTACTGATGGTACAGACCTTCGGGTTCTCGTGGCTTGAGGGCAGTACGGTGTACGGGTCCTTCTCCCACTGGTCGTCCAACTTGTGGAGCCGTCTTTTCCTCTTCAAGACCTGCTCTCCGGGCACCAGGGGAACAGCGGGAGCATACTGGTTGTAAGTTTTCTCTTGTCTCTCCCTAGCCTGACAGAGACTTCGCTCCACGCTCTCCTGTACTTTCCGGTACTGCTGCTGCCTCTCTGTGTCCCAGTCTGCTTCTGGTGAAGTGTCCTCGGGTGTCAGGACTCCCATTTCCAGGTCAACAGGTAACTTACCAGGTCTCGCCCTCATTAGGTAAGCCGGGGTACAGTTGGTGGAACCTACCGGGATGTGGTTGTATAGGTCCACCAGATCGGGCAGCTTCTCAGGCCACAGACTGCGTTCTTCCAGGGGCAACGTTTTCAGAAGATCCATTACCACCTGGTTCATTTTCTCACAAAGTCCATTAGTTTGCGGATGATAGGGTGTCGTCCTTATCTTCCGGCAGCCATACAGATTGCAGAATTCCTGGAAGACCTCCGCTTCAAAGGCAGGTCCCTGGTCCGTCAGCACTTGGTCCAGGTACCCGTGTGGACGGCAGAAGTGCTGCTGGAAGGCTCTAGCTGCTGTTTGAGCCGTTAAGTCCTTGACGGGGACGACAACCAAGAACCGGGAGTAATGATCCACGATGGTTAACGCGTAGACGTAGCCACTTCTGCTTGGGGTCAGTTTTACATGATCCAAGGCTACCAGTTCCAACGGCTGCCGGGTGACGATGGACTGCAGGGGAGTCTTCTGGCTGGCACGGTCCTTCCTCCTCAGGTTGCACGGGCCACAGTCTCTGCACCACCTCTCGATGGTTCCCTTCATGCCTACCCAATGGAACCGCCCGCGCAGCAGGAACTCCAGCTTCTTCCATCCGAAATGCCCAGCTCCATCGTGGTATGCCTCCATCACCATGGCTGCGTCTCGTCGTGGCACCACTACTTGCCAGATTAGTTCATGCGTCCGGGAGTTAACCATCCTGCGGCACAACTTCCCCTTGTAAAGGAACAGTCTACTCTTTTCTGCCCACAGTTGCTTGGCTTCCTCCGGAGCGTCTGGGTCAAGGCGAGCCTCTGGCCGAGTCAGCATCTCCTTCACCAGCCGGACGGCAGGGTCACTGTCTTGCGTTTCCGCCCAGTTGTAGTGAGGTAAGGGGTTAAGCGTAGCACCTTGCTTACTCCCTACCCGATGGGAATACTGGATAGTCCCATGACGGTGAAACGCGGGGAGTTCGACTTCTTCCAGTCCCTCTGGATCTTCTCCTACGTCCGGTAGGTTTGGCATCCTGGACAGGGCGTCCGCGTTGGTATTGGAGCGTCCTGCCCGGTATTTGATGGTGAACTCGTAGTTGGACAGGCGGGCCATCCATTTCTGCTCTAGGGCACCGAGTCTTGCCGTGTCCAGGTGTGTCAACGGGTTGTTATCCGTGTACACGACGAACCGGGAAGAAGCGAGGTAGTGCTTAAAGCGTTCGGTGACTGCCCACACCACTGCCAGGAACTCTAGCTTAAATGAGCTGTAATTCTCAGGGTTTCTTTCGGTGGGTCGCTCTTTCCCCTGCTGGATCTGGGACATCACGGCTCCTAGCCCGATGTTACTTGCGTCGGTGTAGAGGATAAAGGGCTGGCTGTAATCCGGGTACGCCAGGATTTCTGTTAGAACCTTGCTGTTAGGTTTTTTTTCCTTTGCTGGTCACATGACCTTGTTGGCCTATTTAATCCTGCTCCGCCCTTCTGGCTTTGCTGGACTTCATTGTATATCTACTTTCTAGCTAGCCTGTGCTCTGTATCTAACTCTGTTAGTTTGCTTGGTCTACGGACCTCTAGGTTCTATCTATTTTGTTTGTTCGTCTGTCTGCTGCTATTTCTGTTAGGAGGTGTCCCATATTCCTCCCAGTCCTTAGTACTTGTAGGGATTCCCTCCCCAAATCTATAGGTCTCCGTACAGACTAGATTAGGACTTTAGCAGGTCTGATCGCAGGATCAGGTTCCCTGTTACATCGTAGGGATTCAGCTGAGTCTTATAGTAGGGACAGATCTCCTCTCTTTCCTTAGCTTTGGTAGCAGAACATAACAGTAAGTCCAGCCTGTAAATTCTCTAAGGAAAGATTTTTTTTTGTTCCATCATGGTGTCGGTTCAGGATTTGGCTAAACACCTGCAGGGACTCTCTCTGGAAGTGGCCGAGCTCCGTCAGCACATGAGTAACTGTCCTGGAGCATATTTCTTGGAGCCTAAGGTATGTTTGCCGGATTTATTTTTTGGTGAACATCGAGAATTTTTTTCATTTAAAAATGCTTGCTTATTGTATTTTCGTTTGAGACCCAAGTCCTCTGGGGATGAATCCCAGCGCGTAGGGTTCATAATGTCACTTTTGCGCAAAGAGCCTCAGGAGTGGGCCTTTTCTTTGCAACCTAGTGATACATGCTTCAGATCAGTGGATAGTTTTTTTTTCTGCTTTAGGACTATTATATGATGATCCTGACCGTGTGGCATCAGCTGAGACTGAGTTGAGACGTTTAAAACAAGGATCAGGTAATATGGAAAAATATTGTACACATTTTCGTCGTTGGTCCACTCAAACAGGGTGGAACGATTCTGCTCTGAAAAGTCTATTTCTTGCTGGGCTCAGTGAAAAGGTTAAAGACCTGCTAATTGCTTATCCTACACCTGAGGATTTGCAACAGGCTATGCAATTAGCTATACGGGTGGACAGAAGACTGCGTGCTAGGGTTAATGAGAGCAAATCCTCTGCTATGTCAGTTTCTGGTTATGATAATGTGTGTACTAACAGTGGTGAACCGATGGAGATTGGATCGGTGGCACCTCGCTCTCAAGAAAAACACCGTCGTTTTTCAGAAGGCTTGTGTTTCTATTGTGGAAAATCTGGTCATTTGATTAAAGGCTGTGAGCTTCGTATGAAGAAAGAAAAAAAAATGGTCAGTCACGCCCGTATTGCCTGTTTAAATTCCAAGGGTATATTTTTAGCTGCTTCCACGATTGCTCAGGAAAAATTAATGGAATTTCGGGTGTTTGTTGATTGCGGGTCTACACTGAATGTTATTGATGGGGGATTCGTGGAAAAACTCAATTTAAAACCTGAACCTTTATCATCCCCCATTGCTGTGGTTTCTGTGGATGGCTCCCCTTTGAAGAATATTACTCTCAAGGTCAGTGAATTTCCTCTCACTATTAATGGTGTTCACCATGAGAAATTGGATTTGGTAGTGTTGAATAACTTGCCTTCTCCAGTAATATTGGGTTTGCCCTGGTTAAAATTTCACAATCCTGTACTGGATTGGTCTACCAGTGAAATTAAATCCTGGAGCCATAAATGTTATGACAAGTGTTGTAACGGGCGTATTGCAGCTTTGGATAGGGGAGAATTGCCTGTTCCTATTCAGGATTTTTGGAGAGTTTTTTCTGAGAAAGAATCGCAGGTTTTGCCTCCCCATAGAGACTATGATTGTTCTATTGAATTTGTTCCTGGAGCGACTCTTCCTAAAAGTCGTTTATTTAACCTTACTATTCCTGAGAGGAAGGCTTTGGAGGAATACATACAGACAAGTTTGGCCGCCGGTCACATTAGGCCCTCTAAGTCTCCTGTGGCGGTTGGATTTTTTTTTGTAAAAAAAAAGGACGGCGGTTTACGTCCTTGTCTGGATTTTCGTGAGATTAACAAAATTACGGTACGCAATCTTTACCCACTGCCATTGATTCCTGATCTGTTTAACCAGTTATTGGGGGCCAAGTGGTTCTCTAAAATTGACCTTAAGGGGGCATACAATCTGTTGCGCATGAAGGAGGGTGATGAATGGAAGACTGCTTTTAACACTCCTGTGGGTCATTTTGAGAATCTGGTTATGCCTTTTGGTCTTACTAATGCTCCTGCATTTTTTCAGAATCTGATTAATGACATCCTTAGACCTTTGATCGGTAAAAATGTGGTTGTGTATTTGGATGACATTTTGATTTATTCGCCGGATCTGGAGTCTCATTGGCGGAGCGTGCGTGAGGTATTACAGTTATTAATGGACAATTCGCTTTTTGCTAAGCTGGAGAAATGTGAGTTCGCTGTACAGAGAATTAGTTTTTTGGGCTACATTATCTCCAGCAAAGGTTTTGAGATGGATCCGGTTAAGGTTCAGGCTGTGCAGGAATGGCCTAGGCCTATTGGTTTGAAATCAATACAGAGGTTTTTGGGTTTCGCCAATTACTATAGAAAATTCATAAAAAATTTTTCTAGTATTGTCAAACCTCTGACTGATCTCACCAGGAAAGGTGCTGATGCGGTTCAGTGGTCTTCTGAGGCCATTGAAGCTTTTGTGTATCTCAAGGAGAGGTTCACCTCTGCTCCCATCCTTATGCAGCCTGATGTGACTAGGCCGTTTTTGGTTGAGGTTGATGCTTCCTCTGTGGGGGTTGGCGCAGTATTGTCTCAGGATAACGGGGATGGATTACATCCCTGTGCATTTTTTTCAAAAAAATTTTCGGAGACTGAATTGAATTACGATATTGGTAATCGGGAATTATTGGCTATTAAACTCGCATTTGAACACTGGCGCCACTTCTTGGAAGGTGCGGAATTTCCCGTTCAGGTTCTTACGGATCATAAAAATCTGATATATCTTGACGCTGCCAAGCGCCTGAATGCCCGTCAGGCTAGGTGGGCACTGTTTTTCTCGCGGTTTAATTTCTCCGTTACTTACATCCCTGGTACTAAGAATGTTAAGGCGGATGCCTTGTCTCGCAGTTTTTCTCCCATAGTCGGTGCTGAGAAAGAGGAAAACATTTTACAAGAAGGTGTTGTGATAGCTGCTTTAGACTCCGTTTTGGAAGATGAGATTCTTAAAGCTCAGGAGAATGCCCCATCTAACACTCCTCATGGGAGGTTGTTTGTGCCTGGGACCTTTAGGAGAGATTTGTTTGTTGAGTGTCACGAATCTCGGTTGGCAGGTCATCCCGGAATCTCTGAGACCAAGAGACTGGTGGGTCGCAGTTTTTGGTGGCCTGGATGGCAGAAGGAAGTCATTAAGTGGGTGCGCCAATGTACTATATGTGCTAGATCTAAGTCCTCACATACTCCTGCTGCGGGGTTGCTTTGTCCTTTGGAGGTCCCCAGTGCTCCTTGGACACATTTGGCTATGGACTTTATAACTGACCTTCCCCCCTCTGAGGGTTTTACTGTCATCTGGGTGGTCGTGGACCGTTTTAGCAAGATGTGTCACTTGGTTCCCTTCGTCAAACTGCCCTGCGCTAAAACTCTCGCTAAGGCCTTTGTCAAGGAAATTGTCAGACTTCATGGCGTTCCTACTGACATTGTTTCTGATAGGGGTCCTCAGTTCGTGGCTCGTTTTTGGCGTGCCTTTTGTGACAGGTTGGGAATTCATTTGTCGTTTTCGTCCGGATATCATCCTGAATCTAATGGCCAGACAGAAAGGAAAAACCAGGATGTTGAGCAGTTCTTGCGTTGTTTTGTGGCAGACAATCAAGAGGGGTGGTCTGAGTTTCTGCCACTTGCCGAATTTGCTCTGAACAATCATACATCTTCTTCTGCTGGTTGTTCGCCTTTTTTTTGTTGTTCTGGGAGACATCCGTCGTTTGGGTCGTTCTCCAAGTTGGGATCTGCAGTGCCTGAGGAGGAGAATTTTTCCGGTGATTTGGAAAGAGTTTGGACGGATGTGCGTGGTAATCTTCAGGAGGCCAACAGAAAATCTAAAGACTACTTTGATAGGAAACGACAGGAGGTTTTGTTCGCTGTTGGTGACATGGTTTGGTTGTCCTCTAGGAATCTGCGGTTGAGGATTCCTTCTAAGAAATTGGGTCCCAAGTTTGTAGGGCCCTTTAAGGTGCTTCAGGTTGTCAACCAATCTGCTGTTAGGTTGGAGGTTCCTACCTCCTGGAGAATTAATCCGGTCTTTCATGTCTCTCTGTTAAAAAAAGCTGTTGTGTCGGATGGTGACGCCTCTGCCTCTGTTCCTCCGGTGGTGGAGGACGGGGAATATGAAATTTCTCGCATCCTTGACTCTAGACGGTATAGAGGTAGTTTGCAGTATCTTGTGGCCTGGAAAGGTCTCGGACCCGAGGATAACTCTTGGGTGAGGTCAGATGATGTTTCCGCGTCCAGACTTATCAGAGCGTTTCACAGGAGATTTCCTGATAAGCCTGGTCCTAGGGGATCCGGAGGATCCTCTTAGAAGGGGGGGTACTGTTAGAACCTTGCTGTTAGGTTTTTTTTCCTTTGCTGGTCACATGACCTTGTTGGCCTATTTAATCCTGCTCCGCCCTTCTGGCTTTGCTGGACTTCATTGTATATCTACTTTCTAGCTAGCCTGTGCTCTGTATCTAACTCTGTTAGTTTGCTTGGTCTACGGACCTCTAGGTTCTATCTATTTTGTTTGTTCGTCTGTCTGCTGCTATTTCTGTTAGGAGGTGTCCCATATTCCTCCCAGTCCTTAGTACTTGTAGGGATTCCCTCCCCAAATCTATAGGTCTCCGTACAGACTAGATTAGGACTTTAGCAGGTCTGATCGCAGGATCAGGTTCCCTGTTACATCGTAGGGATTCAGCTGAGTCTTATAGTAGGGACAGATCTCCTCTCTTTCCTTAGCTTTGGTAGCAGAACATAACAATTTCATCCCCCGTGAGGGCCATCTTCAGCTGGCGGAAGGACTCTTCTTCCAACTTCTCCCATCTGAAGGGCGGCTTCTGGTTCTTGGCCTTCCGGGACTGGCCTATCAGGAGGTCCTGCATAGGAACTGCCTTTTTGGTGAAACCGGGGATGAACCTGCGGTAGTAGCCTACCAACCCGAGGAACTGCCGCACTTCCTTTACACTGGAGGGACTTGGCCATTCCTTAATTGCGGTGATCTTATCAGGGTCGGGAGCCACTCCGTCAGCGCTCACCACGTGTCCCAGGTACTGCACCTTTGGTTTCAGGAGGTGACACTTGGAGGGTTTCACCTTTAGGCCGTAGCTTGCCAGAGCTTCGAACACTTCCGCCAGGTGTTTCAGGTGGTCCTCATAAGTCTTAGAATATATGATGACATCGTCCAGGTACAACAGGACCGTCTCGAAGTTTCTGTGGCCCAGACAGCACTCCATTAATCGTTGGAAGGTTCCTGGTGCGTTGCAGAGTCCGAACGGCATACAGGTAAACTCGCTAAGTCCCATCGGGGTGGTGAATGCGGTCTTCTCCCGGTCCGCCTCTGCTACAGGAACCTGCCAGTACCCACTAGTGAGATCCAAGGTAGAGAAGAAGTTAGCAGATCTTAAAGCAGCCAAAGACTCCTCTATCCTTGGTAAGGGGTACGCATCCTTGTGTGTGATACGGTTGATTTTCCGGTAATCTACACACATCCTCATGGTGTTGTCTTTCTTTTTGACTAAGACTAGTGGAGCTGCCCAGGGGCTACAGCTATCCCTGATCACCCCAGCCTCCTTCATGTCTCTAAGCATCCCCTTGGCGTGTTGGTAGTGTGCAGGGGGTACGGGTCGATACCTCTCTTTTATGGGAGGATGGTCTCCCGTGGGGATGTGGTGTTCTACCCCCTTGACTCGCCCGAAGTCTAACGGGTGTTTACTAAACACTCTCTCGTACTCTTGAACCACCCGATAGACTCCCTGTTTCTGGTGTGAGGGAGTGGAGTCAGTACCCAAATGTAGTTGCTGACACCAGTCCTCCATTGTTTTCTTAGAGCCGTTACCTTCCTCCGGGTGAGATGGAGGCAAGGGTTCCACAGATTGTATAGCATTTTGGTTAATGGTATATAATTTGGCTAGCGTGGCATACCGGGGCAGGTACACTTCCCTCTTCCCGATATTGATTATGCGAACGGGCACCCTCCCATGGCGTACATTAACCACCCCCCGTGCTGTCAAGATGGTGGGCCTACTGTCTGAGTAAACTGGTTCTACCATTGCCTGGTAATCTCTACCCCTCAGACCAATAGCTGCCCGGCACCAAATCATCATTTCACTTTTTGGGGGCATGGCAATAGGAAAAGGGTCACACATTCTCACGCTACCAATCTCACCGCCGGAGAGTTCCACCTGTTGCCGTCGCATCAGTGCCCGGATCTCTTTTTGGAGCACTCGCTGCTCGCCGGAGCTGGCGTTCTTGGCAACCTGCTGTAAAAGGAAAATCACCTCTGCAAGACAATTTTCAATTACATTAGTTCCTAGAGTTATCTTTGGGTGACTCTCGTGTTTGTCAACATCTACAATGATCAGTCCCTGTGCTGCCAGTTCAACTCTACCAATTTTAATGGTCACCTCTTTAAATCCGATCTGTGGCACGGGCTGACCATTGCTGGCGATGATACTCAAGTCGTCGTCAGGGTAGCGGGTAATATCCGAGTCATTCCAGTACTGCTTGAAGAGCACGTACGGGATGGTGGTGACCTGTGACCCGGTGTCCAGTAGGGCACTCATAGGAATGCCATCCAGTACCACAGGCAAGACTGGACGTCCTCCCACATATTTGTCGCGCCAGTTCGATGGGCCTGATGATCTTTTTCCTAGGGGTTGGCCCTCTACCCCAGGTTGTGCCAGTTTAAAGGACAGTACCTTGCCATATGTCCGGGTTGATTACAGCGGCGGCAGATGGGTCGTCCGTCCTCGTTGTATCGGTCGCTGGGTCTTCCTCTGGCCGGTGGGGTCCTCCTTGGTCGACGCCACGGGATGTCCTCCGGTCCGGATGCCAGCTGGATCTTCCCTGGAGTAGAAACCTGTAAAGACTGCACAGTTCGGGTTAGCGCAGCAACGCTTTTAGCTAGCTCTTGGACCTGATGGTGCAGGTCTGGAGCCGGGTCATTGTTCAAAGCCTGCGCATCAGCTCCCACAGGCCCTGCCGACAAGGGCGCCGCCTCCTGGTGGTAAGTGGTAGTGGGGCGTCTGGGGGTCACAACGCCACTTGGTGCCGGTTCTCGAAGCACCCGGATGGCTCTGTCCTTGAACTGTGCAAATCCCAGATGAGGGTCCTGTAAGGCCATTGCCCGCAACTGGGTTCGGTGGGCATTGCAATATAAACCCTCTATAAATTGTTCAGTCAACAGCCTGTCCTCGTCTCCCACGCCGTCAGGGTCGGTCTGCTTAATGGCTCTCAGGGCCTCTTGTAGGTTCAGGGCATAGTCCCTTATACTCTCATGTGCCCGCTGTTTGCACCCGTAGAATCTAAGCTTGATCTCGGCTGAGGTACGGGTATCAAAGGTGTCCCTCAGCCGGGTTAGTATCCCTGCGACAGTCCTCCCCCCAGGTGGCCAGGACTTTACCTCCCTTCGGGCTGCCCCAGTTAATTGGGCCACCAGGATGCTCACTTTTTGCTCTTCTGTGAGGGGGTACACCTGGAAGAGGCTATCCAGCTTTTCTCTAAAGTCATGCAGGGTATGTGACTCCCCTGAGTACTGGGGTAGCCAGGCCGCTCCCGGGATATAGGGCATGGTGAAAGGCATGACTGCAGCAGCGGTGGCGCTGGCGGGGGTTGAGGCAGTGAAGCTCTCCTTCATATCCGACATCCTCCTCCCCCCTAGTGGACCGTGGCCTACCTTGCGATGATCCTCTTCCGTAGGCCGCGGCTCCGCAGTAGATCGTCAGGGTTGAGGACCTTCCGTCGCGCTCCTGTGACGTCGGCGACTGCTGGGCTCCTTCCAGGACCTTACGCGACGTCCGGACGTGAGGCGGGGCTTCAGTTCTCGCGCGCTTTCGGAGTCCACGCCCCTCTTCTTCCCGCGCGACGTCTTCAAGATGGCGTCCAACGGCGGGAAAACTCCACGGAAGGCGGGAAGAAGGCTGGAAATGGCGCCGGATGGCGGGAATCTTCACCGATGGCAGGAAGAAGGCTGAAGATGGCGCCGGATGGCGGGAATCTTCACCACAGGTAAGTTTGAACAGTCTTTTTCAGGTACGCAGTACCCGGTGGTTGCGGGCACGAAATCCTGCCGACAATGATACTGCATACAATGATAAACCATCTGGTCTATCATACTACATACAATGATAAACCATCTGGTCTATCATACTACATACAATGATAAACCATCTGGTCTATCATACTACATACAATGATAAACCATCTGGTCTATCATACTACATACAATGATAGACCATCTGTTCTATAGTACTACATACAATGATAAACCATCTGGTCTATCATACTACATACAATGATAAACCATCTGGTCTATCATACTGCATACAATGATAAACCATCTGGTCTATCATACTTCATACAATGATAAACCATCTGGTCTATCATACTACATACAATGATAAACCATCTGGTCTATCATAGTACATACAATGATAAACCATCTGGTCTATCATACTACATACAATGACAAACCATCTGGTCTATCATACTACATACAATGATAGACCATCTGGTCTATCATACTACATACAATGATAAACCATCTGGTCTATCATACTACATACAATGATAGACCATCTGGTCTATCATACTACATACAATGATAAACCATCTGGTCTATCATACTACATACAATGATAAACCATCTGGTCTATCATACTACATACAATGATAAACCATCTGGTCTATCGTACTACATACAATGATAAACCATCTGGTCTATCATACTACATACAATGATAAACCATCTGGTCTATCATACTACATACAATGATAGACCATCTGGTCTATCATACTACATACAATGATAAACCATCTGGTCTATCATGCTACATACAATGATAAACCATCTGGTCTATCGTACTACATACAATGATAAACCATCTGGTCTATCATACTACATACAATGATAAACCATCTGGTCTATCGTACTACATGCAATGATAGACCACCTGGTCTATCATACTACATACAATGATAAAACATCTGGTCTATCGTACTACATACAATGATAAACCATCTGGTCTATCATACTACATACAATGTTAAACTATCTGGTCTATCATACTACATACAATGATAAACCATCTGGTCTATCATACTACATACAATGATAGACCATCTGGTCTATCATACTACATGCAATGATAAACCATCTGGTCTATCATACTACATACAATGATAAACCATCTGGTCTATCATACTACATACAATGATAGACCATCTGGTCTATGATACTACATACAATGATGAACCATCTGGTCTATCATACTACAGTACAGACCAAAAGTTTGGACACACCTTCTCACTTAAAGATTTTTCTGTGTTTTCATGACTATGAAAATTGTACATTCACACTGAAGGCATCAAAACTATGAATTAACACATGTGGAATTATATACTTAACAAAAAAGTGTGAAACAACTGAAAATATGTCTTATATTCTAGGTTCTTCAAAGTAGCCACCTTTTGCTTTGATAACTGCTTTGCACACTCTTGGCATTCTCTTGTTGAGCTTCAAGAGGTAGTCACCGGAAATGGTCTTCCAACAATCTTGAAGGAGTTCCCAGAGATGCTTAGCACTTGTTGGCCCTTTTGCCTTGACTCTGCGGTCCAGCTCACCCCAAACCATCTTGATTGGGTTCAGGTCTGGTGACTGTGGAGGCCAGGTCATCTGGCGTAACACCCCATCACTCTCCTTCTTGGTCAAATAGCCCTTACACAGCCTGGAGGTGTGTTTGGGGTCATTGTCCTGTTGAAAAATAAATGATGGTCCAACTAAACGCAAACCGGATGGAATAACATGCCGCTGAAAGATGCTGTGGTAGCCATGCTGGCTTAGTATGCCTTCAATTTTGAATAAATCCCCAACAGTGTCACCAGCAAAGCACCCCCACACCATCACACCTCCTCCTCCATGCTTCACGGTGGGAACCAGGCATGTAGAGTCCATCCGTTCACCTTTTCTGCGTCACACAAAGACACGGTGGTTGGAACCAAAGATCTCAAATTTGGACTCATCAGACCAAAGCACAGATTTCCACTGGTCTAATGTCCATTCCTTGTGTTCTTTAGCCCAAACAAGTCTCTTCTGCTTGTTGCCTGTCCTTAGCAGTGGTTTCCTAGCAGCTATTTTACCATGAAGGCCTGCTGCACAAAGTCTCCTCTTAACAGTTGTTGTAGAGATGTGTCTGCTGCTAGAACTCTGTGTGGCATTGACCTGGTCTCTAATCTAAGCTGCTGTTAACCTGCGATTTCTGAGGCTGGTGACTCGGATAAACTTATCCTCAGAAGCAGAGGTGACTCTTGGTCTTCCTTTCCTAGGGCGGTCCTCATGTGAGCCAGTTTCTTTGTAGCGCTTGATGGTTTTTGCAACTGCACTTGGGGACACTTTCAAAGTTTGCCCAATTTTTCAGACTGACTGACCTTCATTTCTTAAAGTAATGATGGCCACTCCTTTTTCTTTACTTAGCTGCTTTTTTCTTGCCGTAATACAAATTCTATCAGCTGTGTATCCAGCAGACTTCTGCACAACATAACTGATGGTCCCAACCCCATTTATAAGGCAAGAAATCCTACTTATTAAACCTGACAGGGCACACCTGTGAAGTGAAAACCATTTCCGGTGACTACCTCTTGAAGCTCATCAAGAGAATGCCAAGAGTGTGCAAAGCAGTCATCAAAGCAAAAGGTGGCTACTTTGAAGAACCTAGAATATAAGACATATTTTCAGTTGTTTCACACTTTTTTGTTAAGCATATAATTCCACATGTGTTAATTCATAGTTTTGATGCCTTCAGTGTGAATGTACAATTTTTATAATCATGAAAATACAGAAAAATCTTTAAATGAGAAGGTGTGTCCAAACTTTTGGTCTGTACTGTATGTCGACTGCCACTTCCTCCCAGACAGCGGTGGGTAACGGAGACATTTGTAATGGTTCTAAGTTTGATGATGCAGTAATTAGCTGACAAGTGGAGCAGTGTGTACTCTTCTCTTCCACCAATTTATCCATATTTGGGAACCACACATTTTCTCTGAGTAACTCTTTTGTGCCAACAATTCCTGGATGACCTTCGTGTGCTATTTGTATGACTAAGTTGCGCAAGGCCTTAGGTACAACCAGTTTGGTACCTCGAAGGATGAGGTGTTCTTCAGTGACTGACAATTCCTCACGTACATTTGAGAATAATTTTAATTCTTTCAGATCAATCCTAGAACTGGGAAATTTTGCCTTTTGAATTTCATTCCACCTTCAATTTTGAATGATTTGTATTAAGGCACAGAGTGTCTTGTCACTTGTTGTTGTATTCACAAACTGATCAATAGAAAGTGCTTTTGGCACTGCGTGAGCTGCAAAAAAATAAATGTATTCTTCAATGGAGGACTGTACAGGAAGATCATCATTCGTAGGATGTCTTGAGAGATAATCAGCCGGATTACTGTATTTTCCAGGTTTGTGAACAATTTTATAATTGTAGTCCTGTAGACGTAGACCGCATCGTTCGATCCGTGCAGGCATTTTACCTCTGGGATTTCCAAAAATTGTGAGGAGGGCTTGATGATCTGTGACAATGGTGAAGGGAGCTCCATAGAGAAATAAGTGAAAGTGTTCACATCCCCAGACAACTGCTAAGCTTTCTTTATCAGGTTGTGAATATTTTCTTTCAGTGTTTATTAAGCTTTTACTTGCATAAGAAATGATGTGGGGATTTTGATTGTCATCCTTGTATTGCGCTAAAATGGCACCCAGTCCCAAGGGACTGGCGTCCACAATCAGTTCGGTTCAAAGAGCTGGATTAAAATAGGCCATGGTTGTTGTTGAGCAGAGTTCGTTCTTAATTGTGTCAAAAGATGCCTGACAGTCTTGGGACCATTGAAAAACACAGCTTTGTTTTGTAAGTTCCCTTAATGGAGTGCTGATTGTTGAAAAATTTGAAATGTATCTAGCACAGTAGCTTGCCATTCCAAGAAAAGAGCGCACCTCGCTGGCATTCTGTGGAATTGCGGCTGCTCTAATAGATTCCACTTTCTTGGGATCAGGTTGTACTCCTTCCGCCGAGAAAATGTGACCATAGAACTCCAATGAACTTTTATCAAATTCGCATTTCTCTTTGTTTAAAGTGAGTCCAGCAGAGAGCAGGCATTCGAAAATGCATATAGAGCACGATTGTGTTGAGCTTGAGTTTTCCCAAAAACTAATAAATCATCACTGTAATTAAAGGCATTTGGAATGTGTTGGATGACGCTTCTTATCGTATCTTGAAAAATTTCCGCTGCTGAGCAGACCCCAAAGGTCAATCTCTTGCATCTTCGGAGACCCACATGGGTGGAAAATGTTGTCAAGTATCTGGATTCTGGACTCAGTTCCAATTGATGATAGCCCTTATTGAGGTCGAGCTTTGAAAAGACTGTTGCTCCATTTAATAAGTGGATGATGTCATCAATTGTGGGTGAGATATGTCTTTCTCTCTGAATAGTGGTGTTGGGCAGGCACATATCAACACACAGTCTCACCTGCTCTGGAGTCTTTGGTTTTGGAACTACCACAAGTGGAGAGACCCACGGAGGGGAACCAGTAACAGTTTCAATAACACCCTCATCCATGAGCAATTGGAGTTCCCTTTCTACCTTCTTTCTCAGGTGAAATGGAATACGCCTGTGAGCCTGTGCTACTGGATGAACACTGTCATCCACATGAAGATGCACTTGAGAGTCCTTTAGTTTTCCCAATCCACTAAATAGGGAGGGAAAGCTGTTCACCATGGCTTGTACATCCAGATCCGCAGTATCAGTTATGGTATGAATAATCTGGATGAGTCCTAGTTTCAAGGCAGTGTGATAACTGAGAAGACAGCCTCCTGATCCGTGCAATGTATGAAAAGTGGTTGTCTGCCTGTTTTCTGTATGGCTAAGTTCAGCGTCAAATTGTCCCATTGTAACTAGAGGTGTTTTAGATCCGTATGGAAAGATCTTAGTATGCACTTGCTGTAGGACTGGCTTTGTTTTCAATTGTTCATATGCATTGCTGTCTATGATATCCACTGAAGCTCCCGTATCTATTGTAAAAGTGATATCAGTGTTGCAGAGGGTGAGCGTGATACAGGGAGACTGTACTGAGCCAGTGACAGAGGTAGTGAACACATAATTCTCAGCCACAGACATTTCTTCTACATCCTGATTCACCATCTTTACATTTGCAGGCTTTGTCATAGGTAGAGGAGACTTGTTGTGCGCTGACTTGCAGACAGCTGCAAAATGGTTCCCTTTTCCGCATTTACTGCATATTTGTCCCATAGCTGGACATCTGTTCAGGGGGTGAGGGAAATCTTGTCCACATCTATAGCACTTCTTCTGTTTCGGGGTTTGCTTGTCTTGTGCACTTTTATGTTTGAGATTATGCACATGTAAATTATCCCCATTCTCCATGGCAGTGGCCTGATGATCTGCTATCTCTATAGCACAGCCATCTTGAGCAAATCATGGAGGGAGTGCATTATACTTTATGGAAGACCATGGAGAGGTGCATTATACTGTATGGAGGACCATGGGGTGCATTAT
Source organism: Phyllobates terribilis (assembly GCF_046119375.1). Taxonomy (NCBI): domain Eukaryota; kingdom Metazoa; phylum Chordata; class Amphibia; order Anura; family Dendrobatidae; genus Phyllobates; species Phyllobates terribilis. Next base: position 91,627,276 of record NW_027362767.1, on the reverse strand, counting down.
GCTGTATGGAGGACCATGGGGGAGTGCATTATATTGTATGGAGGACCATGGAGGGAGTGCATTATACTTTATGGAGGTGTGCATTATATTGTATGGATGATCATGCGGGAGATAATTATACTGTATTGAGGACCATGGGGGTGCATTATATTTTATGGAGGACCATGGGGGTGCATTATACTGTATGGAGGACCATGGGGTGCATTATACTGCATTGAGGACCATGTGGGGTGCATTATATTGTATGGAGGACCCTGGGGTGCATTATACTGTAAGGAGGACCATGGGGGGTGTATTATGCTGTATGGAGGACCATAGGGGTGCATTATGCTGCATGAAGGACCATGGGAGAGTGCATTATATTGTATGGAGGACCATGGAGGGAGTGCATTATACTTTATGGAGGACCATAGAGAGGTGCATTTTACTACATGGAGGACCATGGAAGTGCATTATACTGTATGGAGGACCAAGCAGGTGCATTATGCTGTATGGAGGACCCTGCAGTGTGCATTACATTGTATGGAGGATCATGCGGGAGTGCATTATACTGTATTGATGACCAAGGGGGGTTTATTATATTTTATGGAGGACCATGGGGGTGCATTATACTGTATGGAGGACCATGGGGGTGCATTATACTGTTTGGAGGACCATGGGTGTGCATTATACTGTATGGAGCACGATGGAGGTGCATTATGCTGTATGGAGAACTATTATATATATATATTATATTGTATGGAGGATCATGCGGGAGAGCATTATACTGTATTGAGGACCATGGGGGTGCATTATATTTTATGGAGGACCATGGGGGTGCATTATACTGCATTGAGGACCATGGGGGGTGCATTATATTTTATGGAGGACCATGGGGTGCATTACATTGTATGGAGGATCATGCGAGAGTGCATTATACTGTATTGAGGACCAAGGGGGGTTTATTATATTTTATGGAGGACCATGGGGGTGCATTATACTGTATGAAGGACAATGGGTGTGCATTATACTGTATGGAGGACCATGGGGGTGCATTATACTTCATTGAGGACCATGGGGGATGCATTATACACTGCTCAAAGAAATAAAGGAAACACTCAAATAACAAGTCTTAGATCTGAATGAATGAAATATTCTCATTGAATACTTTGTTCTGTACAAAGTTGACTGTGCTGACAACAAAATTACACAAAAATCATCAATGGAAATTAAATTTATTAACCAGTGGAGGCCTGGATTTGGAGTCACCTCCAAAATTAAAGTGGAAAAACACACTACAGGCTGATCCAACTTTGATGTAATGTCCTTAAAACAAGTCAAAATGAGGCTCAGTATTGTGTGTGGCCTCCACGTGCCTGTATGACCTCCCTACAACGCCTGGGCATGCTCCTGATGAGGTTGCGGTTGGTCTCCTGTGGGATCTCCTCCCAGACCTGGACTAAAGCATCCGCCAACTCCTGGACAGTCTGTGGTGTAACGTGTGGATGGAGTGAGACATGATGTCTCAGATGTGCTCAATCGGATTCAGGTCTGGGGAACGGGCGGGCCAGTCTATAGCTTCAATGCCTTCATCTTGCAGGAACTGCTGACACACTCCAGCCACATGAGGTCTGGCATTGTCCTGCATTAGGAGGAACCCAGGGCCAACCACACCAGCATATGGTCTCACAAGGGGTCGGAGGATCTCATCTCGGTACCTAATGGCAGTCAGGCTACCTCTGGCGAGCACATGGAGGGCTGTGTGGCCCTCCAAAGAAATGCCACCCCACACCATTACTGACCCACAGCCAAACCTTTCATGCTGAAGGATGTTGCAGGCAGCAGATCGCTCTCCACGGCGTCTCCTGTCTCTGTCACATCTGTCACATGTGCTCAGTGTGAACCTGCTTTTATCTGTGAAGAGCACAGAGCGCCAGTGGCGACTTTGCCAATCCTGGTGTTCCGTGGCAAATGCAAAGTGTCCTGCATGGTGTTGGGCTGTGAGCACATCCCCCATCTGTGGACGTCGGGCCCTCATACCACCCTCATGGAGTCGGTTTCTAACCGTCTGTGCAGACACATGCACATTTGTGGTCTGCTGGAGGTCATTTTGCAGGGCTCGGGCAGTGCTCCTCCTGTTCCTCCTTGCACAAAGGTGGAGGTAACGGTCCTGCTGCTGGGTTGTTGCCCTCCTACGGTCCCCTCCACGTCGCCTGATGTACTGGCCTGTCTCCTAGTAGCGCCTCCAGCCTCTGGACACTACGCTGACAAACACAGCAAACCTTCTTGCCACAGCTCGCATTGATGTGCCATCCTGGATGAGCTGCACTACCTGAGCAACTTCTGTGGGTTGTAGAGTCCGTCTCATGCTACCACGAGTGTGAAAGCGCAACCAACATTCAAAAGTGACCAAAACATCAGCCAGAAAGCATTGGTACTGAGATGTGGTCTGTGGTCCCCACCTGCAGAACCACTCCTTTATTGAGTGTGTCTTGATAATTGCCAATAATTTCCATCTATTGTCTATTCCATTTGCACAACAGCATGTGAAATTGATTGTCAATCAGTGTTGCTTCCTAAGCGGACAGTTTGATTTCACAGAAGTTTGATGTACTTGGAGTTATATTCTGTTGTTTAAGTGTTCCCTTTATTTTTTGGAGCAGTGTATATAAAGAGAAAAATGGAGGCAGCACACCAATTGAAAAGCTGAAAAATTGCTATTTAATAGCCCATAATGACGATGTTTCAGTTCCATGCATCAGGACTAAATAGTCTAAGTTGGTGAAATGAAGTGAAAAAATATAGGCATAAATTAAATTTATGGGATCAAAAAACTAAAAATTGTCATGTGCATATGTATTCACCCCTTTTGCTATGAAGCCCCTAAACATTTCTGGTGCAAGCAATTACTGTACCTTTATAAGTCATATGCTTAGTGAAAGGAAGTCCACCTGTGTGCAATCTAAGTGTCACATGTCTGTCAGTATATACCTATCTTTCCTGAAAGGTGACAGAGGCTGCAACACCATTAAGCAAGAGGCACCACTAACCAAACATCACCATGAAGACCAAAGAGATCTTCAAACATGTCAGGGACAAAGTTGTTGAGAAGTACAAGTCAGGGTTGGGTTATAAAAAATATCCCAATCTCTGATGATCCCCCATAGCACTATCAAATCCATTATCATCAAATGGAAAGAACATGGTACCACAACAAGCCTGCCAAGAGAAGGCCGCCCACCAAAACTCTCCGCCTGGGCATGGAGGGCATTAATCAAAGAGGCAGCACAGACATCAAAGGTAACCCTGAAGGAGCTGCAGAGTTCCCAAGCAGAGACTGGAGTATCTGTCCATAAGACCCCAATAAGACGTACACTCCATAGAGGTGGCATTTATGGAAGAGTGGGCATAAAAAAGCCTTTACTTGCACACAAAAATTGTAAGGTTCATTTTGCGCTTGCCAAAAGACACGTGGGAGACTCCCCAAAGGTATGGAGGAAGTTACTGTGGTCAGATGAGACCAAAAATTAACTTTTTGGCCACCAAAGTAAACTATGTCTGGCGCATCACAAGAGAACACAGCTCATCACCCCAAGAACACCATTCCCACAGTGAAACATGGTGGTGGCAGTATAATGCTGATGGGATGTTTTTCAGCAGCAGGGACTGGGAAAATGGTCCAAGTTGAGGGGAAGACGGTTGGTACAAAATACAGGGATATTCTTGAGCAAAACCTGTTTCAGTCTGTCAGTGATTTGTGACTGGGATGAAAGCTCACTTTCCAACAAGACAATGACCCAAAGCATACTGCTAAAGCAACCCTTGAATAGTTTAAGGGGAAACGTGTAAATGTTTTGGAGTGACCTAGTCAAAGCCTAGACCTTAATCCAATTGAGAATCTGCGGTCAGACTTGACGATTCCTGTTCACCAGAGGAAACTATCTAACTTGAAGGATCTGGAGCAGTTTTGCCTTGAGGAATGGGCAAAATTCCCAATGGCCAGATGTGAAAAGCTTACAGAGACTTATGCAAAGCAACTTGCAGCTGTAATTGCAGCACAAGGAGGCTCTACGAAGTACTGACTTTAGGAGGGTGAATAATTCTGCATATTAAGTTTTCAGTTATTGTGTTCTATTTATTGTTTGCTTCGCAATAGAAAAGAAAAGCAAATGTTCACAGTTATAGGCATATTCCTTAGATGAACTGATGCAAAGCCTCTAAAAAAATTAAAAAAAAGCAAAATTCCAGATTGTGAGGTAACAAAACACGAAAAATGCCCAGGGGGTGAATGCTTTCACAAGCCAATGTGTATATGTATGTATATATATATATATGTGTATATGTATGTATGTATGTATGTATATATATACTCAAAAGAAAGCCGCACTATACAGAACTGATATTGCAAAAGGGTGCAATCCTCAGGGTACCAACCCATTATCCTCCATATACATACGGCACATCCAAGTGCCCATCATTTGTCACACCAGGGGGATGAGAGACCCATAGATGGGCGTCTGTCGATTTGGTAGACAGTACTCAGTTGTAATATGTATAATGGGTGAGATATACATACAACCATCTGGAGATTAACTGTTCGTCTGTCATGAATGGCACCTTTTTCTTCTTATACCAGAAACATACTGGATTGATTGTCAATGTACTTGCAGATTCCCTCTGCTATGTGGCCATTGACCTTGGTTCACATTGGTCCCTGTTTACACAATGCGGTTCTGGGTATTTTTAGTTCACTTTATGCGCATGTTCTGATACTAGTTTTCATCATGCTTCCTATACCATTATTTATTACTACCATACCACCCTTTTAATATACTAGATCTATCTGCAATTCATATTATTTTGTCTATAGTTTACCATTGAGAAACCAGAGCAATGTGCAACTTCTTTACAAGCATATACAGCCTGTGCAGAGTGTGGGCATTCCCCACTCCAATATGGCCGTTATATAACTGACAATAGACATGCCCAGATTGTGAGGGCAGCTCCCTGATCCAATATGGTGCCACACAACCTAATGGAGAGAAGAGAGCAGGTAAATTAGTCAGTGCAGTGCAGGGGCGGACTCTGACAGCTTGGGGCTCGTGTACTGGAAATGTGTTTGAGCCCCCTCCTTTTATGGCAACCAAGCTACATATATATGTACATAGTCACCTCTCATTATGAATATTACATATCTAGAGAGGATGGTACGTAATGAGGGACGCCCATTCCAGTAATAATGTCCCCCATACTGGGCCCTTTCCTGGGATAATGTCCCCTAACCTTGCCTCCTTCTTGGTATAATGTCCCTTCCTTTGAAAATGTGCCCAATTCTGGTCCATTTCCAGGTATAATAAATAATAATAATAATAATCTTTATTTTTATATATCACCAACATATTCTGCAGCGCTTTACATACATTATCATCTCTGTCCCCTTTGGAGCTCGCAATCTACATTCCCTATCAGTATGTCTTTCTGGGATACTCGCCTTCCCCCACGCTCCCACGCTGCATGGAGTTCTCTTTTACAGCTGGCGAAGGACCCTTCCGCTGACTTCAGCATCCCCGCTATGGCGCTTGAAATCACTGCCATGAGGTCCCAGTGATGGGGATGCCAATGTCAGCTGCCTTCCGCAGGACGCTGGCGTGTATTGAAGCGCAGGGAGCTGTCATGTCCCCTGTACCGCAATACATTTCAGCTGAATGTGTGTCCGAAGAAACACATTAAGTGGAGACAGTCGCTTGTGTCGTCGGGCCCCCTCCACCTCTGGTCCCCGGTGCAGCTGCACCGGTGATGTGTCCGCCCCTGGTGCAGTGAGTAGCTGGGATCCCTGACATCACAGCTGAGCCTGGAGCACATACAAGGCCGTCCCTGGGACGCCATACTACGTATACTAACATCAGCAGCAGGGTGAGCAGTCTGTAATTATAACACAGGCATTATCACATTATTATTATGATGCAATTAAGGTTATTTATTATTATATGCACAATACATGTGAACTGGCACAGAATAAACATGAATTACTGTTATATCTTGATGACACATGAAGAGATTGCTATTATTGCACTTAATACATATGCACTATGCTTTCCTGATGTATAATGATTAATCACTAATTATGGTGTGTACCCTATATATAGCTTGTTTAATGCTGTGTTCATGGCTTGAGTAAGGCTCCCAGAGTGAAGAGCCGAAATGTCGCACATACATGGGGGAATAAAGATCATTTTTTTCATTATCTCACGTCTGGAGTGCTGCAATTTTTTTGCCGTATATCACTATAAATAAATATGTATCTATATCAATCTCTATTCATATCTTTACAATTTTTATATGTAAAACAATAACTGCATACATGTCCTCATATATATGAAGTGTATAATATACAGACTCGAGCCAATCCATCAGCAGGATCTATTGTAGCCGAACCACATACTACATACAGGGGACAAATACCGTCACACCATGGCCGGACCACATAGTGACAGAATAATACCACATGCAAAGAACAAATACCGCCACACCATGACCAGACCACATATTACCACCACATAGTGACCGAATAATACCAAATACAAGGAACAAATACCACAACACCATGACTAGACCACATATTAACACCACATAGCGGCCAAATAATACCACATACAAGGGACAAATACCATCACACCATGACCAAACCACATATTACCACCACATAGTGACCAAATACTGATTATTAAAAAAAAAACAATACTAATATTACCATAAGTGCCATTATACACAGGAGCATATTACCATAAGTGCCATTATACACAGGAGCTCTGTACATAGTATATAGTGTATATTGTAAGTGTACAGGTAATACAGTGACTCACCAGGGAGCTCTGTATATAGTATACAGGTACTACAGGGATCACCTGTGACATACACAGGAGCTCTATATATAGTGTCGGTTTATAGTGTCAGTGTACTGGTAACACACTGACTCACCAGTAACATCTCTAGTTGAAGGTAATCATCTTCGCTCTTCTTCTTCATCCAGTGCAGACTTCCATCATTTCTTCCAAGCCAGGACTCGTCTCTGCATAAAATAACACACATCTATCTAGAGCACATTCCCCAATTTTTCCCCAACTTTTCACACTGTGCCAGATGAAGAAAAAAAGTGACATAGTCTCGCCCTGCACAGTAACAAGACCCTCCCCCCACTGAAAACAGTATCCTCAAAAATAAAATACAACAAAACAGTAGTAATATCTCTTAATTAGCCCCTACAGTAATAATGTCCCACATCCTGGACACTTCCTGTAATAACATCCCCCATCCTGGCCCCAGGTGTCTCCATCCCGTCCCAGGTGTTTTCATCCTGCACCATATGATCTCCCATCCTGCCTCCATCTTGCCCCCATATGTCCTCCCATCCTGGTCCCATGTGTCTCCATCCTGGCCCCAGGTGTCCATATTCTGCTCCCAGGTGTCCCTATTCGGCCCCAGGTGTTCTTATCCTGTGTTATGCTGGCGTGTCCTTTAATAAAATAAAACTTAAAGGACACGTTGGGGTCCACCGGACTGCAGAGGAGCTGCAGCAGCTGAGTCCCAGAGGAATGTTCAGCTAAGCACAGAGAAAGAAAGTGTGTTAAGTGCACACACTAGTAGTAACTAAACAAGGTACAATGCTGGGAGTTAACAACACTTCAGAAACTAAACTAATAAACTTCTGCACTGCATGACACCGCTGTGCAGAGCAGGAAGTATTTGGCAGCATGAAACGCCTGAGCACTAGATGGCGGCGTATAGAGCTGCAGATAACTGCAGACCAGAAAAGGCCTGGAACCTAAGTTCCTAAAGAGGAGGAGGATCTCTGCAGCACCCAACACAAGGGTGTAAAAGCGGCAGTGTGACCACACATACAATGGCGGACCCTGGAATATTGGATCGGTAGCAAGAACGCCTCCGTGGCGTGGACACCAACCGGTGAACCGACACGGTAGAGCATGTGTGGCACCCCAGGGGTCTGGTTGCCACAGTGGTAGAAATACCATGTCTGAGAGCGAGCATGGGTTTTCCTGGTCAGGAGCATTATTGCATGCCACACCTCCTGCCCCAGTCCAGGGAGGGGAGGAACCTGCCCTTTATAAACTGGATCTGGGGCGGGGTTAGAGAAGTCTTGGTCCAGGGAAAGGGACAGAGCAGCAGTAAGGAGCTCTGTAGGAACCAGGAGCTGAAGACCAGGGACTGGAGCAGAGCTCGTCCTGGCAGAAGACGCAGAGAACCGGAGTCCGTGGCTGTGGGGATATCTACATCCAGCAGCAGAAACCACCTGGCAGGGGATTTCAGGTCCTCTGGCCATAGAAAGCCCGGAGGCTCAGTCACACGCAAGGGACCGGCACCGCCATCGAGGAGCGGAAGGCACCAAAGGCCCCAAGTCACCAGCCATACGGGTGAGCACCACACGGTACACTCAGGGACGTGGGCTACTACACGACTACAGCAGGGTAGCGAGGAAGAGTGCAGTCAGATGGGAAGGCCTATACCTCCACCTGGCCAGGGGGACTCTTGTTCGCTCACAGACTGACCAGGCCTCTAATGTTAGCCAGTACTCCCGGCAGAGCCTTCTTCATTACCAACAGTAAAGACCCTGAACTGCACTACACGGACTCTGAGTCATTTCTGCTGCGCCCACGCACCACAACCCTCTCCATCTACCGACGCTGCCCTGAGGCTATACTTCTCCCGTGGAGAGTTATACTACCCTCTGCTGCGCACACAATATCAGCCTCAGCAGTCTGCCCCGCAGCGGCGGTTCTCAGTGACCGCAATCCACGGGTGGGGTAATCGGACATTTAAATATTACAAAACCAAAGAAACAGATCCGCCACTGGTTTGACCACCCTGAGCCACGGGACCGGGTCGCCGCCACGGAGACTACAACCCCCAGTATTACACAGAGACCCGGCTCCGGGTATTCCCCTACACACACGGCCCAGGGGGCGCGTCAACTTTGGCGTAGTCGGCAGGATTTCTTGCCCGCATCCACCGGGTACTGCGTGCCCGAAAAAAAGACTGTGATATTTACCGTGGTGAAGTTTCCCGCCATCCGCAGCTGTTTTCCCACCATCCGCCGCCATTTTCCCACCATTGGCCGCCATTTCTGGGACGCCGTGTGGGAAGAAAAGGGGCGTGGACGCCAAAAAGCGCGCGAGAGCTGAAGCCCCGCCTTACGCACTGACGCTGCGCAAGGTCCTGGAAGGAGCCGAGCGGACGCCGACGTCACCAGCGCGCGACGCAAGGTCCTCGACCCCGACGGTCGCCTGCGGAGCCGCGGCCTACGGAGAAGAAGCAACGGAAGGTAGGCCACGGTTAACTAGGGGGAGGAAGACACCAGGAATGGAGGGAGCTCCCACCGCCAGCGCGGCTGCTGCCGGCCGCAGTGATGCCGTTCACGATGCCGTATATCCCCGGAGCGGCATGGTTACCCCAGTATTCAGGGGAGTCGCATAGCCTGAGCGACTTTAAAGAAAGACTGTATAGCCTATTCAAAGTATACCCCCTGTCCAAGGAGCAAAAAGTGAGCATCCTGATAGTTAATCGGAGCAGCCCAAAGAGAAGTGAAGTCCTGGACAGCCAGGGAAAAGGGGACTGTAAAGGAAATACTGGCCCGTCTAAAGGACACTTTTGATACCCGCACCTCAGCAGAGATTAACCCCTTTGCAACCTATGACGTCTTAGTACGTCATAGGACTCCTCCCCCGGTTCAGCGAGGGCTCCGGCGGTGAGCCCGCACTGAACCGAGCACATGTCAGCTGATTCTTACAGCTGACATGTGCCCGCAACAGCCGCGGGTGGAATCGCGATCCACCCGCGGCTGTTAACATGTTAAATGCCGCTGTCAATCTCCGACAGCGGCATGTAACGCACGCTTCCGGGAAGCGAGTCCTAAGCCCCACCCACCGGCGACCCTGTCACGTGATCGCGGGTCACCGATGGGTGGGCATGACAACCCAGGGTCTGCAGCAGACGCCTGTGGTTGTCATGATCTGGTCGCTATGAGCGCCACCTAGTGGTCGGCGCTCATAGCACAGGACCAATTCTGCTATATGCAGGGGATCTGCTGATCCCCTGTATGTAGCAGAGGCGATCGGATAGTTGCTGCTTCTAGTCTCCTATGGAGACTATAGAAGCATGCAACAAGTGAACAAAAAAAGTTTTTAAAAATATAAAAAAAATTAAAAAAATATAAAAGTTTAAATCACCCCCCTTTCGCCCCATTCAAAATAAAATATTAAAAAAAAAACCTACATAGACATATTTGGTATCGCCGCGTTCATAATCGCCCAAGCTATCAATATAAAAAAAGAATTAATCCGAACGGTAAACGGCGTAACGAGAAAAAAATTCTAAACGCCAGAATTATGTTTTTTGGTCGCCGCAAAATTGCAATAAAATGCAATAACTGGCGATCAAAACATCGGATCTACCCCAAAATGTTATCAATAAAAATGTCAGCCCGGCACGCAAAAAATAAGCCCTCACCCAGCCCCAGACCCCGAAAAATGGAGACGCTACAGGTCTTAGAAAATGGCTTTATTTTTATTTTAGTTTTTTTACCAAATTTTGGAATTTTTTTTCACCACTTAAATATAAAAGAACCTGTACATGTTTGGTGTCTACGAACTCGTAATGGCCTGGAGAATAAGAATGGCAGGTCAGTTTTAGCATTCAGTGAACGTGGTAAAAAAAATAAATAAAAAACAACTGTGGTATTGCACTTTTTTTGCAATTTCACCGCACTTGGAATTTTTTTCCCGTTTTCCCGTACACGATATGGTAAAACTAGTAATGGCATTGAAAAGTACAACTCGTCCCGCAAAAAATAAACCCTCACATGGCCGTATTGACCAAAAAATAAAAACGCTATGGCTCTGGGAACAAGGGGAGCAAAAAACGAAAATGCAAAAACGACAAAACCCAAGGTTGCGAAAGGGTTTTAAGCTAAAATTTTATGGGTGCAAACAGCGGGCACAAGACAGTATACAGGACTATGCTTTGAATTTGCAGGAGGCCCTGAGAGCCATTAAGCAGGCAGACCCTGACAGCGTGCGGAATGAGGATAAGCTGTTGACTGAACAGTTCATTGAGGGTCTACAGTCCAGTGCCCACCGAACCCAGTTGCGTGTAATGGCCTTGCAGAACTCTGATTTGGACTTTGCGCAGTTTAAAGACAGGGCCATCGGGTGCTCCGAGAACCAGCACCAGGTGGCGCTGTAACCCACGGGCGCCCTGCTATCACCTATCACCAGGAGGTGGCGCCCTTGTCTGCAGAGCCTGTGGGAGCTGATGCACAGGCTTTGGACAAAGCCCCGGCTGCAGACCTGCACCATCAGGTCCAAGAACTGACCAAAAGCGTTGCCGCGCTAACCAGAACTGTGTAGTCTTTACAGGTGTCTTCCCCAGGAAAGATCCCGCTGGCTTCCAGTCCAGACGACGTCCCTTGGAGTCGACAGAGGAGGATCCCATCGTCCAGAGGAAGGCCCAGCGACCGCTACAACCAGGACGGACAACCCATCTGCAATCAACCAGGACATATGGCAAGGTGACTCGCCCCCTGGGCCGTGGGGCACTCGGATCCGGGCAATAGGGGGAAACGATGGGAGTAGTAGTGGCAACCCGGTTCCGTGGCTCAGGGTGGTCAGGCCAGTGGTAGTCCGTTATGTGTTAATGATTATGTCCGACTACGCCACCCATGGATTTACGGTTATTAGGAACCGCCGCTGCATGTGACGCGCCCCTGGGCCTGCTGCGTCGCGCGGCATCGCGCGCACGGGGGAGCTTACCCGGATCCGGATCAGATGGGGGTAGTAGTCTCGTGGCGGTGACCCGGTCCGTGCCCAGGGAGTCAAGCTGAGCGGCAGTGTCTTGAATAGTAGGGTGTTGTACGACTATGCCACCCGTTGAATGCAGCTTTAGGGCTGCTGCTGCAGGACAGTCCGCCGAGGCCGGTGATATGGTTGTGCAGCGTAGATGGTATAACCCCCAACGGGAGGGGTACGGCCTCAGGGCAGCAAGTGTAGAAGATGGTGGTTGCGATGGTGCAGCAAGGAAGCTCAGAGACATGTGATGCAGTTTCAGGGTTTTTACTCACAGGTGTTGCCCCGGTCACTCCGGCCTTGAGTGACCACCCGAGTCGTGCTGCGTCCACCAGGTGTGGGACTCGGCCAACTCCCAGGCAGTTCCAGAGCGTGGTCCTGAGCTCCCCTCTCTTCCTTCCTACTGGCCGTTCCCACCAGGGACCCACCTTTGTCCGGCTCCCTCGGGCCTCTTGGTGGTAAAACCTTCTCTGGCTTTCCTGACCCTATTCGTGGTATGCCTTCCTGGTGGGTGTGGTGAGGGTCGTGCCAAAGCTTGACCACGACCTCCGGTTCCTGGTTAAGGATATCTTGCCTCTGCCAGTTTGGGATCCGGTACCCTTTTCTGCCAACCCTTCACCCTTCAACTTGTGGGATCTCAGGGTTCCCTCTTGTCCTGCGTCTCTGGGCCTTTCTTCCTCCTCCTCTCCACTACAGGCCTGGCCCTGGAGCTGGGCCCAGCCGGAGCCACAGCTCCCTGTCAGCCCTCTCTGGCTGAGCTCCTCTCTGAACAGACCTGGACTGAACCCTGTCCTAAGATGGTGCCCACCTTATATACTCCCTCTATGTGTGAGCCCAGGTGACTAGCACCCAATGGGCTCCTACTTCTATGCCCAGAGTCCCTCCCCTATCTGCCCCTACACTACTGGGATGTTCCCCCCCCCCCACTCCAGCCAGGGACAGACGTTATCGTACCTGCACATCTATTTGGTGGGAGTACCGTTGTTCTGTCCCCCGGAAATGGGGTGAGTGTAGTGCATGCAGCTAGCTGAGCTCAGTCCCACACTCCATCCTTACCCGGGAGTGGAATACCACACCTCTGGTTTGAGGTGCAATACCCCTGTAGCAGCCGAGTCTTCAGGGTGCTACATTCCCCCCTGGTAAATCACAGCACGTCCTCGGGCTGTAAAAGAATAAAACATACCAAAACATACAAACTTTTTTTTTTTTAAAACATACACTAACATATTAAACATTATAAAACATTATCAGAAAATATAACATGACAGATAACTTCTTATATATTATTCTAGCAGCATAAACTTTTGATATAAAACTTTTCCATATAAAACGTTCTTAATCTTCTGGCCACGGTGCAACTTGTGACCAGGTAAAGTGCCACAGTCACTGTTAGAAAAAAAAAAACAGTTCTCCTATAAAACCGGTAGGGGGCGCTTTAGGAAGCGCAACTATTTACAGGATATGGCCGCTCTCAGTCCTCGGCCAGTGGGGGTAAGGGAATGGCTGTTCACAGTCCTCAGCCTGGTTAGGGATAGGGCACATGGGAAACAGTTCACACTAGTCCCAACGGGGACCACTCTTAAATTGGCAACAGTTCTTGTACCCCGACGGGTAACTTTATACAGTTCTCTTTACCGTTCAGTGATAACGATGCCCTCCTGCTCCTTCCTGAAGGTAATCCTCAAACCCGTCCGGGTCCTCTTGATCTCCCTCATACCGCAGCTCTTCTTCCGTCAATCGGTGCACGTGAAGGGCGTACGGTCCTTTGGCACACTGATGCCGGGTGAAGGTGACCTCATCACCCAGGTAAAGGTCACGTCCACGGTGTCCCTCCGGCAGATGGCTCTCGACATCCCTGCGGGTAACAAAGACGTCGCCGGGGGTTTTGTGATCCCTGATAAAGCCCCAACCATGTTCCAGTTGAAACTTTATTACGGTCCCGGTGGCGCGGGGACCGTGGGCCGCGCGGGGGTTCCGTCGGGTCCGGCTTTTCTGCTCCGCGCTCTGGACCTGCAGCCGCTCCTCGCGGATCCGCCTCTCTCGCCGTTCTTTGTTGAAGACCTCTAGTTGTTGTCGGCAGCACTCCGCACGCTGGGCTGCGGCCGCCCGGGTCTCTTGGGTGAACCCCATGAGGTTTTCACCGGTGGGGTCCCATGCGAACTGAGTCTCCTCCAACGGGAGTGGGGTGATCTTGGCGGGCGCCGGAGCCGGAATCAGGGGCTCACACAGGGGCCATTCCTTCCGGAATCGGGGATTGATGTATTCCGGTGGCCACTCAAAGGGCTGCCCATCCGGGCAAGTATGTTGTGCGAACAGGTCTTCACCCAAGAGTAGCACTGTGGAGGTTGAGGGCGCGGTGGTGGTAGCGGCGCCCGGATTCACCAGGCCTTGCGACCAGGCCGGTGGCGCTCTGAAGGTGAAGGGCGCTGTGGAAACGGCGGCGCCCGGGGGTACTCGGCCTTGCGACCAGGCCGGTGGCCTTTCCTGCTTGGCCGCGCTCAGGGTTGAGGCGCGTGACGTCACAGGGGGCGTGGCCGCGGCTCCTGCCGCTTGAGGCCTAGTTTGGAGCGGTGGCGGTGCAGCATCGGGCACGGTAAGGGGGATTTTGGGCTCTGCGACGGGGAGCTGGGGCAGGCTCACGGCTACTAGGCCTGGGGTGGTGACGTCCCCTTTACCTGCTTCCATCTCTTCAGCTCCTTCCACGGCGTCGTCTCCGGCCTTCGTCCCTCCTGCACCATCCTCAGAGGCAGACAGACTCCTCGTCCCGGGTGGCGTCCTTTGCTGGCGGGTTCCAGCCTGCAGGGCCATTTCTCTGCTCCACTCGGCCAGCACTTCTTGCTGCACTCGGGCCATCTTCCGAGCCAAGCCCTCCAGCGCGGTCTGTGCATGCTCCCGATCTTTGGGGAGCTGTGCCAGGATCTCCACCAGGCCTTCTGGGGTGGCGGCCTGCAACAGGCTCCTGACCAGAGGGTCGGTGCTGCCTGACTCTCCCTCCATCTCCGGGTGCGATCTCTCCAGACTCCTCCAGGCTGCACCCATCCTCTCTCTTTTGTTCTTGATCCGCCCATACTGAGGGTGGTCTCGGGGCAACTTGGTGATCGTCAGTTTCAGGGGCAGCCCCCTCACGCTGATGGACATTTCTACCATTGCAGTCTCTGCTGGTGGGGGCGGTTTCCGCTTTTGGCGCCATTCCTGGACCTGGCCCACGATGGGAGGTGGTCTCTTGCCACCCTCTGGCACGCCCACAATGGCGTCCGCTCTGCCAGGGCGGGAAATCGTCTCAGATGGCGGGAATCGTCTCCTTATGGCGGGAAACTCCGTGGATGGCGGGAAAAGGCTGCAGATGGCGGGTAAACGGCGGGAAACGATCCGAGATGGCGTCCGATGGCGGGGACCCTCTGGAATTGGCGGGAGACTCCTTTTTACGGTAAATGTGAACTTTTCTTCAGGCACGCAGTACCCGGTGGTTGCGGGCACGTTATCCTGCCGACTACGCCAAAGTTGACGCGCCCCTGGGCCTGCTGCGTCGCGCGGCATCGCGCGCACGGGGGAGCTTACCCGGATCCGGATCAGATGGGGGTAGTAGTCTCGTGGCGGTGACCCGGTCCGTGCCCAGGGAGTCAACCTGAGCGGCAGTGTCTTGAATAGTAGGGTGTTGTACGACTACGCCACCCGTTGAATGCAGCTTTAGGGCTGCTGCTGCAGGACAGTCCGCCGAGGCCGGTGATATGGTTGTGCAGCGTAGATGGTATAACCCCCAACGGGAGGGGTACGGCCTCAGGGCAGCAAGTGTAGAAGATGGTGGTTGCGATGGTGCAGCAAGGAAGCTCAGAGACATGTGATGCAGTTTCAGGGTTTTTACTCACAGGTGTTGCCCCGGTCACTCCGGCCTTGAGTGACCACCCGAGTCGTGCTGCGTCCACCAGGTGTGGGACTCGGCCAACTCCCAGGCAGTTCCAGAGCGTGGTCCTGAGCTCCCCTCTCTTCCTTCCTACTGGCCGTTCCCACCAGGGACCCAACTTTGTCCGGCTCCCTCGGGCCTCTTGGTGGTAAAACCTTCTCTGGCTTTCCTGACCCTATTCGTGGTATGCCTTCCTGGTGGGTGTGGTGAGGGTCGTGCAAAGCTTGACCACGACCTCCGGTTCCTGGTTAAGGATATCTTGCCTCTGCCAGTTTGGGATCCGGTACCCTTTTCTGCCAACCCTTCACCCTTCAACTTGTGGGATCTCAGGGTTCCCTCTTGTCCTGCGTCTCTGGGCCTTTCTTCCTCCTCCTCTCCACTACAGGCCTGGCCCTGGAGCTGGGTCCAGCCGGAGCCACAGCTCCCTGTCAGCCCTCTCTGGCTGAGCTCCTCTCTGAACAGACCTGGACTGAACCCTGTCCTAAGATGGTGCCCACCTTATATACTCCCTCTATGTGTGAGCCCAGGTGACTAGCACCCAATGGGCTCCTACTTCTATGCCCAGAGTCCCTCCCCTATCTGCCCCTACACTACTGGGATGTTCCTCCCCCCCCCCACTCCAGCCAGGGACAGACGCTATCGTACCTGCACATCTATTTGGTGGGAGTACCGTTGTTCTGTCCCCCGGAAATGGGGTGAGTGTAGTGCATGCAGCTAGCTGAGCTCAGTCCCACACTCCATCCTTACCCGGGAGTGGAATACCACACCTCTGGTTTGAGGTGCAATACCCCTGTAGCAGCCGAGTCCTCAGGGTGCTACACATGCAGACCGCTGGGGCTGATGGGGTGTGCAGCTATGGTAGTGTGACTCCCCACGGGAAGAGTGCGGCCCCAGGGCAGTATAGTGGATGGTGGGAGTGATGGTAGTGAGAGTCCCAGTGATGATATTGCTGGAGGAGCAAGGAGCACACAGACAACAGGTTGCAGTCCAGGGTCTTTACTAGAACAGGTAAACTGACCCACAAACAGTCCCAGCTAGGAGGGGACCTGGATGTCTGAGAGCAACGGGGAAATTGGCCCTGGTCAGGGTGAGGGTGTAGGCCTACCGTGCTTTCTGCGCTCCTTCTGGCTATCTCCTCCTGATAGGGTAACAGCCCACGTTTCCGAGCTTTCCGTGCTTTTGTAATGCAGGTGCCGGAATGCAACGCACAGAGACACAAGGCGAGAACAGTCAGAAATGTTTGTAAACAGTTTTATACAACAGGTATACTGAAACAAGGGATTAGCAACAAGGGTAATGAACAGTGGTTTGAAATATCAGAAAAATACGAAATTTCTCAAAATAAGGCGCAGTCTCTTAAAATAAGGCGCAGTCTCTTAAAGTAAGGCGCAGTCTCTTAAAGTAAGGCGCAGTCTCTTAAAATAAGGCGCAGTCTCTTAAAGTAAGGTGATGCCCTCAAGCATGAGAAGCACCACACAAGTTCTTTAACCGTGAATTTGGCCCTAGCGGGGGTCACCGGTTATTCCCGCTAGGCCGTGAGTCTCTTTCCGGATGAATTCAATTAAATCACGTTGTGCTACTTTAGCCCCAACCGTCCCCCTCCCAACCTGAGTACTTAAACCCAATTGTCCCCGGTACCGTGGGTGAGCAGTGGAAGTGACGGCCCTGCTCACGTATGCAGCTCCTCTCTGCTTGGCTGTTGGGGGCAGTCTCTCGAGCCTTGGATAGGGGGGTCCAGGCCTCGTCTGTCGGCGGCCGACGTCGGGTTCCGCGAACTCACTCAGCACAGCGATCAGGTTCCTAGTATCCTCAGCAGGCACAGCACTCGAGTCACAACTGTGAGGGATCCGGAGCTCTTTTACCGGTGCCCGGCTGGAGCACCTCTCAGGCCTCTGGATTTGGCCTGTCACACGGGGTTTCTCAGGACGCAGGGAGCACGTCTGCTCCTCTCTGCTGCTTGGCGCCAAAGACCCCTCAGGTTTGGCACGCTGGCCTCTTATCTCTCTGAACTCCTTCCTGGAAGTCACCTGATCGGGTCCAGCCTCTGAATCTCCCCTGCCTGCAACTTCCTTTGTGTATTTTGGTTCCGCTTGACTGTCTCTGGCCAGTAGATGGCAGTCTCGCTCCATCCTTGAAACGTCATGTTGAAGTTCTGTTACAAGCTTTTTAGCTCGTTCTACATTCCTCCCTCCTTTTTGCTCGCCAGTCCTCGGGCGAGTGGACTCCTCGCAGAATTGATGTCTCCTTCCAGGCAGTGCAAGCTCAGACAGGAGTTGGGCACACTCCTGCGTTTTCTGTTGGATTCGAGACCAGATAAACTCTTCCTGAGCATACCGGTTAGGAGGAATTCCGGCATTAGCCCGCTCAGTTCTGCGGGGCTCTTCTTGCGGAGGAGACTCCGGGAGATCCGAGGAATCAACTACTGGGGATTGCAAATCATTTCCTGACTCATTCTGACTTCCACTCGGGAGTGGCACCAACGGTTCTGACGGGCCCAACTGCATTGTGGCCCACCCTTCTTCATCCCCCAAGGTTCCTGTATGTGGCACTTCAGCCAACACGTCTGAGGGCCCAGCCCTGTTACAGACTTCTGCTTCAGAGGAGCAAGGTCGCAACATGTTACGGTGCAACACCCTGGATGTCGCGGTGTCATCCCCTTCGGGCCTAACCTCGTAGACGGGGTTGTCTGGGTGAACCTTCTTCACCACCCGATATGGTATTGCCTCCCAACGATGGTCCAGCTTACTCCCAAATCGTTTAGCCCTCACCAGCACTCGGTCTCCTGGCTGAAGCGATCCACCTGTGGTCGGGGGCCGAACTGCATGCTCTACTTCCTGAAACTTCTGAGCAACCAGTCTTCTCACGGTATGGAGTCGACGCTGGTGTTCTCGAATCCAGGTACTTGGGCTACTGCCCGGACCGGGGTCTTCTGAGTCTAGCTCCAGTTCGGTGATTTCTCGGCCACTTCTTCCAAACAGCAACATGTAGGGGGTGTAGCCGGTGGTTGCATGAACTCGATTATTATACACCCACACCAGCTCGGACACGAATTCGGGCCACTTCATCTTTTTGTCCGCTTCCAGTGTTCGCAACATTTGCAACAGGGTTCGGTTAAAGCGCTCCCACCCCCTGTTCCCTTGCGGGTGGTAGGGCGTTGTCCGGGAACGGTCGATCTCATAGATGCGGTATAGCTCATCCATCACTCGTCCTTGGAAGCAGGCCCCCTGGTCAGAATGTATTCGCTTCGGGCACCCATAAATCCGGATGAAATCTTGACAGATGGCCTTGGCTGCGGCTTCTGCCGTCTGATCTTTAGTGGGCGTCACTACTGCAAACTTGGTGAAGTGATCAGTCATGACTAAACAGTGTCCATAACCATTGTATGAAGTTCCTACCATCAAGTAGTCAATCATCAAGACTTCCAAGGGGGCAGAAGTTCGGATGGTCTGAATGGGAGCTCTTTGCTCCGGGGGCTTGTTCAACTCACACTGGCGACATGTTCGGCAGACCCCCTCGACTTCTTGTCGCAGTTGAGGCCAATACACCAGCCGTTGCAACCACCGGAAGGTTTTTTCTACTCCGAAGTGAGCACCTCTTCTATGAGCTTCTTGGGCTAGCTGTGTTACTAGTGCTCCTGGAACTACCACTTGCCAGGTAACATCAAACTCTCGAGGCAGCTGGATTCTTCGGCATAGCAAGCCATCCTTCAGGAGGAGCCTCTCCCACTGGCCTAGGATTTGTAGGGTAGTTGGAAGTGAAGCGGCTCTGGTTTCCTGGTCGGGTCTCTGATTAAGGGCGACCCATTCTCTCAACTTTGCTAGCTCCGGGTCGGATTGCTGCAGATGTATCCATTCGTCTCTTGAACGTCTCAGAATCTGAGTGGGCCTCGGCTCCCCTCTGGTCTCTTGGGCGTCGACCACAGCAGCGGCGAACTGGCTGAAATCCGGGATCTCGTCGCCTTCGAGCTCCTCATCTCTGTCCTTCTTCGGCCCCGCCTGAGTGACCCGGGACAGGGCATCTGCATGTGTGTTCAGGGCCTTGGACCGATAGGCGATTTTATACTGGAATTTGGACATCCTTGCGACCCACCGCTGTTCTAACGCGCCCAGTTTGGCGTTCTCCAAGTGGGCCAAAGGGTTGTTATCTGTCCGCACTTGCACTTCTGACCCTGACAGGTACTCAGCAAACTTCTCGGTCATGGCCCACACCAGTGCTAGTAGCTCCAGCTTAAACGAACTGTAGTTGTCCGGATTCTTCTCCGTATCTCGGAGTGACCTGCTGGCATACGCGATCACTCGCTCTTTCCCTCCTTGTACTTGAGCCAGCACTGCTCCCAGCCCATGCAAGCTTCCATCAGTGTACAACATGAACGGCTGCGAAAAGTCAGCGTAGGCCAGAATCGGGGCATCTGTTAGCGCCATTTTCAATGCTCGGAATGCCTCTTCTTGTCGTGGGCCCCACTGAATGGGCTGCCGCTTGGCTCCCCCGGCTGTTCCTCTCAGCAATTCATTGAGCGGGTTCGCAATCTTAGCGAAGTCTTTAATGAATCTGCGGTAGTATCCAGCGAGCCCCAGGAATGCCCTTAGTTCCCTTAGATTGGCGGGCGTGGGCCACTTCTGCACGGCAGCTACTTTCTCCGCAGTGGGGTGCACCCCTGCACTGGACACAGTGTGCCCCAGATATTCAATTTCTCGTTTGAAGAGACGACACTTACGAGGCTTAATTTTCAGGCCGTGCCTTTGTAGCCGTTCTAACACTTGTTCCAATCGGCGGAGATGATCCTCAAACGTTGCGGAATAGATAATTATATCGTCCAGATATATTAAAGTGGCTTCAAAGTTGAGGTCCCCCAAGCATCTCTCCATCAGCCGTTGGAAGGTTCCTGGCGCATTTGTTAGTCCGAACGGCATTCGATTGAACTCAAACAGGCCCATAGGGAGAACAAAAGCTGTCTTCGGACGATCCTTCTCAGCTACTGGGACCTGCCAATAGCCACTGGCCAGGTCGAGGGAGGAGAAGAATTTGGCGCTCCCTAGTGCAGATAGAGACTCTTCGATTCGGGGGAGTGGATAGGAGTCCCGTACTGTACAGGCATTCAGCTTCCGATAGTCTACGCAGAATCTCAGGGTACCGTCCTTCTTTCGGACCAGCACGATCGGAGCCACCCAGGGGCTCTGGCTTTCACAGATCACACCATTCCGCAACATGTGGGCCAATAGCTCTTTCACCTCCTGGTACATTTGAGGCGGGATCTGCCGATATCTCTCTCGGATGGGAGCAGTATTTCCGGTGGGTATTTCGTGCTGAATGTCCCGAGTGCACCCGAAATCATCTTCATGCTGTGCAAACACTCCCTGATATCGCTGTAGAAGTTGTTCGATCTGCCTCACTTGTCCAGCAGAAAACTCAGTCAGGTTAGCTTCCATTTCTTCCAGGAGGTGGCGTCCAGCCAACGGTTCTCTTCCATGTTCCTGGCTATTGAGGGACACCTCTAGGGTCCATGGTTTTCCTTCCACAGGTGCCAGCCCTATAGCGTCAGCTCTAGTAAGGGCCTCCGGCATTACGCACACTCGCACCACCTCTTGTTGGGGCAACAACTGTAAACTGGTGCCACTTAAATTGATGCAGCGCACGGGTACTCGACCGTGCCGCACGGTGGCCAGAGTTCGAGCAATCAGGAGTCCAGAGGGCGCTTCTTCTCCCTCCATTGGTTCAACTTGAATGTCCACGCCCTCTAAGGACACATGTGCCAGCACCGGCAAAGTGAGTACAGTCTGTCCCACCGGCAGTGTTATTGTGGCTTCGGGCGGTATCGATACCTTACCAAGGTACTGGGAGGTAGTGGGCAACTTTTGAATCTGACTGACCCGCACGAGGTGCTGGAACACTCTCTTGTTAGCTGGGTCTCGAGTGGCGCGGGTCCAGTTGTTTTTGCTACAGCCCTCAGCCAGGAACTGTCCGACTTCTTTCAGCACATTCATGCCCAGGGTTACAATGGGCCCATCGCCTCCGGGCCCGGTGGTCAGTACAATCCCTTTTCGACCGAGGTCCTTTCCACATGCCCGCACAGACATCCATACTACTCCCGCTACTGGGATAGGTAGTTGATTAGCCGCCACCAGTTTGACAGTGGGTTCCCGGCAGGAACGAGCGACTTCAGGAAAGTGACTTTGGAAGTACGTCTCAGGCATAGTGGTCACTTGAGACCCGGTGTCCATCAAACAACGGATCCGCTGCCCATTGAATTCAGGCTAGATAATGGGCCTCTCGGAGACAATGTCTTCAGAGCTCCCTCTTCTACTCTCTGAAGCTCGAGACCCCACGGTATGCTCCACAACCGTGGGGCATTTTAGTTTAACGGCTGTCCCCTCCTCCTCCTTTCTCGGTTGGGACAGTCTTTGGAGATATGTCCCCTACCTCCGCAGGTCCAGCACTCCGGTCCTCGTTCTGCCGATAGGTCGGGTACATGTCGTGCTGGGGCCGGATAGGAACGTCTTTCTCGTTCTGGTCTCCGTCCGCGTTGAGCAGTACGGTCCGTCGGCAAGGGGGCAGTAGGAGTCTTCCTAATAGAATTCAGCTCACCCCGAATGTCTCGAATTTCCTGACGTATTTCCCGTACCCAATCAGGCTCTTGGTTGGTGAATCCAGTAGCAATTGCCTCATGACTTCTAACTGTGGCTTTGAGAACAGGAACTTCTCTCTCCAGGACTCTAGCTTCAGCCCCTACCTCCAGGAAGCCCATATCAGGGCTCAGTCGCAGCCGCTCCTTCAGGATCTGCCTCAGGGAAGGGTCTTTCAAGCCAGCAATCAGTTGGTCACGCAACACCTCATCCAATGGTCCCAGTCCTCGGTTCCCATCTCGAGTTTTCTTAGTGATATGGGCCGTCACTTCCTGTAATGCATTAACATACTGATTTACTGTCTCATTTTCCCCTTGGACCCGCTGAAACAACCGTAAGCGCAAGTGTCCCAAATCTGTAGTGTCACCGTGCATGTCCTCTAGAATTTTTATCACTTTATCCACGGTGTCACGGTCCCCAGGTGGGCGGTACATCACAGTCTGTCGGGCCTCTCCATCAAGGGTTAGGAGGGCCAACTCCGCCTGGGCTAGAGGGTCAAGGGGATACATACGTAGCATACTTCTCAGTCTTTCTGCCCAGTCCCAAAGTGACATGCCATCCCCTGTAAACTTGGGAAGATGGCTGAGCATAGCCCCCAGGGGTATATGGCTCCGGCCAGACCCAGCCATAGACTGATCCGCCATCTCTGCATCTGAATGTTGCATCCTGCCGACTACGCCAAATGTAATGCAGGTGCCGGAATGCAACGCACAGAGACACAAGGCGAGAACAGTCAGAAATGTTTGTAAACAGTTTTATACAACAGGTATACTGAAACAAGGGATTAGCAACAAGGGTAATGAACAGTGGTTTGAAATATCAGAAAAATACGAAATTTCTCAAAATAAGGCGCAGTCTCTTAAAGTAAGGCGCAGTCTCTTAAAGTAAGGCGCAGTCTCTTAAAATAAGGCGCAGTCTCTTAAAGTAAGGTGATGCCCTCAAGCATGAGAAGCACCACGCAAGTTCTTTAACCGTGAATTTGGCCCTAGCGGGGGTCACCGGTTATTCCCGCTAGGCCGTGAGTCTCTTTCCGGATGAATTCAATTAAATCACGTTGTGCTACTTTAGCCCCAACCGTCACCCTCCCAACCTGAGTACTTAAACCCAATTGTCCCCGGTACCGTGGGTGAGCAGTGGAAGTGACGGCCCTGCTCACGTATGCAGCTCCTCTCTGCTTGGCTGTTGGGGGCAGTCTCTCGAGCCTTGGATAGGGGGGTCCAGGCCTCGTCTGTCGGCGGCCGACGTCGGGTTCCGCGAACTCACTCAGCACAGCGATCAGGTTCCTAGTATCCTCAGCAGGCACAGCACTCGAGTCACAACTGTGAGGGATCCGGAGCTCTTTTACCGGTGCCCGGCTGGAGCACCTCTCAGGCCTCTGGATTTGGCCTGTCACACGGGGTTTCTCAGGACGCAGGGAGCACGTCTGCTCCTCTCTGCTGCTTGGCGCCAAAGACCCCTCAGGTTTGGCGCGCTGGCCTCTTATCTCTCTGAACTCCTTCCTGGAAGTCACCTGATCGGGTCCAGCCTCTGAATCTCCCCTGCCTGCAACTTCCTTTGTGTATTTTGGTTCCGCTTGACTGTCTCTGGCCAGTAGATGGCAGTCTCGCTCCATCCTTGAAACGTCATGTTGAAGTTCTGTTACAAGCTTTTTAGCTCGTTCTACACTTTCTCGCCTGTATGGCCTGCGACGTGGGTTCCTTTCTGCTCCCAGCCTTGTACGGCTTCACTGGTCCCTTCGGTTGTGGCAGGGCCTCCAGACTTCTTAGGCCAAGGAATGTATAGTCCCTTGCGGACTGGTTCTCTGCTGGGGGATGTGGAATCCTTCCAGCCTCAGACACCAAAGTCTGGTAAAATTAAGTCTTTTCTCTGCCAAGACGGGCTCTCTTCGCCTCTTGTCTCTGGCTTGTGGCTCTCTCCTACTGCCACACTTCCTCTTAGGTGCAACACAACTGTCCCTCTCTGCTCTGGGACCTGAATCCTCAGATAGGTCGTCCAGTTCTCTCTAACCCTGTCCCCAGTACCAGCTTTTATAGGGGCAGCCTGCTCCCCCTACTGGCCTGAGACAGGAGGCATTGCATGCTAATGTTCCCCTGGCCAGAGAACCTCCCCCTTGCTCTCAGACACAGCTTTAATTACACTTGTGGCATCCAGGTAGGGTGACACATTCCCCCCTAGTGAAATTTAGTACTCCCGGACTAAACAATAAACAAAGACAATATGCATAACAATAAAACATTAATAGACAGACGACGCACAAATTGAGTTCTTTAGGTCACAGTGTGGTCTGTGACCGGGTGTCCATATCACCAAAACAACGGGGAGCCTTAACCAGGTGGGGGTCTGTCCTACCCCAAGTCCTTTACAGTCTTAGTTCATTCCTGGGTTAGGCTTCGAACGCAGTCCATACAAGGTCCCGGTTATAAAAAGTCCATAACCTGTGAATCCTTACGGTAACTGCAAGAAACTGAAACACACTATCAATAAACATGCAGGTAACTTTGGCAAACATTTTAACATTTGGCAACAGGGTTATTTACACTTTTAGTACACTCTATATTCTCCAGCGAGCGGGTATCTGTCCCTTTGTGCTCCTGGTTGACCTACGTAGCCCACTGTCTGGTGGTGGACCAACCTGGCTTTCCCCACTAGCGTTAGGGGTACAGCTACCAGCTGGGTGTACAGGTAGGGCAGGCAGCTGTCTGCGGGTTCTTTGGCTTACCGCAGGCATGGCAGGCTCACTGTCAGCAGAGGGTTGACTCTCCTGGCTGCTGGTACAGGCTCTTCTGCCTCTGGAACCGCTTGCTCCACTTCACCTTCCGGCTCTGGTGTTGGTTGTTGCTGGGCCGGTTGCAGGAAATGCAGGACAGGTACCACTATGGCATCATTTATGCGAGTCCAGGACTGAGGGAACTCTCCGAGAACGGTGCTGATCATTTCTTCCTTGTCCTCTGCGGGTTCAAGGTCACTCTGATCCTCTTCTGCACTACGGAGTTGCTCGGGGCACCTTTTGAGGTGGTCTCTGGAGACGACACTAGTGGTTTCTCCTCCGTCCTTGGTGATTACGCACACCTTTGGGTTGTCGTGGTCAGACTGCAGTACGGTGTAGGGTTCCCTTTCCCACTGGTCATCCAACTTATGTAGCCTTCTTTTTCGCTTCAGGACTTGCTCACCAGGTTCTAGGGGACTAGCAGGGGCGTGTTGATTGAAGAGTCTTTCTTGCTTCTCTCTCACCTGGGCCAGGCTCTTCTCCACACTCTCCTGTACCTTCTTGTACTGCAGTTGCCTTTCCGTATCCCAATCCGCATCCGGGGAGGTGTCCTCAGGTATTAGGACTCCCATCTCCAGGTCTACGGGCAGCTTACCTGGTCTAGCTCGCATCAGGTAAGCCGGGGTGCAGTTTGTAGCATTCAACGGGATGTTGTTGTACATGTCTACCAGGTCCGGCAATTTTTATGGCCACAGGCTCTGGCTTGGAGCCAATTTGACGTGGTCCAGAGCTACCAGCTCAAGAGGCTGCGTGGTGACGATGGGCCTCAAGGGTGTCTTCTGGCTGGTGCGGTCCTTCCTCCTCAGGTGACAAGGGCCACAGTCTCTGCACCATTTTTCTACAGCTCCTCTCATGCCGACCCAAAAGAATCTTCCTCTTAGCAGGAACTCCAGTTTCTTCCAACCAAAGTGTCCCGCTCTGTCATGGTAAGCCCACAGGACCATAGCTGCATCCCGCCTTGGGACCACGACTTGCCAGGTCAGCTCGTGCGTCCGGTGGTTAACAATCCTTCTGCACAACTTGCCTTCGTAGAGGAACAGCTTGCTCTTCTCCTTCCATAGCTGTTTGGCTTCCTCTGGGGCATCTGGATCTAGGCGGGCGTCTTCCCGGGTCAGCAGATCTTTCACCAGGCGGACAGCAGGGTCACTATCTTGGGTTTCGGCCCAGCTGTGGTGAGGTAGGGGATTCATCATCACAGTTGTTAGATCCTCCTCCTTCACGTGGTGAGAGTGTTGAGCGGCTCCATACCGGTGAAACGCGGGGAGTTCTACCTCTTCCAGCTCTTCTGGGTCTTCGTCACCTTCAGGTAAGTGAGGCATTCTTGATAGGGCGTCCGCGTTGGCGTTGGTTTTGCCTGCCCGGTACTTGATCACGAAGTCATAGTTGGAGAGACGGGCCATCCACCGCTGTTCCAGGGCACCCAGTCTTGCATTGTCCAGGTGTGTCAACGGGTTGTTGTCCGTGTACACGGTGAACTTTGCGGAGGCCAGGTAATGCTTGAAGCGTTCCGTCATGGCCCACACCACCGCCAAGAATTCTAGCTTGAAGGAGCTGTAATTCTCCGGGTTCCTTTCGGTGGGCCTCAGCTTCCGGCTGGCGTATGCGATCACCCGTTCTCTGCCCTGTTGGTTTTGGGACAGTACGGCTCCCAGTCCCACATTACTGGCATCTGTGTGGAGAATGAAAGGCTGGCCATAATCAGGGTAGGCCAGGATCTCATCCCCAGTGAGGGCCAACTTTAGCTGGCGGAAGGACTCCTCTTCCGGTTTATCCCACTTGAAGGGTAGCTTTTGACTTCTGGACTTGGACTGTCCGATCAGGAGGTCCTGCATAGGAGCTGCCATCTTAGTGAACCCGGGGATGAACCTTCGGTAGTAGCCTACCAACCCGAGAAACTGTCTCACCTCTTTGATGTTCGAGGGGCTTGGCCAGCTCTTGATTGCCGTGACCTTGTCAGGGTCGGGGGCCACTCCTTCCGCGTTTACCACGTGCCCTAGGTACTGGACCTTTGGTTTCAGCAGGTGGCACTTCGATGGTTTCACCTTCAGGCCATAGCCTGCCAGGGCTTCGAACACCTCAGCCAGGTGCTTGAGATGGTCCTCGTAGGTCTTCGAATAGACGATCACGTCGTCCAGGTAAAGAAGGACCGTCTCGAAGTTTCGGTGCCCTAGACAGCATTCCATCAGCCGCTGGAAGGTCCCTGGTGCGTTGCAGAGCCCGAAAGGCATACAGTTGAATTCGCTCAGTCCCATCGGGGTGGTGAAGGCGGTCTTCTCCTTGTCAGCCTCTGCCACAGGAACCTGCCAGTACCCGCTAGTAAGGTCCAAAGTAGAAAAGAAGTTAGCTGATTTTAGTGCGGCTAAAGACTCTTCTATTCTAGGCAGCGGATATGCGTCTTTGTGAGTGATACGGTTGATTTGTCTATAGTCCACGCACATTCTCATGGTGCCGTCTTTCTTTTTGACCAGAACCAAAGGAGCTGCCCAGGGGCTACAGCTGTCTCTAATAACCCCAGCTTCTTTCATCTCTCTTAGCATGCCCTTTGCGTTCTGATAATGTGCAGGGGGTACAGGTCTGTGCCTCTCTTTTATTGGTGGGTGGCTCCCGGTGGGGATGTGGTGTTCTATCCCCCTTACTCTGCCGAAGTCTAGCGGGTGCTTACTAAAGACTCTCTCGTACTCCTGTACCACCCAGTAGACTCCTTGTTTTTGGTGCAGGGGAGTGGAGTCAGCACCCACGTGGAGTTTCTGGCACCAGTCCTCCTTTTGTTTCTGGGAGCCATTACCCTCCGCCTGTGGAGATGGAGGCAAGGGTTCCACGGCCCTGATAGCTTGGTGTTCGACAACAAACAGTTTGGCGAGTGTAGCGTACCTGGGTAAGTGTACTTCCCTCTCCCCAATGTTGAGGATGCGGACGGGCACCCTCCCATGTCGGACATCAACCACCCCCCGGGCTGTCAAAATGGTGGGCCTGCTGTCTGAGTACACGGGTTCTACCATGGCTTGGTAGTCTCTACCTCTCAACCCGATTGCAGTCCGACACCAGATCATCATTTCACTTTTGGGAGGCATGGAAATGGGGAATGGATCACTGAGTCTTACGCTACCGATCTCACCACCAGACAGTTCTACCTGCTGCCGTCTCATCAGGGCTTTTATCTCCTTGTTGAGGACTCTCTTTTGGCTGGAACTAGCATTCACCGCCACCTGTTGTAGAATTACAATTACTTCTGAAAGACAATTTTCAATGATGTTAGTACCCACAGTTATTTTAGGGTGACTTTCATGACGGTCAATGTCCACAATAATCACTCCCTGTGCCGGCAGTTCAACTTTACCAATTTTAATGGTCATCTCCTTGAACCCCATCTGCGGCACGGGTAAGCCATTACTGGCGATGATGCTCAAGTTACTGTCTGGATACCGTGTGATATCAGCATCAGTCCAATACTGCTTAAAAAGTACATAAGGGATTGTGGTTACTTGCGACCCAGTATCCAGCAAGGCGCTCATGGGGATACCGTCCAGCACCACGGGTAAAACCGGGCGCCCCCCAACGTACTTATCACGCCAATTATAAGGGCCTGGTGATCTTATGCCTGGGGGTCGGCCCTCTGCCCCAGGTTGGACCCGTTTAAATTACAGTACCTGGAAATGTGTCCGGGCTGGTTGCATCGACGGCAAATGGGCTGTCCATCCTCTGCGTAGCGGTCTGTGGGCCTCCCTCGGAACGACGGGATCCTCCTCTGTCGACGCCACGGGACATCCTCCGGACTTGAAGCCAGCTTGATGGGTCTTGACGGGTCCACTTGCAACGCCTGGACGGTCTTGGTCAACGCCGCAACGCTCCTGGTCAGCTCCTGGACTTGGTGGTGCAGGCCTTTCGACGGGGCTTGGTTCAGGGCCTGTGCATCAGCCTCCACGGAGTCCATAGAGGAGGGCGCCGCCTCCTGGTGGTGGGTGAGAGCAGGGCGCCGGGGGTTTATAGCGCCACTGGTTGCAGATTCACGGAGCACCCTTATGGCCCTGTCCTTAAATTGGGCAAAGGTCAGGTCGGGGTTCTGGAAGAACATGAGGCGCAGCTGGGCCCTGTGGGCGCTGGTCAGCAGACCCTCTATGAATTGTTCTGTTAGCAGCTTATCGGTTTCCTGCACACTGCCAGGGTCAGTTTGTTGAATAGCCCTCAAGGCTTCCTGTAAATTTAAGGCATAGTCTTTGATGCTGTCCTGTGCCCGCTGCTTACATCCATAGAACCTCATTTTAATCTCAGCGGAGGTACGTGTATCAAAGGTACCCCGCAGCTGGGCCAGAATACCCTTCACAGTCCCTTTCTCCTCAATGGGCCATGATTTTACCTCCCTTTGGGCTGCGCCTGTTAACTGCCCTGTCAATATGCTGACCTTCTGTTCCTCTGTCAGGGGGTAAACTTGGAACAAACTATACAGTCTTTCCTTGAAGTCAGTTAGGGCATGGGGCTCCCCTGAGTACTTGGGCAGCCAGGCCGCTCCCGGGATATAGGGTAAGGAAAAGGGCATAACCGCTGCTGCAGCTGCGTTGGTGGTAGTGGGCGCCTCTGTGTCCGACATCTTCCTCCCCCCTAGTGAAGTGTGGCCTACCTTCCGACGATCCTCTTCTGTAGGCCGCGGCTCCGCTGCTGCTCTGGACGAGGACCTGGCGTCGCACTCCGATGACGTCAGCGTCGCTCTCTCTCCCTTCCAGGACCTTGCGCAGCATCGGTGCGTGGGACGGAGCTTCGGATCTCGCGCGGTTTTGACGTCCACGCCCCTCTTCTTCCCGCGCGGCGTCCTGAAGATGGCGTCCGATGGCGGGAAACAGCTGCGGATGGCGGGAAGACGGCAGAAGACGGCGGGAAACGGTCCAAGATGGCGTCTGATGGCGGGAATCGGCTCCGGATGGCGGGAAACGACTCCACAGGTAAGTTACAAAAGTCTTTTTCAGGCACGCAGTACCCGGTGGTTGCGGGCACGAAATCCTGCCGACTACGCCAGAGCTGACTCGCCCCCTGGGCCGTGGGGCACTCGGATCCGGGCAATAGGGGGAAACGTTGGGAGTAGTAGTGGCAACCCGGTTCCATGGCTCAGGGTGGTCAGGCCAGTGGTAGTCCGTTATGTGTTAATGATTATGTCCGACTACGCCACCCGTGGATTTGCGGTTATTAGGAACCGCCGCTGCATGCAGACCGCTGGGGCTGATGGGGTGTGCAGCTATGGTAGTGTGACTCCCCACGGGAAGAGTGCGGCCCCAGGGCAGTATAGTGGATGGTGGGAGTGATGGTAGTGAGAGTCCCAGTGATGATATTGCTGGAGGAGCAAGGAGCACACAGACAACAGGTTGCAGTCCAGGGTCTTTACTAGAACAGGTAAACTGACCCACAAACAGTCCCAGCTAGGAGGGGACCTGGATGTCTGAGAGCAACGGGGAAATTGGCCCTGGTCAGGGTGAGGGTGTAGGCCTACCGTGCTTTCTGCGCTCCTTCTGGCTATCTCCTCCTGATAGGGTAACAGCCCACGTTTCCGAGCTTTCCGTGCTTTCTCGCCTGTATGGCCTGCGACGTGGGTTCCTTTCTGCTCCCAGCCTTGTACGGCTTCACTGGTCCCTTCGGTTGTGGCAGGGCCTCCAGACTTCTTAGGCCAAGGAATGTATAGTCCCTTGCGGACTGGTTCTCTGCTGGGGGATGTGGAATCCTTCCAGCCTCAGACACCAAAGTCTGGTAAAATTAAGTCTTTTCTCTGCCAAGACGGGCTCTCTTCGCCTCTTGTCTCTGGCTTGTGGCTCTCTCCTACTGCCACACTTCCTCTTAGGTGCAACACAACTGTCCCTCTCTGCTCTGGGACCTGAATCCTCAGATAGGTCGTCCAGTTCTCTCTAACCCTGTCCCCAGTACCAGCTTTTATAGGGGCAGCCTGCTCCCCCTACTGGCCTGAGACAGGAGGCATTGCATGCTAATGTTCCCCTGGCCAGAGAACCTCCCCCTTGCTCTCAGACACAGCTTTAATTACACTTGTGGCATCCAGGTAGGGTGACACAAAGGTACTGTCATTTAAACGGGCCCAACCTGGGGCAGAGGGCCGACTCCCCGGGCATAAGACCATCAGGCCCATCGAGCTGGCGTGATAAGTACGTAGGGGGATGACCGGTCTTGCCTGTGGTCCTGGATGGCATTCCTATGAGTGCACTACTGGACACCGGGTCACAGGTAACCACCATCCCTTATGTGCTCTTTAAGCGGTACTGGAATGACTCAGATATTACCCAGATGATGATCTGAGCATCATCGCCAGCAATGGTCAGCCCGTACCGCAGGTGGGATTCAAAGAGGTGACCATCAAAATTGGTAAAGTTGAACTGCCAGTGACGCGCCCCCTGGGACTGTGTTTTGCAGGGAATACCTGGAGCCGGATCGCTGGGGGTTGTAGTCCTCGTGGCGATGACCCGGTCCGTGCCCAGGGTGGTCAATTCAGTGGCAGTTTTAGTATTGTGATAATTGTCCGACTACGCCACCCGTGGATTGCGGTCAGTGGGGACCTCCGCTGCAGGGCAGACCGCTGAGGCTGGTATTATGTGTGCAGCTTAGAATGGGATGACTCCCCACGGGAGGAGTATAGCCTCAGGGCAGTTAGTGTGGATGATGGGAGTGATGGTGCACGAGCGCAGCAGTAATAACTCAGAGTCCGTGAGGTGCAGTTCAGGGTCTTTACTGGTGCTATAAGGCAGACCCTCCCGGGAGTACTGGTTAGCAGTAGGGGCCTGGTCAGTCTGTGAGCAAGTAGGATCTCCCCTGGCCAGGTGGAGTTGTAGGCCTCCCCGTCTATCTGCACTCTTTCCTGGCACAGGAATTTCGAGACGGTCTTGCTATACCTGGACGATATCATCGTGTATTCCAAAACATATGAGGACCATCTGAAACACCTGGCAGAGGTGTTTGACGCCCTGGCAGGCTACGTCATCTACTGAAACCAAAGGTACAGTACCTGGGACACGTGGTGAGTGCTGACAGAGTAGCTCCAGACCCTGATAAGATCACAGTGATTAAGGACTGGCCAAGACCCTCCAGCATAAAGGAAGTGCGGCAGTTCCTCGGGTTGGTAGGCTACTACCAAAGATTCATCCCCAGTTTCACCAAAATGGCAGCTCCTATGCAGGACCTCCTGATAGGCCAGTCCAGGAAGGCCAAAAAACAGAAGCCGCCCTTCAAATGGGACAAGCTGGAGGATGAGTCCTTCCGCCAGCTGAAGATGGCCCTCACGGGGGATGAAATCCTGGCGTACCCTGATTACGGCCAGCCTTTTATTCTCCACACAGACGCGAGCAACATCGGGCTAGGGGCGGTGCTGTCCCAGATCCAACAGGGCAGAGAATGGGTAATCGCTTATGCCAGCAGGAAGCTCCAGCCCACAGAACGGAATCCTGAAAATTACAGCTCCCTCAAGCTAGAGATCCTCGCGGTGGTATGGGCAGTGACCGAGCGCTTTAAACATTACATTGCCTCTTCCAAGTTCACCATGTACACGGACAACAACCCGTTGACACACCTGGACACAGCAAAACTTGGTGCCCTGGAGCAGAGATGGATGGCCCGCCTATCCAACTATGAGTTCACCATCAAATACCGGGCGGGACGCACAAATGCCAACGCAGACGCCCTGTCCAGGATGCCGAACTTGCCGGACGGAGGGGAAGATCCAGAAGAACTGGAAGAGATTGAACTCCCTTCGTTCCACCGTCGTGGGATTACCCAGTGTTCCCACCGAGTAAGGGACAGGCACTCTGCCACGTTCAAACCCTTACCCCACTACAGCTGGGCGGAGACCCAAGACAGTGACCCAGCCGTCCACCTGGTGAAAGAGATGCCGATGACTTGCCCCCTGGGCCTAGTGTGGACGTGTGTGGGATACCCGGAGCCGGGTCTCTGGGGGTTGTAGAATCTGTGGCGGTGACCCGGTCGCGTGACTCAGGGTGGTCAGGCTGATGGCGGTATTTTGTGGGGGTTTTAGGTTAATTGTCCGACTATGCCACCCGTGGATTGCGGTCAGCGCGGACCGCCGCTGCAAGGCAGACCGCTGGGGCTGATGGTGTGTGCAGCTGAGGTAGTGTGACTCCCCACGGGAAGAGTGGAGCCCCAGGGCAGTGTAGTTGATGGTGAGGGTGATAGTGCACGGGAGTCCCAGCACTAGTAGTGCTGGTGCGGCGATGAAGCAGGAACGACTCAGAGTCTTTGCAGTGCAGTTCAGGGTCTTTCCTGGTGATATTAAGGCAGACCCTCCCGGGAGTACTGGCTAGCATAAGGGGCCTGGTCAGTCTGCGAGCAAACAGGAGTTCCCCTGGCCAGGTGGAGTTGTAGGCCTCCCCGTCTATCTGCACTCTTTCTGGCTACCGTGCTGTAAGCGGGTAGAAGTAGCCCACGTCCCTGAGTATACCGTGTGGTGCTCACCCGTATGGCTGGTGACTTGGGGCCTTCTGTTAGCCTCCGCTCCTGGATGGCGGTGCTGGTCCCTTCCTTGTGACTGAGCCTCCGGGCTTCTATGGCCAGAGGACCTGGAATCCCCTGCCGGCTGGTTTCTGCTGCTGGGTGAATATCAGTCCCCACAGCCTCGGACTCCGGTGTCCGGTACTTGGTTTCTTCTGCCAGGGCGAGCTCTGCTCAGCTCCAGCCCCTGGTCTTCAGCTACTGCTCCTACAGAGCTCCTGCTGTAACTCTCCCTGTGTCTGGAACTGTCTCCAGGCTCTGACTGAACTCACTAATCCCGCCCCAGACCCAGTTTATAAGGACAGATTCCTCCCCTCCCAGGTCTGGGCAGGAAGTGTTGCATGCTTAGGGCTCCTGACCAGAGAAACCTCCCACTTGCTCTCAGACGTAATATTTCTATTACTGTGGCAACCAGACCCCTGGGGTGCCACACTGACGCAGGCTGATGCCCGCCTTGACCCAGACGCTCCGGAAGAAACTAAACAGCTGTGGAAGGAGAAGAGTAAACTGTTTCTCTACAAGGGGAAGCTGTGCCGGAGAATTGTCAACTCCCGGACGCATGTGACGCACCCCTGGGCCTGTGTCGCACAGCGTTGCGCATGCAGGAGCTTACCCGGAGCCGGATCTGTTGAGGGTTGTAGTCTCGTGGCGGTGACCCAGTCCGTGCCCAGGGAGTCAGACTAAGTGGCGTTGTATTAGCGGTAGATGTTGGACGACTACGCCACCCGTTGAATGCAGCGAAGGAGCTGCCGCTGCAGGGCAGACCGCTGAGGCCGGTGGTAGGATTGTGCAGCGTGGTAGTATCACCCCCAACGGGAGGGGTATGGCCTCAGGGCAGCCGACGTGGATGATGGGGGTAGCAGGAATCACTCAGAGACGATGCGGTGTAGTTCAGGGTCTTTACTGGTGATAAAGATAGACCCTCCCGGAGTACTGGCTAGCGATCGGGGCCTGGTCAGTCCTTGAGCAGATGGGATCTCCCCTGGCCAGGCGGAGTTGTAGGCCTCCCAAACTGACTGTACTCTTCTGGCTACCTTGCTAGAGGCGGGTATAAGTAGCCCACGTCCCTGAGTGTACCGTGTGGTGCTCACCCGTATGGCCGGTGACTCGGGGCCTTCTAGTGGCGTCCACTCCACGACGGCGGTGCTGGTCCCACGCGTGTGACCGTGCCTTCGGGTTTCTTGGCCAGAGGACCTGAAATCCCCTGCCGGGCGGTTTTTGCTGCTGGGTAAAGATTAGTCCCCACAGCCTCGGACTCCGGGTCCGGTGATAGCTTCTCAGTCAGGGCGAGCTCTGCAGCTGCCAGCCCCTGACTCCTTATAGCACTGCTCCCACAGAGCTCCTGATGTTCTTCTCCTATATCTGCTGCTCTTCTCTGTCTCTACTTCTTCTCTACTCACTAACCCTGCCTCAGCCCTAGGTTTATATAGGGGAAGTCCTTCCCCTCCCAGGACTGGGCAGGAGGTGTGGCATGCATAGGATCCCTGACCAAGAGACCTCCCACCTGCTCTCAGACATAACATAGCTGTTACTGTGGAAACCAGACCCCTGGGGTGCCACATTCCCCCCTAGTGAAATTTAGTACTCCGGGACTAAACATATTTTTAGAAAAACATAACAAGGTATAAACAAAAACAGTACAATAAAGAAAGACATTAGGATGGTCACGGCATGTCCGCAACCGGGTGCAGTTTTTGAAGAAAACAAAGGTGTCCATTTCACCAAAACAGGGAGACGTAACCAGGTAGGGGTCTGTCCTGCCCCGAGTCCTTAACAGTCTTTTAGTCCATCCTGGGTTACGCTCCAACTAATTGTACAAGGATTCCTGGTAAATCCACCAAGGACTCCTAAAAATAACTAGAAACACATAATTATTTACAAGTAACAGACAGGTGACCACAAATAAAACAATTTAAACACTTCAAATCCTCCAACGTGCGGGTAACTGGCCTCTAGTGGCCCTAGTGGACCTACGGAGCTGACTGTCTGGCCCTGAACTACAGGGTGTAGGAGCTGTCAAGGGTAAACTGGGCAGCTGTCTACAGGCTCTTTGGCTCACTAGGGGTACGGCAGGCTCACTATAAGCAGAGGGTTGATCCTCCTGTTCTGCTTGTGTGGAGTCTGCTGCCTCCGGGACCGGCTGCTCTTCCAGCTCTACCTGTTGCTCCGTAGGCACTTGGGATGCTGGTTGGAGGAACGTGAGGACGGGTACCACAACTGCACCATTGACTTGAGTCCAGGACCGAGGGAAGTCTCCGAGCACAGTACGAACCATATCTTCCCTTTCCTCTACGGGTCGAGGGTCTTCTTGTTCCTCTTCAGGGTTCCGTAGCTGTTCGGGACACTTCTTCAGGTGATCCCGAGATACAATGGCTGTGGTTTCCCCTCCGTCTTTACTGATGGTACAAACTTTCGGGTTGTCGTGGCTTGAGGGCAGTACGGTGTACGGGTCCTTCTCCCACTGGTCGTCCAACTTGTGGAGCCGTCTCTTCCTCTTCAAGACCTGCTCTCCGGGTACCAGGGGAACAGCGGGAGCATACTGGTTGTAAGTTTTCTCTTGTCTTTCCCTAGCGAGACAGAGACTTCGCTCCACGCTCTCCTGTACTTTCCGGTACTGCTGCTGCCTCTCTGTGTCCCAGTCTGCTTCCGGTGAAGTGTCCTCGGGTGTCAGGACTCCCATCTCCAGGTCAACAGGTAGCTTACCAGGCCTTGCCCTCATTAGGTAAGCCGGGGTACAGTTGGTGGAACCTACAGGGATGTAGTTGTATAGGTCCACCAGGTCGGGCAGCTTCTCAGGCCACAGACTGCGTTCTTCCAGGGGCAACGTTTTCAGAAGATCCATTACCACCTGGTTCATTTTCTCACAAAGTCCATTAGTTTGCGGATGATAGGGTGTCGTCCTTATCTTCCGGCAGCCATACAGATTGCAGAATTCCTGGAAGACCTCCGCTTCAAAGGCAGGTCCCTGGTCCGTCAGCACTTGGTCCGGGTACCCGTGTGGACGGCAGAAGTGCTGCTGGAAGGCTCTAGCTGCTGTTTGAGCTGTTAAGTCCTTAACGGGGACGACAACCAAGAACCGGGAGTAATGATCCACAATGGTTAACGCGTAGACGTAGCCACTTCTGCTTGGGGTCAGTTTTACATGATCCAAGGCTACCAGTTCCAACGGCTGCTTGGTGACGATGGACTGAAGGGGGGTCTTCTGGCTGGCACGGTCCTTCCTTCTTAGGTTGCACGGGCCACAGTCTCTGCACCACCTCTCGATGGTTCCCCTCATGCCTACCCAGTGGAACCGCCCGCGCAGCAGGAACTCCAGCTTCTTCCATCCGAAGTGTCCAGCCCCGTCGTGGTATGCCTCCATCACCATGGCTGCGTCTCTTCGTGGCACCACTACTTGCCAGATTAGTTCATGCGTCCGGGAGTTAACCATTCGGCGGCACAACTTCCCCTTGTAAAGGAACAGTCGACTCTTCTCAGCCCACAGTTGTTTGGCTTCCTCCGGAGCGTCTGGGTCAAGGCGAGCCTCTGGCCGAGTCAGCATCTCCTTCACCAGTCGGACGGCAGGGTCACTGTCTTGCGTTTCCTCCCAGTTGTAGTGAGGCAAGGGGTTAAACGTAGCGGCTTGCTTACTCCTTACCCGATGGGAATACTGGATAGTCCCATGACGGTGGAACGCGGGGAGTTCGACTTCTTCCAGTCCCTCTGGATCTTCTCCTACGTCCGGTAGGTTTGGCATCCTGGACAGGGCGTCCGCGTTGGTATTGGAGCGTCCTGCCCGGTATTTGATTGTGAACTCGTAGTTGGACAGACGGGCCATCCATCTCTGCTCTAGGGCACCGAGTCTTGCCGTGTCCAGGTGTGTCAACGGGTTGTTATCCGTGTACACGGTGAACCGGGAAGAAGCGAGGTAGTGCTTAAAGCGTTCAGTGACTGCCCACACCACTGCCAGGAACTCTAGCTTAAATGAGCTGTAATTCTCAGGGTTTCTTTCGGTGGGTCGCAGTTTTCGACTGGCGTAAGCGATTACTCGTTCTTTCCCCTGCTGGATCTGGGACAGTACGGCTCCTAGCCCGATGTTACTTGCGTCGGTGTAGAGGATAAAGGGCTGGCTGTAATCAGGGTACGCCAGGATTTCATCCCCCGTGAGGGCCATCTTCAGCTGGCGGAAGGACTCTTCTTCTAACTTCTCCCATTTGAAGGGCGGCTTCTGGTTCTTGGCCTTCCGGGACTGGCCTATCAGGAGGTCCTGCATAGGAGCTGCCTTTTTGGTGAAACCGGGGATGAATCTGCGGTAATAGCCTACCAACCCGAGGAACTGCCGCACTTCCTTTACACTGGAGGGACTTGGCCATTCCTTAATTGCGGTGATCTTATCAGGGTCGGGAGCCACTCCGTCAGCGCTCACCACGTGTCCCAGGTACTGCACCTTTGGTTTTAGGAGGTGACACTTGGAGGGTTTTACCTTTAGGCCGTAGTTTGCCAGAGCTTCGAACACTTCCGCCAGGTGTTTCAGGTGGTCCTCATAAGTCTTGGAATATACGATGACATCGTCCAGGTACAACAGGACCGTCTCGAAGTTTCTGTGGCCCAGACAGCACTCCATTAATCGTTGAAAGGTTCCTGGTGCGTTACAGAGTCCGAACGGCATGCAGGTAAACTCGCTAAGTCCCATCGGGGTGGTGAATGCGGTCTTCTCCCGGTCCGCCTCTGCTACAGGAACCTGCCAGTACCCGCTAGTGAGATCCAAGGTAGAGAAGAAGTTAGCAGATCTTAAAGCAGCCAAAGACTCCTCTATCCTTGGTAAGGGGTACGCATCCTTGTGTGTGATACGGTTGATTTTCCGGTAATCTACACACATCCTCATGGTGTTGTCT
Organism: Phyllobates terribilis; assembly: GCF_046119375.1. Taxonomy (NCBI): domain Eukaryota; kingdom Metazoa; phylum Chordata; class Amphibia; order Anura; family Dendrobatidae; genus Phyllobates; species Phyllobates terribilis. Next base: position 91,588,793 of record NW_027362767.1, on the reverse strand, counting down.
TTCTTTTTGACTAAGACTAGTGGAGCTGCCCAGGGGCTACAGCTATCCCTGATCACCCCAGCCTCCTTCATGTCCCTAAGCATCCCCTTGGCGTGTTGGTAGTGTGCAGGGGGTACGGGTCGATACCTCTCTTTTATGGGAAGATGGTCTCCCGTGGGGATGTGGTGTTCTATCCCCTTGACTCGCCCGAAGTCTAACGGGTGTTTACTAAACACTCTCTCGTACTCTTGAACCACCCGATAGACTCCCTGTCTCTGGTGTGAGGGAGTGGAGTCAGTACCCAAATGTAGTTGCTGACACCAGTCCTCCATTGTTTCCTTAGAGCCGTTACTTTCCTCCGGGGAAGATGGAGGCAAGGGTTCTACGGACTGTATGGAATTTTGATTGATGGTATACAATTTGGCTAGCGTGGCATACCGGGGCAGGTACACTTCCCTCTTCCCGATATTTATTATGCGAACGGGCACCCTCCCATGGCGTACATTGACCACCCCCCGTGCTGTCAAAATGGTGGGCCTACTGTCTGAGTAAACTGGTTCTACCATTGCCTGGTAATCTCTACCTCTCAGACCAATAGCTGCCCGGCACCAAATCATCATTTCACTTTTTGGGGGCATGGCAATAGGAAAAGGGTCACACATTCTTACGCTACCAATCTCACCACCGGAGAGTTCTATCTGTTGCCGTCGCATCAGTGCCCGGATCTCTTTCTGGAGCACTCGCTGCTGGCCGGAGCTGGCGTTCTTGGCAACCTGCTGTAAAAGGAAAATCACCTCTGCAAGACAATTTTCAATTACATTAGTTCCTAGAGTTATCTTTGGGTGACTCTCGTGCTTGTCAATGTCTACAATGATCAGTCCCTGTGCCGCCAGTTCAACTCTACCGATTTTAATGGTCACCTCTTTAAATCCAATCTGTGGCACGGGCTGACCATTGCTGGTGATGATACTCAAATCGTCGTCAGGGTAACGGGTGATATCCGAGTCATTCCAGTACTGCTTGAAGAGCACGTACGGGATAGTGGTAACCTGTGACCCGGTGTCCAGTAGGGCACTCATAGGGATGCCATCCAGTACCACAGGCAAGACTGGACGTCCTCCCACATATTTGTCGCGCCAGTTCGATGGGCCTGATGATCTTTTTCCTGGGGTTTGGCCCTCTACCCCAGGTTGTGCCAGTTTAAAGGACAGTACCTTGCCATATGTCCGGGTTGATTGCAGCGGCGGCAGATGGGTTGTCCGTCCTCGTTGTATCGGTCGCTGGGTCTTCCTCTGGCCGGCGGGGTCCTCCTTGGTCGACGCCACGGGATGTCCTCCGGTCCGGATGCCAGCTGGATCTTCCCTGGAGTGGAAACCTGTAAAGACTGCACAGTTCGGGTTAGCGCGGCAACGCTTTTAGCTAGCTCTTGGACTTGATGGTGCAGGTCTGGAGCCGGGTCATTGTTCAAAGCCTGCGCATCAGCTCCCACAGGCCCTGCCGACAAGGGCGCCGCCTCCTGGTGGTAAGTGGTAGTGGGGCGTCTGTGGGTCACAACGCCACCTGGTGCCGGTTCTCGGAGCACCCGGATGGCTCTGTCCTTGAACTGTGCAAATCCCAGATGAGGGTCCTGTAAGGCCATTGCCCGCAACTGGGTTCGGTGGGCATTGCAATATAAACCCTCTATAAATTGTTCAGTCAACAGCCTGTCCTCGTCTCCCACGCCGTCAGGGTCGGTCTGCTTAATGGCTCTCAGGGCCTCTTGTAGGTTCAGGGCATAGTCCCTTATACTCTCGTGTGCTCGCTGCTTGCACCTGTAGAATCTAAGCTTGATCTCGGCTGAGGTGCGGGTATCAAAGGTGGCCAGGACTTTACCTCCCTTTGGGCTGCCCCGGTTAATTGGGCCACCAGGATGCTCACTTTTTGTTCTTCTGAGAGGGGATACACCTGGAAGAGGCTATCCAGCTTTTCTCTAAAGTCATGCAGGGTATGTGACTCCCCTGAGTACTGGGGTAGCCAGGCCGCTCCCGGGATATAGGGCATGGTGAAAGGCATGACTGCAGCAGCGGTGGCGCTGGCGGGGGTTGAGGCAGTGAAGCTCTCCTCCGTATCCGACATCTTCCTCCCCCCTAGTGGACCGTGGCCTACCTTGCGATGATCCTCTTCCGTAGGCCGCGGCTCCGCAGTGGATCGTCAGGGTTGAGGACCTTCCGTCGCGCTCCTGTGACGTCGGCGTCTGCTGGGCTCCTTCCAGGACCTTACGCAACGTCCGGACGTGAGGCGGGGCTTCAGTTCTCGCGTGCTTTTGGAGTCCACGCCCCTCTTCTTCCCGCGCGGCGTCTTCAAGATGGCGTCCAACGGCGGGAAAACTCCACGGATGGCGGGAAGAAGGCAGAAGATGGCGCCGGATGGCGGGAAAACTTCGCGGATGGCGGGAAGAAGGTAGAAGATGGCGCCGGATGGCGGGAAACCTCCACGGATGGCGGGAATCTTCACCACTGGTAAGTTTGAACAGTCTTTTCAGGCACGCAGTACCCGGTGGTTGCGGGCACGAAATCCTGCCGACTACGCCAAAAGTTGACGCACCCCTGGGCCTGTGTCGCACAGCGGTGCGCATGCAGGAGCTTACCCGGAGCCGGATCTGTTGAGGGTTGTAGTCTCGTGGCGGTGACCCGGTCCGTGCCCAGGGAGTCAGACTAAGTGGCGTTGTATTAGCGGTAGATGTTGGACGACTACGCCACCCGTTGAATGCAGCGAAGGAGCTGCCGCTGCAGGGCAGACCGCTGAGGCCGGTGGTAGGATTGTGCAGCGTGGTAGTATCACCCCCAACGGGAGGGGTATGGCCTCAGGGCAGCCGACGTGGATGATGGGGGTAGCAGGAATCACTCAGAGACGATGCGGTGTAGTTCAGGGTCTTTACTGGTGATAAAGATAGACCCTCCCGGAGTACTGGCTAGCGATCGGGGCCTGGTCAGTCCTTGAGCAGATGGGATCTACCCTGGCCAGGCGGAGTTGTAGGCCTCCCAAACTGACTGTACTCTTCTGGCTACCTTGCTAGAGGCGGGTATAAGTAGCCCACGTCCCTGAGTGTACCGTGTGGTGCTCACCCGTATGGCCGGTGACTCGGGGCCTTCTAGTGGCGTCCGCTCCACGACGGCGGTGCTGGTCCCACGCGTGTGACCGTGCCTTCGGGTTTCTTGGCCAGAGGACCTGAAATCCCCTGCCGGGCGGTTTCTGCTGCTGGGTAAAGATTAGTCCCCACAGCCTCGGACTCCGGGTCCGGTGATAGCTTCTCAGTCAGGGCGAGCTCTGCAGCTGCCAGCCCCTGACTCCTTATAGCACTGCTCCCACAGAGCTCCTGATGTTCTTCTCCTATATCTGCTGCTCTTCTCTGTCTCTACTTCTTCTCTACTCACTAACCCTGCCTCAGCCCTAGGTTTATATAGGGGAAGTCCTTCCCCTCCCAGGACTGGGCAGGAGGTGTGGCATGCATAGGATCCCTGACCAAGAGACCTCCCACCTGCTCTCAGACATAACATAGCTGTTACTGTGGAAACCAGACCCCTGGGGTGCCACACATGAGCTGACCTGGCAGGTAGTGGTCCCGAGACGAGATGCGGCTATGGTCCTGGAGGCATACCACGACGGAGCAGGGCACTTTGGATGGAAGAAGTTGGAGTTGCTGTTGCGTGAACGGTTCTTCTGGGTAGGCATGAGAGGGGCCATTGAGAGATGGTGCAGAGACTGCGGCCCGTGCAACCTGAGAAGAAAGGACCGTGCCAGCCAGAAGACTCCCCTGCAGTCCATCATCACCAAGCAGCTACTAGAACTGGTAGCCCTGGACCATGTGAAGTTGGCTCCAAGTAGGTCCGGGTACGTCTACGCCCTCACCATCGTAGACCACTACTCCCGGTTCCTGGTGGTGGTCCCTGTCAAGGACTTAACAGCTCAGACAGCAGCTAGAGCCTTCCAGCAGCACTTCTGCGGTCCACACGGGTATCCGGAGCAAGTGTTGACTGACCAAGGTCCAGCCTTCGAAGCGGAGGTCTTCCAGGAGTTCTGCAACCTGTATGGCTGCAAGAAGATAAGGACAACGCCCTATCACCCCCAAACCAATGGATTATGCGAGAAGATGAACCAGGTGGTGATAGACTTGCTAAAAATGTTGCCCCTGGAAGAATGCAGTCTGTGGCCTGAAAAACTGCCTGATTTGGTGGACTTGTATAACCACATCCCAGTAAATTCCACCAACTGCACCCCGGCTTACCTAATGAGATCAAGACCTGGTAAGCTGCCTATTGACCTGGATATGGGAGTCCTGACACCCGAGGACACCTCGCCAGAGGCAGACTGGGATACAGAACGGCAGCAGCAGTACCGGAAAGTGCAGGAGAGTATTGAGAAAAGTCTGTCTCAAGCAAGAGAAAGGCAAGAGAGGATTTACAACCAGCATGCTCCCGCTGTTCCCCTGGCACCTGGAGAGCAGGTCTTGAAGAGGAAGAGGCGGCTCCATAAGTTGGATGACCACTGGGATAAAGAACCGTACACAGTACTGCCCTCAAGCCATGAAAATCCAAAAGTATGTATTATCAGTAAGGATGGAGGAGAGACCACAGCCACTGTCTCCAGAGACCACCTGAAGAAGTGTCCCGAGCAGCTGCAAAACACTGATGAAGACCAAGATAGCCCTCAACCCGCAGAGGAAAGGGAAGAAATGGTCAGTACAGTACTCGAAGAATTTCCCCGGTCCTGGACATAAATTAACAACACTATTGTGGTACCCGTCCTTACCTTTCTCCAGCCAGCCCCTCAAGGGCCTACAGAAGAGCAAGTAGAGTTGGGAGAGCAACCGGCCCCGGAGGCAGAAGATTCCATACCAGCAGCCCAGGAGAATCAACCCTCTGCTAGTAGTGAGCCTGCCGTGCCCGTAGTGAGCAAAAGAGTACGCCGAAAGCTGCCCAGCCTACCCAAAACATCTCCAAATACCTGTAGTGCAGACACTAGTGAGCCCACTACACAAGGGGTAGAAATAAGGGACCCAGAAAGGACACCACCAGATAGCGTGTTACGTAGGTCCAACAGGAGCACTAGGGGTCAAATGCCCGCTAGCTGGAGAATATAAAATGTTATATAAATGCCTGTATATTGAAAATGTTAAAATGGTTGTTGCCTGCATACTAATTATGTTTTTCTAGTTACCCGACAGGGTTCATGGACTAACAGGTTATGGAAAATGAATAACCGGAACTGTACCTTGTATATAGTTGCACATGTAAAGTGCCCCTTTTTGTCCCAGACCACAGAACAAAAACCCGTGGAGGTGGCTGAAGACGTCGTCCAACGCCGGATCATCGATGCCCTGTAGCCACCCCAGGGCCTACGTGGAGGGATTGGGACGGGTCCCTCAAAAGTGCATATTGGGTGACATGGACACCTGGTTACGGAAGCGCCGTGACCTATAAAGACTAAACTGCTTGTAAATATGTTACTGTATTGTTATTTCCTGTTGTGTTTTTGCAAAATGTGTTTAGTCCCGGAGTACTAAAATTTACTAGGGGGGAATGTGGCACCCCAGGGGTCTGGTTGCCACAGTGGTAGAAATACCATGTCTGAGAGCGAGCATAGGTTTTCCTGGTCAGGAGCATTACTGCATGCCACACCTCCTGCCCCAGTCCAGGGAGGGGAGGAACCTGCCCTTTATAAACTGGATCTGGGGCGGGGTTAGAGAAGTCTAGTTCCAGGGAAAGGGACAGAGCAGCGGCAAGGAGCTCTGTAGGAGCCAGGAGCTGAAGACCAGGGACTGGAGCAGAGCTCGTCCTGGCAGAAGACGCAGAGAACCGGACACCGGAGTCCGTGGCTGTGGGGATATCTACATCCAGCAGCAGAAACCACCTGGCAGGGGATTTCAGGTCCTCTGGCCATAGAAAGCCCTGAGGCTCAGTCACACGCAAGGGACCGGCACCGCCATCGAGGAGCGGAAGGCACCAAAGGCCCCAAGTCACCAGCCATACGGGTGAGCACCACACGGTACACTCAGGGACGTGGGCTACTACACGACTACAGCAGGGTAGCCAGGAAGAGTGCAGTCAGACGGGAAGGCCTATACCTCCACCTGGCCAGGGGGACTCTTGTTCGCTCACAGACTGACCAGGCCTCTAATGTTAGCCAGTACTCCCGGCAGGGCCTTCTTTATTACCAACAGTAAAGACCCTGAACTGCACTACACGGACTCTGAGTCATTTCTGCTGCGCCCACGCACCACAACCCTCTCCATCTACTGACCCTGCCCTGAGGCTATATGTGGCGCCCCTGAGGGTTCGGTCGCCACAAGGGGGGATACTGCAGCCTGTCAGCAGGTGTAGTGTCTCCTCACCCAGGTAAGGAAGGTGCACTGGTCAGGGCCCTAATCTACATTCAACACTACACACTCCTGACCTATGGGAGGCAAGTATGCACCATAGTGCTGCCTCAGCAGGATCACAAGTGGGGGGAACCAAAAGTTAGGGGAACCATGTAGTGGGTGAAGGGTAGAACACAGTTTTAGTTTACACACATAATTTGATATATATTAGCCAGCCATCTTGAGCACAAGGTTCTTGATTCTTAGTTCCTATTCATGGAGTGTGATCTTCACAGCTGGCAGCGGCCATGTGTTGGAGCCTGCAGCATGTTGTAGATGCACGGTCCTCGTGCTCTGACCTTGACACGAGGAGCGGGTATGAGTTAACAGTGTCTCTACCCCGGTCAAGTTCCCCTGCTCAAGAAGGTTGGGAGCTATAGTGAAACGGCTCCACAAGCAAAAGGATCCCAGGGAGTACGGACGGAGCGGCGTACGCCACCTGTACTCTCCATTCTGGCCCAGCCAGTGGAATTCCTGCTGCAAGAGGGGTACTGGCCCCCGACATCTGACTTTGCCACTTCACGTCTCTGTCAGAGAAGCCCGGAAGGCTACAGTGGATCCCGTCGCCGGACGGATGGAACAGCAATTGCCGCCGTGCCCCAAATCTGTGCATAGTCCAGAGGGAGACCCAGCCTTTGCACGCACGCGGACAGGAGAGGTCGAAGGGGACAGTTTAGGAACACTCAGAGGGTCCTGATCGAAGTGCCTGAATATCCTGGGTGCGCTGAGCCCTCGTCTCTGGTGACCGCAGTAATCCGTGAGGAGCAGGGAGAAGCCTTGCTGCTGCTTACAATAACGTGAGTAAAAGACCTGGAAGACTACCCCTAAGGCCTCCGGACTCTTTATTTTGCACTGCACCGCACCACACGGCACCAGAGTATTCCTATAACTACTCCTTCCATCCTCCAGCTCCCCTGCCCTGAGGCCCTGCTCCGCCTGTGGGGAGTCATAACATCTCAAGCTGCCATAACATCCAGCCTCAGAGGACTGCTAGCAGCGCTGGTGGCGCATCACCAGACACCGCAGATGGCGTAGTCTCAATTCCACCACTCGTCCTCACCAACACCGATAGCCCATTATTTTTAATGTGACGGCCCTGGGCACGGAACGGGTCCAGGCCACGGCTACATCCCCTCGACATCTGACCCGGCTCCGAGTACACCCATCTTCCCAGGGCAGGGCTGCGAGCGTCACACTATACTTCTCCCGTGGGGAGTTATACTACCCTCTGCTGCGCACACAATATCAGCCTCAGCGGTCTGCCCCGCAGTGGCGGTTCTCAGTGACTGCAATCCACAGGTGGCGTAGTCGGACATTTAAATATTACAAAACCAAAGAAACAGATCCGCCACTGGTTTGACTACCCTGAGCCACGGGACCAGGTCGCCGCCACGGAGACTACAACCCCCAGTATTACACAGAGACCCGGCTCCCGGTATTCCCCTACACACACGGCCCAGGGGGCGTGTCACATGCTGCTCACAGCATTCCACTAGCCCTAATTGATGGCTAGGATGACTAGGGAGCGCACAGCAGGAACCCTTGACAACGACTCTCACACACTGCATTTACTGCCAGAGACCTCACCCCAGGTTAGAAAGAGATAGACTAGGCACCGGGGCGGAGTCCACGGAGCCCTTAAATACACTAGAGACAGCCCCAGCCCCCCAGGACAACCAACCACGCTGTACCAGACAGAAGGAGGCGTGGCTTAGTAGCAGATGACCGCAAGGGGGCGTGGCTAAGCGGCACATGAGCAGAAACGCAGAAACCACACTTACAGTAGAATCCCTAGAACGGAACCTAAATACTGACAATTTCTGACCAGCAGGAAAGGGCCTGGCCGGACACCGCGAGAAAGCCCTTCTCCTGCGTACCGGCCTAACATCCTGCCTCAAGTGTCTCAATCCTGCTCCATGTGTCTCCATCCTGCCCCCATATGTTCTCCCATCCTGCCCCATGTGTCTCCATCCTGCCCCCATATGTTCCCCCATCCTGCCCCCCATATGTTCTCCCATCCTGCCCCTGTGTGTCTCCATCCTGTCCCCATATTACGGCTTTCAGTACAAAAAGTTTCTCCTTACCTGGCCGCAGTCCAGAGGCATTCTCTTCCTCATCAATTTGAGGCTCATGGCAGTGACGTCATACGGCAGTGATGTTATATGCCAGTGACGTGTGCACCAACATCAGCTGCCGGCCTCTGATTGGCTGGCATCTGTCAACTGTTGCTGTGCAGTAAAGTGGCTTCCTGGATAGCAATAAATTTGAACTGAATGTGCGTCCGAGGAAGCTGGTGCTCACCGGGCCCCATACAACAGTAAGGGCAGTAATGCCCTGATGGTAGCCCTGTAGATACATCATGGGCTGAGAGGGGGCTAAAACAACATTTTTGTGGGAAAAATATTTTTTTTCATTTTCACAGATCAACCTTGTAAAATTCTGTGAAGCACCTGTGGTATCAAGGTGCTCACCACACATCTAGATAAATTACCTTGGTCTAGTTTCCAAAATGGGGTCACTTGTGGGGGTTTTCCACTGTTTTGCACATTAGAGGCTCTCCAAATGCGACATGACACCTGCTGACCATTCCATCAAAGTTTGCGTTCCAAACCGCCACTCCTTTTTTTAACTTTTAAATGCACCCACACAGTAGTTTACCCCAACATATGGAGTATTTGTGTACTCAGGAGAAATTGCACAACAAAGTTTGGGTTCCATTTTCTCCTGTTATCCTTGTGAAAATAAACTATTTTTTGCTAAAAGGACATTTTTGTGGGAAAACTGTAATTTTTTAATTTTCACACCTCTATGTTATAAACGTCTGTGAAGCACCTGGGGGTTCAAAGTGCTCACCACATATCTAGATAAGTAACCAGAGGGGTCTAGTTTCCAAAATGGTGTCACTTGTGGGGGGTGGGGTTTCCACTGTTTAGGCACATCAGGGGCTCTCCAAACGCAACATAGTGTCCGCTAATTATTCCAACAAATTTTGCATTCAAAAAGTCAAATGGTGCTCCTTCCCTTCTAAGCCCTGCTGTGCGCCCAAACAATAGTTTTCCTCCACATATTGTGTATCAGTGTACTCAGGAGAAATTCCACAACAAATTGCAAGGTGCAATTTCTCCTGTTACCCTTATGAAATGCAAAATTTGAGGCTAAAAACATTTTTGTGGAAATATGTGAAATTTTTATTTTCACGGCTCTATGTCATAAACTTCTGTGAAGCATCCGGGGGTTCAAGGTGCTCACCACACATCTAGATAAGTTCCCTGAGGGGTTCAGTTTCCAAAATGGTGGCACTTGTGGGATTTTTCACTGTTTAGGCACATCAAGGGCCCTCCAAATGCTACATGGTATCTGCTAATTATTCCAGCAAATTTTACATAAACAAAAACAAAAGGCACTCCATCCCTTCTGAGCTCTGTTGTGCGCAAAAACAGTGGTTTTCCCCCACAGATAGGGTATTGGCGTGCTCAGGAGAAATTGCACAACACATTTTGGGGTCCATGTTCACCTGATACCTTTGCAAAAATAAAAAAAAATTGCGTCTAAATTAAATTTTTTGTGAAAAAAAGTTATATGTTTATTTTTTTCTTTCACATTCCAAAATTCCTGTGAAGCACCTGAAGGGTTAATAAAGTTCTTGAATGAATGTGGTTTTGAGCACCTTGAGGGGTGCAGTTTTTAGAATGGTGTCACTTATGTTTTTTTTCTGTCATAAAGGCCCCTCAAAGTCCCTTCAAATGTGATGTGGTCCCTAAAAAATTGTTTTTGTAAATTTTGTTGGAAAAATGAGAAATCGCTGGTCAACTTTTAACCCTTATAACTTCCTAACAAAAAAAAATTGTTTAAAAAATTGTGCTGATGTAAAGTAGACATGTGGGAAATGTTATTTATTAACTATTTTGTGAGACGTATCTCTCTGATTTAAAGGCATAAAAATTTAAAAGTTGTAAAATTGAAAAATTTTCAAGATTTTCGTCAAATTTCCATTTTTTTCACAAATACACGCGTCATATCGAAGAAATTTTACCACTATCATGAAGTACAATATGTCACGAAAAAGCAATCTCAGAGTCAGTGGGATCCGTTCAAGCGTTCCAGAGTTATCTATAATATAACGGGGGATGTGTCCCTCTGTCTGAAGCCTTTATAGACTGCGCATGCATGACGCGCAGTCTGGCTCCAGACAGAAGAACGCATGGAGCCGTTACAGGTAAGAGGAGTGTATGGCGCCGGAGATCGCGGTATGCGTAGACACTGAATGCATACCGCGATCTCCGGTGCCATACTTACCTGACCGGGAGGAGCGTTGCCGCGGCGCCTCTCTTCGCCGGAGACCGGGGCAGGAGAGAGGCATCAGATCGGCGCATGACCATAGCACTATCCGATGCCATTTTACTGAAGACACATTTGCAGTGTCTTCAGCAAAATGGCACCGGACAGCGCGGTGCTCTGGCGCAGCGCTCCTCCCCGCCCTCCGGCAGAACAGGACGCAGCAGCGCTGGAGCACAGAGAAGAAAGGTGAGTATAAGTGTTTGTTTTTTTTGGATGTGTGTACAGCGTGAAAGGGATGCGGGGGCTACACATACCAGGATTGGGGTGAGGGGTACCACACATACCAGGATTGGGGGGATGAGGGGTGCCACGCATACAAGGATTGGGAGGATCAGGGGTGCCACGCATACCGGGATTGGGGGGATGAGGGGTGCCACGCATACCGGGATTGGGGGGATGAGGGGTGCCACGCATACCGGGATTGGGGGGATGAGGGGTGCCACACATACCAGGATTGGGAGGATCAGGGGTGCCACGCATACCGGGATTGGGGGGATGAGGGGTGCCACGCATACCGGGATTGGGGGGATGAGGGGTGCCACGCATACCAGGATTGGGGGGATGAGGGGTGCCACGCATACCGGGATTGGGGGGTGTGAAGGGTGCCACGCATACCGGGATTCGGATGAGGGGGGCCATGCACACCGGGATTCAGATGAGGGGGGCCATGCATACCAGGATGAGCAATACCATACATACCAGGATAGGGATGGGGTACCATGCATACCAGGATAGGGATGAGATATGGTGTACCACGCATACCAGGATTGGGGTGAGGGGTACCACGCATACCAGGATTGGGGTGAGGGGTACCACACATACCAGGATTGGGGTGAGGGGTACCACGCATAACAGGATTGGGGTGAGGGGTACCACGCATACCAGGATGGGGGTGAGGGGTACCACGCATACCAGGATGGGGGTGAGGGGTACCACGTATACCAGGATTGGGGTGAGGGGTACCACGCATACCAAGATTGGGGTTGAGGGGCGCCACGCATACCATGATTGGGGGGGTGAGGGGTGCCATGCATACCAGGATTGAGGGGTGCCATGCATACCAGGATTGGGGGTGAGGGGTGCCATGCATACCAGGATTGGGGGTGAGGGGTGCCATGCATACCAGGATTGGGGGTGAGGGGTGCCATTCCTCCCAGGAATGGGGGTGAGGGATGCCATGCATACCGGGATTGGGGGTGAGGGATGCCATGCATACCAGGATTGGGGGTGAGGGGTGCCATGCATACCAGGATAGGGATGAGGGAGCCATGCATACCAGGATAGGGATGAGGGGTGCCACGCATACCAGGATTGGGGGTGAGGGGTGCCACGCATACCAGGATTGGGGGATGAGGGGTGCCACACATACCAGAATTGGGGGTGAGGGGTGCCACGCATACCAGTATTGGGGGGATGAGGGGTGCCACGCATACCAGAATTGGGGGTGAGGGGTGCCACACATACCAGGATTGGGGGTGAAGGGTGCCATGCATACCAGGATGAGGATGAGGGGTGCCATGCATACCAGGATGAGGATGAGGGGTGCCATGCATACCAGTATAGGATGGTGGGGACAGGATGGGGGCAGCACAAATACCAGGAGGGGGGCAGCACATACCAGCATGGGAGACCATATACCAATAAAAATGCTCGTCACCCGGGCGTAGAACGGGTTCAATAGCTAGTTACTTTATAACATGACTGTGGTCATAATTGTAAAAATTGGACTGGTTATAAAGGTGCAAATAGCCTTGGGTTAAAGAAACAGTTATTAACCTCATATATTCTGCTTCAATATTGTAAACACATCACATCTTTCTTCTTGAGGATGCACGGAGTCAAACCAGTGAGATCGCAAAAACTATTTGGACTGTTCGCCAGTGTGTCAGAAACTCAACTGTTGAGAGAGCTGAGAATTGCTTTTACTAAGCTGGTTTCTCATTAGCTATTAATACGACCAATGCAGTATGTCGGGGATCTAGTCCAGTACTACAAGAAATCAGCTCAGTGTCTAGAACAATGGTCAAGCATCCTGCTAGTGACCTACCTCTCACCAGTTCATCTCCTGGCATTTATCAGCAAAAACATGTTAAAAGCTTACAATAATTGAGAAGAACCAATAGGGTTAATTGCTGGTAAAATCTACTGGATTTTTTTTTCTTGATTTTCACCAATTTTAGTGAGTTTTAATGATTTTTACCTGATTCAAATGATTCATGATAAAAGGGGAGATTTGCATGAATATTCGTATATCCCGGGCATATTAATACTTGATGAGAATGGGAACTGTAACGATAAGTAAAAGAAATTCTAAGCTTCCAAAGCAGCTGAGTATCTGGCACAATGGTTAGGAGACCTGCTAGTGACTCAGATCTCACCGGTTCAACTCCCTGCAGTCTCAAGAATAAAGACATTGAATACTTACAATATTAAAGCAGAATATGTAAGATTAATTTAAGTTTTTAAAAAGTACTGGGAGATTTATTTCAAATATACCATTCTCGATTTTCACCAATTGTTGTGCATTTTAATAATTTTTACCTGATTCAGGTCATAATTTATTTAAAAAAAAAATGCAGGGTGATCACTGTGATTTTAATGATATTAGTGATTCCTGGTGATTTGCACAGATTTTCACTGAATTCATCAGATTCCAATCAACGTGACTGAATTTGGCTGATTTTATTGATTTCATAGGAAAATAGGCAAGATGGAATACTTGGGAACAACAATAGTGCAAATTAGTGCAAATCACCAGGACTCACTAATATTAGTGCAAACCCCTCCCCTTTTTTAAATTAATTTTTATTTGAATCAGGTGAAGATCATTAAAATGCACTAAATTTGGTGAAAATCAGCAAAAAAACTTATTTGAAATAGATTTTCCAGGTGACTTTTAAAGCAATCGCTATGAACTTCATGTTTTCTGCTTTATTATTTTAAACACACCTCATCTTTTTTCTTGAGGATGTAAGGTATCAAACCAGGGAGATCTGGGCTACTATGTGAACTCTTAACCATTGTGCCAGAAACTCAGCTGTTAAGAGAGCTGAGAATTGCTTTTACTCAGTTGGTTTCTCATTAGCAATTAGTACAAAGAATGTAATAAGACAGGCAACTAATCCATTACTGGAAGAAACCAGCTCAGTGTTTAGGACAATGGTTAAGTGTCCTGCTGGTGACCTACTGTTCACAGGTTTGACTCCTGGTGTTCATCAGCATAAACATGCTAGAAACCTTCAATAAAGGAGCATAAAATATAGACTAACTTACGGATTGCTATTAAAATATACTAGATAATTTTTTTCCTGATCTATACCAATTTTAGTGAATTTTAATGATTTTCATCCGATTCAAATGATTCATTAAAAAGGGGGGATTTGCACTAATATTCATTTATCCTGGTGTTTTGCACTAATTTGCACTATTTGCACTATTATTGTTCACAAGTAATCCCATCTTGTCTATTTTTCTATGAAATCAGCAAATTCAGCCAAATTCAGTCACGTTGATTTGAATCAGACTAATTCAGTGAAAATCACAGTGAGCGCCCTTTTTTTTCTTTTTGAATAAATCATGACATTGAATCAGGTGAAAAAACTTTACAATGCACTAACACGGGTGAAAATCAAGAAAAATGTATTTAAAATAAAGCAACAACATTAACCCTATATGTTCTGCTTCAATAGTGCGAATATTTGGGACCTTTACACTTGAGGCTGCAGGGAGTTGAACCAGTGAGATCGGGGTCACTGGCGGGACTCTTACCCATTGAGCCAGTTCCTGCATGGCTCCCTCTCATACTGCGCTGGGCATATTAATAGCTGCTGAGAATGGGAACTGTAAAACGAAAAGAAATTCTGAGTTTTCACTATTAGTGCATCCTGGTGATTTGTACTTATTTGCACTATAGTTGTTCACAAGTAAGCCCATCCTGCCTATTTTCCTATGATATCAACAAAGTCAGCCAAATTTGAGTGCTCTGAGCCCTTCCATTCCACCTTCCCCTCTCTATCCTTCCTCCCCTCTGTTCTCTTCCAGACTCAACCTGCTTTGCCCATCTTCCCCTTCAAACTTCCTTGACATCAGTCATCAATTTTCGGTAGAAATCATATACTCGAGGCTAAAAGTTTTGAGATTGACACAAATTTTAGTTTTCACTGTTTGCTGTTTCAGTGTTTTTAGATTTAGTTGGATGTTTCGACAGTTACTGCAGTGCAATTATCAGCATTTCATAAGCTTTTACACTTTTATTGACAAATCCATCAAGTTTATGGAAAGACTCAATATTTACAGTGTTGACCCTTATTTTTTAAGACTTCTACCCCTCGGCCTGGCAGATGAATATGAGCTTCTGGGCCAAATTCTGACTGATGACCGCCTATTCTTGTCTAATCAGTGCTTGGAGTTTATGAAAATTTATGTATATTTGTTTGTCCACCCACCGCATGAGGATTAACCTCAGGTTCGCAATGGGATTGAGATCTGGGAAGTTTCCTGCCATGATCCCAAAACTTCAATGTTTTCTTCACTGAGACACTTAGTTATCACTTTTTCCTTTTGACATGGTCTAAATCAGGGGTCTCAAACACGCGGCCCGCGGGCCCCATGCGGCCCCTTCGGCTGCTTTTTTCGGCTCGCAGGCACATGTGACGCTCGCAGCCCTGCCCTGGGAAGATGGGGGGATACTCGGAGCCGGGTCAGATGTTGAGGGGGATGCAGCCGTGGCCTGGACCCGTTCCGTGTCCTGGGCCGTCACATTAAAAAGGATGTAAGGGCTTTCAGGGTTGAGTGGTATTTGTCGACTACGCCACCTGTGGTGTCTGGTGATGAGCCACCAGCGCCGCTAGCAGTCCGCTGAGGCCCAGTGTCATGGCGGCTAAAGTTCTCACTGCTCCCCACAGGCGGAGCGTGGCCTCAGGGCAGGCAAGGCAGGAGGAAGGGGGGTAGTAGTATTAGCGTGGGGAGTACGGGCACCGCGTCGCGTGGTATGGCGCGTAATGAACAGTCCGGAGGCCATAGGGGTGAACTTCCAAGGCTTTACTCACTCAGATGTATTAGCGGGAAGGCGACTCAGTGCTCCTCACGGAGTCCTGCGGCCACCAGGGACGGGGTTCTGACTACCTCCGAGGAAGTCCAGTGTTCGGTAGCGACCCTATACCAGAGTGTTCCTGCGCTACAGACTTCACCCTTTCCCCTCTGTGCGTGTGTAGATAGGCCGGGTCTCCCTCTGAGCTCCTCTCAGGCGTAGGGCTCGGGTGGCAATTCCTCTCCATCCGAAACCCGGCAGGATCCTCAGGGCCTAACCGGGCTTTCCCGTCCTGGACGTAGAGTACGAGGTCGGGTGTCGGGGGCCGGTACCCCTTTTGCAGCCGGAATCCCTCTGAATAGATCAGGTAGGCGAGGACAGGTGGCGTGCTCCGCTCCGTCTGCATCCTCCCCGGGACCCATTTGCTAGGGAGCCACACTCTAAAGCTCCCGGGCTTTCTTGATCCTGGTCCTCGGCCGGGTTGAGACATTCCTTGTCTGCAACCTACCTCTCGTCCCAAGATCAGGGTACGAGGGCTGTGTCCCATGCCGGTGCAGGCCCACACAGGATCTGCGCTCCCGGAGGGAAGTCACATTACACACAGTATTTTGAGAGCACAGTGACAGCCGACAGACTAGCAAAGGCTAGACCAAAAAGAACCAGCAGAAAGACCGGACAGACCAAAAGACCAAGATCAAAGATGGCATTCTATTAAATATGAAATTAGAAGTGTAACTGACTAACTGTTCCTCCACCCACACCCACTAACTGGTTCCTACCACTTTGTGTTCCCCAGTCTCCCTGTAACCAGGGGAGCAGCACATAGTGCAAACTAGCTCCCTCTGGTGGAAATGTGGTGTTGGATGCAAAAGGCTAGGTCACTACCATCACACTGGCCTGACCTCAGAGGAGGAACACCACACTCCATTGCAGAAGTGCAGCATTCCTGTGGCGGTCGAACCCTCAGGGGCTCCACACACATAGACCCCATAACAATCGCGGCTCTCTCCAGCAGCCGCCGACATCAGCGCTGTAGTGCAGAGTATTGCCACGCAGAGACCGGCTCTCTGCACAGCAATACCAGTGTCAGCCGCCGGCTTATCAGACCCCAGCAGCTGACATCTGCGTCCCAGCACAGCGGCGTATGACGTCACTGCCATGCGCAGATGTCAGCTGCTGGCCTCTGATAAGCCGGCGACTGACACTGGTATTGCTGTGCAGAAAGCCAGCCTCTGCGCGGCAATATACCGCACTATAGCGCTGATGTTGGCGGCTGCTGGAGAGAGCCGCGATCGTTACGGGGTCTGCGCATGCGGGTCACAGGTGCAGAAAGGACGCCGAGTGAACGGAGGACAGGTGAGAATCTTTTTTTTTTTCTGTCATGTGAAATACAGCGCTCGGTATGGAGGGGGGCACTGTGTGCAGTATGGGGGGATGGGGACCCCGAGAGCAGTATGGGGGGACGGGGACACTGAGCGCAGTATGGGCAGACGGGGACCCTGAGCGCAGTGGGGGGGTGGGGACCCTGAGCGCAGTATGGGGGGAACGGGGACCCTGTGCGCAGTATGGGGTGACGGGGACCCTGTGCGCAGTATGGGGGACAGGGACCCTGTGCGCAGTATGGGGGGACGGGGACCCTGTGCGCAGTATGGGGGGACGGGGATCCTGAGCGCATTATGGGGGGACTTGGACCCTGTGCTCAGTATGGGGGGACGGGGACCCTGTGCGCAGTATGGGGGGACGGGGACCCTGTGCGCAGTATGGGGGGGACCCTGTGTGCAGTATGGGGGGGACCCTGTGTGCAGTATGGGGGAGCCCTGTGAGCAGTATGGGGGGGATAATGTCTGCAATATGGGGACGATGTCTGCAATATGGGTGACCTTGATGGGGGACCATGTCTGCAATATGGGGGACCTGGATGGGGGACCATGTCTGCAATATGGGGGACCTGGATGGGAGACCATGTCTGCAATATGGGGACCATGTCTGCAATATGGGGGACCTGGATGGGAGACCATGTCTGCAATATGGGGACCATGTCTGCAATATGGGGGACCTGGATGGGAGACCATGTCTGCAATATGGGGGACCTGGATGGGGGACCATGTCTGCAATATGGGGGACCTGGATGGGGGACCATGTCTGCAATATGGGGGACCTGGAGGGAGACCATGTCTGCAATATGGGGGACCTGGATGCGAGACCATGCAATATGGGGGACCTGGATGGGAGACCCTGTCTGCAATATGGGGGACCTGGATGGGAGACCATGTCTGCAATAGGAGGGACCTGGATGGGAGACCATGTCTGCAATATGGGGGACCTGGATGGGAGACCATGTCTGCAATATGGGGGAACTGGATGGGGGACAATGTCTGCAATATGAAGAACCTGGATGGGAGACCATGTCTGCAATATGGGGACCTGGATGGGGGACCATGTCTGCAATATGAAGGACCTGGATGGGAGACCATGTCCGCAATATGGCGAATCTGGATGGGAGACCATGTCTGCAAGATGAGGACCAGTTCAAAAGGTGTATAGAAAATAAAATGGTATCACTAAAAATGTCACTTTGTCATGCAAATAATGCGGCCCCCCAAATTAAATGTTTTTCCGTGTATGCCCAGCTGAGTTTGAGACCCCTGGTCTAAATCATACTGGAACAAGCATTGTTCGTCCCAAATTTCTCCTGGATCGTTGAATGTTGTTCTTGGAGGATGTTGAGATTCCATTCTTTATTCATGGCCATGTTCTTATGAGTGAACCCATTCAATGTATAATAATAATTTTTATTTCTATAGCACCAACATATTCCACAACACTTTACATTTCAAAGGGGACTTGTACAGACAATAAAGATATTACAGAGTAACACATAATTCAACAGATACCAAGAGGAGTGAGGTTCCTGCTCGGAAGCCACAATCTATGAGGAAATGGTGGAGACACTACAGGTGAATAGTAAGAAGTGCTTGTATTGTACGGTCCGGTCATCAATATAATAAGTAGGGTATTCCATAGCTCCCAATCATCCCAGTTTCTGCGGGACTGTCCCTCTTCAAAGGCTCAGTCCCGCGTCCCGCCATGGCTTAGCTGTTCTCCCGGCTTTGGAGGGTGGTTGCGGTGGTGGAGCAGCAGGCAGTGGCCGGCAACTGCAGCTACCACGTGTGCCCACTGCTAAAGAAAATGAATATTCACTCTTCTCCATTCCAATGGTAGTGGAGAAGACTGAATATTCATTCTCCTTAACTGCGCACACTGTCAATCGCATCCTCTGTGTCCACTATTAGAGAGTATGAATATTTACTCCTCCACACTCCCATGGAGAAGAGTGAATATTTATTCTCTTTAGTATCGGGCACACAGGATCGCAGAGCTGCAGCAGGAGCACGGCCCCTGCTGTGTGCTATTAAAGAGAATGACTATTCACTCCTCTTCACGTAAATAGTCCCGGCTTGGAGAGGAGTGAATATCCCTGCAGCTCACCTTGGCGTCTGAGGGCACATGGCAGTGAAGTCATGCGCTGCTCAGATGCTGACATGAGCTGCTGGCAGACAAGACGCAGTGATGGAGCAGAGCAGAGGGGAGGAAGGAAGCTGAGTATAATTGTTTATTTTTTTTCATGTGTGCAGTGATGGGGGGCCATGCATATCAGGATTGGGGATGAGGAGTGCCATGCATACCAGGATTTGGGATGAGGGGGCCATGCATACCAGGATTGGGGATGAGCGGGCCATGCATACCAGGATTGGGGATGAGGGGGCCATGCATACCAGGATTGGGGATGAGGGGGCCATGCATACCAGGATTGGGGATAAGGGGTGCCATGCATACTAGAATTCGGGATGAGGGGGCTATGCATACCAGGACTGTCTGCTTAATGCCCCTCATTACCAGCGTCCCTCTGACAACTCCTCCTGCCAAAATAGAAAGAAATGGTAAATGGGCATGGATTGGAGTGTGGCCACGGGCGTGGCCAAAATTTGCCACGTGCATTATCTGTCCCTCTTTCTCTTCTTCAAAAGTTGGGAGGTATGGTATTAATGAACCGGTCACCAGCCAGTATGTGTACAAGTACAAATCCAAAGTGCTATTAAGTGCATGGGGGGTGGGTAACACAGATGCTACGAGGGACCAAATTCTGAGGAAAATTTTGGAAGGGCAAGACGGGAATAGTTAGATAAGTGAGGTGAGGCGATAGGCCAGTTTAAAGAAATGCGTTTTTAGGCCACACATAAGACTGGGTATTGAGAATTAATCGAATTGTCCGGGGTAGTGCATTCCAGAGAATTGGTGCAGCTCTCAAGAATTCTTGGAGATGGCAGTGAGAGGTTCGGATTATTAAATTAGTCCTAGGTAGTGTTGAGCGAGCATGCTCGACACTGCTCGTTACTCGCTCGAGCATCACGCTACTCTGGATGTTCGGCGAGCACCGAGCATTTCTGGGTTACTCGGGCGGGAGCTCGGGTCTCCTCCCTGCACGTTTGGCGCTCTTTACAGAGCCAATGAACATGCAGGGATTGCCAGCTAGTCACTGTAATGCCGCAGCCATGTTGTTTGTGGGCATTACAGTGATTGGCTGGCCGCACAGCGTCACCTTGAGTATTTAAAACCGGGCGCCGCCATCTTGGACACAGTCGCTCCGGATCAGCCAGTGTAGGGTCAGTGCTGCTGAGCTAGGGAGAGATATATAGTGCGAAATAGGTAGTGTAGGGTCTCTAAAGCCTGCAAAATCAAGCAAACAGTCCTTCTCAGGACTAATATTCATCCCAGATATCAGGCAGGCAGGCAGGCTGTATAGGAGACGCAGTGGTTATACCAGCAAACGCTGCATTACAGTCCTGTGTGCTCCTGTTGGTCAAATTGCTAGACTTATCACCCCGGTCTCAGGGGCCAGGAAAATTTTTTTTTTTTCATCTAAACCCTGTATGTTTTTTTTTTCCTCAGCCAGTCTGTCCAAATACGCGTCTTATTAACCTTTTGGTATCCCCCCCCCCCAAAAAAAAAAAAATTTGAGTGCGTCTGTGACTGTTCAGACACCAATATATCTGTTTAAAAGAGTCTGGTGTAGGCTAGAAAAGTAGAACTGTGGTTTTGCAGTTCCACGGGTCAAATCTCTGTATTATCCTGTTTTTGGCATTTTTTGCCATAAAAAAAAACTGTAATAGTGTCTCCCTGACTGGTCAGACACCAATATATCTGTTTAAAAGATTCTGGTGTACGCCACATAACCATAACTGTGGTTTTGCAGTTCCACGGGTCAAATCTCTCTATTATCCTGCTTTTGGCATTTTTTGCCATAAAAAAATACTGTAATAGTTTCTCCCTGACTGGTCAGACACCAATATATCTGTTTAAAAGAGTCTGGTGTAGGCCAGAAAAATAGAACTGTGGTTTTGCAGTTCCACGGGTCAAATCTCTGTATTATCCTGTTTTTGGCATTTTTTG
Source organism: Phyllobates terribilis (assembly GCF_046119375.1). NCBI lineage: Eukaryota > Metazoa > Chordata > Amphibia > Anura > Dendrobatidae > Phyllobates > Phyllobates terribilis. Next base: position 91,567,599 of record NW_027362767.1, on the reverse strand, counting down.
CGTAAAATAAAACTGTAATAGTGTCTCCCTGACTGGTCAGACACCAATATATCTGTTTAAAAGAGTCTGGTGTACGCCACATAACTATAACTGTGGTTTTGCAGTTCCACGGGTCAAATCTCTGTATTATCCAGCTTTTGGCCTGTTTTACGTAAAAAAAACAGTAATAGTGTCTCCCTGTCTGTTCAGTCACAAATATATATGTTTAAAAGATTCTGGTGTAGGCCAGACAAATAGGAAGTCTTGTGACTGGGGAGTTAGAGACAGGAAGTGAGTTGGGGAGGTCTTTAGTTTTAGTTTCGGTTTCTAGTCTACTGAGAAACATGTTATGCAGTGTGCTGGAGGAAGAAGGAGAAGAATAAAATACAGATAAAATCTACTCTGCTGAATTCCTTGTACCTGTGGACACTACAACACGAGGATGGGATTGAATCACCTGCTGCTGTGAGTACTGACCCCTACTTTACCGCTTCACACGTCTGCGTCACTGAGAGACTCCATCATGGTTGACTACTTGCACACCTTCCCACAGTTTGATATGACTGATGTCATTAATCTCTCTCATAACTGGAGAAAACGGCTAAACCGGTTTGAGAACTTTCTGGAAGCTATGGACATAAAAGAGGAGAAAAGAAAGAGAGCCGTGCTCCTGCATTGCGAGGGCACAGGAGTCTATGACATATACAGCACGTTACCTGCAGCAGATACAGACACGTACAGCAACTGCGCCAAAGCTCTCACTGACTACTTCAACCCCAAACAAAACATCAGATATGAAAGTGACGCGCCCCTGGGCCTGTGTCGCGCTGCGTTGCGCACGCGGGAGCTTACCCGGAGCCGGATCTGTTGAGGGTTGTAGTCTCGTGGTGGTGACCCGGTCCGTGCCCAGGGAGTCAAACTGAGCGGCGATGTATCAGCGGTAGATGTTGGATGACTACGCCACCCGTTGAGTACAGCTAAGGAGCTGCTGCTGCAGGGCAGACCGCTGAGGCCGGTGGTAGGATTGTGCAGCGTGATAGTATAACCCCCAACGGGAGGGGTATGGCCTCAGGGCAGCCGACGTGGATGATGGGGGTAGCAGGAACCACTCGGAGACGGTACGGTGTAGTTCAGGGTCTTTACTGGTGACAAAGATAGACCCTCCCGGAGTACTGGCTAGCGATTGGGGCCTGGTCAGTCCTTGAGCAGATGGGATCTCCCCTGGCCAGGCGGAGTTGTAGGCCTCCCAAACTAACTGTACTCTTCTGGCTACCTTGCTAGAGGCGGGTATAAGTAGCCCACGTCCCTGAGTGTACCGTGTGGTGCTCACCCGTATGGCCGGTGACTCGGGTTTCTTGGCCAGAGGACCTGGAATCCCCTGCCTGACGGATTCTGCTGCTGGGTAGGAGTTAGTCCCCACAGCCTCGGACTCCGGGTCCGGTAAGAAATCTTCTCAGTCAGGGCGAGCTCTGCAGCTGCCAGCCCCTGACTCCTTGTAACACTGCTCCCACAGAGCTCCTGATGTTCTGTTCCTATATTTGCTTCTTTTCTCTGTCTCTACTTCTTCTCTACTCACTAACCCTGCCTCAGCCCTAGGTTTATATAGGGGAAGTTCTTCCCCTCCCAGGACTGGGCAGGAGGTGTGGCATGCATAGGATCCCTGACCAAGAGACCTCCCACCTGCTCTCAGACGTAATATCTCTATCACTGTGGCAACCAGACCCCTGGGGTGTCACATTCCCCCCTAGTGAAATTTAGTACTCCGGGACTAAACATATTTTTAGAAAAACATAACAAGGTATAAACAATAATAATACAATAAGAAAAACACATAAAGATGGTTACGGCGTGTCCGCAACCGGGTGCAGTTTTGAAGAAAAGCAAGGTGTCCATTTCACCAAAACAGGGAGACGTAACCAGGTAGGGGTCTGTCCTGCCCCGAGTCCTTAACAGTCTTTTAGTCCGTCCTGGGTTACGCTCCCACTATGTACACAGGATTCCCGGTAAATCCACCAAAGACTCCTATAAACAACTAGAAACACATAATTATACACAAGCAACAAGAAAAACAGGTAACCACAAATAAAACAATTTATACACTTCAAATCCTCCAACGTGCGGGTAACTGGCCTCTAGTGGCCCTAGTGGACCTACGGAGCTGACTGTCTGGCCCTGAACTACAGGGTGTAGGAGCTGTCAAGGGTAAATTGGGCAGCTGTCTACGGGCCCTTTGGCTCACTAGGGATATGCTGCACCATTGACTTGAGTCCAAGACCGAGGGAAGTCTCCGAGCACAGTACTAACCATATCTTCCCTTTCCTCTACGGGTCGATGGTCTTCTTGTTCCTCTTCAGGGTTCCGTAGCTGTTCAGGACACTTCTTCAGGTGATCCCGGGATACAATGGCTGTGGTCTCCCCTCCGTCTTTACTGATGGTACAGACCTTCGGGTTCTCGTGGCTTGAGGGCAGTACGGTGTACGGGTCCTTCTCCCACTGGTCGTCCAACTTGTGGAGCCGTCTTTTCCTCTTCAAGACCTGCTCTCCGGGCACCAGGGGAACAGCGGGAGCATACTGGTTGTAAGTTTTCTCTTGTCTCTCCCTAGCCTGACAGAGACTTCGCTCCACGCTCTCCTGTACTTTCCGGTACTGCTGCTGCCTCTCTGTGTCCCAGTCTGCTTCTGGTGAAGTGTCCTCGGGTGTCAGGACTCCCATTTCCAGGTCAACAGGTAACTTACCAGGTCTCGCCCTCATTAGGTAAGCCGGGGTACAGTTGGTGGAACCTACCGGGATGTGGTTGTATAGGTCCACCAGATCGGGCAGCTTCTCAGGCCACAGACTGCGTTCATCCAGGGGCAACGTTTTCAGAAGATCCATTACCACCTGGTTCATTTTCTCACAAAGTCCATTAGTTTGCGGATGATAGGGTGTCGTCCTTATCTTCCGGCAGCCATACAGATTGCAGAATTCCTGGAAGACCTCTGCTTCAAAGGCAGGTCCCTGGTCCGTCAGCACTTGGTCCGGGTACCCGTGTGGACGGCAGAAGTGCTGCTGGAAGGCTCTAGCTGCTGTTTGAGCCGTTAAGTCCTTGACGGGGACGACAACCAAGAACCGGGAGTAATGATCCACGATGGTTAACGCGTAGACGTAGCCACTTCTGCTTGGGGTCAGTTTTACATGATCCAAGGCTACCAGTTCCAACGGCTGCCGGGTGACGATGGACTGCAGGGGAGTCTTCTGGCTGGCACGGTCCTTCCTCCTCAGGTTGCACGGGCCACAGTCTCTGCACCACCTCTCGATGGTTCCCCTCATGCCTACCCAATGGAACCGCCTGCGCAGCAGGAACTCCAGCTTCTTCCATCCGAAATGCCCAGCTCCATCGTGGTATGCCTCCATCACCATGGCTGCGTCTCGTCGTGGCACCACTACTTGCCAGATTAGTTCATGCGTCCGGGAGTTAACCATCCTGCGGCACAACTTCCCCTTGTAAAGGAACAGTCTACTCTTTTCTGCCCACAGTTGCTTGGCTTCCTCCGGAGCGTCTGGGTCAAGGCGAGCCTCTGGCCGAGTCAGCATCTCCTTCACCAGCCGGACAGCAGGGTCACTGTCTTGCGTTTCCGCCCAGTTGTAGTGAGGTAAGGGGTTAAGCGTAGCACCTTGCTTACTCCCTACCCGATGGGAATACTGGATAGTCCCATGACGGTGAAACGCGGGGAGTTCGACTTCTTCCAGTCCCTCTGGATCTTCTCCTACGTCCGGTAGGTTTGGCATCCTGGACAGGGCGTCCGCGTTGGTATTGGAGCATCCTGCCCGGTATTTGATGGTGAACTCGTAGTTGGACAGGCGGGCCATCCATCTCTGCTCTAGGGCACCGAGTCTTGCCGTGTCCAGGTGTGTCAACGGGTTGTTATCCGTGTACACGACGAACCGGGAAGAAGCGAGGTAGTGCTTAAAGCGTTCGGTGACTGCCCACACCACTGCCAGGAACTCTAGCTTAAATGAGCTGTAATTCTCAGGGTTTCTTTCGGTGGGTCGCAGTTTTCGGCTGGCGTAAGCGATTACTCGCTCTTTCCCCTGCTGGATCTGGGACAGCACGGCTCCTAGCCCGATGTTACTTGCGTCGGTGTAGAGGATAAAGGGCTGGCTGTAATCCGGGTACGCCAGGATTTCATCCCCCGTGAGGGCCATCTTCAGCTGGCGGAAGGACTCTTCTTCCAACTTCTCCCATCTGAAGGGCGGCTTCTGGTTCTTGGCCTTCCGGGACTGGCCTATCAGGAGGTCCTGCATAGGAGCTGCCTTTTTGGTGAAACCGGGGATGAACCTGCGGTAGTAGCCTACCAACCCGAGGAACTGCCGCACTTCCTTTACACTGGAGGGACTTGGCCATTCCTTAATTGCGGTGATCTTATCAGGGTCGGGAGCCACTCCGTCAGCGCTCACCACGTGTCCCAGGTACTGCACCTTTGGTTTCAGGAGGTGACACTTGGAGGGTTTCACCTTTAGGCCGTAGCTTGCCAGAGCTTCGAACACTTCCGCCAGGTGTTTCAGGTGGTCCTCATAAGTCTTAGAATATACGATGACATCGTCCAGGTACAACAGGACCATCTCGAAGTTTCTGTGGCCCAGACAGCACTCCATTAATCGTTGGAAGGTTCCTGGTGCGTTGCAGAGTCCGAACGGCATACAGGTAAACTCGCTAAGTCCCATCGGGGTGGTGAATGCGGTCTTCTCCCGGTCCGCCTCTGCTACAGGAACCTGCCAGTACCCACTAGTGAGATCCAAGGTAGAGAAGAAGTTAGCAGATCTTAAAGCAGCCAAAGACTCCTCTATCCTTGGTAAGGGGTACGCATCCTTGTGTGTGATACGGTTGATTTTCCGGTAATCTACACACATCCTCATGGTGTTGTCTTTCTTTTTGACTAAGACTAGTGGAGCTGCCCAGGGGCTACAGCTATCCCTGATCACCCCAGCCTCCTTCATGTCTCTAAGCATCCCCTTGGCGTGTTGGTAGTGTGCAGGGGGTACGGGTCGATACCTCTCTTTTATGGGAGGATGGTCTCCCGTGGGGATGTGGTGTTCTACCCCCTTGACTCGCCCGAAGTCTAACGGGTGTTTACTAAACACTCTCTCGTACTCTTGAACCACCCGATAGACTCCCTGTTTCTGGTGTGAGGGAGTGGAGTCAGTACCCAAATGTAGTTGCTGACACCAGTCCTCCATTGTTTTCTTAGAGCCGTTACCTTCCTCCGGGTGAGATGGAGGCAAGGGTTCCACAGATTGTATAGCATTTTGGTTAATGGTATATAATTTGGCTAGCATGGCATACCGGGGCAGGTACACTTCCCTCTTCCCGATATTGATTATGCGAACGGGCACCCTCCCATGGCGTACATTAACCACCCCCCGTGCTGTCAAGATGGTGGGCCTACTGTCTGACTAAACTGGTTCTACCATTGCCTGGTAATCTCTACCCCTCAGACCAATAGCTGCCCGGCACCAAATCATCATTTCACTTTTTGGGGGCATGGCAATAGGAAAAGGGTCACACATTCTCACGCTACCAATCTCACCGCCGGAGAGTTCCACCTGTTGCCGTCGCATCAGTGCCCGGATCTCTTTTTGGAGCACTCGCTGCTCGCCGGAGCTGGCGTTCTTGGCAACCTGCTGTAAAAGGAAAATCACCTCTGCAAGACAATTTTCAATTACATTAGTTCCTAGAGTTATCTTTGGGTGACTCTCGTGTTTGTCAACATCTACAATGATCAGTCCCTGTGCTGCCAGTTCAACTCTACCAATTTTAATGGTCACCTCTTTAAATCCGATCTGTGGCACGGGCTGACCATTGCTGGCGATGATACTCAAGTCGTCGTCAGGGTAGCGGGTAATATCCGAGTCATTCCAGTACTGCTTGAAGAGCACGTACGGGATGGTGGTGACCTGTGACCCGGTGTCCAGTAGGGCACTCATAGGAATGCCATCCAGTACCACAGGCAAGACTGGACGTCCTCCCACATATTTGTCGCGCCAGTTCGATGGGCCTGATGATCTTTTTCCTAGGGGTTGGCCCTCTACCCTAGGTTGTGCCAGTTTAAAGGACAGTACCTTGCCATATGTCCGGGTTGATTACAGCGGCGGCAGATGGGTCGTCCGTCCTCGTTGTATCGGTCGCTGGGTCTTCCTCTGGCCGGTGGGGTCCTCCTTGGTCGACGCCACGGGATGTCCTCCGGTCCGGATGCCAGCTGGATCTTCCCTGGAGTAGAAACCTGTAAAGACTGCACAGTTCGGGTTAGCGCAGCAACGCTTTTAGCTAGCTCTTGGACCTGATGGTGCAGGTCTGGAGCCGGGTCATTGTTCAAAGCCTGCGCATCAGCTCCCACAGGCCCTGCCGACAAGGGCGCCGCCTCCTGGTGGTAAGTGGTAGTGGGGCGTCTGGGGGTCACAACGCCACTTGTTGCCGGTTCTCGAAGCACCCGGATGGCTCTGTTCTTGAACTGTGCAAATCCCAGATGAGGGTCCTGTAAGGCCATTGCCCGCAACTGGGTTCGGTGGGCATTGCAATATAAACCCTCTATAAATTGTTCAGTCAACAGCCTGTCCTCGTCTCCCACGCCGCCAGGGTCGGTCTGCTTAATGGCTCTCAGGGCCTCTTGTAGGTTCAGGGCATAGTCCCTTATACTCTCATGTGCCCGCTGTTTGCACCCGTAGAATCTAAGCTTGATCTCGGCTGAGGTACGGGTATCAAAGGTGTCCCTCAGCCGGGTTAGTATCCCTGCGACAGTCCTCCCCCCAGGTGGCCAGGACTTTACCTCCCTTCGGGCTGCCCCAGTTAATTGGGCCACCAGGATGCTCACTTTTTGCTCTTCTGTGAGGGGGTACACCTGGAAGAGGCTATCCAGCTTTTCTCTAAAGTCATGCAGGGTATGTGACTCCCCTGAGTACTGGGGTAGCCAGGCCGCTCCCGGGATATAGGGCATGGTGAAAGGCATGACTGCAGCAGCGGTGGCGCTGGCGGGGGTTGAGGCAGTGAAGCTCTCCTCCATATCCGACATCCTCCTCCCCCCTAGTGGACCGTGGCCTACCTTGCGATGATCCTCTTCCGTAGGCCGCGGCTCCGCAGTAGATCGTCAGGGTTGAGGACCTTCCGTCGCGCTCCTGTGACGTCGGCGACTGCTGGGCTCCTTCCAGGACCTTACGCGACGTCCGGACGTGAGGCGGGGCTTCAGTTCTCGCGCGCTTTCGGAGTCCACGCCCCTCTTCTTCCCGCGCGACGTCTTCAAGATGGCGTCCAACGGCGGGAAAACTCCACGGAAGGCGGGAAGAAGGCTGGAAATGGCGCCGGATGGCGGGAATCTTCACCGATGGCGGGAAGAAGGCTGAAGATGGCGCCGGATGGCGGGAATCTTCACCACAGGTAAGTTTGAACAGTCTTTTTCAGGCACGCAGTACCCGGTGGTTGCGGGCACGAAATCCTGCCGACAATGATACTGCATACAATGATAAACCATCTGGTCTATCATACTACATACAATGATAAACCATCTGGTCTATCATACTACATACAATGATAAACCATCTGGTCTATCATACTACATACAATGATAAACCATCTGGTCTATCATACTACATACAATGATAAACCATCTGGTCTATCATACTACATACAATGATAGACCATCTGTTCTATAGTACTACATACAATGATAAACCATCTGGTCTATCATACTACATACAATGACAAACCATCTGGTCTATCATACTACATACAATGATAGACCATCTGGTCTATCATACTACATACAATGATAAACCATCTGGTCTATCATACTACATACAATGATAGACCATCTGGTCTATCATACTACATACAATGATAAACCATCTGGTCTATCGTACTACATACAATGATAAACCATCTGGTCTATCATACTACATACAATGATAAACCATCTGGTCTATCATACTACATACAATGATAGACCATCTGGTCTATCATACTACATACAATGATAAACCATCTGGTCTATCATGCTACATACAATGATAGACCATCTGGTCTATCATGCTACATACAATGATAAACCATCTGGTCTATCGTACTACATACAATGATAAACCATCTGGTCTATCATACTACATACAATGATAAACCATCTGGTCTATCGTACTACATGCAATGATAGACCACCTGGTCTATCATACTACATACAATGATAAACCATCTGGTCTATCGTACTACATACAATGATAAACCATCTGGTCTATCATACTACATACAATGTTAAACTATCTGGTCTATCATACTACATACAATGATAAACCATCTGGTCTATCATACTACACACAATGATAGACCATCTGGTCTATCATACTACATGCAATGATAAACCATCTGGTCTATCATACTACATACAATGATAAACCATCTGGTCTATCATACTACATACAATGATAGACCATCTGGTCTATGATACTACATACAATGATGAACCATCTGGTCTATCATACTACAGTACAGACCAAAAGTTTGGACACACCTTCTCACTTAAAGATTTTTCTGTGTTTTCATGACTATGAAAATTGTACATTCACACTGAAGGCATCAAAACTATGAATTAACACATGTGGAATTATATACTTAACAAAAAAGTGTGAAACAACTGAAAATATGTCTTATATTCTAGGTTCTTCAAAGTAGCCACCTTTTGCTTTGATAACTGCTTTGCACACTCTTGGCATTCTCTTGTTGAGCTTCAAGAGGTAGTCACCGGAAATGGTCTTCCAACAATCTTGAAGGAGTTCCCAGAGATGCTTAGCACTTGTTGGCCCTTTTGCCTTGACTCTGCGGTCCAGCTCACCCCAAACCATCTTGATTGGGTTCAGGTCTGGTGACTGTGGAGGCCAGGTCATCTGGCGTAACACCCCATCACTCTCCTTCTTGGTCAAATAGCCCTTACACAGCCTGGAGGTGTGTTTGGGGTCATTGTCCTGTTGAAAAATAAATGATGGTCCAACTAAACGCAAACCGGATGGAATAACATGCCGCTGAAAGATGCTGTGGTAGCCATGCTGGCTCAGTATGCCTTCAATTTTGAATAAATCCCCAACAGTGTCACCAGCAAAGCACCCCCACACCATCACACCTCCTCCTCCATGCTTCACGGTGGGAACCAGGCATGTAGAGTCCATCCGTTCACCTTTTCTGCGTCACACAAAGACACGGTGGTTGGAACCAAAGATCTCAAATTTGGACTCATCAGACCAAAGCACAGATTTCCACTGGTCTAATGTCCATTCCTTGTGTTCTTTAGCCCAAACAAGTCTCTTCTGCTTGTTGCCTGTCCTTAGCAGTGGTTTCCTAGCAGCTATTTTACCATGAAGGCCTGCTGCACAAAGTCTCCTCTTAACAGTTGTTGTAGAGATGTGTCTGCTGCTAGAACTCTGTGTGGCATTGACCTGGTCTCTAATCTGAGCTGCTGTTAACCTGCGATTTCTGAGGCTGGTGACTCGGATAAACTTATCCTCAGAAGCAGAGGTGACTCTTGGTCTTCCTTTCCTAGGGCGGTCCTCATGTGAGCCAGTTTCTTTGTAGCGCTTGATGGTTTTTGCAACTGCACTTGGGGACACTTTCAAAGTTTGCCCAATTTTTCAGACTGACTGACCTTCATTTCTTAAAGTAATGATGGCCACTCCTTTTTCTTTACTTAGCTGCTTTTTTCTTGCCGTAATACAAATTCTATCAGCTGTGTATCCAGCAGACTTCTGCACAACACAACTGATGGTCCCAACCCCATTTATAAGGCAAGAAATCCTACTTATTAAACCTGACAGGGCACACCTGTGAAGTGAAAACCATTTCCGGTGACTACCTCTTGAAGCTCATCAAGAGAATGCCAAGAGTGTGCAAAGCAGTCATCAAAGCAAAAGGTGGCTACTTTGAAGAACCTAGAATATAAGACATATTTTCAGTTGTTTCACACTTTTTTGTTAAGCATATAATTCCACATGTGTTAATTCATAGTTTTGATGCCTTCAGTGTGAATGTACAATTTTTATAATCATGAAAATGCAGAAAAATCTTTAAATGAGAAGGTGTGTCCAAACTTTTGGTCTGTACTGTATGTCGACTGCCACTTCCTCCCAGACAGCGGTGGGTAACGGAGACATTTGTAATGGTTCTAAGTTTGATGATGCAGTAATTAGCTGACAAGTGGAGCAGTGTGTACTCTTCTCTTCCACCAATTTATCCATATTTGGGAACCACACATTTTCTCTGAGTAACTCTTTTGTGCCAACAATTCCTGGATGACCTTCGTGTGCTATTTGTATGACTAAGTTGCGCAAGGCCTTAGGTACAACCAGTTTGGTACCTCGAAGGATGAGGTGTTCTTCAGTGACTGACAATTCCTCACGTACATTTGAGAATAATTTTAATTCTTTCAGATCAATCCCAGAACTGGGAAATTTTGCCTTTTGAATTTCATGCCACCTTCGATTTTGAATGATTTGTATTAAGGCACAGAGTGTCTTGTCACTTGTTGTTGTATTCACAAACTGATCAATAGAAAGTGCTTTTGGCACTGCGTGAGCTGCAAAAAAATAAATGTATTCTTCAATGGAGGACTGTACAGGAAGATCATCATTCGTAGGATGTCTTGAGAGATAATCAGCCGGATTACTGTATTTTCCAGGTTTGTGAACAATTTTATAATTGTAGTCCTGTAGACGTAGACCGCATCGTTCGATCCGTGCAGGCATTTTACCTCTGGGATTTCCAAAAATTGTGAGGAGGGCTTGATGATCTGTGACAATGGTGAAGGGAGCTCCATAGAGAAATAAGTGAAAGTGTTCACATCCCCAGACAACTGCTAAGCTTTCTTTATCAGGTTGTGAATATTTTCTTTCAGTGTTTATTAAGCTTTTACTTGCATAAGAAATGATGTGGGGATTTTGATTGTCATCCTTGTATTGCGCTAAAATGGCACCCAGTCCCAAGGGACTGGCGTCCACAATCAGTTCGGTTCAAAGAGCTGGATTAAAATAGGCCATGGTTGTTGTTGAGCAGAGTTCGTTCTTAATTGTGTCAAAAGATGCCTGACAGTCTTGGGACCATTGAAAAACACAGCTTTGTTTTGTAAGTTCCCTTAATGGAGTGCTGATTGTTGAAAAATTTGAAATGTATCTAGCACAGTAGCTTGCCATTCCAAGAAAAGAGCGCACCTCGCTGGCATTCTGTGGAATTGCGGCTGCTCTAATAGATTCCACTTTCTTGGGATCAGGTTGTACTCCTTCCGCCGAGAAAATGTGACCATAGAACTCCAATGAACTTTTATCAAATTCACATTTCTCTTTGTTTAAAGTGAGTCCAGCAGAGAGCAGGCATTCGAAAATGCATATAGAGCACGGTTGTGTTGAGCTTGAGTTTTCCCAAAAACTAATAAATCATCACTGTAATTAAAGGCATTTGGAATGTGTTGGATGACGCTTCTTATCGTATCTTGAAAAATTTCCGCTGCTGAGCAGACCCCAAAGGTCAATCTCTTGTATCTTCGGAGACCCACATGGGTGGAAAATGTTGTCAAGTATCTGGATTCTGGACTCAGTTCCAATTGATGATAGCCCTTATTGAGGTCGAGCTTTGAAAAGACTGTTGCTCCATTTAATAAGTGGATGATGTTATCAATTGTGGGTGAGATATGTCTTTCTCTCTGAATAGTGGTGTTGGGCAGGCACATATCAACACACAGTCTCACCTGCTCTGGAGTCTTTGGTTTTGGAACTACCACAAGTGGAGAGACCCACGGAGGGGAACCAGTAACAGTTTCAATAACGTCCTCATCCATGAGCAATTGGAGTTCCCTTTCTACCTTCTTTCTCAGGTGAAATGGAATACGCCTGTGAGCCTGTGCTACTGGATGAACACTGTCATCCACATGAAGATGCACTTGAGAGTCCTTTAGTTTTCCCAATCCACTAAATAGGGAGGGAAAGCTGTTCACCATGGCTTGTACATCCAGATCCGCAGTATCAGTTATGGTATGAATAATCTGGATGAGTCCTAGTTTCAAGGCAGTGTGATAACTGAGAAGACAGCCTCCTGATCCGTGCAATGTATGAAAAGTGGTTGTCTGCCTGTTTTCTGTATGGCTAAGTTCAGCGTCAAATTGTCCCATTGTAACTAGAGGTGTTTTAGATCCGTATGGAAAGATCTTAGTATGCACTTGCTGTAGGACTGGCTTTGTTTTCAATTGTTCATATGCATTGCTGTCTATGATATCCACTGAAGCTCCCGTATCTATTGTAAAAGTGATATCAGTGTTGCAGAGGGTGAGCGTGATACAGGGAGACTGTACTGAGCCAGTGACAGAGGTAGTGAACACATAATTCTCAGCCACAGACATTTCTTCTACATCCTGATTCACCATCTTTACATTTGCGGGCTTTGTCATAGGTAGAGGAGACTTGTTGTGCGCTGACTTGCAGACAGCTGCAAAATGGTTCCCTTTTCCGCATTTACTGCATATTTGTCCCATAGCTGGACATCTGTTCAGGGGGTGAGGGAAATCTTGTCCACATCTATAGCACTTCTTCTGTTTCGGGGTTTGCTTGTCTTGTGCACTTTTATGTTTGAGATTATGCACATGTAAATTATCCCCATTCTCCATGGCAGTGGCCTGATGATCTGCTATCTCTATAGCACAGCCATCTTGAGCAAATCATGCAGAGAGATCCTGCTGCAAAGCTTTACGTCTTATATTGCTAGACCAGCAGGTGACAATTACTTGAGTTAGAATTTCATCATCTACGTCCGTAAATGCACATCCATGTGCTAGCTCTTTTAGCCGTGTGACATAGGTGTCTATGGATTCTTCTGGAAGCTGCTTAGCAATCCTGAACTTGTATCTTTTGTGACACCCCAGGGGTCTGGTTGCCACAGTGATAGAGATATTACGTCTGAGAGCAGGTGGGAGGTCTCTTGGTCAGGGATCCTATGCATGCCACACCTCCTGCCCAGTCCTGGGAGGGGAAGAACTTCCCCTATATAAACCTAGGACTGAGGCAGGGTTAGTGAGTAGAGAAGAAGTAGAGACAGAGAAAAGAAGCAAATATAGGAACAGAACATCAGGAGCCCAGTGGGAGCAGTGTTACAAGGAGTCAGGGGCTGGCAGCTGCAGAGCTCGCCCTGACTGAGAAGATTTCTTACCGGACCCGGAGTCCGAGGCTGTGGGGACTAACTCCTACCCAGCAGCAGAATCCGTCAGGCAGGGGATTCCAGGTCCTCTGGCCAAGAAACCCGAGTCACCGGCCATACGGGTGAGCACCACACGGTACACTCAGGGACGTGGGCTACTTATACCCGCCTCTAGCAAGGTAGCCAGAAGAGTACAGTTAGTTTGGGAGGCCTACAACTCCGCCTGGCCAGGGGAGATCCCATCTGCTCAAGGACTGACCAGGCCCCAATCGCTAGCCAGTACTCCGGGAGGGTCTATCTTTGTCACCAGTAAAGACCCTGAACTACACCGTACCGTCTCCGAGTGGTTCCTGCTACCCCCATCATCCACGTCGGCTGCCCTGAGGCCATACCCCTCCCGTTGGGGGTTATACTATCACGCTGCACAATCCTACCACCGGCCTCAGCGGTCTGTCCTGCAGCAGCAGCTCCTTAGCTGTACTCAACGGGTGGCGTAGTCGTCCAACATCTACCGCTGATACATCGCCGCTCAGTTTGACTCCCTGGGCACGAACCGGGTCACCGCCACGAGACTACAACCCTCAACAGATCCGGCTCCGGGTAAGCTCCCGCGTGCGCAACGCAGCGCGACACAGGCCCAGGGGCGCGTCAACTTTTGGCGTAGTCGGCAGGATTTCGTGCCCGCAACCACCGGGTACTGCGTGCCTGAAAAAGACTGTTCAAACTTACCTGTGGTGAAGATTCCCGCCATCCGGCGCCATCTTCAGCCTTCTTCCCGCCATCGGTGAAGATTCCCGCCATCCGGCGCCATTTCCAGCCTTCTTCCCGCCTTCCGTGGAGTTTTCCCGCCGTTGGACGCCATCTTGAAGACGTCGCGCGGGAAGAAGAGGGGCGTGGACTCCGAAAGCGCGCGAGAACTGAAGCCCCGCCTCACGTCTGGACGTCGCGTAAGGTCCTGGAAGGAGCCCAGCAGACGCCGACGTCACAGGAGCGCGACGGAAGGTCCTCAACCCTGACGATCTACTGCGGAGCCGCGGCCTACGGAAGAGGATCATCGCAAGGTAGCCCACGGTCCACTAGGGGGGAGGAGGATGTCGGATATGGAGGAGAGCTTCACTGCCTCAACCCCCGCCAGCGCCACCGCTGCTGCAGTCATGCCTTTCACCATGCCCTATATCCCGGGAGCGGCCTGGCTACCCCAGTACTCAGGGGAGTCACATACCCTGCATGACTTTAGAGAAAAGCTGGATAGCCTCTTCCAGGTGTACCCCCTCACAGAAGAGCAAAAAGTGAGCATCCTGGTGGCCCAATTAACTGGGGCAGCCCGAAGGGAGGTAAAGTCCTGGCCACCTGGGGGGAGGACTGTTGCAGGGATACTAACCCGGCTGAGGGACACCTTTGATACCCGTACCTCAGCCGAGATCAAGCTTAGATTCTACGGGTGCAAACAGCGGGCACATGAGAGTATAAGGGACTATGCCCTGAACCTACAAGAGGCCCTGAGAGCCATTAAGCAGACCGACCCTGACGGCGTGGGAGACGAGGACAGGCTGTTGACTGAACAATTTATAGAGGGTTTATATTGCAATGCCCACCGAACCCAGTTGCGGGCAATGGCCTTACAGGACCCTCATCTGGGATTTGCACAGTTCAAGAACAGAGCCATCCGGGTGCTTCGAGAACCGGCACCAAGTGGCGTTGTGACCCCCAGACGCCCCACTACCACTTACCACCAGGAGGCGGCGCCCTTGTCGGCAGGGCCTGTGGGAGCTGATGCGCAGGCTTTGAACAATGACCCGGCTCCAGACCTGCACCATCAGGTCCAAGAGCTAGCTAAAAGCGTTGCTGCGCTAACCCGAACTGTGCAGTCTTTACAGGTTTCTACTCCAGGGAAGATCCAGCTGGCATCCGGACCGGAGGACATCCCGTGGCGTCGACCAAGGAGGACCCCACCGGCCAGAGGAAGACCCAGCGACCGATACAACGAGGACGGACGACCCATCTGCCGCCGCTGTAATCAACCCGGACATATGGCAAGGTACTGTCCTTTAAACTGGCACAACCTAGGGTAGAGGGCCAACCCCTAGGAAAAATATCATCAGGCCCATCGAACTGGCGCGACAAATATGTGGGAGGACGTCCAGTCTTGCCTGTGGTACTGGATGGCATTCCTATGAGTGCCCTACTGGACACCGGGTCACAGGTCACCACCATCCCGTACGTGCTCTTCAAGCAGTACTGGAATGACTCGGATATTACCCGCTACCCTGACGACGACTTGAGTATCATCGCCAGCAATGGTCAGCCCGTGCCACAGATCGGATTTAAAGAGGTGACCATTAAAATTGGTAGAGTTGAACTGGCAGCACAGGGACTGATCATTGTAGATGTTGACAAACACGAGAGTCACCCAAAGATAACTCTAGGAACTAATGTAATTGAAAATTGTCTTGCAGAGGTGATTTTCCTTTTACAGCAGGTTGCCAAGAACGCCAGCTCCGGCGAGCAGCGAGTGCTCCAAAAAGAGCCAAATTATATACCATTAACCAAAATGCTATACAATCTGTGGAACCCTTGCCTCCATCTCACCCGGAGGAAGGTAATGGCTCTAAGAAAACAATGGAGGACTGGTGTCAGCAACTACATTTGGGTACTGACTCCACTCCCTCACACCAGAAACAGGGAGTCTATCGGGTGGTTCAAGAGTACGAGAGAGTGTTTAGTAAACACCCGTTAGACTTCGGGCGAGTCAAGGGGGTAGAACACCACATCCCCACGGGAGACCATCCTCCCATAAAAGAGAGGTATCGACCCGTACCCCCTGCACACTACCAACACGCCAAGGGGATGCTTAGAGACATGAAGGAGGCTGGGGTGATCAGGGATAGCTGTAGCCCCTGGGCAGCTCCACTAGTCTTAGTCAAAAAGAAAGACAACACCATGAGGATGTGTGTAGATTACCGGAAAATCAACCGTATCACACACAAGGATGCGTACCCCTTACCAAGGATAGAGGAGTCTTTGGCTGCTTTAAGATCTGCTAACTTCTTCTCTACCTTGGATCTCACTAGTGGGTACTGACAGGTTCCTGTAGCAGAGGCGGACCGGGAGAAGACCGCATTCACCACCCCGATGGGACTTAGCGAGTTTACCTGCATGCCGTTCGGACTCTGCAACGCACCAGGAACCTTCCAACGATTAATGGAGTGCTGTCTGGGCCACAGAAACTTCGAGACGGTCCTGTTGTACCTGGACGATGTCATCGTATATTCTAAGACTTATGAGGACCACCTGAAACACCTGGCGGAAGTGTTCGAAGCTCTGGCAAGCTACGGCCTAAAGGTGAAACCCTCCAAGTGTCACCTCCTGAAACCAAAGGTGCAGTACCTGGGACACGTGGTGAGCGCTGACGGAGTGGCTCCCGACCCTGATAAGATCACCGCAATTAAGGAATGGCCAAGTCCCTCCAGTGTAAAGGAAGTGCGGCAGTTCCTCGGGTTGGTAGGCTACTACCGCAGGTTCATCCCCGGTTTCACCAAAAAGGCAGCTCCTATGCAGGACCTCCTGATAGGCCAGTCCCGGAAGGCCAAGAACCAGAAGCCGCCCTTCAGATGGGAGAAGTTGGAAGAAGAGTCCTTCCGCCAGCTGAAGATGGCCCTCACGGGGGATGAAATCCTGGCGTACCCGGATTACAGCCAGCCCTTTATCCTCTACACCGACGCAAGTAACATCGGGCTAGGAGCCGTGCTGTCCCAGATCCAGCAGGGGAAAGAGCGAGTTATCGCTTACGCCAGCCGAAAACTGCGACCCACCGAAAGAAACCCTGAGAATTACAGCTCATTTAAGCTAGAGTTCCTGGCAGTGGTGTGGGCAGTACCGAACGCTTTAAGCACTACCTCGCTTCTTCCCGGTTCGTCGTGTACACGGATAACAACCTGTTGACACACCTGGACACGGCAAGACTCGGTGCCCTAGAGCAGAGATGGATGGCCCGCCAGTCCAACTACGAGTTCACCATCAAATACCGGGCAGGACGCTCCAATAGCAACGCGGACGCCCTGTCCAGGATGCCAAACCTACCGGACGTAGGAGAAGATCCAGAGGGACTGGAAGAAGTCGAACTCCCCGCGTTTCACCGTCATGGGACTATCCAGTATTCCCATCGGGTAGGGAGTAAGCAAGGCGCTACGCTTAACCCCTTACCTCACTACAACTGGGCGGAAACGCAAGACAGTGACCCTGCCGTCCGGCTGGTGAAGGAGATGCTGACTCGGCCAGAGGCTCGCCTTGACCCAGACGCTCCGGTGGAAGGCAAGCAACTGTGGGCAGAAAAGAGTAGACTGTTCCTTTACAAGGGGAAGTTGTGCCGCAGGATGGTTAACTCCCGGACGCATGAACTAATCTGGCAAGTAGTGGTGCCACGACGAGACGCAGCCATGGTGATGGAGGCATACCACGATGGAGCTGGGCATTTCGGATGGAAGAAGCTGGAGTTCCTGCTGCGCGGGCGGTTCCATTGGGTAGGCATGAGGGGAACCATCGAGAGGTGGTGCAGAGACTGTGGCCCGTGCAACCTGAGGAGGAAGGACCGTGCCAGCCAGAAGACTCCCCTGCAGTCCATCGTCACCCGGCAGCCGTTGGAACTGGTAGCCTTGGATCATGTAAAACTGACCCCAAGCAGAAGTGGCTACGTCTACGTGTTAACCATCGTGGATCATTACTCCCGGTTCTTGGTTGTCGTCCCCGTCAAGGACTTAACGGCTCAAACAGCAGCTAGAGCCTTCCAGCAGCACTTCTGCCGTCCACACGGGTACCCGGACCAAGTGCTGACGGACCAGGGACCTGCCTTTGAAGCGGAGGTCTTCCACGAATTCTGCAATCTGTATGGCTGCCGGAAGATAAGGACGACACCCTATCATCCGCAAACTAATGGACTTTGTGAGAAAATGAACCAGGTGGCAATGGATCTTCTGAAAATGTTGCCCCTGGAAGAACGCAGTCTGTGGCCTGAGAAGCTGCCCGATCTGGTGGACCTATACAACCACATCCCGGTAGGTTCCACCAACTGTACCCCGGCTTACCTAATGAGGGCGAGACCTGGTAAGTTACCTGTTGACCTGGAAATGGGAGTCCTGACACCCGAGGACACTTCACCAGAAGCAGACTGGGACACAGAGAGGCAGCAGCAGTACCGGAAAGTACAGGAGAGCGTGGAGCGAAGTCTCTGTCAGGCTAGGGAGAGACAAGAGAAAACTTACAACCAGTATGCTCCTGCTGTTCCCCTGGTGCCCGGAGAGCAGGTCTTGAAGAGGAAAAGACGGCTCCACAAGTTGGACGACCAGTGGGAGAAGGACCCGTACACCGTACTGCCCTCAAGCCACGAGAACCCGAAGGTCTGTACCATCAGTAAAGACGGAGGGGAAACCACAGCCATTGTATCCCGGGATCACCTGAAGAAGTGTCCTGAACAGCTACGGAACCCTGAAGAGGAACAAGAAGACCATCGACCCGTAGAGGAAAGGGAAGATATGGTTAGTACTGTGCTCGGAGACTTCCCTCGGTCTTGGACTCAAGTCAATGGTGCAGTTGTGGTACCCGTACTCACCTTCCTCCAACCAGCATCCCAAGCACCTACGGAGCAACAGGTAGAGCTGGAAGAACAGCAGGTCCAGGAGGCAGAAGATCCCACACCAGCAGATCAGGAGGATCAACCCTCTGCTTGCAGTGAGCCTGCCATATCCCTAGTGAGCCAAAGGGCCCGTAGACAGCTGCCCAATTTACCCTTGACAGCTCCTACACCCTGTAGTTCAGGGCCAGACAGTCAGCTCCGTAGGTCCACTAGGGCCACTAGAGGCCAGTTACCCGCACGTTGGAGGATTTGAAGTGTATAAATTGTTTTATTTGTGGTTACCTGTTTTTCTTGTTGCTTGTGTATAATTATGTGTTTCTAGTTGTTTATAGGAGTCTTTGGTGGATTTACCGGGAATCCTGTGTACATAGTGGGAGCGTAACGCAGGACGGACTAAAAGACTGTTAAGGACTCGGGGCAGGACAGACCCCTACCTGGTTACGTCTCCCTGTTTTGGTGAAATGGACACCTTGCTTTTCTTCAAAACTGCACCCGGTTGCGGACACGCCGTAACCATCTTTATGTGTTTTTCTTATTGTATTATTATTGTTTATACCTTGTTATGTTTTTCTAAAAATATGTTTAGTCCCGGAGTACTAAATTTCACTAGGGGGGAATGTGACACCCCAGGGGTCTGGTTGCCACAGTGATAGAGATATTACGTCTGAGAGCAGGTGGGAGGTCTCTTGGTCAGGGATCCTATGCATGCCACACCTCCTGCCCAGTCCTGGGAGGGGAAGAACTTCCCCTATATAAACCTAGGGCTGAGGCAGGGTTAGTGAGTAGAGAAGAAGTAGAGACAGAGAAAAGAAGCAAATATAGGAACAGAACATCAGGAGCTCTGTGGGAGCAGTGTTACAAGGAGTCAGGGGCTGGCAGCTGCAGAGCTCGCCCTGACTGAGAAGATTTCTTACCGGACCCGGAGTCCGAGGCTGTGGGGACTAACTCCTACCCAGCAGCAGAATCCGTCAGGCAGGGGATTCCAGGTCCTCTGGCCAAGAAACCCGAGTCACCGGCCATACGGGTGAGCACCACACGGTACACTCAGGGACGTGGGCTACTTATACCCGCCTCTAGCAAGGTAGCCAGAAGAGTACAGTTAGTTTGGGAGGCCTACAACTCCGCCTGGCCAGGGGAGATCCCATCTGCTCAAGGACTGACCAGGCCCCAATCGCTAGCCAGTTCTCCGGGAGGGTCTATCTTTGTCACCAGTAAAGACCCTGAACTACACCGTACCGTCTCCGAGTGGTTCCTGCTACCCCCATCATCCACGTCGGCTGCCCTGAGGCCATACCCCTCCCGTTGGGGGTTATACTATGACGCTGCACAATCCTACCACCGGCCTCAGCGGTCTGCCCTGCAGCAGCAGCTCCTTAGCTGTACTCAACGGGTGGCGTAGTCGTCCAACATCTACCGCTGATACATCGCCGCTCAGTTTGACTCCCTGGGCACGGACCGGGTCACTGCCACGAGACTACAACCCTCAACAGATCCGGCTCCGGGTAAGCTCCCGCGTGCGCAACGCAGCGCGACACAGGCCCAGGGGCGCGTCACTTTCATATCTGATGTTTTGTTTGGGGTTGAAGTAGTCAGTGAGAGCTTTGGCGCAGTTGCTGTACGTGTCTGTATCTGCTGCAGGTAACGTGCTGTATATGTCATAGACTCCTGTGCCCTCGCAATGCAGGAGCACGGCTCTCTTTCTTTTCTCCTCTTTTATGTCCATAGCTTCCAGAAAGTTCTCAAACCGGTTTAGCCGTTTTCTCCAGTTATGAGAGAGATTAATGACATCAGTCATATCAAACTGTGGGAAGGTGTGCAAGTAGTCAGCCATGATGGAGTCTCTCAGTGACGCAGACATGTGAAGCGGTAAAGTAGGGGTCAGTACTCACAGCAGCAGGTGATTCAATCCCATCCTCGTGTTGTAGTGTCCACAGGTACAAGGAATTCAGGAGAGTAGATTTTATCTGTATTTTATTCTTCTCCTTCTTCCTCCAGCACACTGCATAACATGTTTCTCAGCAGACTAGAAACCGAAACTAAAACTAAAGACCTCCCCAACTCACTTCCTGTCTCTAACTCCCCAGTCACAAGACTTCCTATTTGTCTGGCCTACACCAGAATCTTTTAAACATATATATTTGTGACTGAACAGACAGGGAGACACTATTACTGTTTTTTTTACGTAAAACAGGCCAAAAGCTGGATAATACAGAGATTTGACCCGTGGAACTGCAAAACCACTGTTATAGTTATGTGGCGTACACCAGACTCTTTTAAACAGATATATTGGTGTCTGACCAGTCAGGGAGACACTATTACAGTTTTATTTTACGCAAAAAATGCCAAAAACAGGATAATACAGAGATTTGACCCGTGGAACTGCAAAACCACAGTTCTATTTTTCTGGCCTACACCAGACTCTTTTAAACAGATATATTGGTGTCTGACCAGTCAGGGAGAAACTATTACAGTATTTTTTTATGGCAAAAAATGCCAAAAGCAGGATAATAGAGAGATTTGACCCGTGGAACTGCAAAACCACAGTTATGGTTATGTGGCGTACACCAGAATCTTTTAAACAGATATATTGGTGTCTGACCAGTCAGGGAGACACTATTACAGTTTTTTTTTATGGCAAAAAATGCCAAAAACAGGATAATACAGAGATTTGACCCGTGGAACTGCAAAACCACAGTTCTACTTTTCTAGCCTACACCAGACTCTTTTAAACAGATATATTGGTGTCTGAACAGTCACAGACGCACTCAAATTTTTTTTTTGGGGGGGATACCAAAAGGTTAATAAGATGCGTATTTGGACAGGCTGACTGAGGAAAAAAAAAACATACAGGGTTTAGATGAAAAAAAAAAAATTTTCCTGGCCCCTGAGACCGGGGTGATAAGTCTAGCAATTTGACCAACAGGAGCACACAGGACTGTAATGCAGCGTTTGCTGGTATAACCACTGCGTCTCCTATACAGCCTGCCTGCCTGCCTGATATCTGGGATGAATATTAGTCCTGAGAAGGACTGTTTGCTTGATTTTGCAGGCTTTAGAGACCCTACACTACCTATTTCGCACTATATATCTCTCCCTAGCTCAGCAGCACTGACCCTACACTGGCTGATCCGGAGCGACTGTGTCCAAGATGGCGGCGCCCGGTTTTAAATACTCAAGGTGACGCTGTGCGGCCAGCCAATCACTGTAATGCCCACAAATAACATGGCTGCGGCATTACAGTGACTAGCTGGCAATCCCTGCATGTTGATTGGCTCTGTAAAGAGCGCCAAACGTGCAGGGCGGAGACCCGAGCTCCCGCCCGAGTAACCCAGAAATGCTCGGTGCTCGCCGAACATCCCGAGTAGCGTGATGCTCGAGCGAGTAACGAGCAGTGTCGAGCATGCTCGCTCAACACTACCTAGGACTAATTTAATAATCCGAACCTCTCACTGCCATCTCCAAGAATTCTTGAGAGCTGCACCAATTCTCTGGAATGCACTACTCCGGACAATTCGATTAATTCTCAATACCCAGTCTTATGTGTGGCCTAAAAACGCATTTCTTTAAACTGGCCTATCGCCTCACCTCACTTATCTAACTATTCCCGTCTTGCCCTTCCAAAATTTTCCTTAGAATTTGGTCCCTCGTAGCATCTGTGTTACCCACCCCCCATGCACTTAATAGCACTTTGGATTTGTACTTGTACACATACTGGCTGGTGACCGGTTCATTAATACCATACCTCCCAACTTTTGAAGAAGAGAAAGAGGGACAGATAATGCACGTGGCAAATTTTGGCCACGGGCGTGGCCACACTCCAATCCATGCCCATTTACCATTTCTTTCTATTTTGGCAGGAGGAGTTGTCAGAGGGACGCTGGTAATGAGGGGCATTCAGCAGACAGTCCTGGTATGCATAGCCCCCTCATCCCGAATTCTAGTATGCATGGCCCCCTCATCCCCAATCCTGGTATGCATGGCCCGCTCATCCCCAATCCTGGTATGCATGGCCCCCTCATCCCAAATCCTGGTATGCATGGCACTCCTCATCCCCAATCCTGATATGCATGGCCCCCCATCACTGCACACATGAAAAAAAATAAACAATTATACTCAGCTTCCTTCCTCCCCTCTGCTCTGCTCCATCACTGCGTCTTGTCTGCCAGCAGCTCATGTCAGCATCTGAGCAGCGCATGACTTCACTGCCATGTGCCCTCAGACGCCAAGGTGAGCTGCAGGGATATTCACTCCTCTCCAAGCCGGGACTATGGACGTGAAGAGGAGTGAATAGTCATTCTCTTTAATAGCACACAGCAGGGGCCGTGCTCCTGCTGCAGCTCTGCGATCCTGTGTGCCCGATACTAAAGAGAATAAATATTCACTCTTCTCCATGGGAGTGTGGAGGAGTAAATATTCATACTCTCTAATAGTGGACACAGAGGATGCGATTGACAGTGTGCGCAGTTAAGGAGAATGAATATTCAGTCTTCTCCACTACCATTGGAATGGAGAAGAGTGAATATTCATTTTCTTTAGCAGTGGGCACACGTGGTAGCTGCAGTTGCCGGCCACTGCCTGCTGCTCCACCACCGCAACCACCCTCCAAAGCCGGGAGAACAGCTAAGCTATGGCGGGACGCGGGACTGAGCCTTTGAAGAGGGACAGTCCCGCAGAAACTGGGATGATTGGGAGCTATGGAATACCCTACTTATTATATTGATGACCGTACCGTACAATACAAGCACTTCTTACTATTCACCTGTAGTGTCTCCACCATTTCCTCATAGATTGTGGCTTCCGAGCAGGAACCTCACTCCTCTTGGTATCTGTTGAATTATGTGTTACTCTGTAATATCTTTATTGTCTGTACAAGTCCCCTTTGAAATGTAAAGTGTTGTGGAATATGTTGGTGCTATAGAAATAAAAATTATTATTATACATTGAATGAGTTCACTCATAAGAACATGGCCATGAATAAAGAATGGAATCTCAACATCCTCCAAGAACAACGTTCAACGATCCAGGAGAAATTTGGGACGAACAATGCTTGTTCCAGTATGATTTAGACCAGGGGTCTCAAACTCAGCTGGGCATACACGGAAAAACATTTAATTTGGGGGGCCGCATTATTTGCATGACAAAGTGACATTTTTAGTGATACCATTTTATTTTCTATACACCTTTTGAACTGGTCCTCATCTTGCAGACATGGTCTCCCATCCAGATTCGCCATATTGCGGACATGGTCTCCCATCCAGGTCCTTCATATTGCAGACATGGTCCCCCATCCAGGTCCCCATATTGCAGACATGGTCTCCCATCCAGGTTCTTCATATTGCAGACATTGTCCCCCATCCAGGTCCCCCATATTGCAGACATGGTCTCCCATCCAGGTCCCCCATATTGCAGACATGGTCTCCCATCCAGGTCCCTCCTATTGCAGACATGGTCTCCCATCCAGGTCCCCCATATTGCAGACAGGGTCTCCCATCCAGGTCCCCCATATTGCATGGTCTCGCATCCAGGTCCCCCATATTGCAGACATGGTCTCCCTCCAGGTCCCCCATATTGCAGACATGGTCCCCCATCCAGGTCCCCCATATTGCAGACATGGTCCCCCATCCAGGTCCCCCATATTGCAGACATGGTCTCCCATCCAGGTCCCCCATATTGCAGACATGGTCCCCCATATTGCAGACATGGTCCCCATATTGCAGACATGGTCTCCCATCCAGGTCCCCCATATTGCAGACATGGTCCCCATATTGCAGACATGGTCTCCCATCCAGGTCCCCCATATTGCAGACATGGTCCCCCATCCAGGTCCCCCATATTGCAGACATGGTCCCCCATCAAGGTCACCCATATTGCAGACATCGTCCCCATATTGCAGACATTATCCCCCCCATACTGCTCACAGGGCTCCCCCATACTGCACACAGGGTCCCCCCCATACTGCACACAGGGTCCCCCCCATACTGCGCACAGGGTCCCCGTCCCCCCATACTGCGCACAGGGTCCCCGTCCCCCCATACTGAGCACAGGGTCCAAGTCCCCCCATAATGCGCTCAGGATCCCCGTCTCCCCATACTGCGCACAGGGTCCCCGTCCCCCCATACTGCGCACAGGGTCCCTGTCCCCCATACTGCGCACAGGGTCCCCGTCACCCCATACTGCGCACAGGGTCCCCGTTCCCCCCATACTGCTCTCAGGGTCCCCATCCCCCCACTGCGCTCAGGGTCCCCGTCTGCCCATACTGCGCTCAGTGTCCCCGTCCCCCCATACTGCTCTCGGGGTCCCCATCCCCCCATACTGCACACAGTGCCCCCCTCCATACCGAGCGCTGTATTTCACATGACAGAAAAAAAAAAAAGATTCTCACCTGTCCTCCGTTCACTCGGCGTCCTTTCTGCACCTGTGACCCGCATGCGCAGACCCCGTAACGATCGCGGCTCTCTCCAGCAGCCGCCAACATCAGCGCTATAGTGCGGTATATTGCCGCGCAGAGACTGGCTCTCTGCACAGCAATACCAGTGTCAGTCGCCGGCTTATCAGAGGCCAGCAGCTGACATCTGCGCATGGCAGTGACGTCATACGCCGCTGTGCTGGGACGCAGATGTCAGCTGCTGGGGTCTGATAAACCGGCGGCTGACACTGGTATTGCTGTGCAGAGAGCCGGTCTCTGCGTGACAATACTCTGCACTACAGCGCTGATGTCGGCGGCTGCTGGAGAGAGCCGCGATTGTTATGGGGTCTATGTGTGTGGCGCCCCTGAGGGTTCGACCGCCACAGGAATGCTGCACTTCTGCAATGGAGTGTGGTGTTCCTCCTCTGAGGTCAGGCCAGTGTGATGGTAGTGACCTAGCCTTTTGCATCCAACACCACATTTCCACCAGAGGGAGCTAGTTTGCACTATGTGCTGCTCCCCTGGTTACAGGGAGACTGGGGAACACAAAGTGGTAGGAACCAGTTAGTGGGTGTGGGTGGAGGAACAGTTAGTCAGTTACACTTCTAATTTCATATTTAATAGAATGCCATCTTTGATCTTGGTCTTTTGGTCTGTCCGGTCTTTCTGCTGGTTCTTTTTGGTCTAGCCTTTGCTAGTCTGTCGGCTGTCACTGTGCTCTCAAAATACTGTGTGTAATGTGACTTCCCTCCGGGAGCGCAGATCCTGTGTGGGCCTGCACCGGCATGGGACACAGCCCTCGTACCCTGATCTTGGGACGAGAGGTAGGTTGCAGACAAGGAATGTCTCAACCCGGCCGAGGACCAGGATCAAGAAAGCCCGGGAGCTTTAGAGTGTGGCTCCCTAGCAAATGGGTCCCGGGGAGGATGCAGACGGAGCGGAGCACGCCACCTGTCCTCGCCTACCTGATCTATTCAGAGGGATTCCGGCTGCAAAAGGGGTACCGGCCCCCGACACCCGACCTCGTACTCTACGTCCAGGACGGTAAAGCCCGGTTAGGCCCTGAGGATCCTGCCGGGTTTCGGATGGAGAGGAATTGCCACCCGAGCCCTACGCCTGAGAGGAGCTCAGAGGGAGACCCGGGCTATCTACACACGCACAGAGGGGAAAGGGTGAAGTCTGTAGCGCAGGAACACTCGGTGAAAGGTCGCTACCGAACACTGGACTTCCTCGGAGGTAGTCAGACCCCCGTCCCTGGTGGCCGCAGGACTCCGTGAGGAGCACTGAGTCGCCTTCCCGCTAATACATCTGAGTGAGTAAAGCCTTGGAAGTTCACCCCTATGGCCTCCGGACTGTTCATTACGCGCCATACCACGCGACGCGGTGCCCGTACTCCCCACGCTAATACTACTACCCCCCTTCCTCCTGCCTTGCCTGCCCTGAGGCCACGCTCCGCCTGTGGGGAGCAGTGAGAACTTTAGCCGCCATGACACTGGGCCTCAGCGGACTGCTAGCGGCGCTGGTGGCTCATCACCAGACACCACAGGTGGCGTAGTCGACAAATACCACTCAACCCTGAAAGCCCTTACATCCTTTTTAATGTGACGGCCCAGGACACGGAACGGGTCCAGGCCACGGCTGCATCCCCCTCAACATCTGACCCGGCTCCGAGTATCCCCCCATCTTCCCAGGGCAGGGCTGCGAGCGTCACATGTGCCTGCGAGCCGAAAAAAGCAGCCGAAGGGGCCGCATGGGGCCCGCGGGCCGCGTGTTTGAGACCCCTGATTTAGACCATGTCAAAAGGAAAAAGTGATAACTAAGTGTCTCAGTGAAGAAAACATTGAAGTTTTGGGATCATGGCAGGAAACTTCCCAGATCTCAATCCCATTGCGAACCTGAGGTTAATCCTCATGCGGTGGGTGGACAAACAAATATACATAAATTTTCATAAACTCCAAGCACTGATTAGACAAGAATAGGCGGTCATCAGTCAGAATTTGGCCCAGAAGCTCATATTCATCTGCCAGGCCGAGGGGTAGAAGTCTTAAAAAATAAGGGTCAACACTGTAAATATTGAGTCTTTCCATAAACTTGATGGATTTGTCAATAAAAGTGTAAAAGCTTATGAAATGCTGATAATTGCACTGCAGTAACTGTCGAAACATCCAACTAAATCTAAAAACACTGAAACAGCAAACAGTGAAAACTAAAATTTGTGTCAATCTCAAAACTTTTAGCCTCGAGTATATGATTTCTACCGAAAATTGATGACTGATGTCAAGGAAGTTTGAAGGGGAAGATGGGCAAAGCAGGTTGAGTCTGGAAGAGAACAGAGGGGAGGAAGGATAGAGAGGGGAAGGTGGAATGGAAGGGCTCAGAGCACTCAAATTTGGCTGACTTTGTTGATATCATAGGAAAATAGGCAGGATGGGCTTACTTGTGAACAACTATAGTGCAAATAAGTACAAATCACCAGGATGCACTAATAGTGAAAACTCAGAATTTCTTTTCGTTTTACAGTTCCCATTCTCAGCAGCTATTAATATGCCCAGCGCAGTATGAGAGGGAGCCATGCAGGAACTGGCTCAATGGGTAAGAGTCCTGCCAGTGACCCCGATCTCACTGGTTCAACTCCCTGCAGCCTCAAGTGTAAAGGTCCCAAATATTCGCACTATTGAAGCAGAACATATAGGGTTAATGTTGTTGCTTTATTTTAAATACATTTTTCTTGATTTTCACCCGTGTTAGTGCATTTTAAAGTTTTTTCACCTGATTCAATGTCATGATTTATTCAAAAAGAAAAAAAAGGGCGCTCACTGTGATTTTCACTGATATTAGTGCTTCCTGGTGATTTTCACTGAATTAGTCTGATTCAAATCAACGTGACTGAATTTGGCTGAATTTGCTGATTTCATAGAAAAATAGACAAGATGGGATTACTTGTGAACAATAATAGTGCAAATAGTGCAAATTAGTGCAAAACACCAGGATAAATGAATATTAGTGCAAATCCCCCCTTTTTAATGAATCATTTGAATCGGATGAAAATCATTAAAATTCACTAAAATTGGTATAGATCAGGAAAAAAATTATCTAGTATATTTTAATAGCAATCAGTAAGTTAGTCTATATTTTATGCTCCTTTATTGAAGGTTTCTAGCATGTTTATGCTGATGAACACCAGGAGTCAAACCTGTGAACAGTAGGTCACCAGCAGGACACTTAACCATTGTCCTAAACACTGAGCTGGTTTCTTCCAGTAATGGATTAGTTGCCTGTCTTATTACATTCTTTGTACTAATTGCTAATGAGAAACCAACTGAGTAAAAGCAATTCTCAGCTCTCTTAACAGCTGAGTTTCTGGCACAATGGTTAAGAGTTCACATAGTAGCCCAGATCTCCCTGGTTTGATACCTTACATCCTCAAGAAAAAAGATGAGGTGTGTTTAAAACAATAAAGCAGAAAACATGAAGTTCATAGCGATTGCTTTAAAAGTCACCTGGAAAATCTATTTCAAATAAGTTTTTTTGCTGATTTTCACCAAATTTAGTGCATTTTAATGATCTTCACCTGATTCAAATAAGAATTAATTTAAAAAAGGGGAGGGGTTTGCACTAATATTAGTGAGTCCTGGTGATTTGCACTAATTTGCACTATTGTTGTTCCCAAGTATTCCATCTTGCCTATTTTCCTATGAAATCAATAAAATCAGCCAAATTCAGTCACGTTGATTGGAATCTGATGAATTCAGTGAAAATCTGTGCAAATCACCAGGAATCACTAATATCATTAAAATCACAGTGATCACCCTGCATTTTTTTTTAAAATAAATTATGACCTGAATCAGGTAAAAATTATTAAAATGCACAATTGGTGAAAATCGAGAATGGTATATTTGAAATAAATCTCCCAGTACTTTTTAAAAACTTAAATTAATCTTACATATTCTGCTTTAATATTGTAAGTATTCAATGTCTTTATTCTTGAGACTGCAGGGAGTTGAACCGGTGAGATCTGAGTCACTAGCAGGTCTCCTAACCATTGTGCCAGATACTCAGCTGCTTTGAAAACTTAGAATTTCTTTTACTTATCGTTACAGTTCCCATTCTCATCAAGTATTAATATGCCCGGGATATACGAATATTCATGCAAATCTCCCCTTTTATCATGAATCATTTGAATCAGGTAAAAATCATTAAAACTCACTAAAATTGGTGAAAATCAAGAAAAAAAAATCCAGTAGATTTTACCAGCAATTAACCCTATTGGTTCTTCTCAATTATTGTAAGCTTTTAACATGTTTTTGCTGATAAATGCCAGGAGATGAACCGGTGAGAGGTAGGTCACTAGCAGGATGCTTGACCATTGTTCTAGACACTGAGCTGATTTCTTGTAGTACTGGACTAGATCCCCAACATACTGCATTGGTTGTATTAATAGCTAATGAGAAACCAGCTTAGTAAAAGCAATTCTCAGCTCTCTCAACAGTTGAGTTTCTGACACACTGGCGAACAGTCCAAATAGTTTTTGCGATCTCACTGGTTTGACTCCGTGCATCCTCAAGAAGAAAGATGTGATGTGTTTACAATATTGAAGCAGAATATATGAGGTTAATAACTGTTTCTTTAACCCAAGGCTATTTGCACCTTTATAACCAGTCCAATTTTTACAATTATGACCACAGTCATGTTATAAAGTAACTAGCTATTGAACCCGTTCTACGCCCGGGTGACGAGCATTTTTATTGGTATATGGTCTCCCATGCTGGTATGTGCTGCCCCCCTCCTGGTATTTGTGCTGCCCCCATCCTGTCCCCACCATCCTATACTGGTATGCATGGCACCCCTCATCCTCATCCTGGTATGCATGGCACCCCTCACCCCCAATCCTGGTATGCATGGCACCCCTCATCCTCATCCTGGTATGCATGGCACCCTTCACCCCCAATCCTGGTATGTGTGGCACCCCTCACCCCCAATTCTGGTATGCGTGGCACCCCTCATCCCCCCAATACTGGTATGCGTGGCACCCCTCACCCCCAATTCTGGTATGTGTGGCACCCCTCATCCCCCAATCCTGGTATGCGTGGCACCCCTCACCCCCAATCCTGGTATGCGTGGCACCCCTCATCCCTATCCTGGTATGCATGGCTCCCTCATCCCTATCCTGGTATGCATGGCACCCCTCACCCCCAATCCTGGTATGCATGGCATCCCTCACCCCCAATCCCGGTATGCATGGCATCCCTCACCCCCATTCCTGGGAGGAATGGCACCCCTCACCCCCAATCCTGGTATGCATGGCACCCCTCACCCCCAATCCTGGTATGCATGGCACCCCTCACCCCCAATCCTGGTATGCATGGCACCCCTCACCCCCCCAATCATGGTATGCGTGGCGCCCCTCAACCCCAATCATGGTATGCGTGGCGCCCCTCAACCCCAATCTTGGTATGCGTGGTACCCCTCACCCCAATCCTGGTATACGTGGTACCCCTCACCCCCATCCTGGTATGCGTGGTACCCCTCACCCCCATCCTGGTATGCGTGGTACCCCTCACCCCAATCCTGGTATGCGTGGTACCCCTCACCCCAATCCTGGTATGTGTGGTACCCCTCACCCCAATCCTGGAATGCGTGGTACCCCTCACCCCAATCCTGGTATGCGTGGTACACCATATCTCATCCCTATCCTGGTATGCATGGTACCCCATCCCTATCCTGGTATGTATGGTATTGCTCATCCTGGTATGCATGGCCCCCCTCATCTGAATCCCGGTGTGCATGGCCCCCCTCATCCGAATCCCAGTATGCGTGGCACCCTTCACCCCCCCCAATCCCGGTATGCGTGGCACCCCTCATCCCCCCAATCCTGGTATGCGTGGCACCCCTCATCCCCCCAATCCCGGTATGCGTGGCACCCCTCATCCCCCCAATCCCGGTATGCGTGGCACCCCTGATCCTCCCAATCCTGGTATGTGTGGCACCCCTCATCCCCCTAATCCCGGTATGCGTGGCACCCCTCATCCCCCCAATCCCGGTATGCGTGGCACCCCTCATCCCCCCAATCCCGGTATGCGTGGCACCCCTGATCCTCCCAATCGTTGTATGCGTGGCACCCCTCATCCCCCCAATCCTGGTATGTGTGGTACCCCTCACCCCAATCCTGGTATGTGTAGCCCCCGCATCCCTTTCACGCTGTACACACATCCAAAAAAAACAAACACTTATACTCACCTTTCTTCTCTGTGCTCCAGCGCTGCTGCGTCCTGTTCTGCCGGAGGGCGGGGAGGAGCGCTGCGCCAGAGCACCGCGCTGTCCGGTGCCATTTTGCTGAAGACACTGCAAATGTGTCTTCAGTAAAATGGCGTCGGATAGTGCTATGGTCATGCGCCGATCCGATGCCTCTCTCCTGCCCCGGTCTCCGGCGAAGAGAGGCGCCGCGGCAACGCTCCTCCCGGTCAGGTAAGTATGGCACCGGAGATCGCGGTATGCATTCAGTGTCTACGCATACCGCGATCTCCGGCGCCATACACTCCTCTTACCTGTAACGGCTCCATGCGTTCTTCTGTCTGGAGCCAGACTGCGCGTCATGCATGCGCAGTCTATAAAGGCTTCAGACAGAGGGACACATCCCCCGTTATATTATAGATAACTCTGGAACGCTTGAACGGATCCCACTGACTCTGAGATTGCTTTTTCGTGACATATTGTACTTCATGATAGTGGTAAAATTTCTTCGATATGACGCGTGTATTTGTGAAAAAAATGGAAATTTGACGAAAATCTTGAAAATTTTTCAATTTTACAACTTTTAAATTTTTATGCCTTTAAATCAGAGAGATACGTCTCACAAAATAGTTAATAAATAACATTTCCCACATGTCTACTTTACATCAGCACAATTTTTTAAACAATTTTTTTTTGTTAGGAAGTTATAAGGGTTAAAAGTTGACCAGCGATTTCTCATTTTTCCAACAAAATTTACAAAACCAATTTTTTAGGGACCACATCACATTTGAAGGGACTTTGAGGGGCCTTTATGACAGAAAAAAACCATAAGTGACACCATTCTAAAAACTGCACCCCTCAAGGTGCTCAAAACCACATTCATTCAAGAACTTTATTAACCCTTCAGGTGCTTCACAGGAATTTTGGAATGTGAAAGAAAAAAATAAACATATAACTTTTTTTCACAAAAAAATTTAATTTAGACGCAATTTTTTTTTATTTTCGCAAAGGTATCAGGTGAACATGGACCCCAAAATGTGTTGTGCAATTTCTCCTGAGCACGCCAATACCCTATCTGTGGGGGAAAACCACTGTTTTTGCGCACAACAGAGCTCAGAAGGGATGGAGTGCCTTTTGTTTTTGTTTATTTCAAATTTGCTGGAATAATTAGCAGATACCATGTAGCATTTGGAGGGCCCTTGATGTGCCTAAACAGTGAAAAATCCCACAAGTGCCACCATTTTGGAAACTGAACCCCTCAGGGAACTTATCTAGATGTGTGGTGAGCACCTTGAACCCCCGGATGCTTCACAGAAGTTTATGACATAGAGCCGTGAAAATAAAAATTTCACATATTTCCACAAAAATGTTTTTAGCCTCAAATTTTGCATTTCATAAGGGTAACAGGAGAAATTGCACCTTGCAATTTGTTGTGGAATTTCTCCTGAGTACACTGATACACAATATGTGGAGGAAAACTATTGTTTGGGCGCACAGCAGGGCTTAGAAGGGAAGGAGCACCATTTGACTTTTTGAATGCAAAATTTGTTGAAATAATTAGCGGACACTATGTTGCGTTTGGAGAGCCCCTGATGTGCCTAAACAGTGGAAACCCCACCCCCCACAAGTGACACCATTTTGGAAACTAGACCCCTCTGGTTACTTATCTAGATATGTGGTGAGCACTTTGAACCCCCAGGTGCTTCACAGACGTTTATAACATAGAGGTGTGAAAATTAAAAAATTACAGTTTTCCCACAAAAATGTCCTTTTAGCAAAAAATAGTTTATTTTCACAAGGATAACAGGAGAAAATGGAACCCAAACTTTGTTGTGCAATTTCTCCTGAGTACACAAATACTCCATATGTTGGGGTAAACTACTGTGTGGGTGCATTTAAAAGTTAAAAAAAGGAGTGGCGGTTTGGAACGCAAACTTTGATGGAATGGTCAGCAGGTGTCATGTCGCATTTGGAGAGCCTCTAATGTGCAAAACAGTGGAAAACCCCCACAAGTGACCCCATTTTGGAAACTAGACCAAGGTAATTTATCTAGATGTGTGGTGAGCACCTTGATACCACAGGTGCTTCACAGAATTTTACAAGGTTGATCTGTGAAAATGAAAAAAAATATTTTTCCCACAAAAATGTTGTTTTAGCCCCCTCTCAGCCCATGATGTATCTACAGGGCTACCATCAGGGCATTACTGCCCTTACTGTTGTATGGGGCCCGGTGAGCACCAGCTTCCTTGGACGCACATTCAGTTCAAATTTATTGCTATGCAGGAAGCCACTTTACTGCACAGCAACAGTTGACAGATGCCAGCCAATCAGAGGCCGGCAGCTGATGTTGGCGCACACGTCACTGGCATATAACATCACTGCCGTATGACGTCACTGCCATGAGCCTCAAATTGATGAGGAAGAGAATGCCTCTGGACTGCGGCCAGGTAAGGAGAAACTTTTTTTTATTTTTGTACTGAAAGCCGTAATATGGGGACAGGATGGAGACACACAGGGGCAGGATGGGAGAACATATGGGGGGCAGGATGGGGGAACATATGGGGGCAGGATGGAGACACATGGGGCAGGATGGGAGAACATATGGGGGCAGGATGGAGACACATGGAGCAGGATTGAGACACTTGAGGCAGGATGTTAGGCCGGTACGCAGGAGAAGGGCTTTCTCGCGGTGTCCGGCCAGGCCCTTTCCTGCTGGTCAGAAATTGTCAGCATTTAGGTTCCGTTCTAGGGATTCTACTGTAAGTGTGGTTTCTGCGTTTCTGCTCATGTGCCGCTTAGCCACGCCCCCTTGCGGTCATCTGCCACTAAGCCACGCCTCCTTCTGTCTGGTACAGCGTGGTTGGTTGTCCTGGGGGGCTGGGGCTGTCTCTAGTGTATTTAAGGGCTCCGTGGACTCCGCCCCGGTGCCTAGTCTATCTCTTTCTAACCTGGGGTGAGGTCTCTGGCAGTAAATGCAGTGTGTGAGAGTCGTTGTCAAGGGTTCCTGCTGTGCGCTCCCTAGTCATCCTAGCCATCAATTAGGGCTAGTGGAATGCTGTGAGCAGCATGTGACGCGCCCCCTGGGCCGTGTGTGTAGGGGAATACCGGGAGCCGGGTCTGTGTGTAATACTGGGGGTTGTAGTCTCCGTGGCGGCGACCTGGTCCCGTGGCTCAGGGTGGTCAAACCAGTGGCGGATCTGTTTCTTTGGTTTTGTAATATTTAAATGTCCGACTACGCCACCTGTGGATTGCAGTCACTGAGAACCGCCACTGCGGGGCAGACCGCTGAGGCTGATATTGTGTGCGCAGCAGAGGGTAGTATAACTCCCCACGGGAGAAGTATAGTGTGACGCTCGCAGCCCTGCCCTGGGAAGATGGGTGTACTCGGAGCCGGGTCAGATGTCGAGGGGATGTAGCCGTGGCCTGGACCCGTTCCGTGCCCAGGGCCGTCACATTAAAAATAATGGGCTATCGGTGTTGGTGAGGACGAGTGGTGGAATTGAGACTACGCCATCTGCGGTGTCTGGTGATGTGCCACCAGCGCTGCTAGCAGTCCTCTGAGGCTGGATGTTATGGCAGCTTGAGATGTTATGACTCCCCACAGGCGGAGCAGGGCCTCAGGGCAGGGGAGCTGGAGGATGGAAGGAGTAGTTATAGGAATACTCTGGTGCCGTGTGGTGCGGTGCAGTGCAAAATAAAGAGTCCGGAGGCCTTAGGGGTAGTCTTCCAGGTCTTTTACTCACGTTATTGTAAGCAGCAGCAAGGCTTCTCCCTGCTCCTCACGGATTACTGCGGTCACCAGAGACGAGGGCTCAGCGCACCCAGGATATTTAGGCACTTCGATCAGGACCCTCTGAGTGTTCCTAAACTATCCCCTTCGACCTCTCCTGTCCGCGTGCGTGCAAAGGCTGGGTCTCCCTCTGGACTATGCACAGATTTGAGGCACGGCGGCAATTGCTGTTCCATCCGTCCGGCGACGGGATCCACTGTAGCCTTCCGGGCTTCTCTGACAGAGACGTGAAGTGGCAAAGTCACATGTCGGGGGCCAGTACCCCTCTTGCAGCAGGAATTCCACTGGCTGGGCCAGAATGGAGAGTACAGGTGGCGTACGCCGCTCCGTCCGTACTCCCTGGGATCCTTTTGCTTGTGGAGCCGTTTCACTATAGCTCCCGACCTTCTTGAGCAGGGGAACTTGACCGGGGTAGAGACACTGTTAACTCATACCCGCTCCTCGTGTCAAGGTCAGAGCACGAGGACCGTGCATCTACAACATGCTGCAGGCTCCAACACATGGCCGCTGCCAGCTGTGAAGATCACACTCCATGAATAGGAACTAAGAATCAAGAACCTTGTGCTCAAGATGGCTGGCTAATATATATCAAATTATGTGTGTAAACTAAAACTGTGTTCTACCCTTCACCCACTACATGGTTCCCCTAACTTTTGGTTCCCCCCACTTGTGATCCTGCTGAGGCAGCACTATGGTGCATACTTGCCTCCCATAGGTCAGGAGTGTGTAGTGTTGAATGTAGATTAGGGCCCTGATCAGTGCACCTTCCTTACCTGGGTGAGGAGACACTACACCTGCTGACAGGCTGCAGTATCCCCCCTTGTGGCGACCGAACCCTCAGGGGCGCCACATATAGCCTCAGGGCAGGGTCGGTAGATGGAGAGGGTTGTGGTGCGTGGGCGCAGCAGAAATGACTCAGAGTCCGTGTAGTGCAGTTCAGGGTCTTTACTGTTGGTAATGAAGAAGGCCCTGCCGGGAGTACTGGCTAACATTAGAGGCCTGGTCAGTCTGTGAGCGAACAAGAGTCCCCCTGGCCAGGTGGAGGTATAGGCCTTCCCGTCTGACTGCACTCTTCCTGGCTACCCTGCTGTAGTCGTGTAGTAGCCCACGTCCCTGAGTGTACCGTGTGGTGCTCACCCGTATGGCTGGTGACTTGGGGCCTTTGGTGCCTTCCGCTCCTCGATGGCGGTGCCGGTCCCTTGCGTGTGACTGAGCCTCCGGGCTTTCTATGGCCAGAGGACCTGAAATCCCCTGCCAGGTGGTTTCTGCTGCTGGATGTAGATATCCCCACAGCCACGGACTCCGGTGTCCGGTTCTCTGCGTCTTCTGCCAGGACGAGCTGTGCTCCAGTCCCTGGTCTTCAGCTCCTGGCTCCTACAGAGCTCCTTGCCGCTGCTCTGTCCCTTTCCCTGGAACTAGACTTCTCTAACCCCACCCCAGATCCAGTTTATAAAGGGCAGGTTCCTCCCCTCCCTGGACTGGGGCAGGAGGTGTGGCATGCAGTAATGCTCCTGACCAGGAAAACCTATGCTCGCTCTCAGACATGGTATTTCTACCACTGTGGCAACCAGACCCCTGGGGTGCCACATTCCCCCCTAGTAAATTTTAGTACTCCGGGACTAAACACATTTTGCAAAAACACAACAGGTAATAACAATACAGTAACATATTTACAAGCAGTTTAGTCTTTATAGGTCACGGCACTTCCGTAACCAGGTGTCCATGTCACCCAATATGCACTTTTGAGGGACCCGTCCCAATCCCTCCACGTAGGCCCTGGGGTGGCTACAGGGCATCGATGATCCGGCGTTGGACGACGTCTTCAGCCACCTCCACGGGTTTTTGTTCTGTGGTCTGGGACAAAAAGGGGCACTTTACATGTGCAACTATATGCAAGGTACAGTTCCGGTTATTCATTTTCCATAACCTGTTAGTCCATGAACCCTGTCGGGTAACTAGAAAAACATAATTAGTATGCAGGCAACAACCATTTTAACATTTTCAATATACAGGCATTTATATAACATTTTAAATTCTCCAGCTAGCGGGCATTTGACCCCTAGTGCTCCTGTTGGACCTACGTAACACGCTATCTGGTGGTGTCCTTTCTGGGTCCCTTATTTCTACCCCTTGTGTAGTGGGCTCACTAGTGTCTGCACTACAGGTATTTGGAGATGTTTTGGGTAGGCTGGGCAGCTTTCGGCACGGCAGGCTCACTACTAGCAGAGGGTTGATTCTCCTGGGCTGCTGGTATGGAATCTTCTGCCTCCGGGGCCGGTTGCTCTCCCAACTCTACTTGCTCTTCTGTAGGCCCTTGAGGGGCTGGCTGGAGAAAGGTAAGGACGGGTACCACAATAGTGTTGTTAATTTATGTCCAGGACCGGGGAAATTCTTCGAGTACTGTACTGACCATTTCTTCCCTTTCCTCTGCGGGTTGAGGGCTATCTTGGTCTTCATCAGTGCTTTGCAGCTGCTCGGGACACTTCTTCAGGTGGTCTCTGGAGACAGTGGCTGTGGTCTCTCCTCCATCCTTACTGATAATACATACTTTTGGATTTTCATGGCTTGAGGGCAGTACTGTGTACGGTTCTTTATCCCAGTGGTCATCCAACTTATGGAGCCGCCTCTTCCTCTTCAAGACCTGCTCTCCAGGTGCCAGGGGAACAGCGGGAGCATGCTGGTTGTAAATCCTCTCTTGCCTTTCTCTTGCTTGAGACAGACTTTTCTCAACACTCTCCTGCACTTTCCGGTACTGCTGCTGCCGTTCTGTATCCCAGTCTGCCTCTGGCGAGGTGTCCTCGGGTGTCAGGACTCCCATATCCAGGTCAATAGGCAGCTTACCAGGTCTTGCTCTCATTAGGTAAGCCGGGGTGCAGTTGGTGGAATTTACTGGGATGTGGTTATACAAGTCCACCAAATCAGGCAGTTTTTCAGGCCACAGACTGCATTCTTCCAGGGGCAACATTTTTAGCAAATCTATCACCACCTGGTTCATCTTCTCGCATAATCCGTTGGTTTGGGGGTGATAGGGCGTTGTCCTTATCTTCTTGCAGCCATACAGGTTGCAGAACTCCTGGAAGACCTCCGCTTCGAAGGCTGGACCTTGGTCAGTCAACACTTGCTCCGGATACCCGTGTGGACCGCAGAAGTGCTGCTGGAAGGCTCTAGCTGCTGTCTGAGCTGTTAAGTCCTTGACAGGGACCACCACCAGGAACCGGGAGTAGTGGTCTACGATGGTGAGGGCGTAGACGTACCCGGACCTACTTGGAGCCAACTTCACATGGTCCAGGGCTACCAGTTCTAGTGGCTGCTTGGTGATGATGGACTGCAGGGGAGTCTTCTGGCTGGCACGGTCCTTTCTTCTCAGGTTGCACGGGCCGCAGTCTCTGCACCATCTCTCAATGGCCCCTCTCATGCCTACCCAGAAGAACCGTTCACGCAACAGCAACTCCAACTTCTTCCATCCAAAGTGCCCTGCTCCGTCGTGGTATGCCTCCAGGACCATAGCCGCATCTCGTCTCGGGACCACTACCTGCCAGGTCAGCTCATGCGTCCGGGAGTTGACAATTCTCCGGCACAGCTTCCCCTTGTAGAGAAACAGTTTACTCTTCTCCTTCCACAGCTGTTTAGTTTCTTCCGGAGCGTCTGGGTCAAGGCGGGCATCAGCCTGCGTCAGTGTGGCACCCCAGGGGTCTGGTTGCCACAGTAATAGAAATATTACGTCTGAGAGCAAGTGGGAGGTTTCTCTGGTCAGGAGCCCTAAGCATGCAACACTTCCTGCCCAGACCTGGGAGGGGAGGAATCTGTCCTTATAAACTGGGTCTGGGGCGGGATTAGTGAGTTCAGTCAGAGCCTGGAGACAGTTCCAGACACAGGGAGAGTTACAGCATGAGCTTTGTAGGAGCAGTAGCTGAAGACCAGGGGCTGGAGCTGAGCAGAGCTCGCCCTGGCAGAAGAAACCAAGTACCGGACACCGGAGTCCGAGGCTGTGGGGACTGATATTCACCCAGCAGCAGAAACCAGCCGGCAGGGGATTCCAGGTCCTCTGGCCATAGAAGCCCGGAGGCTCAGTCACAAGGAAGGGACCAGCACCGCCATCCAGGAGCGGAGGCTAACAGAAGGCCCCAAGTCACCAGCCATACGGGTGAGCACCACACGGTATACTCAGGGACGTGGGCTACTTCTACCCGCTTACAGCAAGGTAGCCAGAAAGAGTGCAGATAGACGGGGAGGCCTACAACTCCACCTGGCCAGGGGAACTCCTGTTTGCTCGCAGACTGACCAGGCCCCTTATGCTAGCCAGTACTCCCGGGAGGGTCTGCCTTAATATCACCAGTAAAGACCCTGAACTGCACTGCAAAGACTCTGAGTCGTTCCTGCTTCATCGCCGCACCAGCACTACTAGTGCTGGGACTCATGTGCACTATCACCCTCACCATCAACTACACTGCCCTGGGGCTCCACTCTTCCCGTGGGGAGTCACACTACCTCAGCTGCACACACCATCAGCCCCAGCGGTCTGCCTTGCAGCGGCAGTCCACGCTGACCGCAATCCACGGGTGGCATAGTCGGACAATTAACCTAAAACCCCCACAAAATACCGCCATCGGCCTGACCACCCTGAGCCACGCGACCGGGTCACCGCCACAGATTCTACAACCCCCAGAGACCCGGCTCCGGGTATCCCACACACGTCCACACTAGGCCCAGGGGGCGAGTCATCGGCATCTCTTTCACCAGGTGGACGGCTGGGTCACTGTCTTGGGTCTCCGCCCAGCTGTAGTGGGGTAAGGGTTTGAACGTGGCAGAGTGCCTGTCCCTTACTCGGTGGGAACACTGGGTAATCCCACGACGGTGGAACGAAGGGAGTTCAATCTCTTCCAGTTCTTCTGGATCTTCCCCTCCGTCCGGCAAGTTCGGCATCCTGGACAGGGCGTCTGCATTGGCATTTGTGCGTCCCGCCCGGTATTTGATGGTGAACTCATAGTTGGATAGGCGGGCCATCCATCTCTGCTCCAGGGCACCAAGTTTTGCTGTGTCCAGGTGTGTCAACGGGTTGTTGTCCGTGTACATGGTGAACTTGGAAGAGGCAAGGTAATGTTTAAAGCGCTCGGTCACTGCCCATACCACCGCGAGGATCTCTAGCTTGAGGGAGCTGTAATTTTCAGGATTCCGTTCTGTGGGCTGGAGCTTCCTGCTGGCATAAGCGATTACCCATTCTCTGCCCTGTTGGATCTGGGACATCACCGCCCCTAGCCCGATGTTGCTCGCGTCTGTGTGGAGAATAAAAGGCTGGCCGTAATCAGGGTACGCCAGGATTTCATCCCCCGTGAGGGCCATCTTCAGCTGGCGGAAGGACTCATCCTCCAGCTTGTCCCATTTGAAGGGCGGCTTCTGGTTTTTGGCCTTCCTGGACTGGCCTATCAGGAGGTCCTGCATAGGAGCTGCCATTTTGGTGAAACTGGGGATGAATCTTTGGTAGTAGCCTACCAACCCGAGGAACTGCCGCACTTCCTTTATGCTGGAGGGTCTTGGCCAGTCCTTAATCACTGTGATCTTATCTGGAGCTACTCTGTCAGCACTCACCACGTGTCCCAGGTACTGTACCTTTGGTTTCAGTAGATGACACTTGGAGGGTTTCACTTTTAGGCCGTAGCCTGCCAGGGCGTCAAACACCTCTGCCAGGTGTTTCAGATGGTCCTCATATGTTTTAGAATACACGATGATATCGTCCAGGTATAGCAAGACCGTCTCGAAATTCCTGTGCCAGGAAAGAGTGCAGATAGACGGGGAGGCCTACAACTCCACCTGGCCAGGGGAGATCCTACTTGCTCACAGACTGACCAGGCCCCTACTGCTAACCAGTACTCCCGGGAGGGTCTGCCTTATAGCACCAGTAAAGACCCTGAACTGCACCGCACGGACTCTGAGTTATTACTGCTGCGCTCGTGCACCATCACTCCCATCATCCACACTAACCGCCCTGAGGCTATACTCCTCCCGTGGGGAGTCATCCCATTCTAAGCTGCACACATAATACCAGCCTCAGCGGTCTGCCCTGCAGCGGAGGTCCCCACTGACCGCAATCCACGGGTGGCGTAGTCGGACAATTATCACAATACTAAAACTGCCACTGAATTGACCACCCTGGGCACGGACCGGGTCATCGCCACGAGGACTACAACCCCCAGCGATCCGGCTCCAGGTATTCCCTGCACAACACAGTCCCAGGGGGCGCGTCACTGGCAGTTCAACTTTACCAATTTTGATGGTCACCTCCTTGAATCCCACCTGTGGTACGGGCTGACCATTGCTGGCGATGATGCTCAGATCGTCATCTGGGTAATATCTGAGTCATTCCAGTACCGCTTAAAGAGCACATAAGGGATGGTGGTTACCTGTGACCCGGTGTCCAGTAGTGCACTCATAGGAATGCCATCCAGGACCACAGGCAAGACCGGTCATCCCCCTACGTACTTATCACGCCAGCTCGATGGGCCTGATGGTCTTATGCCCGGGGAGTTGGCCCTCTGCCCCAGGTTGGGCCCGTTTAAATGACAGTACCTTGCCATATGTCCTGGTTGATTGCAGCGGCGGCAGATGGGTTGTCCGTCCTGGTTGTAGCGGTCGCTGGGCCTTCCTCTGGACGATGGGATCCTCCTCTGTCGACTCCAAGGGACGTCCTCTGGACTGGAAGCCAGCGGGATCTTTCCTGGGGAAGACACCTGTAAAGACTACACAGTTCTGGTTAGCGCGGCAACGCTTTTGGTCAGTTCTTGGACCTGATGGTGCAGGTCTGCAGCCGGGGCTTTGTCCAAAGCCTGTGCATCAGCTCCCACAGGCTCTGCAGACAAGGGCGTCACCTCCTGGTGATAGGTGATAGCAGGGCGCCTGTGGGTTACAGCGCCACCTGGTGCTGGTTCTCGGAGCACCCGATGGCCCTGTCTTTAAACTGCGCAAAGTCCAAATCAGAGTTCTGCAAGGCCATTACACGCAACTGGGTTCGGTGGGCACTGGACTGTAGACCCTCAATGAACTGTTCAGTCAACAGCTTATCCTCATTCCGCACGCTGTCAGGGTCTGCCTGCTTAATGGCTCTCAGGGCCTCCTGCAAATTCAAAGCATAGTCCTGTATACTGTCTTGTGCCCGCTGTTTGCACCCATAAAATTTTAGCTTAAAACCCTTTCGCAACCTTGGGTTTTGTCGTTTTTGCATTTTCGTTTTTTGCTCCCCT
This sequence comes from Phyllobates terribilis, assembly GCF_046119375.1. NCBI lineage: Eukaryota > Metazoa > Chordata > Amphibia > Anura > Dendrobatidae > Phyllobates > Phyllobates terribilis. Next base: position 91,525,143 of record NW_027362767.1, on the reverse strand, counting down.
TGCTCCCAGAGCCATAGCGTTTTTATTTTTTGGTCAATACGGCCATGTGAGGGTTTATTTTTTGCGGGACGAGTTGTACTTTTCAATGCCATTACTAGTTTTACCATATCGTGTACGGGAAAACGGGAAAAAAATTCCAAGTGCGGTGAAATTGCAAAAAAAGTGCAATACCACAGTTGTTTTTTATTTATTTTTTTTACCACGTTCACTGAATGCTAAAACTGACCTGCCATTCTTATTCTCCAGGCCATTACGAGTTTGTAGACACCAAACATGTACAGGTTCTTTTATATTTAAGTGGTGAAAAAAAATTCCAAAATTTGGTAAAAAAACTAAAATAAAAATAAAGCCATTTTCTAAGACCTGTAGCGTCTCCATTTTTCAGGGTCTGGGGCTGGGTGAGGGCTTATTTTTTGCGTGCCGGGCTGACGTTTTTATTGATAACATTTTGGGGTAGATCCAATGTTTTGATCGCCAGTTATTGCATTTTATTGCAATTTTGCGGCGACCAAAAAACATAATTCTGGCGTTTAGAATTTTTTTCTCGTTACGCCGTTTACCGTTCGGATTAATTCTTTTTTTATATTGATAGATTGGGCGATTATGAACGCGGCGATACCAAATATGTCTATGTAGGTTTTTTTTTTAATATTTTATTTTGAATGGGGCGAAAGGGGGGTGATTTAAACTTTTATATTTTTTTAATTTTTTTTATATTTTTAAAAACTTTTTTTGTTCACTTGTTGCATGCTTCTATAGTCTCCATAGGAGACTAGAAGCAGCAACTATCCGATCGCCTCTGCTACATACAGGGGATCAGCAGATCCCCTGCATATAGCAGAATTGGTCCTGTGCTATGAGCACCGACCACTAGGTGGCGCTCATAGCGACCAGATCATGACAACCACAGGCGTCTGCTGCAGACCCTGGGTTGTCATGCCCACCCATCGGTGACCCGCGATCACGTGATAGGGTCGCCGGTGGGCGGGGCTTAGGACTCGCTTCCCGGAAGCGCGCGTTGCATGCCGCTGTCGGAGATTGACAGTGGCATTTAACATGTTAACAGCCGCGGGTGGATCGCGATTCCACCCGCGGCTGTTGGGGGCACATGTCAGCTGTAAGAATCAGCTGACATGTGCTCGTATCAGTGCGGGCTCACCGCCGGAGCCCTCTCTGAACCGGGGGAGGAGTCCTATGACGTACTAAGACGTCATAGGTTGCAAAGGGGTTAATCTCTGCTGAGGTGCGGGTATCAAAAGTGTCCTTTAGACGGGCCAGTATTTCCTTTACAGTCCCCTTTTCCCTGGCTGACCAGGACTTCACTTCTCTTTGGGCTGCTCCGATTAACTATCAGGATGCTCACTTTTTGCTCCTTGGACAAGGGGTATACTTTGAATAGGCTATACAGTCTTTCTTTAAAGTCGCTCAGGCTATGCGACTCCCCTGAATACTGGGGTAACCATGCCGCTCCGGGGATATATGGCATCGTGAACGGCATTACTGCGGCAGCAGCCGCGCTGGCGGTGGGAGCTCCCTCCATTCCTGGTGTCTTCCTCCCCCTAGTTAACCGTGGCCTACCTTCCGTTGCTTCTTCTCCGTAGGCCGCGGCTCCGCAGGCGATCGTCGGAGTCGAGGACCTTGCGTCGCGCGCTGGTGACGTCGGCGTCCGCTCGGCTCCTTCCAGGACCTTGCGCAGCGTCAGTGCGTAAGGCGGGGCTTCAGCTCTCGCGCGCTTTTTGGCGTCCACGCCCCTTTTCTTCCCACACGGCGTCCCAGAAATGGTGGCCAATGGTGGGAAAATGGCGGCGGATGGTGGGAAAACAGCTGCGGATGGCGGGAAACTTCACCACGGTAAATATCACAGTCTTTTTTTCGGGCACGCAGTACCCGGTGGATGCGGGCAAGAAATCCTGCCGACTACGCCAAAGTTGACGCGCCCCCTGGGCCGTGTGTGTAGGAGAATACCCGGAGCCGGGTCTCTGTATAATACTGGGGGTTGTAGTCTCCGTGGCGGCGACCCGGTCCCGTGGCTCAGGGTGGTCAAACCAGTGGCGGATCTGTTTCTTTGGTTTTGTAATATTTAAATGTCCGATTACCCCACCCGTGGATTGCGGTCACTGAGAACCGCCGCTGCGGGGCAGACCGCTGAGGCTGATATTGTGTGCGCAGCAGAGGGTAGTATAACTCTCCACGGGAGAAGTATAGCCTCAGGGCAGCGTCGGTAGATGGAGAGGGTTGTGGTGCGTGGGCGCAGCAGAAATGACTCAGAGTCCGTGTAGTGCAGTTCAGGGTCTTTACTGTTGGTAATGAAGAAGGCCCTGCCGGGAGTACTGGCTAACATTAGAGGCCTGGTCAGTCTGTGAGCGAACAAGAGTCCCCCTGGCCAGGTGGAGGTATAGGCCTTCCCGTCTGACTGCACTCTTCCTGGCTACCCTGCTGTAGTCGTGTAGTAGCCCACGTCCCTGAGTGTACCGTGTGGTGCTCACCCGTATGGCTGGTGACTTGGGGCCTTTGGTGCCTTCCGCTCCTCGATGGCGGTGCTGGTCCCTTGCGTGTGACTGAGCCTCCGGGCTTTCTATGGCCAGAGGACCTGAAATCCCCTGCCAGGTGGTTTCTGCTGCTGGATGTAGATATCCCCACAGCCACGGACTCCGGTTCTCTGCGTCTTCTGCCAGGACGAGCTCTGCTCCAGTCCCTGGTCTTCAGCTCCTGGTTTCTACAGAGCTCCTTACTGCTGCTCTGTCCCTTTCCCTGGACCTAGACTTCTCTAACCCCGCCCCAGATCCAGTTTATAAAGGGCAGGTTCCTCCCCTCCCTGGACTGGGGCAGGAGGTGTGGCATGCAATAATGCTCCTGACCAGGAAAACCCATGCTCGCTCTCAGACATGGTATTTCTACCACTGTGGCAACCAGACCCCTGGGTTGCCACACATGCTCTACCGTGTCGGTTCACCGGTTGGTGTCCACGCCACGGAGGCGTTCTTGCTACCGATCCAATATTCCAGGGTCCGCCATTGTATGTGTGGTCACACTGCCGCTTTTACACCCTTGTGTTGGGTGCTGCAGAGATCCTCCTCCTCTTTAGGAACTTAGGTTCCAGGCCTTTTCTGGTCTGCAGTTATCTGCAGCTCTATACGCCGCCATCTAGTGCTCAGGCGTTTCATGCTGCCAAATCCTTCCTGCTCTACACAGCGGTGTCATGCAGTGCAGAAGTTTATTAGTTTAGTTTCTGAAGTGTTGTTAACTCCCAGCATTGTACCTTGTTTAGTTACTACTAGTGTGTGCACTTAACACACTTTCTTTCTCTGTGCTTAGCTGAACATTCCTCTGGGACTCAGCTGCTGCAGCTCCTCTGCAGTCCGGTGGACCCCAACGTGTCCTTTAAGTTTTATTTTATTTTATTAAAGGACACGCCAGCATAACACAGGATAAGAACACCTGGGGCCGAATAGGGACACCTGGGAGCAGAATATGGACACCTGGGGCCAGGATGGAGACACATGGGACCAGGATGGGAGGACATATGGGGGCAAGATGGAGGCAGGATGGGAGATCATATGGTGCAGGATGAAAACACCTGGGACGGGATGGAGACACCTGGGGCCAGGATGGGGGATGTTATTACAGGAAGGGTCCAGGATGTGGGACATTATTACTGTAGGGGCTAATTAAGAGATATTACTACTGTTTTGTTGTATTTTATTTTTGAGGATACTGTTTTCAGTGTGGGGGGGGGGGTCTTGTTACTGTGCAGGGCGAGACTATGTCACTTTTTTTCTTCATCTGGCACAGTGTGAAAAGTTGGGGAAAAATTGGGGAATGTGCTCTAGATAGATGTGTGTTATTTTCTGCAGAGACGAGTCCTGGCTTGGAAGAAATGATGGAAGTCTGCACTGGATGAAGAAGAAGAGCGAAGATGATTACCTTCAACTAGAGATGTTACTGGTGAGTCAGTGTGTTACCAGTACACTGACACTATAAACCGACACTATATATAGAGCTCCTGTGTATGTCACAGGTGATCCCTGTAGTACCTGTATACTATATACAGAGCTCCCTGTTGAGTCACTGTATTACCTGTACACTTACAATATACACTATATACTATGTACAGAGCTCCTGTGTATAATGGCACTTATGGTAATATGCTCCTGTGTATAATGGCACTTATGGTAATATTAGTATTGTTTTTTTTATTAATAATCAGTATTTGGTCATTATGTGGTGGTAATATGTGGTTTGGTCATGGTGTGATGGTATTTGTCCCTTGTTAGTGGTATTATTTGGCCGCTATGTGGTGTTAATATGTGGTCTAGTCATGGTGTTGTGGTATTTGTTCCTTGTATTTGGTATTATTCGGTCACTATGTGGTGGTAATATGTGGTCTGGTCATGGTGTGGCGGTATTTGTTCTTTGCATGTGGTATTATTCTGTCACTATGTGGTCCGGCCATGGTGTGACGGTATTTGTCCCCTGTATGTAGTATGTGGTTCGGCTACAATAGATCCTGCTGATGGATTGGCTCGAGTCTGTATATTATACACTTCATATATATGAGGACATGTATGCAGTTATTGTTTTACATATAAAAATTGTAAAGATATGAATAGAGATTGATATAGATACATATTTATTTATAGTGATATACGGCAAAAAAATTGCAGCACTCCAGACGTGAGATAATGAAAAAAATGATCTTTATTCCCCCATGTATGTGCGACATTTCGGCTCTTCACTCTGGGAGCCTTACTCAAGCCATGAACACAGCATTAAACAAGCTATATATAGGGTACACACCATAATTAGTGATTAATCATTATACATCAGGAAAGCATAGTGCATATGTATTAAGTGCAATAATAGCAATCTCCTCATGTGTCATCATGATATAACAGTAATTCATGTTTATTCTGTGCCAGTTCACATGTATTGTGCATATAATAATAAATAACCTTAATTGCATCATAATAATAATGTGATAATGCCTGTGTTATAATTACAGACTGCTCACCCTGCTGCTGATGTTAGTATACGTAGTATGGCGTCCCAGGGACGGCCTTGTATGTGCTCCAGGCTCAGCTGTGATGTCAGGGATCCCAGCTACTCACTGCACCAGGGGCGGACACATCACCGGTGCAGCTGCACCGGGGACCAGAGGTGGAGGGGGCCCGACGACACAAGCGACTGTCTCCACTTAATGTGTTTCTTCGGACACACATTCAGCTGAAATGTATTGCGGTACAGGGGACATGACAGCTCCCTGCGCTTCAATACACGCCAGCGTCCTGCGGAAGGCAGCTGACATTGGCATGCCCATCACTGGGACCTCATGGCAGTGATTTCAAGCGCCATAGCGGGGATGCTGAAGTCAGCGGAAGGTTCCTTCGCCAGCTGTAAAAGAGAACTCCATGCAGCGTGGGAGCGTGGGGGAAGGCGAGTATCCCAGAAAGACATACTGATAGGGAATGTAGATTGCGAGCTCCAAAGGGGACAGAGATGATAATGTATGTAAAGCGCTGCAGAATATGTTGGTGCTATATAAAAATAAAGATTATTATTATTATTATTTATTATACCTGGAAATGGACCAGAATTGGGCACATTTTCAAAGGAAGGGACAGTATACCAAGAAGGAGGCAAGGTTAGGGGACATTATCCCAGGAAAGGGCCCAGTATGGGGGACATTATTACTGGAATGGGCGTCCCTCATTACGTACCATCCTCTCTAGATATGTAATATTCATAATGAGAGGTGACTATGTACATATATATGTAGCTTGGTTGCCATAAAAGGAGGGGGCTCAAACACATTTCCAGTACACGAGCCCCAAGCTGTCAGAGTCCGCCCCTGCACTGCACTGACTAATTTACCTGCTCTATTCTCTCCATTAGGTTGTGTGGCACCATATTGGATCAGGGAGCTGCCCTCACAATCTGGGCATGTCTATTGTCAGTTATATAACGGCCATATTGGAGTGGGGAATGCCCACACTCTGCACAGGCTGTATACGCTTGTAAAGAATTTGCACATTGCTCTGGTTTCTCAATGGTAAACTATAGACAAAATAATATGAATTGCAGATAGATCTAGTATATTAAAAGGGTGGTATGGTAGTAATAAATAATGGTATAGGAAGCATGATGAAAACTAGTATCAGAACATGCGCATAAAGTGAACTAAAAATACCCAGAACCGCATTGTGTAAACAGGGACCAATGTGAACCAAGGTCAATGGCCACATAGCAGAGGGAATCTGCAAGTACATTGACAATCAATCCAGTATGTTTCTGGTATAAGAAGAAAAAGGTGCCATTCATGACAGACGAACAGTTAATCTCCAGATGGTTGTATGTATATCTCACCCATTATACATATTACAACTTAGTACTGTCTACCAAATCGACAGACGCCCATCTATGGGTCTCTCATCCCCCTGGTGTGACAAATGATGGGCACTTGGATGTGCCGTATGTATATGGAGGATAATGGGTTGGTACCCTGAGGATTGCACCCTTTTGCAATATCAGTTCTGTATAGTGCGGCTTTCTTTTGAGTATATATATACATACATACATACATACATATACACATATATATATATACATACATATACACATTGGCTTGTGAAAGCATTCACCCCCTGGGCATTTTTCGTGTTTTGTTACCTCACAATCTGGAATTTTGCTTTTTTTAAATTTTTTTAGAGGCTTTGCATCAGTTCATCTAAGGAATATGCCTATAACTGTGAACATTTGCTTTTCTTTTCTATTGCGAAGCAAACAATAAATAGAACACAATAACTGAAAACTTAATATGCAGAATTATTCACCCTCCTAAAGTCAGTACTTCGTAGAGCCTCCTTGTGCTGCAATTACAGCTGCAAGTTGCTTTGCATAAGTCTCTGTAAGCTTTTCACATCTGGCCATTGGGAATTTTGCCCATTCCTCAAGGCAAAACTGCTCCAGATCCTTCAAGTTAGATAGTTTCCTCTGGTGAACAGGAATCGTCAAGTCTGACCGCAGATTCTCAATTGGATTAAGGTCTAGGCTTTGACTAGGTCACTCCAAAACATTTACACGTTTCCCCTTAAACTATTCAAGGGTTGCTTTAGCAGTATGCTTTGGGTCATTGTCTTGTTGGAAAGTGAGCTTTCATCCCAGTCACAAATCACTGACAGACTGAAACAGGTTTTGCTATTATTATCCCTGTATTTTGTACCAACCGTCTTCCCCTCAACTTGGACCATTTTCCCAGTCCCTGCTGCTGAAAAACATCCCATCAGCATTATACTGCCACCACCATGTTTCACTGTGGGAATGGTGTTCTTGGGGTGATGAGCTGTGTTCTCTTGTGATGCGCCAGACATAGTTTACTTTGGTGGCCAAAAAGTTAATTTTTGGTCTCATCTGACCACAGTAACTTCCTCCATACCTTTGGGGAGTCTCCCACGTGTCTTTTGGCAAGCGCAAAATGAACCTTACAATTTTTGTGTGCAAGTAAAGGCTTTTTTATGCCCACTCTTCCATAAATGCCACCTCTATGGAGTGTACGTCTTATTGGGGTCTTATGGACAGATACTCCAGTCTCTGCTTGGGAACTCTGCAGCTCCTTCAGGGTTACCTTTGATGTCTGTGCTGCCTCTTTGATTAATGCCCTCCATGCCCAGGCGGAGAGTTTTGGTGGGCGGCCTTCTCTTGGCAGGCTTGTTGTGGTACCATGTTCTTTCCATTTGATGATAATGGATTTGATAGTGCTATGGGGGATCATCAGAGATTGGGATATTTTTTATAACCCAACCCTGACTTGTACTTCTCAACAACTTTGTCCCTGACATGTTTGAAGATCTCTTTGGTCTTCATGGTGTTGTTTGGTTAGTGGTGCCTCTTGCTTAATGGTGTTGCAGCCTCTGTCACCTTTCAGGAAAGATAGGTATATACTGACAGACATGTGACACTTAGATTGCACACAGGTGGACTTCCTTTCACTAAGCATATGTCTTATAAAGGTACAGTAATTGCTTGCACCAGAAATGTTTAGGGGCTTCATAGCAAAAGGGGTGAACACATATGCACATGACAATTTTTAGTTTTTTGATCCCATAAATTTAATTTATGCCTATATTTTTTCACTTCATTTCACCAACTTAGACTATTTAATCCTGATGCATGAAACCGAAACATCGTCATTATGGGCTATTAAATAGCAATTTTTCAGCTTTTCAATTGGTGTGCTGCCTCCATTTTTCTCTTTATATACACTGCTCCAAAAAATAAAGGGAACACTTAAACAACAGAATATAACTCCAAGTGCATCAAACTTCTGTGAAATCAAACTGTCCGCTTAGGAAGCAACACTGATTGACAATCAATTTCACATGCTGTTGTGCAAATGGAATAGACAATAGATGGAAATTATTGGCAATTATCAAGACACACTCAATAAAGGAGTGGTTCTGCAGGTGGGGACCACAGACCACATCTCAGTACCAATGCTTTCTGGCTGATGTTTTGGTCACTTTTGAATGTTGGTTGCGCTTTCACACTCGTGGTAGCATGAGACGGACTCTACAACCCACAGAAGTTGCTCAGGTAGTGCAGCTCATCCAGGATGGCACATTAATGCGAGCTGTGGCAAGAAGGTTTGCTGTGTTTGTCAGCGTAGTGTCCAGAGGCTGGAGGCGCTACTAGGAGACAGGCCAGTACATCAGGAGACGTGGAGGGGACCGTAGGAGGGCAACAACCCAGCAGCAGGACCGTTACCTCCACCTTTGTGCAAGGAGGAACAGGAGGAGCACTGCCAGAGCCCTGCAAAATGACCTCCAGCAGGCCACAAATGTGCATGTGTCTGCACAGACGGTTAGAAACCGACTCCATGAGGGTGGTATGAGGGCCCGACGTCCACAGATGGGGGATGTGCTCACAGCCCAACACCATGCAGGACACTTTGCATTTGCCACGGAACACCAGGATTGGCAAAGTCGCCACTGGCGCTCTGTGCTCTTCACAGATAAAAGCAGGTTCACACTGAGCACATGTGACAGATGTGACAGAGACAGGAGACGCCGTGGAGAGCGATCTGCTGCCTGCAACATCCTTCAGCATGAAAGGTTTGGCTGTGGGTCAGTAATGGTGTGGTGTGGCATTTCTTTGGAGGGCCACACAGCCCTCCATGTGCTCGCCAGAGGTAGCCTGACTGCCATTAGGTACCGAGATGAGATCCTCCGACCCCTTGTGAGACCATATGCTGGTGTGGTTGGCCCTGGGTTCCTCCTAATGCAGGACAATGCCAGACCTCATGTGGCTGGAGTGTGTCAGCAGTTCCTGCAAGATGAAGGCATTGAAGCTATAGACTGGCTCGCCCGTTCCCCAGACCTGAATCCGATTGAGCACATCTGAGACATCATGTCTCACTCCATCCACACGTTACACCACAGACTGTCCAGGAGTTGGCGGATGCTTTAGTCCAGGTCTGGGAGGAGATCCCACAGGAGACCAACCGCAACCTCATCAGGAGCATGCCCAGGCGTTGTAGGGAGGTCATACAGGCACGTGGAGGCCACACACAATACTGAGCCTCATTTTGACTTGTTTTAAGAACATTACATCAAAGTTGGATCAGCCTGTAGTGTGTTTTTCCACTTTAATTTTGGAGGTGACTCCAAATCCAGGCCTCTACTGGTTAATAAATTTAATTTCCATTGATGATTTTTGTGTAATTTTGTTGTCAGCACAGTCAACTTTGTACAGAACAAAGTATTCAATGAGAATATTTCATTCATTCAGATCTAAGACTTGTTATTTGAGTGTTTCCTTTATTTCTTTGAGCAGTGTATAATGCATCCCCCATGGTCCTCAATGAAGTATAATGCACCCCCATGGTCCTCCATACAGTATAATGCACACCCATTGTCCTTCATACAGTATAATGCACCCCCATGGTCCTCCATAAAATATAATAAACCCCCCTTGGTCCTCAATACAGTATAATGCACTCTCGCATGATCCTCCATAAAATATAATGCACCCCCCATGGTCCTCAATGCAGTATAATGCACCCCCATGGTCCTCCATAAAATATAATGCACCCCCATGGTCCTCAATACAGTATAATGCTCTCCCGCATGATCCTCCATACAATATAATATATATATATAATAGTTCTCCATACAGCATAATGCACCTCCATCGTGCTCCATACAGTATAATGCACACCCATGGTCCTCCAAACAGTATAATGCACCCCCATGGTCCTCCATACAGTATAATGCACCCCCATGGTCCTCCATACAGTATAATGCACCCCCATGGTCCTCCATAAAATATAATAAACCCCCCTTGGTCATCAATACAGTATAATGCACTCCCGCATGATCCTCCATAGAATGTAATGCACACTGCAGGGTCCTCCATACAGCATAATGCACCTGCTTGGTCCTCCATACAGTATAATGCACTTCCATGGTCCTCCATGTAGTAAAATGCACCTCTCTATGGTCCTCCATAAAGTATAATGCACTCCCTCCATGGTCCTCCATACAATATAATGCACTCTCCCATGGTCCTCCATGCAGCATAATGCACCCCTATGGTCCTCCATACAGCATAATACACCCCCATGGTCCTCCTTACAGTATAATGCACCCCAGGGTCCTCCATACAATATAATGCACCCCACATGGTCCTCAATGCAGTATAATGCACCCCATGGTCCTCCATACAGTATAATGCACCCCCATGGTCCTCCATAAAATATAATGCACCCCCATGGTCCTCAATACAGTATAATTATCTCCCGCATGATCATCCATACAATATAATGCACACCTCCATAAAGTATAATGCACTCCCTCCATGGTCCTCCATACAATATAATGCACTCCCCCATGGTCCTCCATACAGTATAATGCACCTCTCCATGGTCTTCCATAAAGTATAATGCACTCCCTCCATGGTCCTCCATACAATATAATGAACTCCCCCATGGTCCTCCATGCAGCATAATACACCCCCATGGTCCTCCATACAGTATGATGCACCCCCCATGGTCCGCAATACAGTGTAATACACTCCCCCCCCCATGGTCCTCCCCACAATATAATGCACCCTATCATCCCACACACAATATAATGCACCCCCCATACTGTATTATGACCACCTGTCACTGATTTAAAAAAATAAATACAGTACTCACCTCTCCTGGTTCCAACCAATGCTCCAGTCTCCTCAGCGTGTTGTTTGAAGCGCCGGACATCTCAGAGCAGCGGGCTCCCTGCAATGAAGTTATCGCGCCCACTGCTCTGACACATCAGATGCCGAGGAAGAATGCTGGGGGTGGAAGCGTCTGCTGACGCTCCCTCTTCCCTCATCATTGCCCACTACAAACTAAAGACAACAAGGTAGACAAACAAAGGGGATGAACTTAGCTTGAGCAGACACCAGAGGAGAAATGCGAATTGTCCTCCAAGGGCACCACAGAAGAAGCTAGCCAACTGCTAGTGCTCCAAGCATGCACAACGGTACATAGAAGAATCACCAGTGCTTTCCTGCAGCAAACCGAGGCTTTTTAACTCCCATGCAAGGGTGTGTCAATTAACAGCAGGAGGGAGTTAGCTGCTGGTTCCTAAGGAAGGATTAAGAAGGTGTCTGTAATGCCAAGCGCAGAGACCTTCTACAGCAAGATCCAGAATGACTGTCTATAACACCTGACACATGACATCCTGCTGGTGAACAGAGCCACGGAAGGAGAAGAAGAAGGATCTGTATCTGGCACACCGACCAGGTAAAATCAAAAAACTTTATTAATCCATCATAAAAACAGTTAAAAGAAACCTGACGCGTTTCTGGCGCAAAGATAGCGCCTTAAGGCTATGTGCCCACGATGCAGAAATGCTCAGGATTTTTTCCTGAGCGTTTCTGCATCTCCCTGGCAGAAAAAAACGCATGCGGATTGTACATGCGTTTTTCTGCCAGGGACATGCGGATGTGAAGCGTTCTTCACTTGCATTTCCGCATGCGGGTTGACAAGCGCTTTCCAAGCGATTTTAGCATCACTTGGAAAGTGCTCGTCAACTTGGTCACACTATATAAATCCATGCAAACAGCATGGATTTATATAGTGTGACCCGAGAGAATGTCAAAAAATAAAAAATAAATCTATACTTACCTTCCGATGGCCCCGCAGTCTTGCTTCACCGTCCCGGCTGTCGGCAGATCGCGTTACACTGAAGGACCTGCCGACGTCAGCGTCGCGTGACCAGTCACATGACTATGACGTCAGCGCAGGTCCTTCAGTCCACCGCGATCTGCCGGCAAGTGAAGAGAAGGAGAGCGGGGGCCATCAGAAGGTAAGTATATATTTATTTTTTATTTTATTCTATTTTTTACAGTTTTCTATGGTACCCAGGTCCGGAGGAGAGTTTCCTCTTCTCTAGACCTGGGTACCATCCGCACATTAGAACGCATGGAATGCGCATCTACATATACAGTGATGCGTAATCCATGCGGTCTAATGCAAGTCAATGGCGGCGAAAACGCAGCACTTCCGCAAAAAAATTGGTAGTGCTGCGTTTTTTTCCGCAATGATAAGCCGCAGCGGAAATTTCCGCAGCATGTGCACAGCACATGCAGATTATCATTGGGGAACATGGCAGGCCTTCTACCATACATTTTTTAAGTGTTTCTGCAGTGTTTTTGCCGCTGCGGAAACGCTTAAAAAACGCATCGTGGGCACACAGCCTAAGTCATAGGATATGAACCATGGATTAACGAACAGGTATAAATGGAAACAAAGAACCAATCAGCCTAGCACAGGGAAATTTCATTATTAAATCAGCACCTGTGTGAATCAAACCAGACAACCCCAATATCAAAAATCCCCGTAGCAGTTGGTATGCACAGAATCACACATAATTGAATATCCTAAAGCACCCAACATCCACAAGTTAGAAAAAAGGGAGAATTCATAGAGTATAATAAGTTCATTTTGAATAGAGTGGAATTTATCATATCACGACTCTCTGTAATAAAAAAGATTTGATACTTACCAACCAGAACAGAGAAGGGTTTTTTTGGTACTAACCCCACCATTAAATTCAAAAGAAAAAAAACATAATTGATATATATAAAACAGATCATTCTTGAAATTCATTCCCCCAGGATATTTTGTATCCAAAAGTAAAATCCAAAAAGCTTCTCTTGTCATCAAGTACAGAGCGATCTGCTCTTTCTACACCAAAAAAACGCAGTGTTTCAGATCACCTTTGTGAAGACATACAAAATGTTTGGCTGCTCCCGAATATGAGCTATTTAATCCATTAATATTTGATATGTGTTCAGCAATTCTCCTTTTGAGTTTTCTGGTTGTACACCCAATATAGCGATCTTTGCATGCTAAACAACTAATACAGTAGATAACATAATTCATGTCACAATTGATGAAAGTTGGGATGGTATAATGGCTCCCACACAGTATGATGGACTCACACTAACCTTCACACTGTATAATTGCTTACATACAGTAGAATGGCCCCCCACATATTATAATGGTCCCACATAGCCATCCATATAGTATAATGCACTCCTCATAGTCCTCCATATAGTATAATGCATTCCCCATAGTCCTCCATCTAATATAATGCACCCCCCATGGTCCTCCATACAGTATAATGCACCCCCCATGGTCCTCCATACAGTACAATGCATTCCCCCCACAGTCCTCCATACATTATAATGCACCCTCCATGGTCCTCCATACAGTATAATGCACCTCTCATGGTCCTCAATAAAATATAATGCACATCGCATTGTCCTCGATACAATATAATGCACCTCCAATGGTCCTCCATACAGCATAATGCACCCCCATGGTCCTCCATACAATATAATGCACCTTCCATGTTCCTCCATACAATATAATGCTCCCCCATGGTCCTCCATACAATATAATGCACCCCCATGGTCCTCCATACAATATAATGAACCACCATGGTCCTCCATACAACATAATGCACCCCCCATGGTCCTCCATACAATATAATGCACTCCTCATGGTTCTCCACACAATATAATACACCCCTTGCTCCTCCATGCTGGAGTATCGGCGTCTCTGCCCCCTGACAGGCAGAGACGCCGTCCCTCTTACCGCCGCGCTCCCGGCCTGGCGTCTTCCAGCTCTCCTGATGCTGCTGCCGACGCGCACAGCTTCCCGGGCAGTGTGCTTAGGGCATGAGCGCGCGCTCCCTCTCTCTTAAAGGGGCCACGCGCGCCGTCCTATGGAGTCCCCGGCCAATGATCGGAGGACCTCTCATATAAAGGGCACCTCCTCCAAAATGGAGGTGCCCGTGCAAGGTTGTAGCTTTCTGTCCTAAACTCTGCTTCAGCCCTCAGGTCCCGCTGCCAGCCTGACTACCAGTCCAGTCCGCCTGCCTGACTACCAGTCCAGTCCGCCTGCCTGACTACCAGTCCAGTCCGCCTGCCTGACTACCAATCCTGTCCGCCTGCCTGACTACCAGTCCTGTCCGCCTGCCTGACTACCTGTCCTGTCCGCCAGCCTGACTACCTGTCCTGTCCGCCAGCCTGACTACCTGTCTCCACCAGCCAAGTGTACTCTCCAGCCTGACGGTCTGCCTATGATCCAAATCCGCCAGTCTGTCTATGGGCCTGGCTTGCCTGCTTACCTGGAGAACATACCAGTTACCTGCCGTGCCTATCTGTCAGCCTACCTGGAGGCTCCTACCAGTTACCTACCATTCCAATCAGTCAGCCTACCTGGAGGCTCCTGTCAGTTACCACGGCTTCCAGCCTAGGACCCTGGCTTTCTGCGCCTCCTCGTTTTGGAGGTGACCCCATCTTATGTCGGGGTTTTCTGAACCAGTGCACGCTACACTTTGAACTTCTGGCACATCAGTTTCCCTCCGACCGGGTCAAGGTGGCGTTCATTATGTCTCACCTCACCGGGGAAGCATTGGCATGGCTAAACCCTCTATGGGAGAGAGGATATTCCCTGGTGTCCGATCTTCCGGCTTTCCACACTACCTTCCGGAGGGTCTTAGATGAGCCCGGATGAAGGATTTCTACTGCCTCCTCATTGCTCCATCTCCGCCAAGGGAGTCTCACCGTGGGCCAGTATGCCATACAGTTCCGTACCCTCGCTTCTGAGCTTGCCTGGGAAAAAGAGGCCCTGGTGTCCACCTTCTGGGAGGGTCTTTCCGGTTGGATTAAAGACGAGTTAGCCGGCCGGGACATTCCTACTACCCTGGATGACCTGGTGTCACTAGCTACCCAGATAGACATCCGTTTCCTAGAACGTGTTAAGGAGACTACCCGGGAGAGAAGATTTCCTCGTCTTGCTCCTGTTTTTCAGAAACCTGCTTCCCAACCAGCAACTCCCCAGACATGCTCGCCCGAACCTATGCAGATCGACTAGACCAAGATGGTCAAGTCTTGCCAAGAAACACGCCGAGCCGAGGGGAGCTGTTTCTACTGTGGTAGTAAGGAGCACCTGATCCGTTCCTGCCTGGCGAAGCCGGGAAACTCCTGTGTCTGGGACCGCTCGGAGAGGTCGTCCTAGGCAAAAGTAAATACTCTCCTTTCTTGACTTTATCCGTCTCTATCTCCTGTGGAGAGAACCGCTTCTTTGAAACCGCACATCTGGATTCCGGAGCCGCTGGGAATCTCATTTCCCAGTCCCTTGTAGAGAAGTATCAGATTCCTACCAAACCTCTGGCTGAACCATTGGCAGTCGCTTCTGTGGATGGAAGACTCATTCCGGTGACCATCTTGCTCGTCACAGAGTCCGTAACCCTGCAGGTGGGAATGCTGCACTCAGAGAGGATCTCCTTCCATGTGCTTTCCAGACTCTCTCACTCCCTTTTTCTAGGTCTACCCTGGCTACAGAGACATGAACCCGTTCTGAACTGGCAATCCAGTGAGGTGCTCCGTTGGGGGCAGGATTGCCATGAGACCTGCCTGGTCCCGGTTCGCCCGGTTCGACCTCCGTCTACTGTGGCTAATTTACCTGGCCTACCGGCACCTTACTGGTCCTATGCAGATGTCTTCGACAAGAAGGAAGCAGAGGCACTGCCACCTCATAGGCCATATGATTGCCCTGTCGACCTGGTACCCGGTGCCACTCCACCCCGTGGGCGTATTTACCCGTTGTCATTGGCCGAAACCCGGGCCTTGTCGGAGTACATCAAAGAAAATTTGGCTAGGGGATTCATCCGGAAATCTACCTCCCCGGCTGGAGCCGAATTCTTCTTCGTAAAATAGAAAGACGGTTCACTACGCCCCTGTATCGATTATAGAGGACTCAACCAGATTACTATCAAAAACAGATACCTCCTGCCGCTCATCTCTGAGCTGTTCGACTGCC